>NC_080027.1:19112570-19787143 GCF_030020395.1 Manis pentadactyla | reverse complement strand
ACATGCTTGAAAGGTGAGGGGCTGTGGCAAAAAACATGGTGCTGAGGGAAGGAACTGGCTTTGCCCGAATCAATTGTTCGCTGCAAGTCTGAGTAATGAGCCCTGAACAACGCTAGTCCCCAGTCCCTCCTAATAGTGCAGTGGAACTGCTGGGGATTGTAAGGAGAATCAGCAGGCTTGGCTGAGTCTACCCTCAATGCCTCTGAGTCCGCATTCTGTGATCTTTCTACGTAAGCAAATTCTTCATGCGACTTCTCCTGCCATGACATGAATCCCCCTTCATGTAGGTGTTCTTGCTGGTAGTCACCTCTTCAAATAACCCTTGACTTCCTGAGCATCATGCTGAAAACCACCTGTCCTCATGTAAGGGAGGCCAATAATCTGGTGAGAGGGGAACATAAGTAGAAATGAGCAGCTTTGCAGTGCAATGGGACATTTCATTCTCAGGGAACCTCTTCACTACAAAGGCCTACATCTCTCCATTTGAAGTCCTGTACACTGGTATGCACTCACATGTTTTATTTGTAGGTCAAAAATTCATTTAATTTAAAATATTTTGCAATTGCTTTTCATTCTGCTTAAAATGTCTTTTTACTTTCTTTAGTTGCTCAAAAATATACCACCATCTCGGAGATTTCCCCCATCAACCTTCTAATATTGTGCCTCCTGCCTAAGCCCCATCACAAACTATTCTCTTCTTCTGCTTATTCTTCTGGGTAATCACATAATTGATGTAATTATTTTATTGGCTGCCAGTCCGCACTCACTAGGACATGCTTTTAATAAGGACGTGTTTTGTTGTTTGTTTTTTACACTGCTGGATTCCAGTGCTTAGAACAGACTCTAGCTCTGAGGAGGCACACGTGATATTTGCTGAGCAGGTAAATAGATGGTCTGCCCTAATTCTCAAGGAATGTATCAATGAAAAACACAGTCTGGTCTGCTCTGACGATGGCACGTAAGCCTCAAAAGAATTGATCATTCTCCACATTACTTACTGTAACTAGAAATCTCTGACCATTCTGTGCTACCTGCAGGCATGTAGAAGAAAATCCAAAGGCAACATATTCAGAATACAGAGTCTGGAAACTGAAATGTACAGACAAAACTGTATTTTAAAATAGAAAATATTTGTGAGAGAGTTGGTTTCCATTTGACCAGCACATTCCTTCCTGGGGAAGAGCTATTAGATACCATATCTTGACATTGAGGCTAATGACAATGGACTCAAGTTCTCTGTCACTGCTTGTCGGCTCTCAGAAGTCCTTATACAAATGACATAGTTCTGTTAAGTCTTGACTTTCATACCTGTAAAACAAGCATAAGAATTGTAACTACTAGACACTGCTGTTGTAAAGATCAGGAATATAATGTTTGTAAATTAATGAGGGGAGGGCTTGACACATGGAAAAATTCAGTACATCAGGGGCCCTCTAACCCCGAGGACATAAACATCACCTGACGTATGGCTAAAGCAGTAGCTTCCTGGACCTCATCCTGTACAGACCAAATTTAGCACATCAGACTTCCAAGGAACCCTCTTAGAATGTCACACTTACCAGGATGACAGCAGCCCTACTTTACAGCAGGTAAAGGCTAGATGAACACTATTGTGCGGATATCCAAAGGCATTCCGCAGGAAGGTGTACATACTTCTGAAACAAAATAGACTATTCACCATGAGATGTGGGTTCAGAGACCTGAACTGAATTCTGATTCTAACCCTTCCTGAAGTGATCATCTTGAAAAATTTATTTAAACCTCCTGAAAATCAATTTCCTCATTTGTATGTGTTTCTCATCTGAAATAATGAGTTTAGATAATCTTAGAAGATTATGGGTATATTTAATGGTGACAGTTTATTTCTAAGTAGATTAGAAGTATATTTGACATCCATTAGATATTGCATGTTGAACATTTAATATTATGTTGGTTATTGATGTCATTTAATTGTAGGGTTGTCGTGGAGTTATTATTAGGCAAAAAGTGAGGATGGTAAAATTGATGGTCACCAGTCCCCTTTATATCAGGACTGCTGCCCTCTGCTCGACAAGCATGTTCTCCTTTGGCGTAGAGCTTTCTTGATGAGCCCATATTATCCATTATGGAACCACACACCATCTTCCACTGACTTCTTTATTTCTGTCTGATGCACCATTCATTTATAAATAATTATGAAATTTTGGGGGGTTACTGATATCTAAAAAGCCTGAACTCTGTGAATCTTGACAATGTTCAAATCCACAACACAAACAAAGTAGTTTACATGTGTTCATTGCAGGCTTAAACATGGACGACAGGTCACGGGTGAAAGAAAGGATTTCTCTTCTCGCCAGTCTTAGGGACTGTGGCAGCCCAAGAGTAATAATAGAGAAATGATGATCTGCCATCTAACACTTTACATGTGTATCTATCTTCTTGCTCCTTGTTGGGACAAAAGTAAATATAAAAAATTAAACCTTTCATGATTTAATTTCATCCTAAATATAAAGATCTCTCGTTATTCTACCTCCTTCTAGTCTTGAGCCCATAGTCAAAAAAGCTCATTCTTTGGGTAAATGGTTCTCAATGGCTATTTTCTTCCAGTTTTGTGTCAGTTCTATAATTTCATGTTCAATTCCTTTGTTAAATGTCAATTGTACTTTCTCACCACAAATTGAGAAAACTGTCCCCTGTTTACTCTCAGCAGCTTCAGAAGCTGCCATGGAATCTTGGTGGGTATGAAAATGAGGCTTGGTTTTGCCCATCATGTAACGGACTGCTGCAGAGTCACTGTTTGAATAAAACTAAATTTCTATGCCACCAGTAATACCTGAATTACACAATTTGCCAAAATTCATAGCAAGACCTCATTCCAACATTTGAGTATTCAACCTGTGAGTTTGAGAATCTTTTATAACAGTTAATAGAGTCCATTGAAAAGAAAGCCACAGGCCCCAAATGGAATCACTTACTAAGGCCCCCCATCAACAAACTAAGACTTCATATCTTCATATTACACAAGATGGTAGAAATTATCTAAAATACCACAAACTGTAGATGATCATGGCAGATTTTTATGTTCAGACATTTGTAGCAAAGTCTTACACATTCGCTGGTTCCTAAGAATGAAATATTGAGAAAACAACCAATGTAACTTCTTTCTTGTAATGAAAATATTTGCTGCGTTTTTTTTTTTTTGATAATTGAACAAATACTAGCTCAAGATGCTCTAAATACAACTCTTACATAATCCTTTGACCTAAGTTAGGTTTTAGTCACTGAGACGATAGACTGATGGTGAAGTCCCTTGGAGGAACAATCCAGAAACTGAGCCGAGGTGTACACTGAGCGGCTCCCTTTAAGCGTTCTTGTGCTTGGCTTGCAAACATTTGTGAGGGTGATCCTACACTAGGAAAAGGGAGGTGCTCAAAAGTCCTGTGGGTTGTTGGATACTGGCTCTGAGCTGAAATAAACTGCAGACATAGAAAACCCCAGAGGTGTGTACTTGCCAGAGGAAACAGTGTGAAAGACAGTTCTGGTCAGAGTGTGTCTTTCAGTAGGTCCAGGGGGACTGGCTAGGTAGTTGATCGTTATTTACCCAGACAGAAATCAGATTTGCATAGATATAGAGAATAATAGAGAATCTTCATTTTAATTTTCTGTTTGGACACTTGGAAAGAAGATTTTTATTTTCTTAGAAGGTCAAGAAGAAGCTAATTTGCTACCTGTAGACATTGTTTACTGAGACGGTACAGGATATGCAATATCACCGCCCTGGAGGAAAGTGCAGAGTTGGGTGTTTTCATTAAAGACATGAAAGATGCAAGGGTGGGGACCCCAATTCCTCTCCTTGTATTAATCTCTTTGTCTGAGGGGAAAGGAATTGGAGCTTTTCAAGACAGCGCTCATGAGTGCGCAAGTATTTCAGACAGACAGGTTGGAGAGGCACCCAGGAATAGTAACTTCCATCTGAGAAATGAAATAGAGGCAGGTGGGTGCTAAAATGAATTTACATCTTCAAAAAGTGTACAGTTGAGCAGGCTCACACTAGAATGAAGCCACTGTGGCCTTTGAGGCATAAATCATGCATTTGAAGTCACTGGATGTGTGGAGGAGACTGAAAGTCTTACATTTCATTGAACACTGAAAGTCACATTCATTGATTAGAAGATGTCTTAAACTCTTTATGTTCACAGAGCTGTACACAATTCTATCCAGACATTCATATATTAGGAATCTCTCACTAAATAGTTTGCTGAAGTGGCATACTGAAAATAAGAAAAGATCTTACAATAAGGAAATTTGGGCAGCTTACCGTGTAACTCACTCAACTGTGGTGCTGTGAAAGAGTGAACGGACCAGAGTCGTGCAAGGAGGTGGGTAGAGAGTGGTGTGTGTTTGTGTTTATCCAGTGGGAAGTTATATAGTAGTTAGCTTTGTAAGTTGCTACTACACAGATCCTTATTCCTTCACAACACCCACCTTTTATTTTTAACTAGACACAAGCTGACAGTGATTTTAAGGGCCATTACAGCATAATTTGCGGCGTGTCACAAGTCCTGGTACCCTGAAATGCCCACTGCTCATCATCTCTGCAGTGAAAGACCATGAAGAGTTCATTATTTAAAAGTTAAGCATGCAAGTTCAGGAGATTTGTTGCATGGAGGAGAACACAAAACAATATGTGTACTTTTGAAAATGTTTATTAGAACTCATTTATCCTAAACACAACTTAGAAACAACTTCCTATTTTCCCATAATGATTTTCGGCCACTAAGAGACACCAATTAGATCTGTTTACATTACTTAATAAATATATTCTACAGAAATTTTATTATGAGCAGGAAATACAGAAATATCTTTTAGGAAACGAGTGTCTGCACTGGCATAGATGGCTTTCTAGAACTTGTCTGCATCAAGCATCTTGGGACTAATTTGCTCTGCCTGGGTCGGCTAGGATTCCAGATCACCCCTTGTACTGAGTGTGCCCTTAGGATTTACTTTTCAGGTTACTGCGAACCACTGTCAGGGCTGGTCAGGCTCTCCTGTCCTGCCTGGAAGTCCTACAGTTTTAGAAACTACTTCCTTCAATTTCACTTTCTTCCATTTTATTTTTTGATTAATGCTCATACTGATAGAAACATGGACCTATTCATGTTCGATCAACAGAAATTATATTAACATTGCCTCACTTTTTAAAGCAAAATTAAATGCAACTCATTATCTTTTTTCACTACCTGTATATATGTCCTATATAGGCTTTTCTCTTTTAAATAATATGAATTTCATAGACTTCTATTTCTCAGATGGTTTCATCTCACTATAGTTATTAGTTTTTATCACAATAATGGAGTTTGATGCCCTGAATATCAAAACTTCGTGGTACAATTCCTCATAGGTTGACCCTTATAAAATGAAAGAGTAACCTGATAATTCAACAGTGATTCATAAAATCATATCTGTGAGGACTTCTCTGATTTTCCTTGAATGAAAACATGTGTAAGACATAGAGATTGTGGGGATGATGCTTACTGAGTACAACTGTACTGACTTATTTCATGGGATCCTCTGGGTGTCTGTGCTAATGCTTCAGGGAGAAAAAATCGTGCAGCTTAAAATATTGTTATGATAAAGAAGTGGCTCTTCCATTTCATGATTAAAGGGTCAAGACTTTTGGATTTATGGTTTGTTTTTAATCTAGAATAACTTGAAATTCAGTAGAAATCCTTATGTTTTATGTTTAAAATTCATCTCTTAAATCTCCCGAAATTTCTCTTCTTAGGTCTCCTGGATTGCATTGTATCAAAAGTACTAATTCTTTAACTAGCATTGTACGAATTCTTGACTATGATTGTGCACAATGGCATGAAATATAATAACCTCACCAAAATTGTCCTTGCATGTCCTTAGAAGGAGAGAATCATGATTTTCTGAAGACTTTATTCAGAGCTTCTTTCACATCCTTATTCCTCAGGCTGTAGATAATGGGGTTCAGCATGGGGAACACCACAGTATAAAATGTGGAAATGATTTTGTCCCTCTCCAAAGAATAGCTAGACCGGGAATGAGTGTAAATGTAGAGAATGGAGCCATAGTACAAGGTGACAGAGGTCAGGTGGGAGGAGCATGTAGAGAAGGCTTTGAGGCGGCCCTGGGTGGAGCGGATCCTCAGGATGGTGGTGATGATGAAGAGGTAGGAGGCGAATACGAGCACACAGGGGGTAATGACATTGGAGGACAGGGAATAGAACAGCAAAGCCTGGAAGCCATCTTTCCTTCCACAGGCCAGCTTCACTAATGGAAACAAATCACATAAAAAGTCATCAATGATATTGTCTCCACAGAAGTTCAAGGAAAAAATTCTTTTAGCAACAATGGAACAGTTGGTAAATCCACCAAGGTATGAGGCTGCTACCAAAAATGCACACAGCTTTATGGACATAGCCTGTGAGTAAAGCAGCGGCTTAGAGATGGCCACATAGCGGTCATAAGCCATGGCAGCCAGCAGGTAACACTCACTGTACCCCAGCCCACCTGAGAAGAGGAACTGAGCTACACAGCCAGCAAAGGAGATGCTTTTATCCTCAGAGATGCAGATCACCAGGATTTTGGGAGTGTAGACAGAGGAATACCAGAGATCCAGAAAAGACAGATTCCCAATGAAAAAATACATGGGCGTGTGCAGCCGGGAGTCACAGCAGATCAGCACCATGAGGGTGATATTTCCTACCACGGTTACAGAGTACACGGCCAGGAATACCACAAAGAGGACGTGCTGCGTCACGGGGTCTGTACTGAAGCCCAGCAGGATGAACTCTGTCACCGTGTGGTTGCTCCTCTCCATGGCTCTAGGGAATGTCACCTGGGAGGGGAGAAGAGGAGAGTTCAGCCTGAATCACTGTTCTGAAGTAATAAATGTTTCCTCAGTGTATAACATAGTACTGTTGCCAGACAGCCGAGTCTGGGGAGGTCTCTCCCTGCTCACTAGGTGAAACTTTAACCTGAATAGAGGAGGGTTCATGGCTCTGAACGAGAGAGAATTCTCTAGCAGACAGACGAATGTAGGTAAGGTAGAAATTTCTTGAAGCAAGAGTAGCAAGGGATGGCAGTTGCCTTGCAGGTGGCTGAGAACAGGTGAGTAAAGAGGGGATGTTTGCTGAACTCGTCCTCAGCCTAGGGTAGATCCCCCTGCCAACACCTAAAGCCAAGGTCACCCAGAGTCCCATGTCTGCTTGCATCTGCATGGCATGGGGAATAGTCCCTACTGCCCCAGGATTTGGGAGAGCTGTGGAGCATGGAATGGAGTGAGATTATGTTATGAGAACTTTTCAAAGAATGTATATTTTCAGGCTGGCTACTAGGACAGATCGTGCAGCTGAAGTTCTGTCAGGGTTACCCAGGTGACAGGAACTTTCAAGGTGAAAATCAGAGCTCTCAGGAGCCTCTCCCTTCTTATCAGAAGTAAAGCAAAGACAGAGTGAAGACTTGGAACTAGAATGAAATAGCAGAGACAACAAAGACACTACTGGAAGAGCCCATTCACAAGACTTAATAAGTTGAGCAGTGTGAAGGCCTCATTGAAAAGTATGCAGTTAAAAGGGGGGTTGTGGGCAACCTCAGGAAGAGGCTCAGTGAATGGCAGGGGTTTCTGTCTTTTCAGGTTTGCACAAATGGGGCAAAGGGCAGCAGGGAGGGTGGGGTTGTTGTGCAAGCTTGACATGTGGTCTCATGATATTCATCTCCAGTGAAGGACACTGTTCTCATACACAGTCAGTCCTCCAGATAATTCTATAGGTAAACTAAACGCAAAAAATTTATCGAACTGGATATTCTCTAAGATAGTGGCTACCCTCAAGCTCTGGGGACATGTAATTTAGGAATAATTCCTCTACCCTAAGATAGGTTGTTAGCTGCTTAGTAAAGAATGTATGAGGAAATAATGAAGGAAAAGAAAGAACGAATAAGAAAGAAAGAAAGAAAGAAAGAAAGAAAGAAAGAAAGAAAGAAAGAAAGAAAGAAAGAAAGAAAGAAAGAAAGAAAGAAAGAAAGAAAGAAAGAAAGAAAGGGAGGGAGGGAGGGAGGAAGGAAGGAAGGAAGGAAGGAAGGAAGAAAGAGAGAGAGAAAGACAGAAAGAAAGAGAGAGAAGGAAAGAGAACAAAAAGAAAGAAAGAAAGAGAGAGAGAGAAAGAAAAAAAAGAGTGAGAAGAGATCAAAAAGAAAGAAAAAGAAAGAAAGAAAGAAAAGAAAGAAAGAAAGAAAGAAAGAAAGAAAGAAAGAAAGAAAGAAAGAAAGAAAGAAAGAAAGAAAGAAAGAAAGAAAGAAAGAAAGAAAGAAAGAAAGAAAGAAAGAAAGAAAAAGAGAAAGAAAGGATGGAAGGAGAAAGGAAGGAAGGAAGAGGAAGAAAAAGAAAAAAAATGTATGAGGAATCTTACTTCCTAACTCCTTCGTTTTTAATATGGAATCTTAGCCTTAAGATTGGGATTCTTCCATTCTTATAATACTGTTTCCATCTTGTCATTTTTTCTTATAGGTGGGAAAAGTTAATCATGATGCTTGTCTCCTGACTTTTCCTACTTCAGTACCACTAGTAAACCTTCAAGTCTACAATCCAACAATAAAAATGCTTATTTTCTAAATAGATCTCATTTGCAGCAATCTATTTAGACCTTACCATCATATGTTTTTAAAAGATACTTAGGCACATGAAAGTTTTCAAGAGTTCCTTTGACCAAATATAAACTCAAATCACGAAGCACCAAAGTGAAGGAGGCTAGGAGCCGTCTACAGACGGCAGCTAGAGGAGAAGTGTGTGTACAGGAGAAGGAGCAGGAGCAAAGCAAACAAATAATTTGATTATCAACACCTTAAATGGTTGCCTGGTTTTTGGGAATCCTGGCTGGCTGTTTTGATTGGTAATTCTTAGGTTTCATTAACTGGGATTCATTGACGCTAGCTTAGGTTTTGTAAGCTTATGCAGGCTGCCGAAGTATGAAAAGCAGCTCAGTCTAATGGTCCTCTTGTTAATGACTTCAACAATATTGAATTACAAATTAAGGGTTGGTTATTTATTTTTTCTTTTAGGAATGATTGTTCATCTAAAGGAAGTATAGACTTACAATTTCTATCTTCTTATTCTTTTGTCTACTTCATAATGTCCATTTGGTTTTTTTTACTTTTCTTGCTAAATGTACTTCTTCACAGCTTAAATTCACCATTTTTAAGATATTTTTTAATGATTAAGTGTTAATACTTCAGTTATTTCATGTACTAGGACACCCTACAGCCACTTTATATTCATATCTCATAAGAATATCTATACACATAAGAAAATACTCAGGAGAGTAAAAGAAAAAACTTGACATAGTTGATATAGACAAGTTTAAAGGAAAATATATACCAAAGAATGGAATACAATGATGGGAATACAAAGTTGCCAAGACTATTAATAAAAAAAGAAACAACTAGAATAAATGGAGACATTGTTCTTCCCCCTCCCTCCACACACCCAAGACGACAAACAGAGCCTGAATTACAGCTACAACCTATACCAGAAATGTGACGTTTCAGTGGCCAATTTGAAATTACATGATAGCACCAGTGAGGGAATCTGCATGATGGACATCCTGCTGGTCCCTCCCCTAAAGGAAGATGCCCGGGCTGCCACCAGTCCCTTCTTTTCTTTTGTTCATGACTTCCTTGCCCTCGTCCCTTGTCTACACACAGCTCCCATTCTGAACAGCATCTCTGGGTAGCTGTCTACTTGCTCTTCAGATACTGCCCATTCAGGAAGAGCTTAACAAAGCCAAGTTGAACTCACCTTTGCTGGTTGCATTTTGTTTTTTTATCACTGTGCTCCTTTCCATCTGCTTTTGCTGTAAAACATGGATCAGTTCAATGTGTGTTTTATAGTAGTTTACTGGTTATTATGAGATATTTTGGCTGTTTGTTTCCAATGGAACACTTCATACAGTAGCGGCCAAGAGCAGACTGTTGTGTGTGACATGCAGGTATTTGGTGGTGAAAACTATAACTGGGGAAAAGGCCTAAGGAGATGCTTTAACTTCCCCAGACCACAACCTGTAAGAAGCATTTACATGGAAGATCTGCTCCAACAGGAGGGCTATCACCACTGATGGCTGCACTATAATGTAACCCAGGCGTGATTTGCAGGCAGGGATGCCACAAAGCAAGCTTGTTTGTTAACATTTCTCTCTGTGCCCCCTTGCTTCTCTCTGACCAATCAAGTATTTTGTTACCACACATTATTCTTTTCATACTCCTGAGAATCACATCCACTTCCCTTTGAACCTCAGACCCTTCGCCCTTCTCCTTAGTTCAGGATGACATATATATCTCATTCTCCCTGTCTTTGGAATCTATCTATGGATTCCCCATATACACATAATTTAGTTTGATTTTTTTCTCCTTTAATCTGTCTAATGTCAATTTGATTCCTAACCCAGCAGAAGAATCTTAGTGGTAGTGGATAGTGCTTCCTCCCCAAGAACACAAACTGAGAACAGTTTTGTGCTGGACAAATCTGTTGATAAAAGGGATCCAGGAGCACTACTGAGATAGAGAAAGGAAATGGGACAAGGGTCATATCACTGTAAAGTGTATTTACTCTTCAAAAGTGCCCAGCTTGTTCTTTAACTTAGTCTACATACTGTTCTTCCTCTTCTTCCAGACCCTAAATTAATTAACTAACTTTGTACCCAGGAAGAGGCAGACCTCCAGAGCGTAACTGTGTCCACTTGTGTAAAGAAGGCAGAGATCCGTAACAAGCAGTCACCTAAATATCCCTATTCTTAGGACAAAACTTCAGAGGAATTGTTGACCACCTGCTTGCCTCATTCCTCATGCCTACACCTACCCCAGAGACCCTGTGAACCCACACATTAACCCTAAGTGCACCTTGTTTCAGAGTCGCCCACACTCCCATCTGAGTTTACACAGTTTACCAAATAACAGACTTGCTGTATAAGCCAACTTCACTTTGTCTCTAAACTCTTTTTCATGATAAAGACAAAACTTGCCAAACTCCACCTCTGGTGCTAAGGGTCTCACTTTGCTATTTCTTTTCATTCAGCTTTCTAGTCTTAGCACAGTCCTTTTCTCTCTCTCCATTTTATTTCAGACCAGTAGGGATGTGGACATGATCTCACTCACCCAGTGCACTGCAGCCTTCCCAAATCCTGGGGAGGTAGGGATGTAATTCACTCACACTGAAGACTGAGTGGACCCTGGGTGTCTGGTGTCCCTGGTTTTAGGACTTGATAAAGGGTTCGCCCTGTGCTGTCAGCAGTTCAATGAACGTCCACTTTCTCCCTCTGCTCTTCCTTGCTCTCTGTTGCATGCACAGCTGCTGACATTAGCTTCTACTCTTGCTTTAATGAGTTCCTTTCTTGCTGGCTCTTGGTCAACCTGGTCACAAATTCTTCCCCAGTCTTAGTAGAGAGCCCTCCATGTCCTGGCGGAATTTCATCTACTGTGTGGGGAGAAACCTCCCCAGACGTGGTAGCCTCACAGCACCGTGAGGGACTTCGTGTGGGAAGAAGTTGCAAATGCCTGACCTCAGTCTTAAACTCAGTGTCTTCTGATCTGATTAGTCCCTTGTTCTCATCATGAAACCAGAATATGATTACTTATTACATAATGGCTGAAAATGTTAAATATTATATGCTGAGTCAAGCACTGTGTTTAGTATTTCACAGTCATCATGATATACATACATGCAACATCCTTCATGGATATTTTTAAAGAATAAAACAATAATTTTGCTGATGACCAAACTGTGATTTAATAAGTAGCTGCTATTTATGTAATTAGTTCGTAGTACTGTCTTCCATCAGAGTCCTGGTACTTAAGCATTATATCACCTCCTTTCACATTTGGTGTTAAGTAAAACAATGCTTGTGAGCTCCATGGGGAGTCTCTTTTTATTTTAACACCTTTCCTAAAACCAATGGCATAACGCTGAGAAACTCACATCGTATTACAGGTAAGTACCTTGTACATTTGGGCCACGTAAATGTTTTTAAGTAGCACCTAAATTAACTTGTGGCAGAGTCTGGTGTTTCTTAGTCTTACTACCAACCCTGACATAGAGAAGAAGCATTGCTCACCTCTCCCAGGACAAGGACACTGACCTGAAATTCACAGTCCCTCCCAGCAAAGGGCCACACCTTGGATCCAGACAATTTATACCTGCTCAGGCTCCCCAGAGCATTTCCTCCCTTGAGCCCCAAAGGTGTTCAAAGCTTGGAACGTGTTTAAAAGGCAATTAACCAAAAATCGTGTTAACTTAATGCAGGAGAATCTTATTTTATTTTGAAAAATTGCAAAACAAACTTCCCGGGAACTTTAATTATCAAACAACTCTATGGAATATATACTTCAGTTCTTATTATCAAAAACAAAAAACAAAGAAGAGCTCACCACACATAATTAATTTGCCTCAGATAAAATCAGACGTAAGTGCAGTCAGGAATTAACCTCAAAGCATTCTGATTGTAAAATTCATATTCTTTCCCTTCTCCCAAGTGTACTTCAAAGAGGCATAATCTTTGTGTATCTATTCAACATTGATTACAATTCTTTAAACAGTAGAATCCCTTGTCCAGAGTGTCTTTACTGGTTAATTTTCTAACAAATATTTTCACTCTACTTTTAACCATTTTTAGCCCATTTCCCAATTTTTAAATAACAAGAAGGTCATCATACTGCCCAATGGCCCTAAAAGCAATTCTTCAAGCTGCTCCTTTATGATGATAATAATATTTCTTGAGCGCTTTGTATGTGCCAGGCTCTCTGCTGAGTGTTATCCCACTTTAACCTTCACATATATCTTGTGAATGGGATTAGTATACCCATTTTACAGATGAGCTGAATCATAAAAATGACTTGCAAATGAGCTGAGACTTACATTGCTCAAGGTCATAATCTGTGAGGTTTGTAGGACAAAGATTCAAAAGCAGATCCCTCAGAGCTCATCATCTGTCCCCAAATCTGCATATCGCTGTAACATTTAATGTGTCCTAGACACTCTGCCAGGCACCTTGGACAAGAGAGAAAACTAAGGCATGGGGACCGACCTCAAGAAGGGGGTGGTTTACTGGGGGAAACCACACCTTTGTGAACACTGTGATAGGTTATGACAGGATTCCCTATGTACTTGCTGGCGGGAGGCAGGCCAGCGGGGAGAGCTTGTTAGGGACCACGAGGGAAGCGCTGTGTCTGCCCTGAGAGGGCTTACACAGGAGGGAGACACATGCACGCGTGCCTGAAGGTGCCTGGGTAGTTACCATGTGGGAGGAGGACCCTTTTGGAAAAGGAAAATAAACTACCGGTGCGGAGGCTCTGACGCGGGAAATGGAATGAAGGGCGGAGGGACTGTCTCCAGCCAGTCGCGTCTGTCTGTAGTACAGAGATTGTTGGTTGGAATGATGGTAGGTGAGATTGCACAGGGATTTTATGCCACACTCAGAATATTCTCAGAGATGATGGCTTGGCCTGGACCAGTGTTCACATGCTTGAAAGGTCAGGGGCTGGGGCAAAAAGCATGGTGCTGAGGGAAGGAACTGGCTTTGCCCGAATCTATTGTTCGCTGCAAGTCTGAGTAATGAGCCCTGAACACGCTAGTCCCCAGTCCTCCTAATAGTGCAGTGGGACTGCTGGGGATTGTAAGGAGAATCAGCAGGCTTGGCTGAGTCTACCCTCAATGCCTCTGAGTCCGCATTCTGTGATCTTTCTACGTAAGCAAATTCTTCATGCGCCTTCTCCTGCCATGACATGAATCCCCCTTCATGTAGGTGTTCTTGCTGGTAGTCACCTCTTCAAATAACCCTTGACTTCCTGAGCATCATGCTGAAAACCACCTGTCCTCATGTAAGGGAGGTCAATAATCTGGTGAGAGGGGAACATAAGTAGAAATGAGCAGCTTTGCAGTGCAATGGGACATTTCATTCTCAGGGAACCTCTTCACTACAAAGGCCTACATCTCTCCATTTGAAGTCTGTACACTGATATGCACTCACATGTTTTATTTGTAGGTCAAAATTCATTTAATTTAAAATATTTGCAATTGCTTTTCATTCTGCTTAAAACATCTTCTTACTTTCTTTAGTTGCTCAAAAATGTACCACCATCTCAGAGTTTTCCCCCATCAACCTTCTAATATTTGTGCCTCCTGCCTCAGCCCCATCACTAACTATTCTCTTCTTCTGCTTATTCTTCTGGGTAATCACATAACTGATGTAATTATTTTTTTGGCTGCCAGTCTGCACTCACTAGGACATGCTTTTAATAAGGACGTGTTTTGTTGTTTGTTTTTTGCACTGCAGGATGCCTGTGCTTAGAACAGACTCTAGCTCTGAGGAGGCACACGTGATATTTGCTGAGCAGGTAAATAGATGGACTGCCCTAATTCTCAAGGAATGTATCAATCAAAAGCACAGTCTGGTCTGCTCTGACGATGGCACGTAAGCCTCAAAAGAATTGATCATTCTCCCACATTACTTACTGTAACTAGAAATCTCTGACCATTCTGTGCTACCTGCAGGCATGAGAAGAAAATCCAAAGGCAACATATTCAGAATACAGAGTCTGAAAACTGAAATGTACAGACAAACTGTATTTTAAAATAGAAAAATATTTGTGAGAGAGTTGGTTTCCATTTGACCTGCACATTCCTTCTTGGGGAAGAGCTATTAGATACCATATCTTGACATTGAGGCTAACGACAATGGACTCAAATTCTCTGTCACTGCTTGTCGACTCTCAGAAGACCTTATACAAACGACATAGTTCTCTTAAGTCTTGACTTTCTTACCTGTAAAACAAGCATAAGAATTGTAACTACTAGACACTGCTGTTGTAAAGATCAGGAATATAATGTTTGTAAATTAATGAGGGGAGGGCTTGACACATGGAAAAATTCAGTACATCAGGGGCCCTCTAACCCCGAGGACATAAACATCACCTGACGTATGGCTAAAGCAGTAGCTTCCTGGACCTCATCCTGTACAGACCAAATTTAGCACATCAGACTTCCAAGGAACCCTCTTAGAATGTCACACTTACCAGGATGACAGCAGCCCTACTTTACAGCAGGTAAAGGCTAGATGAACACTATTGTGCGGATATCCAAAGGCATTCCGCAGGAAGGTGTACATACTTCTGAAACAAAATAGACTATTCACCATGAGATGTGGGTTCAGAGACCTGAACTGAATTCTGATTCTAACCCTTCCTGAAGTGATCATCTTGAAAAATTTATTTAAACCTCCTGAAAATCAATTTCCTCATTTGTATGTGTTTCTCATCTGAAATAATGAGTTTAGATAATCTTAGAAGATTATGGGTATATTTAATGGTGACAGTTTATTTCTAAGTAGATTAGAAGTATATTTGACATCCATTAGATATTGCATGTTGAACATTTAATATTATGTTGGTTATTGATGTCATTTAATTGTAGGGTTGTCGTGGAGTTATTATTAGGCAAAAAGTGAGGATGGTAAAATTGATGGTCACCAGTCCCCTTTATATCAGGACTGCTGCCCTCTGCTCGACAAGCATGTTCTCCTTTGGCGTAGAGCTTTCTTGATGAGCCCATATTATCCATTATGGAACCACACACCATCTTCCACTGACTTCTTTATTTCTGTCTGATGCACCATTCATTTATAAATAATTATGAAATTTTGGGGGGTTACTGATATCTAAAAAGCCTGAACTCTGTGAATCTTGACAATGTTCAAATCCACAACACAAACAAAGTAGTTTACATGTGTTCATTGCAGGCTTAAACATGGACGACAGGTCACGGGTGAAAGAAAGGATTTCTCTTCTCGCCAGTCTTAGGGACTGTGGCAGCCCAAGAGTAATAATAGAGAAATGATGATCTGCCATCTAACACTTTACATGTGTATCTATCTTCTTGCTCCTTGTTGGGACAAAAGTAAATATAAAAAATTAAACCTTTCATGATTTAATTTCATCCTAAATATAAAGATCTCTCGTTATTCTACCTCCTTCTAGTCTTGGGCCCATAGTCAAAAAAGCTCATTCTTTGGGTAAATGGTTCTCAATGGCTATTTTCTTCCAGTTTTGTGTCAGGTCTATAATTTCATGTTCCATTCCTTTGTTAAATGTCAATTGTATTTTCTCACCACGAATTGAGAAAACTGTCCCCTGTTCACTCTCAGCAGCTTCAGAAGCTGCCATGGAATCTTGGTGGGTATGAAAATGAGGCATGTAACGGACTGCTGCAGAGTCACTGTTTGAATAAAACTAAATTTCTATGCCACCAGTAATACCTGAATTACACAATTTGCCAAAATTCGTAGCAAGACCTCATTCCAACATTTGAGTATTAAACCTGTGAGTTTGAGAATCTTTTATAACAGTTAATAGAGTCCATTGAAAAGAAAGCCACAGGCCCCAAATGGAATCACTTACTAAGGCCCCCCATCAACAAACTAAGACTTCATACCTTCATATTACACAAGATGGTAGAAATTATCTAAAATACCACAAACTGTAGATGATCATGGCAGATTTTTATGTTCAGACATTTGTAGCAAAGTCTTACACATTCGCTGGTTCCTAAGAATGAAATATTGGGAAAACAACCAATGTAACTTCTTTCTTGTAATGAAAATATTTGGTGCGTTTTTTTTTTTTTTATAATTGAACAAATACTAGCTCAAGATGCTCTAAATACAACTCTTACATAATCCTTTGACCTAAGTTAGGTTTTAGTCACTGAGGCGATAGACTGATGGTGAAGTCAGTCTGGCTAGGTGAAGTCAGGACTGGCTAGGTAGTTGATCGTTATTTACCCAGACAGAAATCAGATGTGAATAGATATAGAGAATAAAAGAGAATCTTCATTTGAATTTTCTGTTTGGACACTTGGAAAGAAGATTTTTATTTTCTTAGAAGGTCAAGAAGAAGCTAATTTGCTACCTGTAGACATTGTTTACTGAGACGGTACAGGATATGCAATATCACCGCCCTGGAGGAAAGTGCAGAGTTGGGTGTTTTCATTAAAGACATGAAAGATGCAAGGGTGAGGACCCCAATTCCTCACCTTGTGTTCATCTCTTTGTCTGAGAAGAAAGGAATTGGAGCTTTTCTTGACAGCGCTCATAAGTGAGCAAGTATTTCAGACAGACAGGTTGGAGAGGCACCCAGGAATAGTAACTTCCATCTGAGAAATGAAATAGAGGCAGGTGGGTGCTAAAATGAATTTATATCTTCAAAAACTGTACAGTTGAGCAGACTCACACTAGAATGAAGTCACTGTGGCCTTTGAGGCATAAATCATGCATTTGAAGTCACTGGATGTGTGAAGGAGACTGACAGGCTTACATTTTATTGAACACTGAAAGTCACATACATTGATTAGAAGATGTCTTAAACTCTTTATGTTCACAGAGCTGTACACAATTCTATCCAGACATTCATATATTAGGAATCTCTCACTAAATAGTGTGCTGAAGTGGCATACTGAAAATAAGAAAAGATCTTACAATAAGGAAATTTGGGCAGCTTACCATGTAACTCACTCAACCGTGGTGCTGTGAAAGAGTGAACGGACCAGAGTCATGCAAGGAGGTGGGTAGAGAGTGGTCTGTGTTTGTGTTTATCCAGTGGGAAGATATACATTAGTTAGCTTTGTAAGTTTCTACTACACAGATCGTTATTCCTTCACAACAACCACCTTTTATTTTTAACTAGACACAAGCTGACAGTGATTTTAAGGGCCATTACAGCAAAATTTGCGGCGTGTCACAAGTCCTGGTACCCAGAAATGCCCACTGCTCAACATCTCTGCAGTGAAGGACCATGAAGAGTTCATTATTTAAAAGTTAAGCATGCAAGTTCAGGAGATTTGTTGCATGGAGGAGAACACAAAACAATATGTGTACTTTTGAAAATGTTTATTAGAACTCATTTATCCTAAACACAACTTAGAAACAACTTCCTATTTTCCCATAATGATTTTCGGCCACTAAGAGACACCAATTAGATCTGTTTACATTACTTAATAAATATATTCTACAGAAATTTTATTATGAGCAGGAAATACAGAAATATCTTTTAGGAAACGAGTGTCTGCACTGGCATAGATGGCTTTCTAGAACTTGTCTGCATCAAGCATCTTGGGACTAATTTGCTCTGCCTGGATCGGCTAGGATTCCAGATCACCCCTAGTACTGAGTGTGCCCTTGGGATTTACTCTTCAGGTTTCTGCGAACCACTGTCAGGGCTGGTCAGGCTCTCCTGCCCTGCCTGGACGTCCTACAGTTTTAGAAACTACTTCCTTCAATTTCACTTTCTTCCATTTTATTTTTTGATTAATGCTCATACTGATAGAAACATGAACCTATTCATGTTCGATCAACAGAAATTATATTAACATTGCCTCATTTATAAAATCAAAATTAAATGCAACTCATTATCTTTTTTCACTACCTGTATATATGCGCTATATAGGCTTTTCTCTTTTAAATAATATGAACTCATAGACTTCTATTTCTCAGATTGTTTCATCTCACTATAGTTATTAGTTTTTATCACAATAATGGGGTTTGATATCCTGAATATCAAAACTTCTTGGTACAATTCCTCATAGGTTGACCCTTATAAAATGAAAGAGTAACCTGATAATTCAACAGTGATTCATAAAATCATATCTATGAGGACTTCTCTGATTTTCCTTGAATGAAAACATGTGTAAGACATAGAGATTGTGGGGATCATGCTTACTGAGTATAACTGTACAGACTTATTTCATGGGATCCTCTGGGTGTCTGTGCTAATGTTTCAGGGAGAAAAAATCGTGCAGCTTAAAATATTGTTATGATAAAGAAGTGGCTCTTCCATTTCATGATTAAAGGGTCAAGACTTTTGGATTTATGGTTTGTTTTTAATCTAGAATAACTTGAAATTCAGTAGAAATCCTTATGTTTTATGTTTAAAATTCATCTCTTAAATCTCCCGAAATTTCTCTTCTTAGGTCTCCTGGATTGCATTGTATCAAAAGTACTAATTCTTTAACTAGCATTGTACGAATTCTTGACTATGATTGTGCACAATGGCATGAAATATAATAACCTCACCAAAATTGTCCTTGCATGTCCTTAGAAGGAGAGAATCATGATTTTCTGAAGACTTTAGTCAGAGCTTCTTTCACATCCTTATTCCTCAGGCTGTAGATAATGGGGTTCAGCATGGGGAACACCACAGTATAAAATGTGGAAATGATTTTGTCCCTCTCCAAAGAATAACTAGACCGGGAATGAGTGTAAATGTAGAGAATGGAGCCATAGTACAAGGTGACAGAGGTCAGGTGGGAGGAGCATGTGGAGAAGGCTTTGAGGCGGCCCTGGGTGGAGCGGATCCTCAGGATGGTGGTGATGATGAAGAGGTAGGAGGCGAGGATGAGCACACAGGGGGTAATGACATTGGAGGCCAGGCAGAAGAAAAGCACAGCCTGGAAGCCATCTTTCCTGCCACAAGCCAACTTCACTAATGGAAACAAATCACAGAAAAAGTCATCAATGATACTGTCTCCACAGAAGTTCAAGGAAAAAATTCTTTTAGCAACAATGGAACAGTTGGTAAATCCACCAAGGTATGAGGCTGCTACCAAAAATGCACACAGCTTTATGGACATAGCCTGTGAGTAAAGCAGCGGCTTAGAGATGGCCACATAGCGGTCATAAGCCATGGCAGCCAGCAGGTAACACTCACTGTACCCCAGCCCACCAGAGAAGAGGAACTGAGCTACACAGCCAGCAAAGGAGATGCTTCTGTCCTCAGAGATGCAGATCACTAGGATTTTGGGAGGTTAGACAGAGGAATACCAGAGATCCAGAAAAGACAGATTCCCAATGAAAAAATACATGGGCGTGTGCAGCCGGGAGTCATTGCAGATCAGCACCATGAGGGTGATATTTCCTACCACGGTCACAGAGTACACGGCCAGGAATACCACAAAGAGGACGCGCTGAGTCACGGGGTCTGTGCTGAAGCCCAGCAAGATGAACTCTGTCACCGTGTGGTTGCTCCTCTCCATGGCTCCAAGGAATGTCACCTGGGAGGGGAGAAGAGAAGAGTTCAGCCTTAATCACTGTTCTGAAGTAATAAATGTTTCCTCAGTGTATATCATAGTACTGTTGCCAGACAGCCAGGTCTAGGGAGGTCTCTCCCTCCTCACTAGGTAAAACTTTAACCTGAATAGAGGAGGTTTCATGGCTCTTAATGAGGAGAATTCACTAGCAGGCGGATGAGTGCAGGTAAGAAAGGAATTTCTTTAAGCAGGAGTAACAAGGGATGGCAGTTGCCTTGCAGGTGGCTGAGAACAGGTAAGTATAGAGGTGATGTTTCCTGAATTCCTCCTCAGCCTAGGGTAGATACCCCTGCCAACACCTAAAGCCAGGGCCACCCTGAGTCCCATGTCTGCTTGGATCTGTATGGCATGGGAACTAGCCCCTGCTGCCCCATGATTTGGGAGAGCCATGGAGCATGGAATGGAGTGAGATTTTGTTCTGAGAACTTTTAAGAGAAAGTATTTTTTCAGGCAGTCTACTAGGATAGATCATGCAGCTGCAGTGCTGTCCAGGTTACCCAGGTGACAGGAAGTTTCAGGTGCAAATCAAAGCTCTCAGGAGCCCCTCTCTACTTATCAGGAGTAAGGCAGAGACAGAGTGAAGACTTGGAAATAGAATGAAATAGCAAAGACAGCAGAGGCACTACTGGAAGAGCACCAAGGCAAGACTTAATAAGTGGAGCAGTGTGAAGGTCTCATTGAAAAGTATGCACTTAAAAGGAAGGCTTTGGGCAACCTCAGAGATGAGGTGCACTGAATGGCACAGTTTTCTGTCTTTTAAAGCTTGCACAATTGGGGCAAAAGGCAGCAGGGAGAGTGAGGCTTAGTAGGCTTGACATGTGGTCTCAAGAGATTTATCTCCAATGAAGGACACTGTTCTCGTCCATAGTCAGTCCTCCAGATAATTCTGTAAGATAACCTAAACACAAGGAATTTATTGAACTGGTTATTCTCTAATATAGTGGCTACCCTCAAACTGTGGGGACATATCATTTAGGACTAGTTCCTCTGCCCTAAGATAGGTTGTTGGCTGCTTACTAAAGAATCTATGAGGGAAAAATAATAGAAAGAAGAAACAAAGGAAGGAAGGAAAGAAGAAAGGAAGGAAGGAAGGAAAGAAAAAAAAGAATGTATGAGGAATCTTACCTCTTAAGTCCCTCGTTTTTAAAATGGAAACTTAGCCTTAAGATTGGGTTTCTCCCATTCTTATAATACTGTTTACATCTTGTCATTTTTTCTTATAGGTAGGAAAAGTTAATCATGATGCTTGTCTCCTGTCCTTTCCTAATTCAATACCACTAGTAAATCTTCAAGTCTAGAATCCAACAGTATAAGTGTATATTTTCAAAAAAGATTTCATTTGCAGCAATCTATTTACCTTACAATTATATGTTTCTAAAAGATACTTAGGCACATGAAAGATTCCAAGAGTGTCCTTGACCAAATGTAAACTCAAATCATGCAGGACCAAACTGAACGTGGCTAGGAGCTGTCTACAGACGGCAACTAGAGGAGAAGTGTGTATACAGAAGCAGGAGCAAAGCTAAGAAATAATTTGATTATCAGCACCTTAAGTGGTTGCTAATTTGGGAATGCCTGGTTGGCTGTTTTGATTGGTAATTCTTAGGTTTCATTAACTGGGATTCATTGACGCTAGCTTAGGTTTTGTAAGCTTATGCAGGCTACCAAAGTATGAAAACCAGCTCAGTCTAATGGTCTCCTTGTTAATGACTTTAACAATATTGAATTACAAATTAAGGGTTGATTACTTATTTTTTCTTTCAGAAATGCTTGTTCATCTAAAGGAAGTAAAGATTTACAATTTCTATCTCCTTGTTCCTTTGTCTACTTCAAAATGTCCATTTGTTCTTTACTTTTTTTGCTAAATGTATTTCTTCTAAGCTGAAATTTTTACTAGTGTATATCTGGAATAGTGAAATTTACCATTTTTAAGATATTTTTTAATGACTAAATGTTAATACTTCAGTTATTTCTCATACTGGGACACCCTACAGCCAGTATATATTCATTCATATTTCATAACAATGCTGATACACACAGGAAAATACTCAGGAGAGTAAAAGAAAAAAACTTGACATAGTTCGTATACACAAGTTTTAAGAAAAAAAAATACTAAAAAATGGAATACAATGATGGGAATACAAAGTTCCCAAGACTACTATTAAAAAAAGAAACAACAAAAATAAATGGAGACATTGTTCTTCCCCCTCCCCCACACACCCAAGACGACAAACAGAGCCTGAATTACAGCTTCAACCTATACCAGAAATGTGACATTTCGGTGGCCAATTTGAAATTACATGATAGCACCAGTGAGGGAATCTGCATGATGGACATCCTGCTGGTCCCTCCCCTAAAGGAAGATGCCCGGGCTGCCACCAGTCCCTTCTTTTCTTTTGTTCATGACTTCCTTGCCCTCGTCCCTTGTCTACACACAGCTCCCATTCTGAACAGCATCTCTGGGTAGCTGTCTACTTGCTCTTCAGATACTGCCCATTCAGGAAGAGCTTAACAAAGCCAAGTTGAACTCACCTTTGCTGGTTGCATTTTGTTTTTTTATCACTGTGCTCCTTCCCATCTGCTTTTGCTGTAAAACATGGATCACTTCAATGTGTGTTTTATAGTAGTTTACTGGTTATTATGAGATATTTTGGCTGTTTGTTTCCAATGGAACACTTCATACAGTAGCGGCCAAGAGCAGGCTGTTGTGTGTGACATGCAGGTATTTGGTGGTGAAAACTATAAATGGGCAAAAGACCCAAGGAGATGCTTTAACTTCCCCAGACCACAACCTGTAAGAAGCATTTACATGGAGGAACTACTCCAACAGGAGGGCTATCACCACAGATGGCTGCATTATAATGTAACCCAGGGGTAATTGGCAGGCAGGGATGCCACAAAGCAAAGCTTGTTTGTTAACATTTCTCTCTGTGCCCCCTTGCATGTCTGTGACTCATCAAGTATTTTGTTACCACACATTATTCTTTTCATACTCCTGAGAATCACATCCATTTCCCTTTGAACCTCAGTCCCTTCGCCCTTCTCCTTAGTTCAGGATGACATATATATCTCATTCTCCCTGTCTTTGGAATCTATCTATGGATTCCCCATATACACATAATTTAGTTTGATTTTTTTCTCCTTTAATCTGTCTCATGTCAATTTGATTCCTAACCCAGCAGAAGAATCTTACTGGTAGTGGATAGTGCTTCCTCCCCAACAACACAAACTGAGAACAGTTTTGTGCTGGACAAAATTGTTGATAAAAGGGATCCAGGAGCACTACTGAGATAGAGAAAGGAAATGGGACAAGGGTCATATCACTGTAAACTCTATTTACTCTGCAAAAGTGCCCAGCTTGTTCTTTAACTTAGTCTACATGCTGTTCTTCCTCTTCTTCCAGACCCTAAATTAATTAACTAACTTTGTACCCAGGAAGAGGCAGACCTCCAGAGCGTAACTGTGTCCACTTGTGTAAAGAAGGCAGAGATCCGTAACAAGCAGTCACCTAAATATCCTTATTCTTAGGATAAAGCTTCATAGGAATTGTTGACCACCTGCTTGCCTCATTCCTCATGCCTACACCTACCCCAGAGACCCTGTGAACCCACACATTAACCCTAAGTGCACCTTGTTTCAGAGTCGCCCACACTCCCATCTGAGTTTACACAGTTTACCAAATAACAGTCTTGCTGTATAAGCCAACTTCACTTTGTCTCTAAACTCTTTTTCATGATAAAGACAAAACTTGCCAAACTCCACGTCTGGTGCTAAGGGTCTCACTTTGCTATTTCTTTTCATTCAGCTTTCTAGTCTTAGCACAGTCCTTTTCTCTCTCTCCATTTTATTTCAGACCAGTAGGGATGTGGACATGATCTCACTCACCCAGTGCACTGCAGCCTTCCCAAATCCTGGGGAGGTAGGGATGTAATTCACTCACACTGAAGACTGAGTGGACCCTGGGTGTCTGGTGTCCCTGGTTTTAGGACTTGATAAAGGGTTCGCCCTGTGCTGTCAGCAGTTCAATGAACGTCCACTTTCTCCCTCTGCTCTTCCTTGCTCTCTGTTGCATGCACAGCTGCTGACATTAGCTTCTACTCTTGCTTTAATGAGTTCCTTTCTTGCTGGCTCTTGGTCAACCTGGTCACAAGTTCTTTCCCAGGCTGAGTCGAGAGCCCTCCCCGTCCTGGCGGAATTTCATCTATTGTGCGGGGAGAAACCTCCCCAGACGTGGTAGCCTCACAGCACCGTGAGGGACTTCGTGTGGGAAGAAGTTGCAAATGCCTGACCTCAGTCTTAAACTCAGTATCTTCAGAGCTGATTAGTCACTGGTTCTCATAATGATGCCAGAATAGGATTATTTATTCAGTAAGGGCTAAAATGCTAAATATTTTATGCTGAGTCAAGCACTGTATTTAGTATTTCACAGGCATCATGTTATGCTTTCCCAAAATATATATGAAGGATATATATCATCCTTCATAGATATTTTTAAAGATTAAAAGCAATAATTTTGCTGATGACCAAACTGAGATTTAATAAGTAGCTACTAAATATATAATTTCTTCATGGTAGTTTCTTGCTCCAGAGTCCTGGTACTTAAGCATTATATCACCTCCTTTCATATTTGGTGCTCAGTAAACCAATGCTTGTGAGCTCCATGGGGCCTCTCTTTTTTATTATAACACCTTTTCTCAAACCAATGGCATAATGCTGAGAAATTCACATGTATTCCAGGTAAGTACCTTGTACTTGTGGTGCCAGGTAAATGCTTCTAAGTAGCACCTAAATCACCTTCTGGCAGAGCCTTGGGTTTCTTAGTCTAACAACCAACCCTGATGATGAGAAGAAACATTGCTCACCTGTCCCAGGACAAGGACTCTGACCTGAAACTCACAGTCTCTCCCAGCAAAGGGCCACACCTTGGGTCCAGAAAACTTATACCTGCTTAGGCTCCCCAGAGCATTTCCTCCCTTGAGCATCAAAGGGATTTGTAGCTTTGAAAGTGTCTAAAAGGCAATTAACCAACAATCGTGTTACCTTTATGCAGGAGAATCTTGCTCAATGCAAAAAGAGGAGAATGTTTTTAAAAGTAATAATAACAATTATTTTATTTTGAGAAATTGCAAAACAACCTTCCCAGGAACTTTAATTATCAAACAACTCTATGGAATATATACTTCAGTTCTTATTATCAAAAAAGAAAAATGAGCCCACAGCACATAATTAATTTGCCTAAGATAAAATCAGAACTAAGTGCAGTCAGAAATTAAGCTCAAAGCATTCTGATTGTAAAATTCATATTCTTTCCCCTATACCAAGTGTACTTCAGAGAGACATAACCTTTGTGTATCTATTCAACATTGATTATAATTCTTTAAACAGTAGAATCCCCTTGTCCCGAGTGTCTATACAGGTTGATTTTGTAACAGACATATCCATTCTCCTTTTAACCATATTTAGCTCATTTCCCAATTTTTAAAGAACAAGAAGGGCCTCATATTGCACAATGGCCCTAAAAGCAATTCTTCAAGCTTCTCCTTTATGATGATAATAATATTTCTTGAGCGCTTTTCATGTGCCAGGCTCTCTGCTGAGTGTTTTAAAGACTCATCCCATTTTAACCTTCACATTTATCTTGTGAATGGAATTAGTATACCCATTTTACAGATGAGCTGAATCATAAAAATGACTTGCAAATGAGCTGAGACTTACATTGATCAAGGTCATAAACTGTGAGGTTTGTAGGACCAAGATTCAAAAGCAGATCCCTCAGAGCTCATCATCTGTCCCCAAACCTGCATATTGCTGTAACATTTACTGTGTCCTAGATACTCTGCCAGGCACCTTGGACAAGAGAGAGAACTAAGGCATGGGGACTGACCTCAAGAAGGGGGTGGTTTACTGGGAGAAACCGAACCTTTCTGAACACTGTGATAGGTTATGACAGGATTCTCTATGTACTTGCTGGCGGGAGGCAGACCAGCAGGGAGAGCTTGTTAGGGGCCATGAGGGAAGCGCTGTGTCTGCTCTGAGAGGGTTTACACAGGAGGGAGACACATGTACATGTGCCTGAAGATGCCTGGGTAATTACCACATGGAGGTTGGTCTTTCTCTCAAAGGAAAAGAAACTGCAGGTGCAGAGGCACAGAAGTGGGAAATGAAATGAAGGGTGATGGGGCTGTTCCAAGCTTGTCCATCTATCTGTCATACAGAGATTGTTGGTTGGAATGATAGTTGGTGAGATTGCAGAGGGATTTTATGCCATACTCAGAATATTCTCAGAGACAATGGCTTAACCTGGACCAATGTTAACATGTTTGAAAGGTCAGGGGCTGTGGCAAAATGCGTGGTGCTGAGGGAAGCAACTGGCTCTGCCCGATTCAGTTGTTTGCTGCAAGTCTGAGTAATGAGCCTTGAACACACTAGTCCCCAGTCCTCCTAATAGTGCAGTGGGACTGCTGGGGATTGTAAGGAGAATCAGCAGGCTTGGCTGAGTCTACCCTCAATGCCTCTGAGTCCGCATTCTGTGATCTTTCCACGTAAGCAAATTCCTCATGCGCCTTCTCCTGCCATGACATGAATCCCCCTTCATGTAGGTGTTCTTGCTGGTAGTCACCTCTGCAAATAACCCTTGACTTCCTGAGCACCATGCTCCAAACCCCCTGTCCTCATGTAAGGGAGGTCAATAATCTGGCGAGAGGGGAACATAAATAGAAATGAGCAGCTTTGCAGTGCAATGGGACATTTCATTCTCAGGGAACCTCTTCACTACAAAGGCCTGCATTTCTCCACTTGAACTCTGTACACTAATATGCACTCACATGTTTTATTTGTAAGTCAAAATTCATTTAATTTAATATATTTGCAATTGCTTTTCATTCTGCTTAAAACATCTTTTTACTTTCTTTAGTTGCTCAAAAATGTATCACCATCTCAAAGAGTTTTCCCCCATCAACCTTCTAATATTTGTGCCTCCTGCCCCCAGCCCCATCACTAACTATTCTCTTCTTCTGCTTATTCTTCTGGGTAATCACATAATTGATGTAATTATTTTATTGGCTGCCAGTCCACACTCACTAGGACATGCTTATAGTAAGGCTGTGTTTTGTTGTTTGTTTTTTGCACTGCTGGATGCCTGTGCTTAGCTCAGAGGAGGCACACCTGATATTTGCTGAGCAGGTAAATAGATGGACTGCCCTAATTCTCAAGGAATATATCAATCAAAATCACAGTCTGGTCTGCTCTGACGATGGCACGTCAGCCTCAAAAAATTGATCATTATCCCACATTACTTACTGTAACTAGAAATCTCTGACCATTCTGTGCTACTTGCAGGCATGTAGAAGAAAATCCAAAGGCAAACATATTCAGAATACCCTGTCTGACCACGGAAATGAACGAACAAATTGCATTTTAAAATAGAAAATATTTGTAAGAGAGTTGGTTTCCATTTGACCAGCAAATTCCTTCATCTGGAAGAGCTCTATCTTAACATTCAGGCTAATGACAATGGACTCAAGTTCTCTCTCACTGCTTGTCAGCTCTCAGAAGACCTTAAGCCTTGACTTTCTTACCTGTAAAACAAGCATAAGACTTGTAACTACTAGACACTGCTGTTGTAAATATCAGGAATATAATGTTTGTAAATTAATGAGGGGAGGGCTTGACACATGGAACAGTTCAGTACATCAGGGGCCCTCTAACCCTGAAGACATAAGCACCACCTGACATATGGTTAAAGCTGCAGCTTCCTGTAGAGACCAAATTTTGCAAGTCAGAGTTCCAAGGAACCCTCTTAGAATGTCACACTTACCAGGATGACAGCAGCCCTACTTTACAGCATGTGAAGATTAAATGAACTAGTGTGTGGATACCCAAAGGCATTCTGCCGGAAGGTGTACATACTTGTGAAAAGCAAAATAGACTGTTCACCATGAGATGTGGGGTCACAGAGACCTGAACTGAATTCTCATTCTAACCCTTCCTGAAGTGGTCATCTTGAAATTTTTATTTAAGCCTCCTGAGAATCAATTTCCTCATTTGTAAGTATTTCTCATCTGAAATAATGACATTAAATAATCTTACAGAATTGTGGGTATATTTAATGGAGACAATTTATTTTTCAGGAGATTAAAAGTATATTTGTCATCAAATAGATATCGTATGTTGAACATTTAATGTTATGCTGGTTATTAATGTCATTTAATTGTAGAGTGGTGGAGTTATTACTATGCAAAAGAGTGAGGATGGTTACATTGGTGGTCACAGGGCCCTTTTTTTCCAGCACTGCTTCCCTCTGCTGGTCACGCACGCTCTCCTTTGGCGCAGAGCTCTCCTGATGAGTCCAAATTGTCCTTTAATGGTACCTTAGCCCATCTTCTATTAACTTCTTTTTTTCTCTGTCTTATGCACCATTTATTTAAAAATAATTATGAACTTCTTTTAGTTACTGATTCTTAGGGCACATGAACTCTGTGGATCTTGAAAATGTTCAAATCCGCAACACAAACAAAATAGTGTATCTATTTTGTTTGTGTTTCCCTTGAGGCTTAAACGTGGACTACAAGTCACAGGTGAAAGTATTTCCATAAGGAAGGAATTCTCTACGGGCCGGTCTTACCAGGGTCTGTGGCAGTCCAACAGGAATGATAATCTGTCATCTAACACTTTATAAATGTATGTTTTGTCTTGCTCCTTGTTGGGATAAAAATAAATTTTTTTTTTATTAAACTTTTTTTATTTATTTTCCCATGAGTATAGACTTTGCTCTTTCGTCTGCCTCCTTCTAAGGCTCGTGAGATAGTCACAAAAGCTTATTCCTCTGGTAAATGGTTCTCACTGGCTATTTTTCTTTTATTTTTGTGTCAATTGTATCATTTCATTTTCCATTCTTTTGTTAAATGTAAATTGTCCATTCTCACCAAAAACTGGGAAAACCATCCCCCTGTTTACTCTTCGCATTTTCAGAAACTTCCCTGGATCATGGCGGGCATGAAAATGAGGCTTTTAGTGCCTGTCATGTAACAGAATGTGAACTGCAGTTGAGTCACTGTGGGAGTAAATCTACATTCTGTGCCACCAGTAATACTTGTATTATCCAATTTACCAAAATTTGTAGCAAGAACTCATCCCACCATTCTAATATTCAAATCTGTGAATAGAGTCCATTGAAAAGAAAACTACAGGCCCCAGATGGAGTCACTTAAGTTAAGGCCCCACATCAGCAAACCAAGACATTGTTCCTAAGTTAATTGCAGTTTCAAACCCCAGGAATGTAACTTTAACCAGTCAACATGAAATTACCTGGTCAGCACAAGTGACATCATCTTCCTGAAAGATCCTGCCATTCCTCCTCAGGTAGGCTAATGTATTCTTTGCTAATAATTTCCTTTTTTCCACCCCCTTTCCACCTTTAAACTCCTTTTCTTTCCTACATCCTAGTGAAATCCCTTTCCATTTGTTAGATGGGATGCTGCCCAATTCGTGAATTATTTCATACAGTAAGTTTGATCTGTTAAATTACTCCATTGAATTTTTGTTGTTGAACACTTCCAAGAGTTCTATACCCATGGAATTCCTACTGTTTTGGTAGTTTGGGGTCATAGAAAACAAGGTCATCAAACAGAACTATCCACTGACAACGTCAGGTCAATCTCATATAATAAGACTCAGACAGGTTTTGTTTACAGATTGTGACTCCCCTGCGATAGATGTATGCAATCATAATTTTCTTCACATTTCATTCTGAAATTTCCTGAATTCAAATATATACATAACAAATATGCATCCACATTTGATAGACACATAGGTACTGATATTTCTGTAGAGTGCTTGGTATTCTTCCATTTACCCCTCAGGATTGACTGCCATCCTCGGCCTCCCTGTGCTCTGCCCCAGGAGACCTACCTGTATGAACCTTATAGTGAATTGGCCATTGTGAGGAGAAGGCAAAAGGAGAGACGGGACTGGGTTCAGAAGATTTATTCCAGACTCAGTCTGCACAGCCCGTGAAGGCAACATTAATCCCCGCATCAATCCCACCGCTTTTCTCTGCTTTCCCTCACCACCAAACGGCTCTGACAATGTTCATTCCGCCTTCTCTCTTTAGGCCTGGATGTAGTAAGATGCTGTACCAAAGGACCGGTCTATCCTTTGGGGCTTTCCCATACTCAGTTCACAACTTTGTAAAAATTCCTGTAATAAGTTCCCCTCATGTTGCCCAGTTTGAGTGGGCATCTGTTTTCTGACAGCACTCTGATTGACATAGTGATTAATATTTGGAGAATTCAGCCTAAAAAACCAGGGGTCTTCCTAGCAACAAGCCCTTGCCAATCCTATAAACTTCCTTCTTTTTGGCTAATAAGCCCTAGACCTGCCGCTCTAATGGCCTTCACTCTTGGAGCCCCTCCCTTTTAGAGGGAGTCTTTTATTCTTTCCTTTTCACTTCTCATTAAAAACTATGCTGGATGCTCCATACTCTTGTCTGCTGGCTTCATTCTTCATCACCTCCAACACACAATCCTGGGAAAAACAGCATCTCAGTCAGTAACAGTATATTTCCAGCAGATTGAATAAGCCTGATGTTTATATAATAGCTTGCTATAATTTATTCAGTTCTTACTATGTGTCAGATACTATGCAAAAACTGCTAGATTGTGCTCTCTAATGTGGTCATCAAGATAATCCTGTGACTTAAGCATTAATATAGTTCCCACTTAACATAGGAGAAAAATGAAACTTAGAGACCTTCCGAAGTGACACAGCAGAGTCAGAATGTGAATTCAGGTTGTCCTTTTCATGAGTTGATGCTTATCCCTGTACTGTAAAGCCCTGCAAAATTAATACTGGAAAAAGAGGTATTACCAAAGACCAACCATATCACTGCTATTTATCAGACCTATCTACCAAACTTAATAAACAATTTAATTATACATTAGAGAAAACAATGTATTCAGTTATATAAATAATATAAATTACAAAGATTAAAGAGATAGCTTTTGAAATCTTGAATTTATGAAGAAACATGAGACTTCTCTAGTTTAGTGTAAAACATACTTTAGATTTCTTCCTGTGACTTGCAGAACAGAAAGATGAGTCATTTATCCATATAATACATAAAATGCCTAATATGCTGTTTGTATATGGTGCCAAAATAACCTGAACTTGAGTAAAATATGTCAGCACACATTGTACTTCCTTGACACCAAGCCACATGAACTGTTTTTTCTTTTTGCAAACTGAATTAGATAACTTTTTTGAGCATTATATACTGTTGTTCAGAAAAAGAAACTTTTAGGGAGTAAATGACTTTGCTTGACAATTTTCTTCGGCTAAAATCATGTCCACCTTGAAGGTGACTTTATTCTTAATCTGAGCTCAAGATTTAAGAAAAATAGGAAGTGAAAGGGCTTATTTGACTTTCATTAACATTTTATAGTGCTTGTTATGCGCTAGGGAATGGAAACACAAATAAACATGACAGAATCTCTAGAACCACAGCATCAATTGAAGAGATAGACTAATAAATTTTTATTCACACATACGCACACACACAATAGATCATGTTCAAAGGATGGAAATGATTCAGCAGAAGGAACTCTGGTTAATTCTGTCGGAATGAATTAGATCAGGGGAGATTTTCAAAGAGAATGTAAAACATGCCTAGAATTTAAAAGATCCAATAAGAGTTATTGAAGCAGATGACTTGGAAAAAGGCATTTGGTAACTGTAGCTTTTGCTTTGTGAGGCAAGATAGAGGATGTAGAGTTAACCAGGTTGCTTGCTTGATTGGGATACTGATGTAGGATCTATAGGTAATTACAAAACATTCAGGGCTTTTGCAATTCTATATTTCATTTGGTGTGTTTGCTTCACATTATGGGGATTATATATATTTACAAAAGTATCTTTATTCCTTTTATCCTAATTATGGAGATGTAACTCTGTGTGCTATGATAAGAATAGAGAGAGATTTATATCTTTTCTTTTCTTTTTTAATTTTGGTATCATTCATCTACAATTACAGAAAATTACAGAAAGAACATTATGTGTACTAGGTTCCTCCCTTCACCAAGTCCCCCCCACATACCCCTTCACAGTCACTGCCCATCTGTGTAGTAAGATGCTGTAAAATCACTACTTGCCTTCTCTGTGTTGCGCAGCCCTCCCCATGCCCCCCATGCACTATACATGCTAATCATAATGCCCTCTTTCTTTTTCCCTGCCCTTATCCCTCCCTTTCTACCCATCATCCCCAGTCCCTTTCCCTTTGGTAACTATTAGTCCATTCTTGGGTTCTGTGCTTCTGCTGCTGTTTTGTTCCTTCAGTTTTCTTTTGTTCTTATACTCCACATAGGAGTGAAATCATTTGGTACTTGTCCTTCTCCGCTTGGCTTATTTCACTGAGCATAATGCCCTCTAGCTCCATCCATGTTGTTGCGAATGGTAGGATCTGTTTTCTTATGGCTGCGTAATATTCCATTGTGTATATGTACCACCTCTTCTTTATCCATTCATCTACTGATGGACATTTAGGTTGCTTCCATAGAGAGATTTATATCTTAAAAAACTCACAATTGAAAGCATCCTAGCTAGTTTTCAGTAATTGCAGCCATAAAGTGACAGAAAATGTTCTTTGGAGCAATGGTGCATTTAAAGGAATTAAAGAAATACCTTTTTTTAATTGAGTCTTCAAAATATAGACAGTGTTTAAATTTTGAACCAGTATATTTATGTTCCTTTATGTGAATACAATTCTAGACACACATACATGCATATGGAACCAATACTATTATTTTTGGTGTGGTTTTATTACTATAGATTTAGATATATTATTTACACGTATGCTATCGATTCTTGCAGACATAGTAATTCCTCAAGTGACTTTGGACAAGTTGTATACTGTCTTAAAGGCTGAGTCGCTTTGCCATTTGGTGGGGTTGGGGGAATGAGGCATGCCAATAATTCCTGTTCTGTGCACTTAACAAAGCCAACAGTGAGGACCACATGGAATACAATGATAATAGGTGACACATATTGAGCCTTACTATGTATGCCTAACTCTGTTTTAGGTGTTTTACGTGCATATCTCATTTCCCTGTCTATCAACTCTGTGAGGTTGCTCCTCTTGCCCCCATCCTACAGATGAGGAAAGTCAGGCACAGATTGATGGTGTGAATTGTGCCAGGCTTCTCAGCCGGCATGTGGTGGAGCCGGTATGGAATCTGGGCTCTCCAGTGGTGGGTCCCCTGCCCTTCACAACTAGTCATGCAAGCTCCTGGTCATGGGCACCCTTGTCCACTGAGAAATTCACTGTGGATGTCATTCATTATCATTATAATCACCCCTGAAAAATCGCCAAGACATTTATTTGTAGCAGAACTTTCTGTCCACTGTTTGTTGATGCCATAACCTCTCCTGATTGCTCCTTTCCTCACTACTCTCGATGAAAACAGGACTGTGGACTTAACTTCTGTCTCCCTTTCTAGGCCTTTCCCTCCATTAGGCCTGGACCTCACCTTTTAGGTAATGCAGCTTACCAGTTTGCTGAATTATTTGATTTGAAAAGCTCTAATTAAAATCAACATATAAGAAAGCACTCTCAAGCATTGCATACATGAATCAATGTTATTGGGAAAAAGATGTTTTACATAGAGTAGCCTTTTTTCATGGGCTGTAACTACCTGGTTTTTTCTGCTTCTTCGTTTTTACTTAAACAGGAATTAAATGTCTCCTTGATAAGATTCCCCACTCCTTCGCCAATCAGTTTGTTTGCTTCATTCAGCTTACCACTGGACTGCATCCTTTATGGGAGAAGTGAGAATGTCTGCTGTGTTTACCAGTGTGTGACCAGCACCAGGTGCATACTAGATTATCAAAAAGATATATTTGAAAGGAAGAAGGAAAGAGACTAGACAGGAAAAAGAATGAATGAATGAGTGGATGAATGATTAACAGCATCTTCTTGCTATTGTAACTGTGTCAACCTCTAAACTCTTCATTACCCCATGTCTTACTAAGTCGCTGCTTTTAATCTGCTCAGGGGTGCAAGTCAGTTAGCGAAACATACTAATTCTGTGCATAAACTAAAAGTAAGTAGGCACAGGATGGGGCTTTCAGTGAATAGACCTGGAAACTGTAGCTTTTCTGGATAGTTCTTATTAATATTATTTCTCTGAGATGGTTTTTATTAGAAAAGTACACATAAATGTCATTTCATTTGTATGTTAGTAAGGCTATTAATAATAGATGTTATTTGTGAATTGCTTCCTAAGTATAGACATTGTGTTAGATTCCTTAAATCCATTATTTAATTTAATGCTTAAAAAATTGGTTTATCAACATGGATGGAACTAGAGGGTATTATGCTCAGTGAAATAAGCCAAGTGGAGAAAGACAAATACCAAATGATTTCACTCATCTGTGGAGTATAAGAACCAAAGAAAAACTGAAGGAACAAAACAGCAGCAGAATCACAGAACCCAAGAATGGACTAACAGTTACCAAAGGGAAAGAGACTGCGGAGAATAGGAGGGTAGGGAGGGATAAGGGTGGGGAAGAAGAAAGGGGGTATTATGATTAGCATGTATAATGTGGGGGGTGGGGGAAAGGGGAGGGCTTTGCAACACAGAGAAGACAAGTAGTGATTCTACAACATCTTACTATGCTGATGGACAGTGACTGTAATGGGGTTTGTGGGGGGAACTTGGGATAGGGGAGAGCCTAGTAAACATAATGTTCTTCAAAAAAAAAATTGGTCTATCATCATTCTTATTTTACATATAATGAAACCATACAAGACCTTACAATGGGGAAGCAGTGAGGCTAGGATAATTTGGTAATTAGCGTGATCCAAGACTGGTTTGCATGTTGGTGCTCACAGTTCTTGTTCTTTAGAGTGTCAGGGCTTTGGGGTGACACAGAAGAATCCCAGGCTGCTGGCTCTGCTTTACATTTAGGTTAGTGGACAGCATAGGACGAAAATGCCCTTCGTAGTTGTAGCTGAGGGCTGCATCACGCTGCTCTGCTATTAAGTGTAGAACAAAGACATCATTGGATCTTTTTGAAGAGGTGAGACATGAATAATGCATTGAATAATAAACAGATTTTGGAGAGATTATGAATAGGCAAGAATTAGAACTAGAGTCAGAGAAAAGTCAGGAATATCCATTTAACTGAATCTGTATTTGAGTTTGAAATTCTTAATCTCAAGAGAATATTCCTTACCAAAGGAGAAAAGCTTTCCTTTTGTAGTACAACTCAGATACTCAAGACGTAATCTCAGACCAAGACTTCTCCTTGCTTGTTTCCTAATGTCTTCAATTTCTGATGCCTTCCCACGAGGGGCATTTGATTTTTGTCTACAGGTGAGTGGATGGTACCGCGAAGGGAAGGTAGCCTGAAAAATGAATCTGATAAAAACAAACTTCACTGTAACTGAATTTGTGTTCCTAGGGCTCTCATCTCAGCCAAAGAGGCACCTCATCCTTTTTATTATGTTTTTATACTTCTATTTATTAATGGTGGTGGGAATATTATTATGATCACTATTATCCAGACAGAACCTTGTCTTCAAACCCCCACATACTTCTTCCTCACTCATTTATCCTTTGTAGATATCTGCTATACACCCACCAATGTCCCACATATGCTGTCTACCATGATAAGAAAAAAGAAGACCATCCCTTTCTCTAGCTGCACTACTCAGATGTACTTCTCCCTCTCCTTTGGAATGATTGAATGTGTTCTCCTCAGTGTCATGGCTTATGATAGATATGTAGCCATTTGTCATCCTCCTCATTATACTGTCATTATGAACCAAAGCACATGTACACAGCTGGCAGCCATTTCTTGATCCAGTAGTTTCCTGAGTTCCATGGTCATCAACGTCCTCACCTAGAGTTTGTCGTACTGTGGATCCAATGTCCTGAATCGCTTTCTTTGTGAAGTACATTTTGTCCTCCGATTGGCCTGCACTGACACCTCATTTACTGAGCTGGTTGTTTTTATCTTCAGTATCATCACTGTCTTCATTCCTTTTCTTCTGATTGTTGTGTCTTGTGCCCAATCCTTCTATCAGTTCTCAGGATGCAATCAGCCTCTGGGAAGCATGAGGCACTGTCCACCTGTGCTTCCCATCTGACAGTGGTGGCCTTATTCTATGGAACCACCATCTTCATGCATGTGAGACCCCAGTTGAAGTCCTCTAGGGCTGGGGGCAAGATCATTGCGGTGTTCTACACTGTGGTCACGCCCAGGCTCAACCCCTTGATCTACTGCCTAAGGAACCAGGATGTGACAGGAGCTCTAAGAAAAGCTATTGCAAAACAGAGGACATACAAGCTCTTAATAGGACACTAAGGTCAACTGTTAATCAAAAATAGCTGACTTCTGAATGTGATGTGAGACAGTAGGAAATAATTTGGACAGTCAACATCTTCCCTGCCAATTACAAAAGATACATAAATGCAGCTGCAAACTCATCAGAAAGCAAGTCTCCCCCGAAGACAAACTGTAGCTTTAATATGGCAAAACAATTTCCTTCATTGAGTGACTCTATTTCCTTACTCCCTGAGAAACATTAGTTATCTAAAACCATAAGTGATCGGAATTCATTACTTGAAATTATATCTGTAATATGAAATATTTTATTCCTGCCTGGAGGATCTAAAGCACTTTGATATAGAGAAGCTTTCTTAATTTTTATTTCATGTGCAGAATTTCAGACAAGGGTTTTTGGATGCAACATTTCACATCTGTCTTACTTTTGCAGTTTATAAGGAAACAAGACCCTGCATCTACGTCATGCTTTACACCTGAATTTACCTCTTTATATACATCCCTGCTTTGCAATGAATCTGTCATAATATTGTTTCATTTAAATTTCATGCAGCAGCCAGACCATGCAGGACTGAGCTGACTGTGGTAAGGAGTAGGGATTTATTCTGAGTAAAATGTAACTATGATGAAGGAATGGTGTGATATGACACAACTTATGTTTCTGAAAGTTTTTTCTGGATGCTGTATGGAAGACAGACAGATATATATCACACATATGTGGAAATTAATATTTCCTATGTTTTGAAGCCTTTTAACCATGGTATCCTTAAAAAGAATTATTATTTGAGTTAAAGGAATTGGAAAATATAATTTAGAATTAATATATTTAAGAAGCTTAAATAGGGCATTCATTCTAAAGCAGTGATTGAAGGCAGGAATTTCAGCTTCAGTTCCTCTCCTGAGGGAAGACCAGACGCAAATCTAAATGTAAGAGTTTTATCCAAGTTGCATGAAGAAAAGCAGTCTTATGTGCCATGACACTTGCTTGAAGTAGCCAGGGCCAACATAGTCTAAAGGCTCTGTTGCTACACTGGTATCCCCAGATATGCTCTGCTGATGGATGTGTGTCAGGATTTCACTGAACAAAGATGTATCTTCTCTAGAATCCACAGTGACAGACTCTCTATTCCTCAAGCAATAAATCTCCATGTCCTTGAACTGGTCTTGTAGCTAGTTAAGACCTTGTGCTACATGCCAGCTTCACTACCAACCCTTTCCACTGGACACCCAGTCCAAATGGCCCATAGAAAAGCCCCACGGTTTCCAGCCCCTTCGCCTTTGTTCAGTACATTTCCTTCTTCTGGCATTCGCCACCTCATTTGCTTTCCTCTTTATTTTTATTTATTTATTTATTATTGTTTTAAAATACACACATATACACATATTACTGAGGTATAGCTGATATACAACTTACTTGGGTTAAAGTGCACACAGAGTGATTCAGTAGTTATCTGCATTATTAAATGCTCGCCCTAATAGGTATAGTCACTATCTGTCAACGTAGAAAGATATTACAGTATTCTTAACTATATTCTCCATGCTGCACTTTCATTTCCATGACTAATTTACATCATTTGCTTCCCTCTTTAATTTCTGGGCCAAGTTTCAAAAACAATTCGTATGCCCCACTCCATAAAAATTCCCAGTCTCCCAAGAGAAAATGCTGTCAGTCTTTCAAGTGTGAGCTCCCATAGTACTTAGTCTGTGATTCTCTGTTGGCATTTATTATTTTTTTCCCTGTAATGCAGGATATTTCCATTTATATTATGCCCCTATAAAAATCAACTTCATGAAGTCAGAATATATATGTGTGTGTGTGTGTGTACACACACACACATATATATATAAAACATATTGTTCACCAACTCTTAAACACAGATTGTTTAAAAAGAATTTCATCTGAGGTTATATAGCTTCAGAGAGGCAGAATTCAGTCTCAGCTTTATCTCACTCTGACCCCTCTTAACCACTTCTGCGTTAACGTTTGCCTTTCACAGTTCCTCGACAGTGATGACCAACATTTTGTTGATTAAAGGCAACACAAATCATATGATTTTTGCAGTCTATTATGAAGAGTGTGATTGACATGTTTACCTTTGTTATGATTTTATCACTGTTCAAAGTTTTTCATGTATGAAAGAGAATTCAGGTCTTTTCAAACATATGGCATTTATTTATCTCTTATTTAAGCAAACTAATAGGTCAGATGAGGAATAAATAATAGTCCTCATTTTATTGATGAAGAGATTGAAATACAAACATACTAGGGATTTATATGATACAATTATTGGCAGGACTGGGACTAAGTCTAAGGCAATCCATTTTTCTCCTGCCATGGCTAGTTGCTCCTACCACCAATTACATGGGAAACAAATTAGTTTCCTCACTCTATTGCATCCCATTGATAGCAAAATTATGGGTAGTTAAGATAAAAATGAAAAAAAGTAGAAGGAACTAACGTTTATTAAATATCTTGTATGTCAGATTCTTTAAAGGGATCACAGCATGTGCTTTGAAAAATGCTAAAAGGTAAGCATTATTATTCCCATTTAGTAGATGAAGAAATTTGGTCTTACAGAGATTAAGTAACTTGCGCAAGGTCACACAGCAAGAAAATAGTGGAACTTAAATGAGGGCTTCTTTCTAATAAGTCTAAACCTGAAATATTGGCCATTAGAGTGAAACACGGAGCCCTTGGATTAGTTTTTTATTCTATCACTTAATTTTGACAAGTCTGTTGACCTTTCTGAGCTTCAGTTTCATCTTTGAAATGAGGTTCATGCCTATCTCTAATGAGATTGAAATGCTTTGTTTTTTGACTGGATGCAACAATCAATAATGAAAAAAACAACGAAGTCACTGATTAGAGGTGTAGAAAGGAGATTCAAAGATCTTGATGCTGAAGCAACTGCTCTCTCAATTGTACCATATATTGGTTTGTCGTTAGTGGGATAAGAAAGCCATATTTTTATTTTTCACACAGCAGATAGGTTTACACATTGTATTTATTTTTTTTTAAAAAGAAGGAAACCAGGACTAAATCTCTGAACTGCTTCTGGACTGCCAACTCTATATATGTCCATTTGCCACTGTACTTTCTCTGTACTATGACACCAGGGACATGGGTTAGAAATTCATCATATGACTGGATAATTTTAAGCCAGATCTATTTCAGCTCATATTTAATGACACCCATTAATTAGAAAGCCTGGTAAATCCTGGGTCTTTTCATCCAAGTGCCTTTCATGATGAGCCAGATGCTCTGTACTTCAGGACAAGTGCTTCCCTGACATTTAACTGTATTGCCCTAGAGGAAGGGATGAGATAGAGACATTATTGATTGTAAGTCTTTCAAACTGATGGCATTATGGAATTTCAGCATATCTGAGAAAAGCTTAGCTTTCCTCAGATGGGTCTGCTGCCTTTATTGCTGCTGATAAATGACACTCATGATTTTTTATTCAAGATTTGTAGCCCTGGGAACATGCAAAGAGTTATATTCTCCTCTGTTTTCAGTCATAGATACATCAGGAATAGTGAAACTATTCTTTGATAAGGGCCTGAGGATGATGATGGAAAGCATGGAGACTTAAGGAAAAGGTTAGGGTTTAATTAAGATTGGAAGAGAGGAAAAGAAGGCATAGGGGAGAGTTGGGATGGGAGTAGGAGACAAATCCTGTAGACATTATAATATTGCTAAAATTAACCTTAGATTGATCCAAACTGTATCTTTCTTAGGGTCCCAGAGTCTTGAGAATTCCTGCAGGCTTGAAAGGATGTCAATATGTGAGATGGACCAGACCCACCTGTCCACCCCTTTTGAATATTAGGTAAAGGAGACTGGGAAAAGGGATCCAGTGATCATTAGGTAAAACCAGCCACTTGACAAAAGGGAAAACTGAGGACAGAAAGGAAAAGGGCCTTGTCAGGACCCTCATACGTAGTTAGCAACAGAGCCTAAGTTCCCAGCTCTTATGCTTGGGCTTTGCCCAGCTCCTGATTTTGTTATTATTGGTAACAGGAGTTCCAGAGAAATAACACAATAACTGGAAGCATATCAAAGTCTTTGTTGGCAGATGCATGTCTTATGTTTGTGTCCTCCAGAACCCGGCACACATCTAGCACTTGTAACTTTTTTCTGAAATATAATCAATGGATGTATTCTGGGCTGAGTTAAACCATCCCTCACACCAGTCCCATTCCCCATGTAGTTAACTAAACTTTCTGACTTCCTTTCAGAGAACTCCTTTCAATATCTGTATCTGTTATTCCTCATGACCCTGAAAAAAATATGCTTCAGAGTGACTGGCCATTTATTTTCCCCTCTCAACTCCTGTTTCCATTTCTAATCAACATGAGAGCCAACTTTAACTAAAAAAAAATAATGTATTTTGTTTAGCATGCCCTTCAGAATATTAATTTCTATTACCTCCAGATCATAGAGTTAAGGCTTACAGAAAACCCTTCAGAATTTAAGATCAACTCAGTAAGTAGATGGTTACTTGAACAAGTTTTTTGGAAAGTTAGTTGCATTTTCTATCTCCTCGCACCATCCTTGTACCACCACTATTTACCTGTGGTAATAAAAAGTTTTCATTTTTTGCACCTATTGAGGTTTTATGCCAGTTAGTTTTTTTAAAGCAGCTTTCACATCCTTGTTCCTTAAACTGTAGATCAAGGGATTCAACATGGGAATGATAATCGTGTAGAACACAGAGGCCCACTTATCTTGGTCGAGCGAGTAGCTGGATGTTGGCCTCAGGTACATAAACATGACTGTGCCATAAAAAAGCGTGACACCAGTGAGGTGAGATCCACAGGTGGAGAAAGCCTTAAGGCGGCCTTCAGCCGAGTGCATTTTGATGATTGCAATGAGGATGAAGGCATAGGAGATGAAGATGATGAGGATGGTGCTGAATTCAATGAAGCCACACAGACTGAAGAGCAGGATCTCGCTGATATAAGTGTCTGAGCAAGAAAGGGCCAAGAGTGGTGGGATTTCACAGAAGAAGTGGTTGATGATATTGGAGCCACAGTAACTCAAACTGAAAGTAAGGGAAGTGTGGGCCACTAGACTCACCAGACCAGCCAGGTAAGAGCCCAGCATGAGAGCCCAGCAGACTCGCTTGGACATGAGAGTGCTATAGTGGAGGGGTCGACAGATGGCCACAAAACGGTCATAGGCCATGGCTGCCAGGACATAGCACTCAGCGTCCACAAAACCTACAAAGAAAGCAAACTGGGTGGCACAGCTGGAGAAGGAGATAACCTTGTGCTTTGTTAGGAAGTCAGCCAGCATCCTGGGGGCAATGGCTGAGGAATAGCCCAGGTCGACAAAGGAGAGGTTGCAGAGGAAAAAATACATGGGAGTATGCAGCTGAGGGTCTGTTATGATCAGGATAATCATACCCACGTTCCCCACCACATTGACCAGGTAGACCAAGAGGAAGACCACGAAGAAGATGATCTGCAGCTGAGGGTCTTGAGTGATGCCCACGAAGATAAACTCAGTCACCGCTGAGTGGTTTTCTTTATCCATCTTTTCAATTTTATGTGTGTTTGAATTTGGTTTATTGTCTCGGGTGACTTTTAAAAATCCTCGCAGTAATTAGATGCTATGACCCGTAGGAGAACCCAACAACTTTGGTGGATGTGATGGGTGTGTGTCCTCTCCAGGTGCCCAGGAGATGTTAGTATCTCGGGCTGGCCAATTCTGCTTCTTCAAAGACCTTGGTGCCGTGAAGTCATTTATCACATGGTACCAAATGTTTGACCTGCTCTGTGTAATTATACACCTTAATAACCAATAAAGAAGAGTAACTTTGAGTGTCTTTTCCTTCTTTCTAAAACAAAGCAAATATGAATGCAGATAATTAATAAACATTAACTCTCATTGTAGAGAGGTACAAAAAGAAAAATGAAAGACCCAGAGATCTCAAATTCTAACACATCACACACACAAACACACACACACACACACAGAGGAAGTGAAATACCTGGAGGAGAGCATAAGCAGTATTAGTAAAGGCAGTGACTAATAATTTTTCAAAGCCAGGAGATAGTATTAACTATATGACAGAACTTTGAGTGCTACCACATATTACATGATTACATCCTTACAACAACTCTATAAAGTAGGTTCCATCATTACCTTTATCTTATATCTGAAAAGGGTGAGGTTAAATATTAAGTAGCCTCAACAAAGTCAACAACCACTAAGTAGCAGACCTGGGTCTGTCTAGCTCTAGGGTCCATTTCTCTTTACTGTCTTCTGGTTACACGTGATTTGATGGAGACTGAAACTCTTTATTTTTGTGCTTGCCATTGTTTTTCCTGTCTTGCCTACCATGCATGTACACTGAATTAGTCCTTTGGTTTCCTTGATCTTTAGAATAAATGGGTTTGGCAAGGGGCTTAATCAGGTGGAGGTACACTGTGTCTTTGAACAATTCTATTGCCTAGCCAACAGGTTATTCCATAACAGTTCATGGTTAAGATTCTCAGGAGAAGTAGAGAAAGCATTATCCAACTCTGTGGTCACACAGGAGCATTCAGTTGGTTAACATTTTTCTCCTTGTTGGGATGAATATCTGGTTCATCAAGGAATTCTAAGAAGGAAGTGGGCAAAACCAAAGCAAACCAAACTAAGACATGAAGTAATTTAGAAATAAGTAGCATCCTCTGCCTAAACCTGAACAGATAAGTAAGACTTACCTAGTCTAGTTGGTTTACTGTGTAAGAAAGACAAGAGAGCAAGAGTAATATGTGTCTTTCATGGGGATGTGGATATTCATAATAGCTAATCTAAAATCCTAGGATGGTTGAAAATAGTGCCCTCATCTTTAAATTTCTGCATAGAATGTGATCATTTGCAAGAAAGAAGGGGCTCTAATAAAGAATAATCAGTACCATATCTTTGCCCAAGAGTTTAGAGTTTATGAAGTATTTTTTTATACTCCTATTTAACTAATTCATCATTCTGTGAACACATGCATCATTTCACACATAAGGCCAATTAGGAAACAGGGAAAGCAAACATAAACCTTGGAGAAATTATTTGAAAAATATATTTCACATGTATAACTTCTACCCATAAGAAAGAAAGAACTTTGCAACTCAATAATAAGAAAAGAGTCTAAGAAGAAGTGCCAAAGATTTGAACAGATACTTCACCAAAGATAAATGTGTGAAAGACAAATAAACCCATTAGAAATACTGAAATCATTTGTATTAGGGACATACACATTAAAATCACAATGGGATATTGCTGTATATCTATTAGAAGGGCTGAAATTTAAAAAGCTTGGCCATACTCAGTATTGACAGAGAAGCATAGAAACTGGGAATTTCATCACTGTGGGTAAGAACATGAAATTTTACAATCACTTTGGAAACAGTAAAAAATTAAACATATATGTATCCCTTACTTGACCTAGCCATTCCAGAGAACACCTGGGGACCTCCCAAATTTTAGAATGTCCATAAAATGGAATCCTAGTCAACGATAAAATGGAATCAACTATTGATGAATTCATGATGGATGTAACTTAGGCTGAGAGAAAACAGCCAGACAAAAAAGAATATACCTTAGATGATTCCATTTGTAAAAATCTAGAAACTTCAAGGTGATCAATAGTGACAGACAACAGATGAATGATTACCTGTGTAGAACTGTGTGTGAGGAGGAGTAGGAGGGAGGGATTACCAAGGGGCATAAGAAAACTTGCAGGGGAATGGCTTAGTTTACTATTTTAATTGTAATGATGGTTTCATGGCTGTATACATATATTAAAACATCCTCAGTTTTGTACTTTAAAGATAATCAAGGTATTGTACCTCAGTTATACTTCAATAAAGATGTTAAAAAGGAACAAAGGCCTTGCCCCTATTTGAATTCAACTCATTCTCACTACATGTGAATGCACATGTCATTTCACAGGTTACTTTAAAGAGGGAATAAAAATAGGCTGAGGGGCCCGGCAAAGTCACATGTGAGTCAGTTGCAGACTCAGCAACAGAGTCAGGGATTGCCATTCATATATAGAGCTGTTTCACACCACGATAAGAAAATAACCCACCATGAAAGAAAATATAAAAGATCTACCATTGTCCTGCCATTTCTCATCTTGTTCCGCTTTAGCGAGAGAGAAAAGAATCCTATTGTTGACACTGGAAGAACTCATTCAGTGCCACCTCATCATTTAATGGATGAAGGATCAGACCCAGACATCAAGTTTGAAACAGCAGAGATGTTACTAGTGTGTAGTGGTCAGAGGAGTGTGAGATGCCATGTAAAAAAATGGGACAGGGAGGCAGGACTGATCCACAGCTGGGTAGGTGCTTACCAACTCATTTTACTCAGTTGAAAAACTGATTAGAAAAATCTTTCCTCCCTTATAGGTTCAAGGTTCCAGTTAAATAAGGAAATGTATGGTGAGCTGTTTACCAGTCATAAAGCACCCTGCCTGTTCTTTCTCCTAGTGGACAGATAAACCCAGGCTTTACCGCATACTACTATTTATTTATAGCACACTGCTTAGCTTCTTGGAGTGTCATTTTTTCATTTATTAAATGAGATTAATGCCTACCTTAATAATTCAGGGCAATATATATATATATATTTTTTTATGTATATGTATATATGTATATATACACAAACACACACATATACACAAAATATTTATAGGATATAATAGAATAGATATATAAACATAGACTATGCATATATATAAATGGTGAATTAGTGTTGAATTCAGTGACTGTCATGTTCTAAATGCTTAATGCATTTAGTAATTGCATGTAAATGGAGATGATTTAATTCATTAGGTGAGTGTGTACACATAACTCCCAGAAGAAATGGTCCAGTGCTTTTCACATAAAGATGATGCACTGTGGGCAGCCTTAACCTCTAGGGGAGGTGTGATTTTAATTCTATAGCACTCCTATTAAATGATAAAACAAGTAGAAAAGAGGCTATAAAATTCAAAGAGGCTGATTAAGACAAAAGAAAAGAAAACCTTCATACTGTTCTCTTTTAATCTCATGTAACTAAAGTTTAACCAATCTGACTCTTGAATAAATGGTGTAATCATGAGAAAACATTTCATAGTTAACAGTAAACCCTAATATTTAAAAAAGAAACAAACACAGGCTGAATATATTTTAGGTTTCTGTGCATTGTCTGATTTTGCATGTTTATATGAAAATAATTCTGAAGTAAGAGTCTGGAACCCTGGTTGTAGTCCTGTTTTTTCCACTAGTTATTGTTCAAACCTGATGAATTGCTATTGTAGGTAGGTACTTTCTGTGAAATGAACAAGACAGAGAATGCAAACTCTGTGGAACCTTCCAATTCTAGCAGTTTCTGCATTCAGACTTATGAAATATCTAGAAGCCAAATCCATAGTCTTATCTCCTTTTGAAATTTAAAAATGCCATGGACCTGGTGGTACCATGTAAACCCATGCTCAAAAGAGTACTGGGCACTGTAATGCTCCACAGTGAATAGATGGTGTTTCTCTCTCTTTCTGTCCCAAATACTGACCTGTGACCTGACCTGTTTTCTACCTGTTCATGAGGGGCTGAATGTCTCCGCTCTTCTCGATGGATTACACTGACCAGATACTCTGGGAAGAATCCAGAGATGGTGAATTACTCTGTAAGTGGTCTCTGAGCTGCTTGCTCATCATGTCTTTGCTCCTACGTGCAGGAGGTATTTCAGTTTCAGAGTCACAAATTATCCCCAAAAGAAATGTGATGAAATGATTTCTGCACCCACAGGAGACTCAAAGACTTGATGAGCTGTCAGCCCCCAGGGAATTTCCCTTTCTTTCTGTCAACCTTAGGATAAAAGAAGGAAACAAGGGAATTCTTGTCAGCCACTCCAGTCAGGATGACTGAGTTAGTAGTAAGGGCTGCCTGCCCTGTTTTCACAAGCGTAAGCTGCCTACATACAGTTATTTTTATGGTAATTCAGAAAGCACTGTTTGCTGATGCCTTATATTCCTTTCGATGAAGATGATACTTTTTGTGTTGTGTGCAGTGGCCATATTTAAACTGCATTTTTCATTAAATTAAACTGTATTTGAGAGAATCTGGCATGTGGGTCACATGTCTCTAATATGTAGCAAAATACATTAGTGAGATCTGATCTTTTCTGAGAGCATAGTTTGGTGAACTGAAAAAGGAAACTAACATTTTTTTAGAACACTAGTTCACTAGAGACTCTGCAAGGCTCTTTCACATATATGACCAATTGAATCTTCTAACAATAATATTATTGACTTCTGTTTCAGACGAAGTGAATGACTCGTTGATTCACAGATAAAGTGAGAGTGAGAGTTTCACTTTTTCGGGACCACACAACTTAGAACCGGAAGACTGAGCATGAAGATGCTCATCTGTCTGAGTACAATACTCACACTTTTCCCCTCATTATCAAGCATGATAAGGCTGACATCCACAGGGCAGAGATTCCTATTCCAGGAGATCTAAGGCAACATACCAAAAATTTTTATTTTTGACCCCATAACATATATTTGTAAGGAAAGAAGATGAAGGAAAAGTAAGATTCAAATATTAAAAATGAGACTAATAAAAAAATGCATGCTTATATTTTTTTCATTTCAAGAGATGGCACACAAATTGGTTTCAGCTTCCCATTGCATAAAGGAAAAGGGAGAAGGACAGTTGTGAGATTCTTACTGCCTGTACAATATTTTTTAAAAGCTACTTAATTTGGAAATACTATTTGGCTGGAGGTAAATTTTCATCCTAAAAGAAAGGAGATTCAAGAATAAAATCAAAGTAACTTAAGAAAAAAAGAATATACTCAAATCAGTTTTTCTCTCAGTACCGTTGGTATAAAGAACAGACATAGGGAGCAGCCTCTGGTAGAACAGAGGAACTCGAAATAGGCACCCCACCTCCAAGGCTCCTTCGGGCACAGTTGTACCCAGTGCGGCTGTAGCTTGCTCCATGGAGAGATATACCTTGGCTTTCCATTCCTTCATTCCCCTTGACTTTTTCCATTTCTTGACTTTCAGCCTTTGCATGTCCTTAAGCCCAAAGTGAAATCTTTTAGACAATACAGGGTTGGATCTTGACTTTTTTAAAATCCAGCTTCTCTGATTGTATTCTTAAACTTCATTTCATGGCAAAAAAAAAATGAACTTCTAAGAACACTGACATATTCTCTTATTTGTAATACTGGTCTTCAAGTCAAACATTGGTTTGAAATAAATATTATTCTTTCACTTCTCCAACCACACAATAATCCCCTTTGTGGATGTACCATTGTCTATCAAGTATCTTGTTGGTAGAGATTTGAGTCCTTTCTGATCTTTTACTATTAGAAGAAAAAAATGCAATAATAAATACCTTAATGCTTAGGCTTTTTCCTACTTTGGCCAGTACATCACCTGGGTGGGCTCCTAGAAGAGGTACTGTGGGGCTGCAGGGAAATTTCACGCTCAAGTTTCCAATTTCCCCCTAGCAATATGTGAGTGCCTGTTTTCCCACAGTCTTTTCCAATGAAGTCTGTTGTCAAATGTTTGTATTTCTCATCTAAATGTATCTATTTTCTCTTTCTCTCATCCTTGCTCTCATTGTCTTAATTTGCCAATCTAAAAGTTGGGAAATGTTCACTGAAGGTGCTCATAATTTGTATTTTTTTGTATTAGAAATAACGTCAGTCCAGTTGTAAATTTTGGTCTCTCAGCCCCAGATTCATCCATCTTTGTCTTGCTTTGGTGATATTAGACCTGGACATGGGGAACATTTCCTCTTTTCCAGAGAATGCTGGAAGGATGCTGCAGGAGGAAAAGACTCTCTTTCTGACATCTGTGGGCTCTTCCCTTGTGGTTTGATGGTAGGTGGCAGCCAGCAAAATGTGGATACCCAGTGGTGCTCACCTTTCATAAATGTTACCAGCAGTCCCATAAGCAGTTCCACCAGCACCCCAGGGGGATAGCTGCCTAGTGAGTTGCAGTGGAACCCTACTGAGTGTGTTTCTGCTCAGCAGACCTGGCCAAGGAATGTCTCTCCATAAAGCGAGCAACAGCCACACGGGGTATAACTATGTCCAAAGGAGCCTTGGAGGTGGGGTGCCTATTTCAAGTTCCTCTGTTCTACCAGAGGTAGTGGCTGCTCCCTATGATCTGTTATTCCTTATACTTATACTTATGGTGCTGAAAGAAAAATTAATTAGAGTATCTTCTTAAAGTGGCATAGTTAATGTAAATGATCATCAGGTATTGATCAATCTGTTTCAGACTGTGTCTTTTATATGGAAGATATATTTGAGAAAATGGAAAACTTGGTAAGTCTCAATACAGGCTACCTAGGCTGATGACTATTTTTCACTCTGGATGGTAAGGAAGAGTACCATAGTAAGGGAGGCTCTTATTTATTAATAATCTATATACATGCATTTGATGCAGCAACTCAGATTCATTAATTTATCTACAGAGTCACCCTATGGAGTGAGCTTTCATATTCACATTTAGAAATGAAAAACACCAAGGCATAAAGAGAAACAGTGCGATACCCAAAGCCATACAACCAGAAAGACACAGAGCCAAGACTGAAAGCCAAGACAGCCCTTATTCTTGCTGCCTCCCTGTGCCTCCTCCAACCAGCCCCTCACGATGATCTAGTGTAACTGCACACAAAGCCCCTAAGGAAGGCAGGATCACAGGGAGATATAACCTGTTATTTGGTGGATTCTTTAAAATCTCCCAGGAAAACCAGACACCAACTATCAAGGGAGACAGGCAAAAGATGTTTAGTGGAAGTTAGGAAAATGGCACTGAAATTTCATCCTCCACTGGGCCCAGGTGTCCCAAGAGCAAAGGAAGGGAATGTGAAAGGGACATATGATTTTCTTAGTTTCAGAGGGCAAAACTAAGTAGATTAAGATGAGGTGACATGAGGGATGTGGTCCCTAGAGACTAAAGAACCAAGAAATATATCCTATTTAAAAGAAGTCAGAATGCTTACCCAAGTCTGCTCTAGAGACTCTACAATTGGAAATAACTGCCAACAATTTTACACTGCAGCGATATATCCCACATCTTCAAATTTATTTTACCCTAATAAAACAATTCGGAGGCTTATCTTTAAGGAAAAGTAAAAGAAAGAAGGAGGCAATTTCTGCAGAATGCAGAGGAACTCTCTCATGACAGGGAAGGTGTACAGCAGTTCGGTTTTCCTGTCTCTATAATGGATGGTGTCTGAAGTCCATTCCAGCTGTGCCTGCTGCTTAAACTGAGAGAATTAGAGTGGATGCCTCTTCCAAGAAGAAGGGTCTATGGTTTTTATTTGTTTGTCTTTGTGTGTGTGTGTTTGGTAAACGCAAGCATTGGACAGGAACAAGCAAACGGATTAAATAGAAGACAACAGTGGTAAAGGTAAGGAAAAGATATAAAGGGTTCTGTTCTGCCCATGTAACTTACTGAGTGGAAGAAAACTTCACAATCCTGTTACTTTCTCTAGTCACCCATAAATCCAAAGTTCCAAGAGCACTGAGTGGCTAAGAAATATGTCAAATAAATGCTCTGTCCATTTTTGTTGTTACAAGATTTGTAAGTCATTAGAAGAAATGTAAGCAGCAATAAATAATATGATTTTAAGACCTCATGAAACACCAGCAGTTCTCAGGAAATCTCACCATTTTTACAAACTCTTAGCAGATCAAGAATCTCTGAAGTAGAGGGTTTACTACAAAATATCAGCAGGGGGAGGGAGAACATTACAGAGAGGTAGAAAATACATTTGTCAGAGTAGAGAAGAGATGGAGGCATGTAATTCACAGCACCACAAGTAAAACAAATAGTATTATGCTTGTAACTCAAATTAATGAACCCAAGTTCTAAAAAATTTTTTGGCAACTGTAATGATATTTTCTCTTCAGGAAATACATGGATTTTTTTTAATGTAACTAAATGCATTCTAGCATATTAATGAAGTTTTGAGAGTTACGATATCAGTTGCTCTGTGTACTAGTTCTCACATCTTTTAAGAAAGTCATTCTCAATAACCTCAGATGTTAAAAAAATAAGGTTATATTGGCTGGATATAAATTAGGCTAACTGTGAAGTGGAGAAGAGCCACAAATCTTTTGTACCTCCCATTTCCTGGGAGCAAAAAGAGGATTATAATACTGACTAACTCATAGGATTCAAATAAAATATTGCAGGAAAAATACTTAACGCAGTGCCTGTAGAGCATAGATAATGCTCAGTATATTTTAGCACACTTCAGTACTTGTTTTTGCTCATCATTATCTTTCTTTGTGTGTCTAGCACATACACAAAAATGTCTGCGGGATTTTATTTTTTTCACTATTTTTGATAGAATAATATTCTCAGGGAAACTTCTTAGTTGAAGATGGGAGAAAAATCTTCCTTCCTTATTTTTAATTTCCTCTGGAGATATTCCTTGAAGTTCAAATAGCAACATTATTCCAAGGAAGAAAACCTGGGCTGTACATATGTTCAGCATGATAGGGAGAGAAGTGGTGTAATGTTGTGGGATACCAAATAATTTGGCATTAAGTACAGGATTTTTCTAGCCCATGATTCACCATACCACCTATTAGCTGAGAAAGCTTGCACTTCACTAACCTCATCTAATGAAAGATAATCTTATCTTACTCTTGAAATAATACTGCAATCTCTCCTTCATTTATTTATGGTGAGGCTCAGATTAGATAATGGGTGCAACACTATGAAAGCATTATAATACCACATAAAACTGCCAGGTTTTATTATTGGTTAGGGTACTGAGCCCCTATCCCAATGGAAACTAGGTGGCGAAAAGCATGGATAGGCACATCTGTGTGCAGCAGTGTCTGTGAGAACAGAGCCATTCTTGCCCTCTTCTCCCCAACTGGGCTCAGAAGACCCATTATCTCCAAGTTAGCACAGGTACTGGTTTACTTTGGCCCCAGATCTTAATTTTAGACAGTCAGAAAAGTTCCTGATGTGACTGATAAAAGATTTAAAACTTTGGCTAAGCTATGATTTGACAGCTAGCCCAGTACAGTTTTATGTATTGTTAAATAACCTAAGGTCATGGAAGGGGTAAAGAATTGGAGTGAAAGTGGAGAAGAATTCCACTGGAACTGTTGCCTAAACATTTCCTTGGAAGATTCTAGCTGGACATCTGTTTTGAGTTTCTTTCTTTCTTTTCTTTCTTTCCTTCCTTCCTTCCTTCCACCCTCCCTCCCTCCCTCCCTTTCTTCATTCCTTCTTTCCTTTCTTCCTTGACTTTACATCAAGTCCAACACACTTTTTACTATGTTTTGCACTTTGTATTCCTCCGTTAGATTTTATGTGTGCATATGTCAGGTAAAAGATGTTTATAGTTTTGTCATGTATTTATCCAACCAAATGCCATGTTCCATCTTCTCTCAAATTGCAGCTCAAATGATCAGCTCTATGAAAGAGGTCCAAGTCAGGAATCGAACAGCAGTGACAGAATTTATCCTCTTAGGACTCTCGGACAATTCAGATTTACAAGTTGGCCTCTTTGGATTGTTTCTGTTCATCTACATGGCAACCATGGTGGGTAACTTGGGGATGATGATATTGATTAAGATGGATCCCCATCTTCACACTCCCATGTACTTCTTTCTCAGCAGCCTCTCCTTTGTTGACGCCTCTTACTCTTCTTCTGTCACTCCTAAGATGCTGGTGAACCTTGTGGCTGAGAATAAAGCCATTTCTTTCCATGGATGTGCTGCCCAGTTTTACTTCTTTGGCTCCTTCTTAGGGACTGAATGCTTCCTGTTGGCCATGATGGCATACGACCGCTACGCAGCCATTTGGAACCCTCTGTTATACCCGGTTCTCATGTCAGGGAGAATTTGCTTCTTTCTAGTAGCTACCTCGTTTTTAGCAGGCTTTGGGAATGCAGCCATACACACAGGAATGACTTTCAGATTGTCCTTTTGTGACTCTAATAGGATCAACCATTTCTACTGTGACACCCCACCCCTGCTCAAACTCTCGTGCTCTGACACCTACATCAATGGCATGGTGATCATGGCTTTCTCCAGTTTTAATGTCATCAGCTGTGTTATGATTGTCTTCATTTCTTATCTGTGTATACTCATTGCCATCTTGAGAATCCCTTCATTAGAGGGAAGACACAAAGCATTCTCCACCTGTGCTTCCCACCTCATGGCTGTCACCATATTCTTTGGGACAATTCTCTTTATGTACTTGCGTCCTACATCTAGCTACTCAATGGAGCAGGACAAGATTGTCTCTATCTTTTATACAGTTGTGATCCCTATGCTAAATCCCCTCATCTACAGTTTGAAAAATAAGGATGTGAAAGAGGCCCTAAAGAAGATCTTACAAAAATACATACTGTAAAGCCATATTACCTATCATCTTGTTATGTAGAAGAAAATGTTTTCACATTAATTTTATTGTCTGATTGTGTATGTTCTTTTTCTGTATTAAACTTGATGTTTACAATGAGGTATACTTCTTAATCCCTCAGGGGCTTATTTGTTTATCCATGGGCTTCTATGATAAATCAGCATAATGTGGAATGGTGGTATCTGGTAAAGTATCAAACTATTTGGAATTGGCTGAGCTGGACTTAAGTTCCAATTTTAATATGTAGTTTTTCTTAATCTCAATTTTATTATGTACACATTGGTGTCTTTGACTGGGATCTAGGCAACAGACTCTGAGATAAATATCTGTATGCAGGAAGTTTACTGAAAATAATACCTATAAGGGAGTGAGGGAAGCAGGATTGTGTAGAAGTTGAATTGTGATGAAGTTGCAAGAGAGTACTCAGCCTTTTCCACATGGAGCCCTGGGATCGAGACGATCTTGCAGAAATATTCCAAATTCTGAAAATGGCCCAGGTGTTTGTATCTCCATAATGACCAGTTTTAATATGGGTCACCCATTGGAAAGGGTATAATCTTGGGCATGGAAATTCCTTTCAGCAAGGGAATTCCAACAGTGCAGCTCAGCTGTGAAGTGTCAGTTGCCAATACACTTGGAAACTGGGGAAATAAATACTTCAAGCCTAAAGGGTGAATCTGGATGGAATACTCGCATCCATTAAAAATGACAACACTATTCCACTCACATGGTTGTCAAAAGTACCAAGCTATATACAAGAGAACATCTCACCAGGTATTATAATAATATGGGTACCACAGCAATAATGCAGGACTATTTTATTGACTGTGCATTATTTTGACAGTAGTAACGAATTTGCCTTAACTTTTTAATCTCTACTTCTCCCAAGGTTTCACATCGATTTCAATGAACATTTATCACAGTAAATTATGGAGTTTCTAGTCATTTATAAGTTCACTGTTTGGAAATCTCGGCATGATCCTATTAATCAAGATTGTCTCGTGTCTCCACACTCCAATGTACTTTTCCTCAGTAACTTGCCCCTACTTGCCTTTTGTTATTCTTCTGTCATTGTCCCTAATATTATGCTGGTAAATTTCTGGGTGAAGAACCCAGTCATTTCACTTAATGAATGTGTCACTCAATTCTGTTTTGGTTCTTTTGCTGGCATCGAGAGCTTCCTGTTGGCCGTGATGGCCTGTGATGGTTTTGTGATCATCTGCAGGCCTCTCCCTTCCACAGTCACTATGTTCCCACCACCTTAACGTCCTACTGGTGTTGGCCACACACCTTGTAGGTTTTCTGAATGCTGCCGTTCACACTGGCTCTACTTTCCAACTGCCTTTCTTCCTCTGAAATGTCCTCAACTACTTTTTCTGACACTCCACCCCTCCGGCAACTCTCTTATTCTGACACATACGTCAATGAGGTTGCTATTTTTGCTTTTGCCTGTTTTCATGAACTGCGTTGCCTCCTGGCAGTTCTCATTTCTTACCACTCCAGCCTTGCTGCCTTCTTGAGGATCCATTCTCCTGAGGGGAGGCACAAAGCCTTCTCTACCTGGTCTTCCCACTTAATGTTGGTCACAATCTTCTCTGGCACCGTCCTGTTCATGTGTCTGCACCCCAGCTCCAGCTTCTCAGTGGTCCAAGGAAAGTGTTATCTGTATTGTATATAGCGGTCATCCCTGTGTTAAATCCTCATCTACAGTCTGAGAAACAAGGAAGTCAAACTTCCATAGATAAATTTTTCAAAACAACCTCTATTTGCTTCTGTACTTAGAGTCATAAAAGCATTGTATCTTAGGAATCTAAGGGAACTTAGAAATGACCAAATCCATCTCCATTCACTCTGACTCGATTTGACTCTGTCATGAGGGTTTGTTTTTTTTTTATAGGGGAGTTTGTACAAATGTCCAAGGCATCCTGGGGAATATGGTCACTGTGTATGACTCCCACTTATTATACAGAACCTACATGCCTGAGAATAACCAAATATCACATCTCATCTCCCTGTTCAGAGTTATAAAACCCAGCATAAAAGAAGCTGACACAGAGAAAGGCTGAGTGGCAGAAGGAATGATGCCATCTTCCGGCTTCTTCTCTGTGTGACGACTCCGTGATGGGATGGCGGTGAAAGTAACTTGAAGAGGACAGGTGACAAGGAACAGACTAAGCCATAAACACCCAGAGGACCGAAAAAATGCTTAGAGACTGCCTGCTGCTCCAGCAAACCAGAGAGAGAAATATCAGTACTAAATCCTGGTAGAGGTGCTGAGTCAACTCAGCAAATAGCACGTGTGCCTCCTCTGAGCCAGTCTGTTCTAAGCACAGGCATCCAGCAGTGCAGAAAACAAACAACAAAACACATACTTATTATAAAAATGTCCTAGTGAGGGTGACAGGCATCAAATTAAATAATTAAGTCAATAATATGCTAACCAGAAGAAGAATAAAGCAGAGAAAGAGAATAGAGAGTGATGGGGGCGGGGATAGGGAGCCCAGATTTGAGCGGGGAGATTGTCCAAGACCTCTCTGAGATGACGATACATTTTTGAGCAACTTGAGAATGTTCTAAGGAAAAGGAAAAGCAAGTGCAAATGTTCAAGTAAGAATGCCCTTTGAGCTACAAATAAAACGTATGTGTCAACATGAGTGTGTAGAATTCAGTTGGAGAACTGCAAGCATTTCTGGCCAAGAGGTTCCATGAGAATGAAATGACCCATTGTGTTGCACAGCTGTCTAACGAGATTATCAAACACCCTTTCATGAGGACAGTTGAATAAAAGCATGAGGCTCTGGAAGTCAAGAGTTATTTCAAGACTACCAGCAAAAACACCTGAATGAAGGGGGATTTATGTCTTGGCATAAGAAGACAGAGGAGGGATTTGCTGGAGCAGAAAGAGCACAGAATATGGAGTCAGAGGCACTGAGTTTTAGACTCAGCCATGCCTACTGATTATTGGTACAATCCCCAGTAGTCCCATTGCACTATAAGGAGCATCCCTCTTTCCTCATTTTCAGATCCCATAGGAGTAGGGAGTAGCGTGTTAAGGGCTCACTACTCAGGCCTGCAGCACACAATTAATTCAGGCAGAGCCAGTTGCTTCCCTCAGCACCATGCTTTTTGCCACAGCCCCTGCCCTTTCAAGCATGTTAACATTGGTCCAGGTTAAGCCACTGTTTCTGAGAATATTTTGAGTGTGGGTAAAATCCCTCTGCAATCACATCTACCATCATTCGAAGAAATCCCTTTACTACAGAAAGATCAATAAGCTTTGGAGAGTTCTTCCAGCCTTCATTCCATTTCCTGCTTCTATGCCTAAATGCTCAGTTTCTTTTCCTTTGTCAGAAATGCCTTCTTCCCACATGGTAGCTCTCCATTCATCTTCAAGCACAGGTACATGTTTCTCCCGCTTGTGTAAAACCTCTCAGAACAGACACAAAGCTTCCATCATTGCCTCTAGTGAGCTCTCCCCACTGGCCTGCCTCCCACAAGTAAGGACATAGGTAATTCTATTGTTACATAGAAATAGAGACATGAGCAGGTGGAGAGAGAATAAAGCCAGTAAAGCTCACTAAAATGGGCTCAAAGAGTTAAGCAGATAAATTCAGAGAGCTAGAAAGGTGTCGAGTTAATTAGTTAATTAGTTGACGTTTCAAGTGGCAGTGAAATAGGACAAGGGTCATGCCATTTTACACTATACTTAGCCTACGAAAATGGCTCATCTTAACCATCAACTTAAGCCATATGTTGTACCTCTTCTTTCAGCCCCTTAAGTAAGTAACTAAATAACCAGGACAGGAGATGGACTACCAAAATATAAACAAACCTACGTGGATAAAGAATGCCAAGATCTGGACCAACACAATCACCTAAATAACCCTATTCTTAAGACAAACCTTCAAAGGAATTATGAATCACCTGTATACATCATGCCTTATGCTGACCCCTACCCAAAAGGAGCTCTAAATCCCCAAACCCTTAAGTGCACCTCCTCTCTGAGGTTGCCTGCATTCCTCTTTCTTTTAGTGTGTTACAAGTTTTCACTCTTGTCTTTGTTCTACTCTAGATAAGTAGGGAGGGGCTACTCACAGCTCTGATTTGGCTTTGCAAGTTCCCATCACCTGGGTGACTGCAGCTGTGCAATCATGCTTTTTAATACCTGCCTGTAAAACTCCTTTCTTTACAGTTGGGAAGTTCTCAGAACATAATCTCACTCAATCCAGTGTTCTGCGGCTCCCCCAAATCCTGGGGTGGTAGGAATTTAGTTGCCTCACTGTGTAGATTCAAGAGGACACTGGATGCCAGGTTACCCTGGCTTTAGGAGTTGGCAAAGGATTTGCCCAATGCCAATCAGGAGTTCAGTGAGCTTCCCTTCCTCCCTCTGTTCTTCCTTGCTTTCTGCTTCCTACAAGCCAGCTGCCATTCCCTGCTAGTCTCACTTTAGTGAGTTCCTTCCACTCTGACTTCCTGCATTTCCAAACCAAATTCTTCCCCGACACTATCATAAGCTGTTGTATTTTTTACAAAGGTTTGGTTTCTCCCAATAAACTTTTACCTTCTTGAGGTCAGTCTCCATGCCTTAGCTGTCTCTCTTGTCCATAGTGCCTTGCAGAGTATCTAGAATACAGTAAATGTTAGATCGATATGCAGTTTGGGGGATAAAGATGAGCACTGAGAGATCTGCTTTTGAATCTTGGCTCCACAGGCCTCACAATTTATGACCTTGAACAATCTACGTCTCAGCACCTCTGTAAATCATTTCTATGATACAGCTCATCTTTAAAATAGATATAATAATCACATTCACAAGATTGCTGTAAAGGTTAAGATGGGGTGACTCTTTTAAAGCACTCACCAGAGAGCCTGTAACATAATAAGCACTCAATAAATATTATTATCGTCATAAAGGAGAAGCTTGAGGAATTCCTTTCAGTGACAGCAAATATCACATATTCTTGTCATTTAAAGATTGGGAAATGAGCTGAAAATTATTCAAGGGAGAATGAATATGTTTGTTACAAAAATCTATCTGTATAGGTGTGTGTATGTTTAAAGAATTATAGTCTAAGTTAAACAGATACACAAGGGTTATGTCTCTACACTTGGTGTAGAGGAAAGAGTACGAATTCCTTAATTAGATTGCTCTTAGTTTAATTCTTGGCTGTGTTTACTTTTGAGTTTATGGGCCCATTAATTATGTGCTCTGGGCTTATTTTCTTGTCTATAATAAGACCTGCATGATATATACTCCATAGAGTTGTTTGACAATTGAATAAAGTTCCCAGAAAGGTTGTTTTGCAAGGAATAGGTTCTCAAAATAATCGATCTCCTCTTTTTCTTTGAGCAAGATTCTCCTGAATAAACTTAAACCAATTTTTGGTTAATTATCTTTTTAGACACTTTCAAAGCTATGAACTACTGTGATGCCCAAGGCGCCAAATGCTCTGGGGAGCCTGAGCTGGTATAAGTTTTCTGGATCCACTGGGCAGCCCTTTGCTGGGAGGGACTTGAGTTTCAGTCAGTGTCCTGGTCCTGGGAGAGGTAAGCAATGTTTCTGCTGTCATCATCAGGGTTGGTTGTAAGACTAAGAAACACAAAACTCTTCCAAAAGATGATTTAGGTATTACTTAGAAGCATTTATGTGGCCCCACGTGTACATAGTACTTACCTGTAACATCACTGAATTTCTCAACATTATTCTATTGGTTTTGAGTGAAAGTGTTATAACCAAAAAGAGAGGGACCCATGGGGCCCACTGGCAATGGTTAATTTAACATCAAATATGAAAGAAGGTGGTATACTGGTTAAGTACCAGGACTCTGGAATAAGAAAACACCACCTATGAATTATATTATTACAAGCTACTTGTTAAAATTCAATTTGGTCGTTTTCAAAATTATTGCTTTTAATCTTTAAACATAGCTATGATGGATGTTGTGGGAATGCATAAAATGGTGCCTCTGAAATACTAAGCACAGTGTTTGGCTCAGAGTAAAGTATGTAAAATTTTCAGCCATTATTTTTATAAATAATCAAACTCCAGAAGAATTATGGGAATCAGAGAATAATCAGACCAGAAGATACTAAGATGGAGTCCAGGAGTTTTCAATGTTTTCCCACTGGAAGCTCCTTTTATTTCTCAAGAATCACTTTTTTATCAATAATTGACACCAGGGTTCTTGTTCATGGAGTTGAAGAATGAACTTTGCAAACACTCAAAGTAGGAGAGAAAGTGAGAGGTTTTATTTAGAGATAAAGTGAGGGCAGAGCTCCTGGTGTGACAAGCAAGATTGTAGTTGTGCTTTGTCTAGGGGTTTTATAGGCGGTTGAGAGACAACGGGCTAGGGATGCAGACCCACTAAAAAGTCCCTACATGTTTATTTTTGAAGAGACAGTAAGTTTCTTATCAGTCTTCTGGGTTATTTTGCAGTTAACTTAACACAAGAAATATACTGCTTTGATTCTTTCCCAGAATAGCAGCTTCTTGGTCTGGGAGCATGTCAATCAAGACTGCCTGACCTGTTTCCAAGGTGGGCTGAGTTATTGTCTGTTATGTTAAGGAACTTATTTTTTGACTTCTTGGGTTTTTAAATGCAATCTTGTCTTTAAGATGAAGTGCTTCCTGTTTTACTATGTTGTTTATAACTAGGCTTGCTTGCCATTATTACTTGCCCATGCTGCAAATTCTTTGATTTAGGGCTGGAGGAAGAAAAGCAGCATTTGGGTAAAGTTAAAGAAAATAAACTGGACCTTTTAGCAGGCTAAAGTAAACCTTAACAATAGCCTGATTTAATTGACACAATGAAGACATGGACTATGCTGAGGTGTTTTGTTATCTGGGGGATATTTAAACATTCAGGCCAAGTTACTCCTGGGTCTTTAGTTTTAACTAAGCTCACTGAAGAATGCTTATATTCCTAGTTTGATATTTTACTTTAGAGAAGTAAATTACTTTGCTTAATTGTTTAATATGGAGTTTTGATAGGGGTCTTATTCTGCAGGCCCTCACCCTACTCTGTCTACCCATGGTCCCAGTCACATAATTTTGCCCAATAGAAAATTTTTCTCAGTTTGTATTGTTGGTGAGCAAGAAATTTCCTCTTCGCCTTGAAGTTCTTCTATCTGGCTTATGACTCAAATTGACAGGAGACCAATTAAAGTAGAAAAAAACAAACTTTATTTCTTTAAATATAGGGAATTTATAGACATAGATTACAACGTCATTCAGGGAGAATGAGGTATAAATGTCACCTTGAACCAAGGAGAAAGGTTCTTAGACTTCAAAGGAAAATGAAAGTAATTCACAGAAATATGAAGAGAATAAATGTTTGATAAAGAAAATACTTAATGGGTAACAGAAACAATGGGGTACAGGGAACTTTTAACAAACAGGCTCTGTGCATCCCTTCTTGTTAGTCACTCCCGGGTCACACTATAGTCCAGCCATGTGCAGGGACAGCTCTGCTCCTGGAGTCGGTCCTCCATCTGAATTCCTTTTATGCATTTGTAGCGGGAGAGGCTGAATCATCTTCCTGAGTCTTTTGAGCCTTAATGGTTTTCACCTCCAAATATCTGCATGTCACAGCACAATATGTTGGGGTAGCCTGCTTCCGACCCTAAAGTATGAAGTCTTTCATTGAAAATAAACAGCCCACAATATCTCATAAGAACCAACAAGCTAAGATAAGATAAACATTGAAGGGGTCCATGTTTCCCAGAAAAAACAGATGGGAAAGAGTATGGTGTTAAAACGAAATTCATCTGAGTAAATTTAAAGATCTCATTGGCTTTGTCAGTTCATGAATGGCAGTATCCCACTAGGAAGGACACAGATGCCTGAGATACTTTAAAGAATAGAGAGTCTTTATAACAAAAGAGGATGGAACAAGGAAGGTATTAACAAAACCAAAGAAAGGATTGTTTCAGGCAAGGACACCTTCTTTTGGGGAAGAGAGAAGCAGGGTTTTTGTCATGTAGATACCTCACTAGTGACTATCAGGAAATTTCAAATTGACACTTGAGAGGTCACTTTCCTGGGATAGGTTGAAACTGTAATTCAGTCTCTGCAGTCTTGTGTGAAAGGGATGCGATCTCAACAGTCCAAGCAGGTTTATTACTAAACCTGATAGGGACCCCTCTTTTCTGGCCGCAGAACAAAGAAGGTGTCTTTTACAGGCTAAGAAGCTTTTCATGGCCAGGTTTTTTGGCAGGTTTTTTGAAGGGAGAGGTCAGGGGAAAGGTGGGCCTGTGGCTTGCTGAGGTGTCCTCTGGAGAATGCTTGTAGCCTAAGTAAGATGACACCCAGGTCTCTCTGAGACGGTGGGTGGGCTTATTCAAACCGGCAGCCCTCCCTTCCAGATCCTGGATCCTGTGATTGTGTGTGGCGGGGTGGGAGGGGGCACAAGGACTCCATGTGGGGCTCTTTTGTTTTAGCAATAGCTCTGTGAACTTTATAATCTTATCGTTTTATTTCATCCTTTTTTACATATTATTCCTAAAACTGTCTCTATCCTGTTTTTTCTTATAATTTCCTGAGTATTTTCTTATGTGTACAGATACTGTTAGGATATAGGAATTTGTAATGGCTGTACCGTGTCCAGGAATATGGAAGCACTGAAAAGAAAATACTTGATTCTCTAAAACCATTAAAAACAAATGGAGTTCAATATTTCAGATATAGATAAGTAACAATTTAAGCTGAGGAGTGATTTATCAAAAAAACAATGTGATATTATGAAGAAGACCAAAGTCCAGAAGATAGAAATTATAAGTCTATACCTCCTGTAGTTGAACAGTTATCCTTCAAGGAAAAATAACAAACAACCCAGAAATTTGAAATTCACTATTGTTAAAGTCATTAGCAAGGAGTCCTTCAGACTGAGCTGGTTTTCATACTTTGGTAGACTATGTAAGCAAACCAAAACCTAAGCCAGAGTCATAAATTGGAGAAAAACAAACTGAATGAGATAAGGCAGGGACCTGGGACAAGCATCATAGTTAACTTTTACTGCCTAAGATGAAAAATTTTGAGATATAAACAGTAGAGTAAAAGCAGGAAACAGTCCATCTTAAAGCTAAGATTCCATTTTTAAAGATAGGAAGTTAAGAAGTAAGATTCCTAACATATTTTTTAGAAAACAGACAATAACTCAGCCCACCATGGGGGCAGGGCAGGTGGTCTTGATTGATATGTTCCCAGAGGGAAGTTGCTATCCTGGGGAGGAACCAGATCAGTCCATTTCTTGTGTTAAATTAATTTTTCAGAACTACCTGGAAGACTGATAACAGAAGAAGAGAGACTTACTGTCTCTCATGGAGGGAAGCATTTTGGGACCACTTTACAAGTTTATACCCTTTGAAAAATCCTTAAGAGAGAGAACCCCCAACCTTTTAGCTTGCCTCCTCTCTAAGGACACCAGCACTTTTTCTCTCTGTAAGTGCATCACTTTAAATAAAGCTTTCTCACTGCTCAACTTCATTGCATTTTGTCTCTATGCATTTTTCCAGTGGTAAGCATCTTGTTTCTTTGTTATTTCATTCAATTTATAAGTCTTCATTTAGTCTCTGCTTTACTCCTGATAAGTAGAGGGGAGCTCCTGAGAGCTCAGATTTGGGCCTGCAAGTTCCCATCACCTGGGTGACCTGGATGCAACTGCAACTGCAGGAGCCTGCTTGAAAATCTTCTTTCTTTGGAAAGTTCTCAGAACACAATCTCACTCCATCCTGTGCTTTTCCCAAATCCAAGGGTGGTAGGGGCTGGCCCCGTGCAGTGCAGATCCATTTGGATCTTCTCTGTGTAGATATACTTTGTTGGCAATTTTAATCAGTTGAGTGATATTTAGCCCTGCAAAGCCTTCAAGTTTTTGGAGCTTTTGTCTGATGTCTGAGGCAGCTTGAGCTATGAATGAGGTGTTGACCATTTGTGGGCTCCCTGGTGACTCGGGATTGAAGGGGGTGTAGATGTGATAAGCTTCACACAGTCTTTCATAATAGTCCCTGGGAGACTCTCATGGTTGTTGAGTGACTGAAGATACTTTGGTTATGTTCATAGGCTTTTGGGACCTGGCTTTGATCCCCTGGAGGAGGGCATCCTGATATCAGCAGATCTGGTGCTGTCCCTCAGGGGTGGTGAAGTCCCACTCAGGGCACTCCTCAGGGACAGTGATTTCAGCCTATGCACCATATCAAGGACCCTGGCTGCCTCCTCCCTTCTGTTCTGAACAGGATGCAGAGAAACTATTGACAGTTTTTTTAGGTTGGCTGGTGGGTTTGGAATAGGGATTTCATGAGATCAACCAGGGCTTGTGGCTTTTCCAACACCGTGTTGTGTTTTTAATTGAGGAGGTTAGTCATGGAGAAGGGTTGATAGTAAACCATGGACAGGCCAGGATGGATGGTCTCATCTTTATTACAGCTTTCAGGCTCCCAAGTCTCTTGCACTGGCATCTGAAGGGTGCCTGCTCCTGGCTGAGGGTGCAATCTGGTTGCTGGTCTGGGAGAGAGTGGGTCCACTAGTTCTGGAGTTGGCGGGAAGGCTGACGGCAGCAGGGTGTCCAGGACTGGGGGCTGGGTGCTAACGGTGTTTGGGGGTGCATAGATGGGGAAACTATTGGCTCTTCCTCTGGATTACCAGCAAGAATTTGCAGAGGCTTTGGCTTCTGTTGATTCTTTGTGGGCTACTTTGTTGAGGCAACTAAGACCCTACTTTGTCCCTGCCTGCTGTAAGCGAATCACACCCAAGGGGGAAGGGTCTGGGCAACTTCTAACCAGGAGTTAAATTATGGAACTGATGAGGATGACCTGGATCTTTAGTGATGACCCACCAGACTCAATGGATTGTTGGGACATCTAGGGTTCCTTCTGGAGGCCATCCTACACTAAAGGTGGGCTTTCAGATTCACACAGGATTTTCAACCTGCCAGGAGTTAATTTTACTCTGTAGTCTTCTGAAAATACCTTCCTGAAATTTTTTATCATGGTGTTGAGAACTGTGGGTTTGCTGTGCCCTGACCCCATGATGTGTCTGTGTAACGGTACCATGGCAAAAGACGAGGAAGGGTGCCTCCTTTAGAGAAGAGACCAGTCAGACACCCGTCTGTTCACTCTCGTTGTGGAGAATTTGGTCAGCCTTGACTAAGTTGCACCCATATAAGCCCCAGGCCAGGTCAGCCGAAGCTGAGTCACCATTATGTCGTGGTGGCTGACCGCGAATGAGGATGAGGGCCCACACAGATTCCCTAGCGCAGGCCATGGAATCACAGATTCAGTGCAGACTGAATGGCAGCAGCTCTGCACACTCACTCACACACTCAGACCAGAGTTTAAACATCCCCGCCCACCAGGAATGTCTACCTGTGAGACTTATAAGAAGTCTCCGGAACTGATCAGGCTCCCCTTCCACCCCAACAGGTGGGACTGGCTGGGTCAGGTGCCCCGGGGCCTTACTGGATTCAATGTCAGAACCTGGTCCTCACCTGTCAAGCCTCCTTGAGTCCAGCGGGAACAGCGGAGCGGGGCTGGTCCAGAGCGACTGGGTGGGAGACTGCCGAAAGATCAGGCAGGGCGCGCCTTCTCCATTGAAATCTCCTGTTCAATCACCACCCCGCCGTTGCCCCAAACCAGTGGCAACAATGGACCAGCGCAGTTGGGTTTCCTGGACAGGGAACCAAATGTTACAGAAAATACTGGAAAACCTGGACTGGATCACTGACGGAAAAACCAAGCGGCACTCGGAGATATTGGAGAGTTGAAGTTTTAATTACACCAGCGGGCTCAGAGGGGAGTCATCTCCCAAGGTCTGAGCCCTGAGCACAAGCAAGGGGAGCAATTTATATTATTTTGATATGTGGCATTTTGGCATGTGCAGGGCAGAAGAGGAGCCTGGAGGAGGGGAGGGGGGAGCTGGGAGGGCTTTGCCAACTGGAGGGAAAAAGCGGTTTTAAGACCTTGACGGCTGTGTTGAATATTTTCCTTATCAGTGCTACAATGTTATTTATTAAGCAAATATTCTGTTTCTTCAGCACAGTGATTCAGGCTGAACTCTCCTCTTCTCCCCTCCCAGGTGACATTCCCTAGAGCCATGGAGAGGAGCAACCACACGGTGACAGAGTTCATCCTGCTGGGCTTCAGCACAGACCCCGTGACGCAGCGCGTCCTCTTTGTGGTATTCCTGGCCGTGTACTCTGTGACTGTGGTGGGAAATATCACCCTCATGGTGCTGATCTGCAGTGACTCCCGGCTGCACACACCCATGTATTTTTTCATTGGGAATCTGTCTTTTCTGGATCTCTGGTATTCCTCTGTCTACACGCCTAAGATCCTAGTGATCTGCATCTCTGAGGACAGAAGCATCTCCTTTGCTGGCTGTGTAGCTCAGTTCTTCTTCTCTGCTGGGCTGGCGTACAGTGAGTGTTACCTGCTGGCTGCCATGGCTTATGACCGCTATGTGGCCATCTCTAAGCCGCTGCTTTACTCACAGGCCATGTCCATAAAGCTGTGTGCATTTTTGGTGGTGGCCTCATACTTTGGTGCCTTTATCAACTGTTCCATTGCCACTGAAAGAACATTTTCCTTAAACTTCTGTGGAGACAATGTTATTGATGACTTTTTCTGTGATTTGTTTCCATTAGTGAAGTTGGCCTGTGGCAGGAAAGATGGCTTCCAGGCTGTGCTTTTCTTATGCCTGGCCTCCAATGTCATTACCCCCTGTGTGCTCATCCTCGCCTCCTACCTCTTCATCATCACCACCATCCTGAGGATCCACTCTACCCAGGGCCGCCTCAAAGCCTTCTCCACATGCTCCTCCCACCTGACCTCTGTCACCTTATACTATGGCTCCATTCTCTACATTTACACCCATCCCCGATCCAGCAGTGCTTTAGAGAGGGACAAAATCGTTTCCACATTTTACACTGTGGTGTTCCCCATGCTGAATCCCATGATCTACAGCCTGAGGAATAAGGATGTGAAGGATGCTCTCATGAAACTCTTCAAATAAATCAAGTTTCTCTCCTTCTAAGGATATGCAAGGACAATTTTGATCAAGTTATTATATTTCAAGAAGAGCTGCCATTGTGCTCCTTCATGATCAAAAGTTCTCACGATGCCAGTTAAAGAATTTGCATCTTGATACAATACAATCTCCATGGACCCAAGAATATAAAATTAGGGAAATTTAGGAGGTGAAATATAAATGTAAAACATAGCATTTCTTCTGAATTTCATGTTACTCTAGATTTAAAATAAAACTTAAATCTTGCCCCTTGCTTCATAAGCCAACAGATCCATTCATTACCATAAGAATAATTTTAGCTTCCCAATATATATATAAGAATAGTATTTATAAATTTATTTCTTGGTAAAAAGAACAAATATTCTGAATTAAATTTTAATATTTTCCTATGACTGTGCAGACTTAGAGTGTGGAATAAATCTTCTGAACCCAGTCTTGTCTCTCCATTTGGTTCCTCTACCAATTGGCCAAATTCACTGACACCGTTCATACAGGTTGGTCTCCTGGGGCCGAGCACAGGGAGGCCAAGGATGGCAGTGAATCTTGAAGAATTCCAAGTACTCTACAGAAATATCAGTGCCTATGTGTCTATCAAATGTGGATACATATTGGTTTTATATATATATATATATATATGTGTGTGTGTGTGTGTGTGTGTGTGTGTGTGTGTGTGTGTGTGAATTAAGGAAATTTCAGAATAGAATGTGAAGAAAATTGATTGCATACATCTATTGCAGGGGAGTCACAGTCTGTAAACAAAACCTGTCTGTGTCTTATTATATGAGATTGACCTGACTCTGTCAGTGCTTAGTTCTGTTTAATTACTTTCTTGGCTATGCCCCCAAACTACAAAACCAGGAGGAATTCCATAGGTATAAAGCTCTTGGGAGTGTTAAACAACAAAAATTCAGCTGAGTAATTTAACAGACCAAATTGGCTATACAAAATCATTCATGAGTTGGGCAGCATTCCATCTAACAAATGGAAAGGAGCTCCACTGGGCTGTAGGAAAGAAAAGGATTTTAAAGGTGGAAAGGGTTGGAAAAGGAAATTATTAGAAAAGAATACATCAGCCTTCCTAACAGGGATGTCAGGAGTCTATCAGCCTGTTCATCTTATTAATGCTGACATGTTATACCATTCTGACTGGTTAAAGCTTACCTTCCTGGGGGCCTGAAACATCAGTCAGGTGATGTTTGAAGTCTTGGTTTGCTGATGTGGGGCCTTAACCTAAGTGACTCCATCTGGGGCCTGCAGTTTTCTTTTCAATAGACTCTATTAAGTTGTATTAAAGATTCTGAAACTCACAGATTTGAATAGTAGACTGCTAGAAGGAGGTCTTGTTACAGATTTTGGTAAATTGGACAATTTAGGTATTACTGTTGGCATGGAAATTTAGTTTTACTCCCATGGTGACTCAACAGTAGTTCATATTCTGTTATATGACAGGCACTACAAAGCCTCATTTTCATTTCCCACCATGATCCAGGGAAGTTTCTGAAACTGCTGAGAGTAAACAAGGGGACGGTTATCCCAATTTGTGGTGAGAATGGTCTATTTACATTTAAAGATGGAATGGAAAATGAAATTATACAATTGTCACAAGAACAAAAGAAAAGTAGTCATTGAGAGCCATTTACCAAAGGAATAAGCTTGTGTGACTACCTCAAGGGCCCTAGAAGGAAGCAGACTAATGAGCAAAGGCTATACTCTAACTTCTTTTTGTACCAACAAAGAACAAGATGAAAGTTACATTTATAAAATGTTAAATGACAGATTATCTTTCCTGTTGAACTGCCATAGTCCCTGGTAAGACTGGCCAGAATAGAATTCCTTTCTGAAAGTAAAACTTTCACCAGTGACTTGTAGTCCATGTTTAAGCCTCAAGGGAAACACAGTGATAATTTGTACACTATTTTGTTTGTGTTTGGCATTTGAACATTTTCAAGATACACATTATTCAGTTTCCATAGATATCAGTAACCCAAAAAAGTTCATAATTATTTTTAAATTAATGGTGCATCAGACAGAGATATAAAGGAGCCGGCAGAAGATGGGCTGGGGCACCATAATGGATGATTCGGACTCATCAAGAGAGCTTGCGCCAAAGGAAGGCATGATTGACTAGCAGAAGAAAGCAGCCCCAGTAAAAAGGGCCCTACGGCCACCAATTTTACCATCCTCACTCCTTTGTATAATAATAACAACTCCACCACTCCATAATTAAAGCACATTAATAACCAACATAATATTAAATGTTCAACAAGTAATTTGTATTGGATATCAAATATACTTCTAATCTCCTTAAAAATAGATACCCACAATCCTATAAGACTATCACAACACATTATTTCAAACAAGAAATATATTACAGATGAGGAAATTGATCCTCAGAAAGATTAAATAAGTTTTCTAAGATGACAAAGTCGGAGAGGGTTGTAACCAGATCAGTACAGGTGTCTCTGACCCCACATCTCATGGTGAATAGCCCATATTGATTTGCACAAGTATTGTATGGGTACACGCAAAGCACCTTTGGATATACTCACACTAGTTCATTTCATCTTCATGTGCTGTAAAGTAGGGCTGCCGTCATCCTGGTAAGTGTGACATTCTAAGAGGGCTCCTTGGAAGTCTGATGCGCTAAATTTGGTCTCTACAGGATGAGGTCCAGGAAGCTGCAGCTTTAGCCATATGTCAGGTGGTGTTTATGTCCTTGGGGTTAGAGGGCCCTTGATGTACTGAACTTTTCCATGTGTCAAGCCCTCCCCTCATTAATTTACAAACATTATATTCCTGATCTTTACAACAGCCCTGTCTAGTAGTTACAATTCTTATGCTTGTTTTTCAAGTAAAAGAGTTGAGGCTTAACATAACTAAGTCATTTGTGTAAGGTCTTCTGGCAGCTGAGAAGCAGTGAGAGGGAACTGGAGTCCATGTCCTCAGCCTGAAGGCCCAGTGCTGCCTCTAGTTTGTCTAACGTCTAATCAGGGCTTCCTTTAATTCCCAAGAGATGGTGCCTGATAGCTCTTCCATATGAAGAATTTTGCTGCTGAAATGGAAACTACCTCCCTCATTAATATACTCTATTTTGAAATACGACTTGTCTGTATATTTCAGTGGTCAGACTGTATGTTCTGTGACTATGTTTGCCCTTGGATTTTCTTGTATGTGTCTGCGAGTAGCACAGAACAGTCAGGGATTTCAAGGTGCGGTAAGCAATGTGGGATAACGCCAGTTCCTTTAAGGCTTTAGTACCACTGTCAGAGGAGACCAGACTGTGCATTTGATTGATATGCTTCTTGAGAATTAGGGCAATCTGTCAGTTCACCCACTCAGCAAATGACACGTGCGCTTCCTCTGAGCCAGAGTCTGTTTTAAGCACAGACATCCAGCAGGGTAAAATCAAACAAAAGACATGTCCTTATCATAAGCATGTCTTAGTGATGGGGACACACAGCCAATAAAATAATTAAATCAATTATATGGTAACCCAGAAAAGAATAAAGCTGGGAAGAGAATAGAGAATAATGAGGGCAGGTGTTCAGGGCACAAATTTGAACACGGTGATAGGGGTTGACCTCTTTGAGCTGGTGGTACCTTTTTGAGCAACTAAAAGTAGTAAAAGGATGTTCTAAGCAGAATGAAAACCAAATGCAAATGTTCAAATGTGAACCTCCTTTGAGCACAACCAAAATGTATGCATACATGTGAGTGTGTAGAATTAGTGTGTAGAAATGGAGGCATTTCTGGCAAAGAGGTTCCTTGAGAGAGAAATGTCCCATTGAACTGCAAAGCTGTTTGACTTCTACTGATGTTCCCCCCTCCCCAGATTTCAACCACCCTTAGACGAGGGGAGGTGGAATAGAGCATGAGGCTCAGAACGTCAAAGGTGATTTCAAGATGTGACTACCAGCAAAAACACCTAAACGAAGGGGGATTTATGTCATGGTAGAAGAAGGTGCAGGATGAATTTGCTGGAGTAGAAAGAGCACAGAATCTGGAGTCAGAGACACTGAGGTTAGACTCAGCCATGCCTGATGATTCGCTTTACAATCGCCAGTAGTCCTGCTGCACTATTAGGAGGGTCCCTCTTTCCTCATTATTTTTTGATCCCAGAGGAAAGGGGAGTAACGTTTTCAGGGCTCATTAGTCAAGCCTGCAGTGGACAATTGATTCGGGCAGAGCCAGTTGCTTTCATCAGCACCACAACACTTTTTGCCACAGTCCCTGACCTTTCAAGCATGTTAACATTGGTCCAGGTTAAGCCATCATCTCTGAGAATATTCTGAGTATGGCATGAAATCCCTCTGCAGTCTCACCTACCATCATTTCAACAAACACTCTCTATACTACAGACAGACGGACAAGCTGGGGACAGTCCGCCCTTCATTCCATTACCCCCTCTGTGCCCCCACACTGGTAGTTTATTTTCCTTTGCCAGAAAGGCCCTCCTCCCACGTGGTAACTACCAGGCACCTTCAGGCACACGTACATGTGTCTCCCTCCTGTGTAAGCCCTCTCAGAGCAGACACAGCGCTTCCCTGATGGCCCCTAACAAGCTCTCCCCGCTGGCCTGCCTCCCACCAGCAAGTACATAGGGAATCCTGTCATAACCTATCACAGTGTTTATAAAGGTTTGGTTTCTCCCAATAAACCACATCTTTCTTGAGGTCTGTCTCTCTTGTCCAAGGTGCCTGGTAAAGACTCTAGGACACAGTAAATGTTAGATCAGTGTGCAGGTTGGGAGACAGATGATGAGCAGTAAGAGATTTGCTTTTGATCTTGGCCTTACAAACCTCACAACTTATGACCTTGAACAATGTAAGTCTCAGATCATCAGTAAATCATTTCTATGCTTCAGCTCATCTGTAAAATGGGCATGATAATCACACACAAGATTTTTGCAAAGGTTAAACTGGGATGACTCTTTAAAGAACTCAGCAGAGAGCCTGACATATACTAAGTGCTCAATAATATTATTATGATAATAAAGAAGAAGCTTGAAGAATTGCTTTTAGGAACATTCCCAATATGATGCCTTTCTTGTCATTTAAAAATTGGGAAATGTGCTGAAAATGATTAAACCGAGATGGAATATGTTTGTGACAAAATCCACCTTTATAGATGTTAAAGACAATTGGAATCTACAGTTTAAAAAATTATTAACGAAGTTAGATACAGAACGATTGTGTCTCCCTGAAGTACACTTGGCATAAGGGAAAGACCAGGAATTTTATAATCCCATTGCTTTGAGTTTAATTCCTGTCTGCACTTACTTCTGACTTTACCTTGGGCAAATTAATTATGTGCTCTGGGTTTATTTTTTCTCTGTAATAAGAACTGCAGTATATACTCCATAGAGTTTTTGACAATTAAATAAATTTCCCAGGAAGGTTGTTTTGCAAGAAGTACTTTTTCAAAGTATAGTAATTGTTTTTATTAATTTTGAAGTGATCTTCCTCTTTTACATTGAACTGAATAAAGCTAAACCAATATTTGGTTAATTGCCTTTTTAGACACTTTCAAAGCTATGAACCCCTGTGGTGCCCAAGCACCGAATGCCCTGGGGAGCCTGAGCAGATATAAGTTGTCTGGATCCAAGGGGTGGCCCTTTGCTGGGAGTGACTTGAGTTTCAGGTCAGTGTCCTGGTCCTGGGAGAGGTGAGCAATGTTTCTTCTCATCATCAGGGTTGCTTGTAAGACTAATAAACCCAAGACTCTGCCAGAAGGTGATTTAGGTGCTACTTAGAAGCATTTATGTGGCCCCATATGTACAAAGTACTTAACCTGTAAACCATGTGAATTTCTCAGTATTATTAAATTGGTTTTAGTTGAAGTGTTTTAACCAAAAAGAGAGGTCCCATGGAGCCCACAGACAACTGTTAACTAAATTCAAAATATGAAAGGAGGTGATATAATGTGTAAGTAGAGGTTCACTGGAGTATGATAATACCACATACAAATTTTATAATCAGCAAATACTTGTTAAAACACAATTTGTTTTTCAGCAGAATTATTGCTTTTAGTCTTTAAAAATATCTGCAATGGATATTGTGGGAATGCATAACAAGATGCCTGTAAAATACTAAGCACAGTGTTTAACTCAGAAAAAAGTACTTAAAATGTTCAGGTCCTATTTTCATAGATAATCAAATTCTGGAATAATTATGAAAATCAGACAATATTCAGACCAGAAGATACTGAGTTCAAGATTGCGGTCAGGGTTTTGCAACTTTTTCCCACAGGAAACCCCTCATAGTATTGCCAGGCAGCCACATCTGAGGAGGTCTCTCCCTGCACACTAGAAGAAACCTCAAGCAGGATGGGGAAACGATCTTGACTCAGATTGGGGGAAAAAATGTGATCAGGTCAAAATGTGCCAACCAGAAAGGAATTCGTTAAATCAAGAGTAGAAGGTAATGTCAGCAGCCAAGCATGTATTGCATAAGAATGAGGAACAGAGGCAGAGAAAAAGGAAGAATGTTGAGCTCCTGGCAGCACTGGGCAAATCCTTTGCCAACTCACATAGCCAAGGACACCTGACATCCAGTGTCTGCTTGAAATGCAGGGTATGGGAATTACATCCCTTCCATCCCAGAATTTGGGGGTGCCATGGGGCACTGGATGAGTGAGATTCTGTGCACATCCCTACTGGTCTGAAATAAAATGGAGAGAGAGAAGAGGATTTTGTTAAGATTATAAAGCTGAATGAAATAGCAAAGTGACATGTACCACCTGAGGAGGAGGTTGGCAAGTTTTCCTCTTCATTATGAGAATTCAGAGTGTAATAGGCTTATACAGCATAATAATTATTTGGTAAATTGTACAAACTCAGGTGGGAGAGTGGGCAACCTCAGAGACATGGCACCTTAACGGTTTTGGTTTGGAGTTTTATAGGGCCTTTAGGGTAGAGGTCAGCATAAGGCATGAGCCATACAGGTGATTAACATTTCCTTTAAAGTTTTGTCCTAAGAATAAGGTTATTTAGGTGACTGTATTGATATGGATCTCTGCCTTCTTTACCCATGTAGATTCTTTTGCATGCTGGACGTCTGTCTCTTGCCCTGTGTACAGTAACTTAATTGATTTAGGGGTTGGAAGAAGAGAAAGAACAGCATATAGACTAAGTTTAAGAAGAAGCTGGGCCTTTTTCTCAGGGTAAGTAGGTTGTATAATGTCATAACCTTTGTCCCATGTCCCTGCTCTCGGTAGTTCTCATGGCTCTCTGTTATCAACAATTTTGCCCAGCACAAAATTGTTCTCAGTTGATGTTGTTGGGGAGGGAAAATATCCACTACCCTTCAAGATTCTTCTGCTAGTTTGAGCATCAAATTGACATGAGACTGATTACAGAAGAGAAAACAAAGTTAAATCTGTACATATGGAGAATCCATAGACAAATTCCAAAGACAGGGAGAATGAGATTTATAAGTCATTCTAAACTAAGGAGAAGGAGGAAAGGCCAGAGACTTGAAAGAAAAATGGGTGTCATTCTCAGGAATATGAAAAAAATAAACCTTTGGTTAAAAAAAAAAAAATAATGGGTCACACAAAAACAATGGTGCACAGAAAAAAATTTAAAAAACAGGCTTTGTGGCATCCCTGCCAGTCTATTGCCCTGTGTTACATTATAACAGAGCCATCTGCGGTCATAGCCCTCCTATTGGCCTAGTTCCTCCATCTAAATTCTTTCTATACCTCATTGTCTGGGGAGGTCAAAGCATCTTCCCGGGTCTTTTGGCCCTTGATGGTTTTCACCTCAAAATACCACATGTCACACATGACATATAGGGACAGCCTGCTCTTGGCCCTGACAGTGGGAAGTGATTCACTGAAAATAAACAGCCCACAATATCTCATAGTAACCAACACACTGAGATGAGATAAACATTGAACTGATCCATTCTTTCCAGCAAAAGCAGATGGGAAAGTGCACAGTGATAAAAAACAAAGCTCAACCAGTAAAGCTGAGTTCTACTTGGCTTTGTTAAGCTTTTCAGGAATGGGCAGTATCTAATGACCAATTAGCCAGCTACCCAGAGATGCTGTATGGAATGGAAGGTGTGTGTAGACAAGAGAGGAGGACAAGGAAGTTATGAACAAAAGAAAAGAAAGGATTGGCGGAGGCCAGGGCATCTTCCTTTAGGGGGAGGGAACAGCAGGATGTTTATCATGCAGATTCCTATCTGGAAATTTCCAATTGACTACCAAAGGCCACCTTCCTGGGACAGGTTGAAACTGTAATTCAGACTCTGTTTACAGTCTTGAGTGGGGAAGGCACTATGACTCCGTTTTAGTCTAGTTCTTTTTTTAAAAAACATAATCTTGTGAACTTTAGTTCCCATCATTGTATTCCATCCTTTGGTATATGTTTTTCCTAAAACTTTTCTATATCAAGTATATCAAGTCTTTTTGTTTACTCTCCTGAGTATTTTCTTACGTGTACAGATTCTGTTATGACATATGAATTTATACTGGCTGTAGGATGTCCCAATATGTGGAAGAACTAAAGGAAAAACACTTGATCATTAAAAACTATATTCAAATAGGTAAATTTTGGTATTCCAGATGCCAGCAAGTAACAGTTTAAGCTGAGAAGAGACACATTTAGCAAAGAAGAAATGGACATTGTGAAGTAGACAAAAGAAGAAGAAAATAGAAATTGTAAATCTATACTTTCTCAAGATGAACAATCATTCCTACAATAGAAAATAAATAACCAATCTGAAATTAGTAATTCAAATACCAATAGTCATTAAGAGGAGACCATTAGACTGAGCTGGATCTCATACTTCGGAACCTTTGTAAGCTAGCCAAAACCTAAGGCAGAATCATTGAATCCCAGAAAATGAAACCGAAGAACTACCAATCAAAATAGCTAACTAGTCGTTCCCAACTAAGACAACCATTTAAACTAGTGAAAATCAAATGATTTGTTTGCTTTGCTCCTACTTCTGTTTACAAACTTCTCCCCTTGCTCCTTTTAGTAGACAGCTCTTAGCCACCTTAAGTTTGGTGCTCCTGATTTGAACTGATGCTTGCTCAAAGAAACTCTTGGAAACTTTCATGTGCCTAAGTGTTGCAGGAACCGGGCAAACTACAAACAAGGAGTCAGGACACCTAGACGTTCGGCGAGAAGCAGTTATTAGTGCCAGCAGTGGCTCAGCAGACTCATACCCAAAGGCTGAGCCCTGAGCACAGCGGGGCCGTGCCTTTTACACATTCACTACAAGGGTAAAGGAGAGTCAGCCCCCAGGAATGTTGCGGTGGGAGCTGTTACTGTACTATAGGTTCAGCCAGCATGCTTGTTATGTTCTAACCTATCTCAGTAAAGATTACCGGATGCCCTATTGTAAACTAAATGTGCCTGCGTGACTATGATCAACAAGCTGTTCCATATCACTGGGTCCCGGTGAGGGGTACGTTGTTACGCAGCTTCGGACTCAAGCACCCTGGGATTCCTCCAAGTTCCTAAAACTTTAAAGAAACATTGTCCCTTGTCTTGGCTTGGCTTCCTACCACATAAATATCTTTTAACAATATCTAATTGCAAGGTCTAAATGAATTTCTGCAAATTAAAATGTTTCTAAAATGAGCACTTAGTTGTTGGATCCTGGACTTGAAAGTTTACTACTGGTACAATGTTAATTATTGAGCCATATTTCTCTCTTCAGCACAGTGATTCAGACTGAACTCTCTTCTCCCCTCCCAGGTGACATTCCTTAGAGCCATGGAGAGGAGCAACCACACGGTGACAGAGTTCATCCTGCTGGGCTTCAGCACAGACCCCGTGACGCAGCGCGTCCTCTTTGTGGTATTCCTGGCCGTGTACTCTGTGACCGTGGTAGGAAATATCACCCTCATGGTGCTGATCTGCAGTGACTCCCGGCTGCACACGCCCATGTACTTTTTCATTGGGAATCCGTCTTTTCTGGATCTCTGGTATTCCTCTGTCTACACACCTAAGATCCTAGTGATCTGCATCTCTGAGGACAGAAGCATCTCCTTTGCTGGCTGTGTGGCTCAGTTCCTCTTCTCAGGTGGGCTGGCGTATACTGAGTGTTACCTGCTGGCTGCCATGGCTTATGACCGCTATGTGGCCATCTCTAAGCCGCTGCTTTACTCACAGGCCATGTCCATAAAGCTGTGTGCATTTTTGGTAGTGGCCTCATACCTTGGTGCCTTTATTAACTGTTCCATTGGTGCTGAAAGAATATTTTCCTTGAACTTCTGTAGAGACAATGTCATTGATGACTTTTTCTGTGATTTGTTTCCAGTAGTGAACTTGGCCTGTGGCAGGAAAGATGGCTTCCAGGCTGTGCTTTTCTTCACACTGGCCTCCAATGTCATTACCCCCTGTGTGCTCATACTCGCGTCCTACCTCTTCATCATCACCACCATCCTGAGGATCCGCTCCACCCAGGGCCGCCTCAAAGCCTTCTCTACATGCTCCTCCCACCTGACCTCTGTCACCTTGTACTATGGCTCCATTCTCTACATTTACACCCATCCCCGATCCAGCAATGCTTTAGAGAGGGACAAAATCGTTTCCACATTTTACACTGTGGTGTTCCCCATGCTGAACCCCATGATATACAGCTTGAGGAATAAGGATGTGAAGGATGCTCTCGTGAAACTCTTCAAATAAATCAAGTTTCTCTCCTTTTAAGGATATGCAAGGACAATTTTGGTCAGGTTATAATATTTCAAGAGGTGCTGCTAGTAAAAAATTAGTGAAAAAGTAAATTAGTAAAGAAGAAACAATTCCTGTTTCTTCTTTACCTATTTACTACCCTAGGCTAAATGCTGCTTAGAGTTCTTACTAATTGAAGTTACTAACCTAAGTTTTTTTGGTCCAGTCAACTCCTCATAGATATATGTTTTTCCATCTAAAATGCATAAAAGCTGCAGGTCCTGGTCATTTCTTTGGGTTTCATTTTCATCACTGGGCCTAGGTACACACATAATTAAACTTTGTTTTTCCTGCTAATATGTCTCATATCATTTGATATTTAGAGTAGCCAGAGGAACCTCGAGGGGTCGGAAAAATTCCTTCCTCCTCCACAGTTGGGGTAGCTAGCAGAGCCTCAAACTCACTGGACTTTTCCCTAGAAGGCTGCTGCAGCTGAGACATCCTCAGACAACAGAAGACAGCTGGCAGAAGGCAGAATTTCTTTCCCTGTCAGCCTCCTGGAATCTGTTCCTGCAGGTCTGGTGGAGCAAGAATGGTGAGTGGTTTTTCTCTCTTTCTAAATTCAGATCAACATGAGGAAACACTGGTGGAACTGGTTCCTTGGGCTTGGTGATTCTTGGTAAATTTGGTTGAGTTCTTTTGGTTTTTGCTGACTCATTTCCTCCTAGACATGGCTTTTGTTTTCTGTGTATGTATCTTCTGTGTTGTTGGTAAATGTGCACACGAGGTTAAGGCTGCTGCTCTGGGGCAACTTCGAAGACAGAGCCACATCTTTGGTGGGCATGTGTGGTCCAGGTAAAGGCTGGAGAGCACTCACCATCTATGGTCATGGAATGGGTTGGATGGACACTAGGTGACCCACCAACCTCAAAAAACTTTCCACACATTGAGGTTCACTGTAAAACTCCACTCAGTCCCCAACCCAGCAGCGGGTCCCTCTAGGCACTAGTTTGGCTTCTGAGAAGGCCCAAGGCTTGAAAGATATGAAAAAGAAGATATGAGGAATGGAAGGGCATTTCTGTTGGAAGGAAAAGAATATAATTTTATCATAAAGATGAGAAAGGTGAGAGGCTATTTATTTCAGGAAGAAAGAACCATAGGATGAGATCAGGATGTAAAAAGAAAATTGTGAAAGTTTTGTGGAAAGGAAGTCTCTAAACAAGGAATTTATTGGGTGGTCATGCTGCCCGATATTGAGGTGAATGAGGCTGAATACCAAGTACACTGAACAATTACTGTCTGCTCTTGATATTAACTGACTGTGAAGGGTTTGTCTTTGTTCTTTAATTCTTTTATCAGAATAATTTCTTATGTTTCATGTTGTCTCATCCAGCTCTTTGATTACTAAAGAATAGCAAATCTCAATATTAAAAGATCTAAGGTTTGCTAACAACCATGCAACCATCTGTATTTGTCTTTGAAATCATTAAGGGTCACTTTGGTTAAATGGATAATTTAAGTATTGATTCATAATGATCTGTGGTCCTATTTAATCAAATGTTCAAACCTTTTGATATATTTGACAACTCCCAAAATCAACTTCTAAACTCTGAGATTTTGCAGAAGGCTCCTGGAACACAGAATTCATTTAAATAGACCTATTTGATACGGTAAACCACAAGGGAAGCATTGTCAAATAAGTAATGCTAAGTTTTTTATTATATTTGTGAAGGTATAGGTTATTAAAAATGTTCTAAAAATTGTATAAAATTTCTAGAAATCTGATATGCCCTAGTATATTATTAACTTAAAGTATTCTGTGCCATAGAAATAACCACATCTTTTGCATTATAATGAACTCTCATCTGATCTTAAACCATTGCCATTTTTTTAATGGTTATGACTTAAACCATTTAAGTCTTTTTTGTCATTTATACGCAGTTATAGTTTCACTCAGATACTTTTACAATAATATCACTGTAAAAGAGCTTCATGTATGTCGGTCCCTCCCTGCCTCTGACCCGCAGATAAGGGAAGAGACACGATGAGATATCGAAGACCTGAAAAGACCAGCCAGGGGACTCAAGGTGTAACAGCGCAAGAGTGGGGCTGAGAGGGCACCCTTCGTATTTATTGAGCAAATGCAAGATAACAAAGATAGAATTCGGTGTGGGTGACTTAATAGACAACCATTAACTAACTCTAAACTTAATCCTCAGAGTCTCCACTCTCCAGGGGCATGACGCCTCACAAGGGATTGAAATAATAGCAAGGGCAATTAGGTCACAGAAGCTGTTTTGGTCTTCTTTGTTCTGTTCCTGATCACTTATCAGGAATTACAGGAAAAATAATCAAGTCATATATGATTATACATTTGATTTCTATATTAATCCCACATATCTTCATAGAGATTCATGGAAAGGACTTTTGACAAATACAGGTTTCTGATAACCTTATGATCATAAGACTCACCTGGGTAAGAATTTCTGGAATTAGTGGAAGTCTGTATTCAGGCAGCGCAAGAATTATTAACATGGGACTGGATGAATAGAGAGAAAAGATTATAATTTTTATGACTCCTGGTTCTCTAATGTTTGCTTTTCCAGATTTAAGAAGCTTTTTCTTAAGCTTTCTAAGACTTACAACAATTTGGTAAAATATACCTTTGTAAACGGTGAGAAGATAAACTTCTTTTAAGTACAAAAAAAAGATCTTCATCCTTTAATTTTGTGTAAAAGCTATTTATTAATGTGAAATATGATAATTCTTTAAATCAGTCCAAAACTGCTGCATTTTCTAATGCCTTCCACAATGTGAGTGAAAATACCTATTGCAATAAAAAAATTTTTGCAAGAGTAAAACAAACATGAAACATTTATTTTTCTCTCTACCTGATCCCTTCAGAACTTTTATAAACTCTCAGTCATTATTTTTTATAACTTTATGACAATCATTATATTTACATAAATTGAATTTAAAAAATCAATTCTTTTTATAACAGGACACAATTGGAAACATTGATCACTGTGGATAAAATTGCAAATATTTCCAGAATTTCTCACCTGGCCTTAGTGCATCACCATATCAATAATTTTTTCCAAGGGGTGGAGAGTAATAGTCCATCTCCATTTCAGTAGGTGATTACAAGCAAGGTGGGGAGTGAGTGTGCACCCGGACCAGAGAGGTTTGGTGGGACATTTTGTAGTTGGGTCGCTACAAGATACACAGGCAAGCAGAAGTAGATGACTGCTAGTAGGCAATAAATGGGTATCTCCCACTTTATTTCTCCTTTTAACTAATTTTGGCTTTCAAGGTTTATTTGCCCCTGACTGGGTACATATTTTTCCACCTGAGTTACATGGTGAAACAAAATAGAAGTGGTGTTAATTAAAAGTAGACAGTAAGAGGAGAAACTCTCTTCCCCACTTCCCAGTTACAATTGGACAGGTTGTTCAAAGCCCATGAGAAATGAGGAATTCCCTGTGGGTAGAAGATTGTGACATTTGAACAGTGGCCCAATACACCACCCCAAAATATGCCCTTTTTTGCTTAGGATTATTTTGACCTCTGGCATTAAAAATATCCCCACCAAATAAAAAAAAGTACACTCTGGAGGTGGAGCCAAGATCAAGGCATGAGTAGAGCAGTGGAAATCTCCTTCCAAAACCACATATATTTTTGAAAATACAACAAAGACAACTCTTCCTAAAAGAGAGACCAGAAGACACAGGAAAAAAACAGCCAGACTACATCCACACCTGCGAGAACCTAGTGCCTCGCAAAGGGGGTAAGATACAAGCCACGGCCCAGCGGGACCCGAGCGCCCCACACTCCAGCTCTGGGCAGGAGGAGAGGAATCGGAGCAGGGAGGGAGAGGGAGCCCAAGACTGCTAAATAGCCAGCCCCAGCCATCCGCACCAGAGCACAGACACAGTGCATGCGTGGGGTGCTGGAATCTAGGGAAACAGGACAGTAAGACCTGTGAGCAGGTCCCTGCAGCAGGCGGCCCAGGGACAAAGAAAAGTGAGTGCTTGTTGGAAGTCTTAAAGGGACAGGGACCCCACAGCCAGACAGAAGCATCCTGAGACACTTAGTCCAGAAGCAGGGAACTCTGGGGATCCTAAACCCCTGGACAGCAGGGCAGCTCAGAGGCCCCTCACGGTGATAAACAGCCTCCAGGCCATTCCCCATCCAAAACAGCTTCACCATATCGGAGCAGCAGCCCGAGGCAGGCCACGCCCACAGCAACAGCAGAGATAAACTCCATAGCGGAAATAGCAGCCAGGCAAGAATCAGAAGACCCATCTGCGTGCAGCTGCCCAGCACAAGCCACTAGAGGTCGCTGTTCTCCCAGGAGAGGAAGGCCACAAAACCACAAGAAGGGAAATTCTTCCAGCCGTCACTTGTGCCAGCTCTGCAAAATATCTCTATCACCATGAAAAGGCAAAATTTGAGGCAGACAAAGATCACAGAGACAACACCAGAGAAGGAGAAAGACCCAACCAGTCTTCCTGAAAAAGAATTCTAAATAAAAATAATAAACATGCTGACGGAGATGCAGAGAAATATGCAAGAGCTAAGGGATGAAGTCCGGAGGGAGATTACAGACGTCCGGAGGGAGATTACAGAAGTCTGGAAGAAGATTACAGAAGTGAAACAAACTCTGGAAGGCTTTATGAGCAGAATGAATAAGATTCAAGAGGCCATTGATGGAATAGAAACCAGAGAACAGGAACACATAGAAGCTGACACAGAGAGAGATAAAAGGATCTCCAGGAACAAAACAATATTAAGAGAACTGTGTGACCAATACAGAAGGAACAATATCCGTATTATAGGGGTACCAGAAGAAGAAGAAGAGAGAAAAGGGGATAGAAAGTGTCTTTGAAGAAATAATTGCTAAAAACTTACCCAAAATGGGGGAGGAAATATTCGAACAGACCACAGAAATACACAGAACTCCCAACAGAAAGGACCCAAGGAGGACAACACCAAGACACATAATAATTAAAATGTCAAAGATCAAGGACAAGGACAGAGTTTTAAAGGCAGTTGGAGAGAAAAAGGTCTCCTATAAACGAAAACCCATCAGGTTATCATCAAACTTCTCGACAGAAACCTTACAGGCCAGAAGAGAATGGCATGATATATTTCATGCAATGAAACAGAACAGACTTGAACCAAGGATACTGTATCCAGCACTATTATCATTTAAATATGAAGGAGGGAATAAACAATTCCCAGACAAGCAAACGTTGAGGGAATTTGCCTCCCACAAACCACCTCTACAGGGTATCCTAGAGGGACGATTCTGGATGGGAGCATTCCTAAGACTAAACAGATGTCACCAGAGAAAATAAAATCACAGCAAAGAAAGCAGACAAACCAAATACTAACTAAAGGCAAAAAATAAAATCAACTACCCACTAAAAGCAGTTAAAGGAAACATGAAAGAGCACAGAATAAAACAACCAACATATAAAGAATGGAGGAGGAGGAATAAGAAGGGAGAGAAGAAAAGAATTTCCAGACAGTGTATATAACAGCTCAATAAGTGAGCTAAGTTAGGCAAGAAGATACTAAAGAAGCTAACCTTGAACCTTTGGTAACCACGAATGTAAAGCCTGCAATAGCAATAAGTACATATCTCTCAATAGTCACCCTAAATGTAAATGGACTTAATGCACCAATCAAAAGACACAGAGTAATAGAATGGATAAAAAAGCAAGACCCATCTATATGCTGCTTACAAGAGACTCACCTCAAACCCAAAGACATGCACAGACTAAAAGTCAAGGGATTGAAAAACATGTTTCATGCAAACAACAGAGAAAAGAAAGCAGGGGTTGCAGTACTAGTATCAGACAAAATGGACTTCAAAACAAAGAAAGTAAAAAGATATAAAGAAGGACATTACATAATGATAAGGGGCTCAGTCCAACAAGAGCATATAACCATTATAAATATATATGCATCCAATACAGGAGCACCAACATATGTGAAACAAATACTAACAGAACTAAAGGGGGAAATAGACTGCAATGCATTCATTCTAGGAGGCTTCAACACGCCACTCACTCCAAAGGATACATCCACTGGACAGAAAATAAGTAAGGACACGGAGGCACTGAACAACACACTAGAATAGATGGACATAATACACATCTATAGAACTCTACATCCAAAAGCAACAGGATACACATTCTTCTCAAGTGCACATGGAACATTCTCCAGAATAGACCACATACTAGATCACAAAAAGAGCCTCAGTAAATTCCAAAAGATTGAATTCTACCAACCAACTTTTCAGACCATAAAGGTATAAAACTAGAAATAAATTCTACAAAGAAAACAAAAATTCTCACAAACACATAGAGGCTTAACAACATGCTACTAAATAATCAATGGATCAATGAACAAATTAAAATAGTGATCAAGGATTATATGGAAAGAAATGACAACAACAACACAAAGCCCCAACTTGCGGGATGCAGCGAAAGCAGTCTTAAGAGGAAAGTGTATAGAAATCCAGGCATACTTGAAGAAGGAAGAACAATCCCAAATGAATAGTCTAAAATCACAATTATCAAAACTGGAAAAAGAAGAACAAATGAGGTCTAAAGTAAGCAGAAGGAGGGACATAATAAAGATCAGAGAAGAAATAAACAAAATTAAGAAGAATAAAACAATAGTAAAAATCAATGAAACCAAGAGCTGGTTCTTTGAGAAAATAAACAAAATAGATAAGCCTCTAGCCAAACTTATTAAGAGAAAAAGAGAATCAACACAAATCAACAGAATCAGAAATGGGAATGGAAAAATCACAACAGACTCTACAGAAATACAAAGAATTATTAAAGACTACTATGAAAACCGATATGCTAACAAGCTGGAAAACCTAGGAGAAATGGACAACTTCCTAGAAAAATACAACCTTCCAAGACTGACCAAGGAAGAAACACAAAAGTTAAACAAACCAATTATGAGCAAAGAAATTGAAATGGTAATCAAAAAACTACCCAAGTACAAAACCCCCGGGCCAGACGGATTTACCTCGGAATTTTATCAGACATACAGAGAAGACATAATACCACCTCTCCTTAAAGTTTTACAAAAAATAGAAGAGAAGGGAATACTCCCAAACTCATTCTATGAAACCAACATCACCCTAATACCAAAACCAGGCAAAGACCCCACCATAAAAGAAAATCGCAGACTAATATCCCTGATGAATGTGGATGCAAAAGTACTCAATAAAATATTAGCAAACCGAATTCAAAAATATATCAAAAGGATCATACACCATGACCAAGTGGGATTCATCCCAGGGATGCAAGGATGGTACAACATTTGAAAATTCATCAACATCGTCCACCACATCAACAAAAAGAAGGACAAAAACCACATGATCATCTCCATAGATGCTGAAAAAGCACTTGACAAAATTCAACATTCATTCATGATAAAAACTCTCAGCAAAATGGGTATAGAGGGCAAGTATCTCAACATAATAAAGGCCATATATGATAAACCCACAGCCAACATCATACTGAACAGCGAAAAGCTGAAAGGTTTACCTCTGAGATTGGAAACAAGACAGGGATGCCCACTCTCCCCACTGTTATTCAACATAGTACTGGAGGTCCTAGCCATGGCAATTAGACAAAGCAAAGAAATACAAGGAATCCAGATTGGTAAAGAAGAAGTTAAACTGTCACTATTTGCAGATGACATGATATTGCACATAAAAAACCCTAAAGACTCCACTCCAAAACTACTAGAACTGATATCAGAATACAGCAAAGTTGCAGGATACAAAACTAACACACAGAAATCTGTGGCTTTCCTATACACTAACAATGAACCAAAGAGAAATCAGGAAAACAACTCCATTCACAATTGCATAAAAAAGAATAAAATACCTAGGAATAAACCTAACCAAAGAAGTGAAAGATCTATACCCTGAAAACTACAAGACACTCTTAAGAGAAATTAAATGGGACACTAACAAATGGAAACTCATCCCATGCTCTTGGCTAGGAAGAATTAATATCGTCAAATTGGCCATCCTGGGGCAAAGGGTATGTTTGTGTTTATACAGAGGATCAAAGCCTAATTTGGCAACCCAGAAAATGAATTAAGATACGATATGAAGAAGAACTTCCCACACCAACATCCTCTGGAAGAGTCATTCCAGAAGATGATCATCAAAAAACTTCAACAAAGATCCTGGTGCTGCTGCAGTTGTAGCTGCATTCATCCCACTGGTTCCTGGACTTGCCATTGGAATGAAGAAGGAGATATCTAAGCTGGCCTGTGCATACAGTAAAACAACAAATTTGACTGGATCTATACTGTCGGAACTCAACCAAGAATTAGGAGAAGTGCAAGTTGCAGCGCTCCAAAATTTTGCGACTACAGACTATCTACTCTTAAAAGAACACATGGGATGCGAACAGTTCCCAGGAATGTGTAGTTTTAATTTGTCTGATTTTTCTCCAACTATTCAAATTCAGTTACACAATATCCATCATATCATTGTTAAGTTTTCACAAATGCCTAGGGTGCCTAACTGGTTTTCTTGGTTTCACTGGAGATGGCTGGTAATTGTAGGTCTGCTTTTGTTATGTAGCTGTATTCCTATTATGTTAATGTGTGTACACAATTTAATTAGTATTTTAAAACCTATACATGCTTATGTTACTCTACAAGAAGATATGTCAAAGAAATAATCAATCTTCCCATGTTTTCTTCCGTCTGCTACTTCTATAGCTTTTCTTCTTCCTTCCTGATTATGACCCTTTAGTAGAATTCGTGCCTCATATCAAAAATTACCAAGTATCATAATTCTTCCAAGTGGTAAAGATACCTCAGGACAAATACTGGGCATAGAAGCCACAGGGCATAAATCTCCAAAGAAGTAAAAAGCTAACCTTTTTGAAGAATATTGCTTCTCTCTCACTTACCAACTTTACATTTCCCTGTATGGCCCCGGAAGATGGCTGGTTAGCCAGAGACGGGTAAGATTCCTCAAGGGAGGAACAACCTAAGACAGGCACAGTCGCAGGGGGACCATCAGGTGAGAAATTGGGGATCAACAGAGGTGAGGCTTAGAATCTCACCCCCCTGTTTTGAGAGAAATCTTCTGCATCCGTGGATGTTTTGTTACCCTTGTCTAGCTTGGATTAATAATTATTCTATAGGCACAGACCCGATCATCTACATTTGTCCTCTTACAGCAGTAAATTATGTTTTCTACCTTTATCTTGCATCTACCTACCACTTCAGCATTTTATTTAAAAAATAATAATAATAATAATAATAATAATAATAAGGGAGAAATGTGGGATTCACATATAAATCAAGTATAAAAATCAAAAGAAAAGAACACTCTGAAGTACCCTTTTCTTCCTCAAACAGAAGATAAAACTCCCATATGAGAGCTGCCCTCCCTGTGCCAGAAGAAAAGAAGCTGAGACAGGAAGTTGAGACCAAAATAATTCTGTACAAAAAACCTTGCTAAAATAAACTTTTTTATCCATGTTGTAACACACATCATTACTTCATTCCTTTGTATTGTGAAATAATATTCCTTTATATGGATGTAACATTATTTGTTTACCCTTTCATCAACTGATGGACATTTCATTGTTTCTACTTTTTGGCAGTTATGAACAAATCTGCTATGACCATTCTTGTTCACGTTGTGTATGCACGTATCGTTTCATCAATCATACGTAAGATTGTTAGGTCACATGGTGGATCCATTGAGGAACTGCCAAACTGTCTTCCAAATTAGCTGTGATATTTTTCAACCCCACCAGCCAAGTATGAGGATTCCAATTTTTCCTTGTCATCAGCACCACAAGTTACTGTCTGTCTTTTTTATTTTAGCATTCCTAGTAGGTATGCAGTGGTATAATACTGCTGTTTTACTTTATCTTTTCCTAATGACTAATGATGTTGGGCATCTTTTCAAGTGATTATTGGCTATTTATTTATCTTCTTTGCAGAAATACTCATTCAAGTTCTGATTCATCTCTTAATTAGTCATTTTTGTCTTTGTATTATTGAATTATAAGAAATCATTTATATTCTGGATACATGTCTCTTATCAGATATATGACTTGCAAATACTTTCTTCCATTCTCTGAGTTATCTTCTTACTTTCTTGATGGTCTCTTTTGATGTACAAAAGTTTTTAATTTAGTAAAGTCCAACTTCTGTTTCTTTTTTTCTTCCTTTCCTTTGGCATCTTATTTGAAATATCACTTCCTATCATAAACACATGAAGATTTGCTCAGTTTTCTTCTAAGACTTCTATAGTTTTAGTTCTTAGATTTATCCCTGTGATGCATTTTTTAAATTATGGTTTCATTAATATACAATTACATGAGCAACATTGTGGTTACTAAATTCCCTCCATTATCAAGTCCACACCACACACCCCATTACAGTCACTGTACATCAGCATAGTAAAATGCTATAGATTCACAACTTCCATTCTCTGTGCTATACTGCCTTCCCTGTGACCCCAACTATATTATGTGTGCTAAATGTAATGCCCTTTATTACCCTTCGCACTCCCTTTCCACCCATCCACCCCCAGTCCCTTTCCCTTTGGCAACTGTTAGTCCAGTCTTGGGTTCTGTGAGTCTGCTGCTGTTTTGTTCCTTCAGTTTTTGTTTGTTCTTATACGTCACAGATGACTGAAATCATTTGGTACTTGTCTTTCCCTGCCTGGCTTATTTCACTGAGCATAATGCCCTCTAGCTCCATCCATGTTGTTATAAATGGTAGGATTTGTTTTCTTCTTATGGCTGAATAATATTCCATTGTGTATATGTACCACAATTTCTTTATCCATTCATCTACTGATGGACACTTAGATTGCTATAATTTCTTGGCTATTGTAAATAGTGCTGCAGTAAACATAAGAGTGCATATGTCTTTTTGAGACAGGGAAACTGCATTCTTAGGGCAAATTCCTAGGAGTGGAATTCCTGGGTCAAATGGTATTTCTATTCTTAGTTTTTTGAGGAACCTCCATACTGCTTTGCATAATGGTTGAACTAGCTTACAGTACCACCAGCAGTGTAGGAGGGTTTCCCTATCTCTGCATCCTCACCAGCACTTGTTCCTATTCTTTTCTTTATTGGCTATCCTAACTGGTGTGAGGTGATATCTCATTGTGGTTTTAATTTGCATTTCTATGATAAGTAGCGATGTGGAGCATCTTTTCATGTGCCTGTTGGCCATCTGAATTTCTTCTTTGGAGAATTGTCTGTTCATATCCTCCACCCATTTTTTAATAGGGTCATTTGCTTTTTGGCTGTTGAGGCATACAAGTTCTTTATATATTTTGAATTTCAACCCCTTGTCAGATATGTCATTTACAAATATATTCTCCCATACTGTAGGATGCCTTTTTGTTCTTCTGATAGTGTCCTTTGCTGTACAGAAGCTTTTAAGCATGATGTAGTCCCATTTGTTCAGTTTTATTTTGTTTTCCTTGCCTGAGGAGATGCATTCAGGAAAAAGTTGCTTATGTTTATATTCAAGAGATTTTTGCCTATGTTTTCTTCTAAGAATTTTATCGTTTCATGACTTACATTCAGATCTTTGATCCATTTCGAGTTTACTTTGGTGTATGGGTTTAGACAACAATCCAGTTTAATTCTCTTGCATGTGGCTGTCCAGTTTTGCCAACACCAGTTGTTGAAGAGGTTGCCATTTCCCCATTGTATATCCATGGTTCCTTTATCATATATTAATTTACCATATATGGTTGGCTTTAAATCAGGGCTCTCTAGTCTGTTCCATTGATCTGTGGTTCTGTTCTTGTGCCAGTACCAAATTGTCTTGATTACTGTGGCTTTGTAGTAGAGCTTGAAGTTGGTGAGTGTATCCCCCCCGCACTTTATTCTTCCTTCTCAGGATTGCTTTGTCTATTTGGGTCTTCTGTAGTTCCATATGAATTTTAGAACTATTTGCTCTAGTTTGTTGAAGAATGCCATTGGTATTTTGATAGGGACTGTACTGAATCTGTATATTGCTTGGGGCAGGATGGCCATTTTGACTATATTAATTCTTTCCAGCCAGGAGCATGGGATGAGTTTCCATTTGTTACTGACCTCTTTAATTTCTCTCATGAGTGTCTTGTAGTTTTCAGAGTATAGGTATTTTACTTCCTTGATTAGGTTTATTCCTAGGTATTTTATTCTTTTTGATGTAACTGTGAATGGAATTGTTTTCCTGATTTCTCTATCTACTAGTTCATTGTTAGTATATAGGAATACAATAGATTTCTATGTATTAATTTTGTATCCTGCAACTTGGCTTAACTCAGATACTATATCTGGTCGTTTTGGAGTGGATTATTTAGGATTTATTATGTACAATATCATGTCATCTGCAAACAATGACAGTTTAACTTCTTCTTTACCAATCTAGGTGTCTTTTATTTCTTTGTGTTGTCTGCTTGCCATGGCTAGGACCTCCAGAATTATGTTGAATAAAATTGCAGAGAATGGGCATCCTTGTGTTGTTGCCAATCTTAAAGGAAAAGCTTTCAGTTTCTCCCTGTTAAGTATGACATTGGCTGTGGGTTTCTCATATATGGCCTTTATTATGTTGAGGTATGTCCTCTATACCCATTTTGAGAGTTTTTATCATGAATGGATGTTGAATTTTGTTGAATGCTTTTTTAGCATCGATGGAAATGATCATGTGGTTTTTATCCTTCTTTTTGTTTATGTGGTGGATGATGTTGATGCATTTTCGAATGTTGTACCATCCTTGCATCCCTGGAATAAATCCTACTTGATCATGATGGATGATCTTTCTGATGTATTTTTGAATTCAGTTTTCTAATATTTTGTTGAATATTTTTGTATCTATATTCATCAGTGATGTTGGTCTATAATTTTCTTTTTTTAAGGTGTCTTTGCCTTGTTTTAGTATTAGAGTGATGCTGGCCTCATAGAATGAGTTTGGAAGCATTCTCTCTTCTTCTACTTTTTGGAAAACTTTAAGGAGAATGGGTATTTGGTCTTCACTAAATGTTTGTTAAAATTCAGTGGTGAAGCTGTCTGGTCCAGGTGATTTATTCTAAGGTAGTCTTTTGATTACCAATTCAATTTCGTTGCTGATAATTGGTCTGTTCAGATTCTCTGTTTCTTCCTGGGTCAACCTTGGAAGGCTGTATTTTTCTAGAAAGTTGCCCATTTCTTCTACGTTATCCAGTTTGTTAATATATAATTTTTCATAGTTCTCTCTAATAATTCTTGCATTTCTGTGATTCCATAGTGATTTTTCCTTTCTCATTTCTGATTCTGTTTATGTGTGTAGACTCTCTTTTTTCTTGATAAATCTGGCTAGGGGTTTATCTATTTTGTTTAGGATTCTTTCTATTGTATATTATTTTTTATTTTATTTATTTCTCTTTAATATTTATTACATACCCCTTCTACTGGCTTTGGGCATCATTTATTCTTCTTTTTCTTATTTCATTAATTGTGAATTTAGACTTTTCATATAGGATTGTTCTTTCTTGAGGTAGGCTTGTATTGCAAAATAATTCCCTCTTAGCATGGCCTTTTCTGTGTCCCACAGATTTTGTGGTGTTGAATTATTGTTGTCATTTGTCTCCATATATTGCTTGATCTTTGTTTTTATTTGTTCATTGATACATTAGTGATTTAGGAGCATGCTGTCAAGCCTCCATGTGTTTGTGGGCTTTTTTGTTTTCTTTGCATAATTTATTTCTAGTTTTATAACTGTGATCTGAGTAGCTGGTTGGTACAGTTTCAACCTTTCTGAATTTACTGAAGCTCTTTTTGTGGCCTAGTGTATGATCTATTCTTGAAAGTTTTCTTTGTACACTTCAGAAGAAAGTGCAATCTTTTGCTTTTGGGGAAGAGTTCTGTAGATGTCTGTTAGGTCCATCTGTTCTAATATGTTGTTCAGTGACTCTGCCTCCTTAATTATTTTCTGTCTGGTTGATCTGTCCTTTGGAGTGAGTGGAATGTTGAAGTCTCCTAGAATGAATGCATTACATTCTATTTCCCCTTTCAATTCTGTTAGTATATGTTTCAAATATGTAGCTGCTCCAGTGTTGGGTGCGTAGATATTTATAATGGTTATATCCTCTTGTTGGATTGACCCCTTTATCATTATGTAATATCCTTCTTTTTCTCTTGTTTCTTTCTTTCTTTTAAAGTCTATTTTGTCTGATACAAGTACTGCAACACGTGCTTTTTCCTCCCTATTAGTTGCATGAAATATCTTTTTCCATCCCGTCACTTTTACTCTGTGTATGTCTTCGGGGTTGAAGTGAGTCCCTTGTAGGCAGCATATAGATGGGTCTTGTTTTTTTATCCCTTCAGTGACTCTATGTCTTTTGATGGTGCATTCAGGCCATTTCCATTTCAGGTAATTATCAATAGGCATGTTCTTATTGCCACTGCAGGCTTTAGATTCGTGGTTACCAAATGTTCAAGGGTAACTTCCTTACTATCTAAAAGTCTAACTTAACTAACTTAGTATACTATTACAAACATAATCTAAAGGTTCTTCTTTTTTCCCCTCCTTTTCTTCCTCCTCCATTCTTTATATATTAGGTATCATATTCTGTACTCTTTGTCTATCCCATTTTATTACCTCTGATGACAGCTATTTAACCTTAGGGACACTTCCATCTATAGCAGTCCCTCCAAAATACACTGGAAAGATGGTTTGTGGGAGGTAAGTTCTCTCACTTTTTGCTTATCAGGAAATTGTTTAATCCCTCCTTCAAATTTAAATAATCTTGCCGGATAGAGTATTCTTGGTTTGAGACCCTTCTGCTTCATTGCATTAAATACATCATGCCACTCCCTTCTGGCCTGTAAAGTTCCTGCTGAGAACTTTGATGATAGCCTGATGGGTTTTACTTTGTATGTGATCTTCCTTCTCCTCTGGCTGCTTTTAATAGTCTGTCCTTATCCTTGATCTTTGCTATTTTAATTATTATGTGTCTTGGTACTGTCCTCCTTGGGTCCCTTGCGTTCAGAGACATGTGCACCTCGGTGGCCTGGTAGACTATCTCCTTCCCCAGATTGGGGAAGTTGTCAGCAGTTACTTCCTCAAAGACAATTTCTATCCCTTTATTTCTCTATTATTCTTGTGGTACCCCTATAATACGAATATTGTTCCATTTGAATTGCTCACAGAGTTCTCTCAGTATTCTTCCATTCCTTGAGATTCTTTTTTCTCTGTGTATCTCAACTTCTTTGTATTTCACTTCTCTAATTTCTATTTCATTCATTTTCTCCTTCACCATATCTAATCTGCTTTTAATACCATCCATTTTGTTCCTCAACAATTGGATCTCAGTCCTATGTTCATTCCTGAGTTCTTGAAAATTTTTCCTGTACCTCCAGGAGCATGTTTATGATTTTTATTTTGAAATCTCTCTCAGGAATATTTATTACTTCAGTCTCACTTGATCCTTTTTCTGGTGGTGTTAAGATTTTGCTTTGAACCAGGTTCTTTTGATGTTTCATATTTTTATGTGGTACCCTCTAGTGCCCAGAAGCTCTACGTTCTGGAGCTGCTCAGGCCCTGCAGCAATGTCAGGGGTCACAGGGGAGTGGTACTTGTGCCTGGGGGAAGGAAAGAGCTGTTTCCTGCTTCCTGGCTACTATGCCTGTCTCCACTACCAGAATCAGTGGGCCAAACACACAGGTATAAGCCTCTATGCTTTGTGTTTGTAGCTGCTATAGGCTTCCCTCTGGCTGGCCTGACACCAGGGCAGGGTTTGCCAGTTTGCGAGCCAAGTGTGGACTGGCTGGGAGGAAGGCACAGAAGGCTGCATATCATAGTAGGGTGCCTTGGAGCTGCATAGCCAGCCATGGGGATGGAGTTCCTGGAGATCATGAAAGTTCCCAACCTGTTAGGCACAGTGCACCAGGGCAATTTTGTTTACCTGTCCTTTCTCCTGAACAGTAAGCTCTGTGCAATCCTTGCCTCTTTAGCAGCCCTCTCGCTTTTAGGAAGTCTCTGCCCATCCAGATCATCCAGATATGGATCTCTGTTTTCCACAAGCAGCTGTAATCTCAGTCTCTCCAGGTACTCCACCTGTCTTGGCTTTCCAACCCCACTAATCACCAGAGCACCATGCAATGGATGTTTGTGCTCCCAGAGCAGATCTCCAGGGCTAAGTGTTCAGCAGTCCCAGGCTTCCACCCCCTCCCAGCTCCATTTTTCCTCCTCCTGCCCATGAGCTGTTGTGATGGAAGGGTATGGGTCCCACCCACCAGATCACAGATTTGGTATGTTACCCTGTTCTGTGAGGTCTGTTTTTTCCTCCAGGTGTATGCAGTCTGGCACAGCCTTCTTTCCTGTTGCTCTTTCAGGATTAGTTGTAATAATTATATTTTCATATTATACGTGGTCTCTGTCTCACCTCTCATGCCACCATCTTTAATCCCTCCTCTCCTGGACTTTCATAAAAACATCAACCTGGTAAGGGAATTGTCACAGACAGAATAGATTTTCCCCAGAATTGTAAAACACAGCAGTTTCATGTTTCACATGACATTGGCTAGGTTTCACAAATTAAGGATGCATATTGGCATTGAATTGTCCTTATACAGGCATTTTGTGGTATTCATGGTATTTGCTTTGGGAGATGCTCTGGATCATCTGCCTACATTTCTGGATGCTGGAAGTGTATGATCAAGTTGACAACTGACACACCTCCTGGTAATGACTGTTTTCCTGGCTTGCATACAGCATATTCACACGGGCTTTCCTCTCTGTGTGGCAAGCTGGCCTGGGTGTTTTTATGAATATCTTTTTTATTCAATCAGCCAAGCTGTGAGGGGCATCATTTTTCTTGACTGTTTGGTTAGACTATGAGACATGCCTGCACTAAACAATGACAAAGTGAAAGCCCTAATTCAAAAATCAGATTCTAATACCAATTCCTGTGGTCTTACCAAGTCACAGGCTTAACTTCTATCAATTTAGAGAGTCCTTAGTCATGGGGATGGAAGCACAGCAGAGAGAATACAATAAATCTGTAACAACTATGTTCACACATAGCAACTACAGTAGTTAGGGTGAGCATCTAATAATGAAGATAGATTTGTTGTATACTTGAAACCAATATCATATTGTATATTAACTACACGTAGGGGAAATAAATAAAAGTTTAAAAAGCCTTTACCTAGTAATTGGTGATGTAATTGATACATTTGTTCATTTCGTACAATAGAAAAATCATGAAAATTACTTTTTGGTTTTTTTTGAAGTCTTTATCAGGCTCTCTCCTTTATGGACATGGTAGTGGGAAATCTCACTATCCTGAATGAATTCATCTTGGTGTGCTTCTCAGAAGATCCATGATGGCAGCTGATTCTATTTGGAATATTTCTGATGCTCTACTTGATAACCTTGTCAGGGAACATGACCCTGGTTATCTTAATCCATATTGATTCCCGCCTGCACACACCCATGTACTTTTTCATTGACAATCTGTCTTTCTTGGATTTTTGGTACACCTCTGTGTATACTCCCAAAATCCTGCCAATTTGTGTCTCAGAAGATAAGGGCATTTCCTTGGCAGGATGTGGGGCCCAGTTTTTCTTCTCCTGTGCTGTAACCTACACTGAGTGTTACCTCTTAGCGGCCATGGCATATGACCGCCATGCAGCCATCTGTAACCCACTACATTATTCAAGTGCTATGTCCAGTTCTCTCTGTATTGCACTCATTGCTGGCTCCTACATGGGGGGGTTCTTGAATGTCATAGCCCATACTGCCAATACTTTCTGCCTGAGTTTCTGTGGTAAGAATATCATTGACCACTACTTTTGTGACGTAGCACCATTGGTAAAAATGTCTTGTACTGATACCCATGTCTACGAAAATGTCCTCCTTGGTATGGTGGGCTTCACGGTCCTCTCCAGCTTTCTTGACATCCTGATTTCCTATGTAAACATCCTTCTGGCTTTCCTGTGGATCCGCTCAGCCTCAGGAAGACACAAGGCCTTCTCTACCTGTGCTTCTCACCTCATCTGTCATGCTCTTCTATGGAACCTTGCTCTTCACGTACTCAAGGCCAAGTTCCACTTACTGCCTTGGAAGAGACAAATTAGCGTCCCTCTTCTATACTGTTGTCAACCCATTGCACAACCCTCTCATCTATAGCCTGAGAAACAAAGATGTCAAGAACGCCTTATGGAAAGAAACACAGACCATAAGGGCAAGGAGATGAATGTGATCTTTCTGCAGAATGTTCTGACTGCACTATCCAAATTATTGGCTTATACACCTGTTTATAAACGTTGCTGTATTTTAAGTAAATACAACTTAGTCTTAAAACAATGACACATTGAAGAAACCACTCTTAATTTTTAAAATAATTTTGTTGTGATTAAATTATTTTTAACCCATAATATTGGCTGGATTGATAAACCACAAGATTGTATTCGGCTTCTTTGCAGAACTAGAGTTTCATACAATGCATCCTCTAGATTGCCCTGGGGAAGCTCTGAAAAGAATAGAGGAATCAGATGGTTTTTCACACACTGTTTGACTTTGAAGTTTGGTGATCCAATTTTATTGAGTATGTAAGAGATCTGGAATGGTTCAAGTGCCTGAAACAAAAGGCTTCAGATGTGTGAATTACACAAACAATCCAATATCTTTCTAAATTCTTAGAGAAAAATGTGTCTCCATAATTGGGTGTCACCCTGAAAGAGCCATCTGTCCACAGAGAATGAACATTCTGCCATTCTTTCCCTCATTTCATGCCACTATATATTCCCATGAAGAACAATATCAGCACCAAGGGGAACAAACTGAAATGAACATACCAACCAGCAACACCCACTATGTTCTAGAGCCAGTAAAGCTACTTCTTATTTTTCGAGCAGGAGATTTGAAGGATGAAGAAACGTAAAACTCAATACTCAGCACATGACAGGTTTACTTGATATTTTTTACAAAACTCTTTACAGCAGCCCTACAAATTAAGGATTATTAAGATTTTGTGACATTTTATGAAGGAGTAGCTTGTACCTCAGATGTCAATTTTGTTATTGAAGATTATAGCGACTGTAATGAGCACATTAAAAAAGTGAATTTAAATAAAAATTTTAGAACATATCATTGTAGCCACTTGGCCATTTGTATTAACATTGATATTCTGATCTTCCTTTCCATCCGCATACATTAAATAACACATGCTATCCTCTCTCTTTTCATCACAATATTCTAATGTGCCTTATTCTTCCATTTACATAGAAGTTCTGTAAGGACTGGACAAGAAGAATTAGGCATGCAGTCTACCTATGTCCAGAGTCTATATTACATTTTATTTATATTCCAGAATGCCCATCAGGAAGAGGGGAAGAAAACTGGTTCAATCTCAGGGAAGAGATAGTAAAGTAAAATTTAATGTGATATCCAGAGGTAATATGTACTCTTGTTTTCCACTAAACTGCGATACTACTTTTTAAGAACTATATTAAAGTTATATTAAATGTATCTTTTATATATAAATTATGGTTCAATCGCTGTAGGAAAAGAAACTAATACAAAGAAACAAACTCTTTTTCATTAGAATTCCTTTAATCACAAGAAAAAAGGTGTTTTTCACTCCAGGTTTCCAAGGTTTTCTCACAGTAGGCCATTTTCCCAGCTCACTGATTCAGGAATGTAGGTCAATTTAGACTTCAGATTTTGCTAACTCAAGAGTTTTTTCAGAGCTTCTTTCACATCTTTATTCCTCAGGCTGTAGATCATGGGGTTCAGCATGGGGAACAACACAGTGTAAAATGTAGACACTATTTTTTCCCTCCCAAGGGAATAGCTGGAACCGGGGTGAGAGTAGATGTAGAGAATGGAGCCGTAGTACAAGGTGACAGAGATCAGGTGGGAGGAGCATGTGGAGAAGGCTTTGAGGCGGCCCTGGGTGGAGCGGATCCTCAAGACGGCGGCTATGATGAAGAGGTAGGAGGCGAGGATGAGCACAGAAGGGGTAATGACATTGGAGGCCAGGAGGAAGAAGAGCACAGCCTGGTAGGTCTCTCTCACACCACATGCCAACTTTACAAGGGGTGGGACATCGCAGAAAAAGTCATCAATGACATTGTCACCACAAAAATCCAATGTGAATGTGTTGCTGGTGAGTATGATTGAGTTAACAACACCTCCAATAAAGGAATATATGACCAAACAGATGCACAGTCTCTTTGACATGGCCTGAGCATAAAGCAATGCCTTAGAGATGGCCACATAGCGGTCATAAGCCATGGCAGCCAGCAGGTAACACTCACTGTACCCCAGCCCAGCAGAGAAGAAGAACTGAGCTACACAGCCAGCAAAGGAGATGCTTCTGTCCTCAGAGATGCAGATCACTAGGATCTTAGGCGTGTAGACAGAGGAATACCAGAGATCCAGAAAAGAGAGATTCCCAATGAAAAAATACATGGGTGTGTGCAGCCGGGAGTCACTGCAGATCAGCACCATGAGGGTGATATTTCCTACCATGGTCACAGAGTACACGGCCAGGAATACCACAAAGAGGATGTGCTGCATCACGGGGTCTGTGCTGAAGCCCAGCAGGATGAACTCTGTCACCGTGTGGTTGCTCCTCTCCATGGCCTAAAGACACCTCAGCTACAAAAGCAAGAGTGAAGAGTTTAATTCCCTCAAACAACACCAAATGAGGGCATTCTCTGTTATTGGCCTGGAAGATGTGTTCGAGGCTATGGATATTAAATTAAGGGAGAGCTGGGCAGAAATCTTGCATGACAGGGGCAGCTTCTCGGAATTTTCTGAGCCTCAACATACTCATTTCAACAAAATGCATTTATTAATAGGAAAGCTTTAGTGCTAATGTTGGGTTATTCAGATTTTAAGAAAACATTTTTCAGCCTTAGGTGCTTTCTAGATACTGGAATACAGCAGTGCAGCTGACACTCTATGGAGATTTTATTTAGAAGGGAGATATAGATAATAAATGAGCAAATGAACACATAAATATTTTCAGTTAATGTTAGATGATGTTAAGAAAATAAAATTGTATAATTGTGTGCAACAAAACAGGAGTGGTGCTAATTAAATTTAGATACTGAGGGGAAAAAATTTCTTCCCAATTTCCCAGCTACAAGTGGACAAGTTGTTCAAAGCCAATGGGAAATGGGAAATTCCCTGTGGGTTAGAAGTTGGTGACCTTTGAAAGGTGGCACAATATCCCACCCCAAAATATGCCTTTTTGCCTTAGGATTATTTTGAGCTTTTCCATTAAAAAAAAAAAACCAGCAGATAAAAAAGGCACACTCTGAGGTACCCTTTTCTTCCTGAAAAGAGGAGACAAAACTCTCATATAAGAGCTGCCCTTCCTATGCCAGAAGAAAAGAAGCATTCTTATTTTCAAGGACAGGAAGTTGAGATCATATTTCTCTGTACAAAAACACCTTGCTAAAATACTCTTTTTATCCATGTTGTAGCTTGCATCATTTCTTCATTCCCTTCTATAGCCAAATAACATTCCTTTATGTGGATATACCATTATTTCTTTACCCATTAATCAGTCAATGGACATTTCATTGTTTCTATTTCCTGAAAGTTATGAACAAAGTTGCTCTAAGTGCTCTTGTACAAGTTTTGTATGGATATATCTTTTAACTGATCTTGAGTAAGAATTGTTCTGTCACATGGTACATCTATTGAGGAACTGCCAAAGTGTCTTTCAAATTAGTTGTGCCATTTTTCAGCCCAACTAGCAAAGTGTGGAGATCCCAATTTTTCCTTATCATCACCATAAGTTATTGTCTTTTTTATTTTAGCAATTCTAGTAGGTATGCAGTAATATAATACTGTGGCTTTGATTTAGCTTCTAGTGAGCAATGATGTTGAGCATCTTTTCATGTGCTTATTGGTTATTTATTTACCTTCTTTGAAGAAATGTTTATTCATGTCCTTGACTCATCTTTTAATTAGTTGTTTTTGTCTTTTTATTATTGAATTTTAAGAATTCTTCTATATCTGGACACAAGTCCCTTATCAGGTATATCACTTGCAGATATTTTCTCCCATTCTCTGGGTTACCTTTTTACTTTCTTGATGGTCTCCTTTGATATACAAAGTTTTTAATTTAATAAAATCCTATTTCTGTTTTTATTCTTTTCTTGCTTTCAAAGGTGTCTTATTTAAATACAACTGCCTAACCTAAGCACATAAAAATTTGCCCTGTTTTCTTCTAAGATTTCTGTAGTTTTAGTTCTTACATTTGGTCCTGTGATCCATTTTGAGTTTTTGTACATTGTGTCAGGTGGGGGTCTGACTTCATTCATTTGCAGGTGAATGTCCAGTTATCTCAACACCATTTGTTGAAAAACTAATCTTTTGCCACTGAGTTATCTTGGCACCTTTGTCAAAAATCAGTTCACAATTCTTTTAGTTTTCTATTGCCCCAGTAACAAATTAACTCATACTCAGTGGCTTAAGACACCACAGATATATTATTTTACAGTTCTGTAGATCAGAAGTACAACATGGGTGCAGTCGTCCTGAAATAAAGATGCTGACAGGGTTGTGTTAATTTCTGGAGGCTCTAAAGAAGAATCCATTTCCTTGTCTTTCCCAGCTTCTAGAGGTTGCCCACATTCCTTGTCATGTCTTCTCCATCTTCAAAACCAGCATCATTGTATCTCTATGACTATTTCTCAGTCACACCTCCCTCAGAACCATGAACTCTTTTGCATCTCTTTTCAAATTCCAAATTGAGAATCACGAAGAAATTTCACAGTGGAGCCTAAATAAATTATCTTGTTATGCCATGTTGAAGAATGTATGATATCATTGCATTCCTTTTGGGGTCTAAGAACCTTGGACTTAGCATTACTTTTCAGTTTTTATAACTAGCCATGTACAATGCTTAAAATGACACTTATTCCAATTTGATATCAAATGTAGTAATAGTTCTCCATGCTATCACATTCAGAATTTCCACTTTATACTATTATAGTCCTAACATGATATTTAAAGTTAATATAACCTACCTATAAAAGTGTGTATGTATATGTAAGCAAAAACATCCTAATTCCAGTGTAAAGGTGATACAAGAAAAAGTACTTCACAATATAATCATTACATGGTAATAGTCACAGGATTTATTTGTAAAATAATGTGAATTTCCAAATATCAATGCTGGAACACTTAGTGAAATGGAAATGGATACTTACATATGTAAAATCATGACCAGTGTGTTGGAAATTAATACTGAGTGGTATTTACATTGTAAGAAGACTTTTCCGACAAGGTGAATAATTCTTGATAAAGCTCTAAACAAAACAAATTACAATCTTCCCCCAATTTTGAATTCCTAGGCAAGCTCATGTAAAGTAAAACCTTGCAAAATATACTTTGTGTTTACTTGTAGAGTGGAGTAGGTTTCAAACTCACATAATTGTAAAGGTGTTTCCTCAATGCACACATGTCTATCAGGACACCGGATGTAGAGGGTGGGACATTTTTCTTTCTCTGGGATTATCCCTTGGATGCAAAACATTTCATCACTGTCTACTACATATTAAATGGAAATAGGGTCTCTGATATTTGTGGCAGACAAAAAATCCAAACAGGCAATTTAAATATGCTCCTTAAAGGATATTATCACCCTGTTAAGAAACTCTACAGCTTTGTATTTTACACTGGGATTCTATGGATTCTTGTAGGAATTGTGTGGAGGAATAGAAAATAACTGGACAATACCCTGAATGATAAAACCACCTGTGGTGATAGAGCATCCCAACTGCATGTTTGTGGGTCTACTAGGTCACTGGAATCAAGCAGAGATGGGAGCTCATTAGGATGTAAACTCCATGGAGCAGGAATTTTCTAATCTCTTTCGTTCATTATTATATGCCCAGTGCCAAGAATAGTAACTGGCATATAAAAGACACACAATAAATCTTTCATGAATAAATGAATGCATTTTCTACCTGCAATGGGAGGGAAATAAACCAGTAGAACCGATTTCCTGTGTGGCTTCTAATGATGTCAGTTTACCCTTAAGCCACCAGCAGGTTTGATATCCCACACGCACTTCCTGACACCAGTAATCGCTGAACATTTGTATCCTTTGCAGACAGTAATAAGAAGAAATAAAGAAATCGGCCTACAAAAGAGCCTTACCAAATCTTTGCCCAAATGGAGGGGGTCTGTAAGAAGTTGTTTTTCACATTAGTGACACATTTTCTGCCTTTATACGTCATGATGGATAGGAAGTATGCCATTCAAATCACAGCTGACTGCTCAAACCAGACACCTAGGATGTCATAGAAAAGGCATTTGACATTCAGGTGATTAACAAGGTTTCAAGTTCTCCATCACTAGTCAACATTGTAAAGCCTCATTTTCTTCATATGTAAGACAGGAATAACTTACCTCTCCTTAGCGTTGTTTTAAGGAGATAGTTAAGTAAGGACTAAAGGCAACACCAGGCACATCATAAACATTCAACCCTTTTTTCTCAAATTCATGCACCTTAGAATCACCCACCCATACCCAAATTCCTAATTTAGCAGGCTGTGGGTGGGGCCCAGGAACCTGCTTTCATTAAAGCATTCTGAGTGCTTATGAGGTAAGCTGTCCATAGATCACATATGAGAAATACTGAAATATACATCCGTTGTATTCTTATTCTTTATCACAGGAATCTTGCCTGCATTACAATGTGGTGAAAACTCAAGTTTACAAATGTAAGGATATGTTGCATACTGTGAATACATTATGAAGATGAGCTATGAACAGATCTACTTTGAATACTAACACCAACACCGAAACGACAGGGCACACATATCCTTGGGCAGAGACTGGCTTGAAGAACTGAGTTCTGTTTTTGTTCATCAGAGCCAGAAGATGATGGCAACCTGGCTGGGCCTGCTAATCAGTTACCGTGTTATGCTTCCTAACTAAGGTAGCATTTTTTATTTTTTAGGTCAAAGAATTCATTTCCCATCCAAAATTAGAAAAAAATATAATGTTCTGTATTTAGAGATAAGCTTCTCTCGTCTGGAATTCTTCTCAAAAATATCATCTGCCTTTGTGCTTTCCTGAAGAATATCAAACTGAAAGAAAGTTAAACTCTTTTGGATGTGTTTTGGCCTCCAGACTAGTAACCTCCAGTAATCCCTTCTGCTGCTGCCCCAGTTGCTTTTTGGATATTCACAACGCTGTTTCTTCCGTAAGTGCTTCCTGAGAGTTGCTTGTTTCTTTGTGCAGTTTTTCTCCTCCTACATCCTCGTCTGCAATATTAATCGCTCTTCTTCACATCTAATAATGAGAAATGCTACTTCTTCCTCTGAACTCTCAGAAGTTTAAACACTGTGATAGGAAGATGGTGAAGATATTTCAAGAGGTCTTTTCTTCAGCACTTATAATACCTTAGTGTGCTAATGACCTCTGTACTGGTTATAAGGAACAAGTGAAATTTTCACCCTACCTCTCATATATGAATTAGGTATCTTACCTAAAATTCTCAGCAACAGCATCAACAGAATTCAAATCTGCCTTTACCAGGATCTTTTGTATCTGCTTCTGGACACCCAGGTTTGTAGATTCTTGAAATCTCGTGGGATTTCATAGGCTGGGGAAATGACTAACAAGACAATTAAACAAAACTGAATGTTGACAAAGTCGGGTAGTAATTCATAATGGAGAGAAAAAGATTTTTATCTACAATTCTCTGGTGAAAATGTAATCATTCACAATTTGCATTCGCATTCTCTCTTGAGTTTTATAGAAGCTAGAGTAAACATTTGTGCACATACATTATGTATATTATATATACACATTCATATGCATATATCTGCATATTAAAGCAACCAATACTGTGTTATTGTTATTAAATAACAGTACTGAAATACTACCCTGGACCTAGACCTTAGCTCCTGCCAAGTGACCCACTTCAAAGCTCTCTCTCCATTGCTCATAACCTCTTTCACTTCTAGCATTTTCAGGAATAGATGAGTTAATAATTCTCTGAAGTTATTAGTTCTAGAGTTAGTACACTATTTCTTGGGAGTTGCCTATACCAGGCACATTCTTTCATAATACTATCTTTATTACACCCTCTCCAGAATTGCCTTGTTTAAGTGGCCATCTGGTATCTGTCAAGTTCATAACTGATGCTGGTTCTAGAAGCAGTCGAAAGAAATACTATTTAAGTGGGATTGGATGGTTTACATATTTGAAGATTGAACACATAAACCAACTGCACTTGGAAATGGGACACTGGTAATTCATGTCATCCAGCAGCGTGAAACTTACCTAAGGATCAACAGTGACATTATGGAATGAAGGACCAGTGGAGGAGAAGGCACTGAGTGATAAATTTTCTGCGGCACAGAGGCATGCAAATAATATATTAAATATCATGCGGTGAGTTGGCTTCTACTGAAACTTGAACCCGGACTACCCTACTGAAAGAGAGCCAGAAAGACAGATGGCAGTGCCTAGTTATCAGAGACAGCATGGAAGTAATTACCCAAAATACCACACACTATAGATATTACCAGGTATTTTGTTGTCCAGACATTTGTGGCAATGTCTCATTCATTAGCTGGTTCTTACGAATGAAGTAGTTGGGAAACCAACCAGGGTAACATCTTTCTTGGACATGAACTAGCTAAAGATGTTGTGAATTCAACTTCTTACATAATTTTCTGACCTAAGTTAGTTCATAGCCATTGAGACCATAGACTGATGGTGAAGCAAAGTCTCTCTTTGAGGAAGAATCCTGAAAGTTAGCCAAGGGGGACACTGAAGGTACATCAGCCTTCAAACCTTCTTGTGGTTGGCTTGCAAATATTTGTGAGGTTAAACTACACTGTGAAAAGGGAAGTACCCAGATCTTTTGTGAATTCTTGAATACTGGCTCTGAGCCAATATTAAACTGCAGAGATAGAAAACAGCAGAGGTACATACTTTCCAGTGAGGCTAATGGAAATGATGTGAAAGGTATTTTTGGCCATAGTGGGTTCACAGGACTGGCTTTCTAACCACTCATTATTTACCCAGACAGAAATCACATGGGTTAAAAATACAGAATATTGATTTTAATTATCCATTCCTGACCCTTGGAAGGAAGATTATTATTGTAAGAAGGTCAAGTAGAAGCTAAACTGCTACCCCTAAACATAACTGAGAGAGTAAAGAAAATGCAATATCATAGCCCTGGGGAGATATGCAGAGATTGGTGTTTTCTTTAAAGACTTGAAAGATGCAAGGGTGGGGACCCCAATTCCTCACCTTGCACTCATTCCTTTGTCTGAGGGGAAAGGAATTGAGGGTCTTCAAGACGGAGGTCAGGAGTGAACAAGTATTACAGGTAAGCAACTTGGAGAAAGCATCCAGGAATAGTAACTTTCATGTTGGGAAATGAAGTAGAGAGAATCAGATTGGAGCCAAAAGAAATTTATACCCTCAAGAACTGTGTAATTGAGCAGGATCACAATAAATGAAGACATTGTGGCCATTCAGGGATAGATAATCCACGTTGAAGTCACTGGCTGTGTGATTGAGGCTGAAAGGCTTACATTTTATTCAGTCTTCAAAATCTGAGACTTTGTTTAGAAGATGTCTAACCTCCTTATGTGCGCACATATGCACACAATTCTGTCCACACATACATATACTAAGGGGCTCTTACTAACCAGGTGGTTGAAGTGACATACTCTAAATACTAGTCAGGCTCTTTCCCTACAAACCCAGCTCATGTTCAATGGGCCTTTCTACAAACAATGAAAGCAGGTGGACTGGGCTCAGCAGCATGGTTTTCTTCTCACCAAGACCAAGTCGGCTACTTCTACTGTCAGTGTGCCGCATGTCAATAGCGGAGGCTGCCTCTATGCCTCTGATAACCCATAACTCTCTGGGATTACTATGAACAAGAGGGTTATATAGTGATGAAATGAGAGTACTTCTGATTAATCCAGAATAGCAGAGGTACTGACTTTCCTCTCAGCAATAATCACGTTTTCTGGGATTTATTTTGTTTACATAGCATTTTCACAGCAACTTGGTTCTGCTAGTGTCTGTGGATGTAGATCTACATAATATCCTTTTCATGAACATGGTATCCCCCCAAACATTACCTCTATGAAGAAATACATTAGATGGCAAAGGGATCATAACAGTCTCCTCCAACCTACATAAATGATTGCTTCTGTTATTTGCCCCATCATTCACAAGTTAATTATCCTAATAAAATCAAGGAATAGCTATATGAATACTCAATCGTGATTGCTCAGGTTTCCAGTAAGTATACTGCATTGTTTAAAACAGCAGCCAATATGGCCCATCTTCCTGCTATCAAGAAGCTACATCTCTATGAACCAAGGGGATGATGTGGTCTTGGGCCCTGTGGCAGCCAGCTAAATGAGCCTTTCAGTGTTTTAAATACAGAGAGTGTATTTGTGCAAAGAACTTAGGTGGTGATATCTGAAACACATTTCCCCATTCCCAACTAATGAGTAATTACACCAGGAACATCAAGGCAGGACCATTTCTGTTAGACACTAGCCTCCCCTGACTGCTAATGTTGGCTCCAGCATCTCCCAGTGATGACCTTGTTGAAGCAATCTAAGACTGAACAATGGTCTAGTATGTTTTTGCCCATCCTTCCTTCTCTCTACTGTTCACTGTGGTCATTCTTGTATCATGATTTGGTGGTACTGCTACTTATTCTGGCTCCCTTTCTGTTTTCTCTTCCTCCAGCACAGCTGTTTCCCACAACAAAACCCTTGCAGATTTTGTTTCACCTTGGTGTCTGTTTCTTGGACAACTCTGACAGCCTCTCATTATTACATGAAATAGTCTACTGTAAACTGATCCACCTAACCATAAGCTTATATTCCCATAAAATCTTATTTTGAAGTCTATGTGTACAAGAGTGGAATGCTTCCCCAAGGGAACACCCCGAATGCTCTGGTCATTTGGAATCTGGATATACTCTGGACATTTGAGGCTCCTCATGCTTTGATCTGAGAGAGGTCATTCTACTGGGTATGGTGATTAACCCCAATCACCAGAGAGATATTAGTCAGTGACACAAAATGAAATCAAAGTTATGTTTGGAACCCAGAGGATTTAGTAGTATAACTTTTAAAATTCCCTTAGCATTCTCTTTCAAAGAAAAATTACTGCAACCACATAAACACAAGATGATCAGAGACTCCAATCTAACAATAAGAAAATGTAGAGCTTACCAGGTAACTTATTCAAATATGGTGCTAAGAAAGAGTGAGTGGACCACAGTCTTTTAGGGAAGTGGGTAGAGAGTTGTTTGTAATTATCCAATGGGAAGTTATTGTAGTAATTTTGTAAGTTTCAGCGATATAGATCCTTATTCCTCCTCCTGCCCCTTTTTTTTTAATAGACACAAAGCCGAACTTAAATATAAACACCCTAATAGTATTATGTGGGGCATATCACAAGCCCTGCTAACCCAGCAATGCCCACTACACATCCTCTATGCTGTGTAATACCACCAGGAGTTTATTTTTCTTTAATTAAACACGTAAGTCCAAGAGATTTGTTGCATGAACAAGAACACTCAAGAACACATGTATTTTTAAAAAATGTTTATTAGAATTCATTTGTCTAAAAGGCACCTTAGAAAAACCTTTCTTTTAAGACTTTAAATTTCAATTATGATATGAGTAATAAAATTCCCTCAGGACTTTAAAGTGTAATTTCAAAATAATATGGTAGATTCTGCTGAACCCCTCCCAACTGCAGGTGAAATATTTCCAATGGTGAGTAAAACTAACCGCCAAACTTACATTTCAACATTGTAAAGTCTTTTCTAAAATATGTTTAGTTAGACTTTATTATGTTCTTATTGATTGTTCTGTCTTCCTGAAATTATTATTAGCTATACTTTATCTTCTTACTAGATTAGACTTGAGTCTAGAGTTGAGTTAGCTTTTCCATACAGAAAATAATAGGACTCTACACTTAAGCCAATGAAAGTTACAGTATCTGGTATACACTGATAATTATTTGGTGAATGAGATTTGGCTGATTCTCTAAAAAACGATCAAATCAGGAGTTCTTGACCAGTAGGCTGATCATCTCCTTGGTAGTTCTGTATTAGGATTTATGGTAGTAAGATATTTTAAGATAGGTTTATTATACCAAATTTACTTTAGTTACGGATGTTTCCCTCTGAAATAATGTATTTTCTAGTCTTTCCTAACTGATATTAAATAACTGATTTTCTACTACTAATGTAGACCAATTAGATCTGTTAATATTACTTAAAAAATAAATTTTGTAGGAATAATATTATTAGGGGAAATACAGAAATTTCTTTTAGGAAATGAGAGTGCGCTGGCATAAATGGCTTTCTGTTCTACAACATTGTCTACATCTAGCATACAGGAATTAAACAGTTGTGCCTGTGTCAGTAGCGATCTATGTCACCCCTAGTGCTGAGTGTGCACCTGGGATTTACTTTTCAGGTTCATGTGAACCACTGCTGGTGCTGATGAGGCTTCCTGCTCTGTCTGGAGTGCCTACATTTTTTAGGACAATGTCCTTCCATTTTATTTTCTTTCGTATTTTGTAATTACTGCTTTTACCAGCAGAAATATGGACATACTCATGTTTTATCAACATAAATTATATTATCATTGCCTTACTTTTAAAGATCAAAATTAATGCATCTCATTCATTTTTTTTTATCACTGCCTGTATATATTTACTGTATAGACTTTTCTCTTTTAAGCAATGTGAACTCATAGACTTTTATTTCTTAAATTGCTTCATCTCACTATAGGTATTACTTTATATCACATAATGATGTTTTGATGCTCAGAATCTCACAACTCGGGTGTTGAAATCCTCATAGGTTCACCCCTATGAAAGAAAATAGGAACCTGGGAGTTAAACAGTGATTCACAAAAGCATATCTGTAAGAACTTTTTTGATTTTTCCTTAATTGAGAACCTGTGTAAGAGATAGAAATTGGACAGATCATGCTTACTGAGTCTAATTGTACTGACTTATTTCAGGTGCTTCTGGGTCTTTGTGCAAATGCTTCTGGGTAAAAAAGAAAACACAAAAAAATTCTTAAGAGATTCTGTTAGGGGGATGGACAGTGATGTTTTCAATTAGTAGTCATAGGAAAATATTAAAAGTTACTTCAGAATATTTGGTCCTATTTCTAGGAAATAACTATATAAATACTATTCTTACATATATCTGACAGCCAAATATTTTCTTATGATAAAAGAGTGGTCCTGTCAGTTTATGAAAAAGGGGCAAGTTTTGTGTGGGTAAAATTGCAATATTTCCAGAATCTCTTCCCTGGCCTTAGTGCACCTCCATATCAAAAGGTGTGTCCAAGGGGTGAAGAGAAGGAATGCATCTCCATATAAATAGGGGATTATAACGGGGTGGAGAGGTGAGTGTATGCAGGGACCAAAGAGGTTTTTGGGGGTCCTTCACAGCTGGGTCTGGAGAGACACAGGTGAACAGGAGTAGACGACTTCTTATAGGTAATAAACGGATCTCTCCTACTTTACTTTTCTCTTTGACTGATTTTGGCTTAAAGGTTTATTTGCTTTGAGAAGGGAACACATTTTGCCCCAGAGTTAAAATTTGCATTTTAAAGTTTGTTTGTAATGTAGAGTAACATGCAGTTCAGTAGAATCTTTACTTTTTATGCTTAAATTTTTCATTTTAGATCTTTTGGATTTTATCATCTCAAAATTTGCAAATTCTTTAACTGGTATCATAAGAATTCTTGATCATGATGAAAAACAAAGGAAGCTCTTCTTGAAATGTAAACCTGACCAAAACTGTCTTTCCATGTCCTCAGAAGGAGAGAATCTCTATTTATTTGAAGAGTTTCGTCGCAGCATCCTTCACATCCTTGTTCCTCAGGCTGTAGATCATGGGATTCAGCATGGGGAACACCACAGTGTAAAATGTGGAAGCTATTTTGTCCCAGTCAAAAGAATAGGTAGATCGGGGACGACCATAAATGTAGAGAATGGAGCCATAGTACAAGGTGACAGAGACCAGGTGGGAGGAGCATGTAGAGAAGGCTTTGAGGCGGCCCTGGGTGGAGCGGATCCTCAGGATGGTGGTGATGATGAAGAGGTAGGAGGCGAGTATGAGCACAGAAGGGATAATGACATTGGAGGCCAGGAGGAAGTACAGCACAGTCTGGTAGCCATCTTTCCTGCCACAGGCCAACTTGAGTAATGGAAACGAATCACAGAAAAAGTCATCAATGATATTATCACTGCAGAAGTTCAAGTCAAAAGTTCTTTTAGTGATGATGCAACTGTTGGTAAAGCCACCGAGGTATGAGGCTGCTACCAAAAATGTACATAGCTTTATGGGCATAGCCTGTGAATAAAGCAGTGGCTTAGAGATGGCCATATAGCGGTCATAAGCCATGGCTGCCAACAGGTAACACTCACTGTATGTCAGCCCAGCAGAGAAGAAGAACTGAGCTACACAGCCAGCAAAGGAGATGCTTTTGTCCTCAGACATGCATGTCACTATGATCTTAGGAGTGTACACAGAGGAATACCAGAGATCCAGAAAAGACAGATTCCCAATGAAAAAGTACATGGGTGTGTGCAGCCGGGAGTCATTGAATATCAGCACCATGAGGGTGATATTTCCTACCATGGTCACAGAGTACATGCCAAGGAATACCACAAAGAGGACCCGCTGCGTCACGGGGTCTGTGCTGAAGCCCAGCAGGATGAACTCTGTCACCGTGTGGTTGCTGCTCTCCATGGCTCTAAGGAATGTCACCTGGGAGGAGAAAAAAAGGAGAGTTCAGCTTGAATTTCTGTTCTGAAGAAATGGAATTTTGCTCAATAAATAACATTGTACCACTAGTAAATCTTAAAGTCCATGATCCAGCAATGTAATTGCTTGTTTTAGAAACAAATTTCATTTTGCAGGAATACATTTAGATTTTTAGTTATATGCTCTTAAAAGATACTTAGGCACATGAAAGTTTCCAAGACTTTCTTTTAGCAAACACCAATTCAAATCATGCAGGATCAAACTGAAGGTGGCTAGGAGCTGTCTACAGACAGGAGGAAGGGGAGAAGTTTGTGTACAGAAGATGGAGCAAAGCAAAGTAAGAATTTGATTATTAATAGCTTAAATGGTTGCCTTATTAGGGAATGTCTAGTTGTCTGTTTTGATTGATAGTTCTTAGGTTTCATTTTCTGGGATTCATTGACTCTAGCTCAGGTTTTGGTTAGCTTACATAGGTGCCAAAGTATGAAATCCAACTCAGTCTAATGGTCTCCTGTTAATGGCTATAGCAATGTTGAATTATAAATTTCAGGTTGGTTATTTATTATTTCTTTTAGGTATGGTTGATTTTTTTATAATTAATATTTTCTTGTTTTTTTGTCTACTTTGTAATATCCATTTATTTTTTTGTTGAAGGTGTTTCTTCTCAGTTTGTAGTGTTGCTTGTGTGTATCTGGAATATTAAAATTTATGTATTTTAATATACTTTTTTAGAGATCAAATATTTTACTTCAGTTTTTCCATACATTGAGACACCCTACAGCCATTGTAAATTCATATTTCATGAAAATATCAATACATATAAAAAATACTCAGGAGATTAAAGAAAAAAACTTGATACAGTCAAGTTTTAGGAAAAAAAATATACCAAAGAATGGAATACAATAATGGGAATACAAAATTCACAAGATTACTGTTGAGAAAAGAAACAACAATCCTGAAATGATGCATTGTGCACCTTCCTCCCCAACAAAAGTGCAGACACTGAATTACAGTTTGAGGAATGAGACCCATTGGTAGTTTATTTGGAAATTTTCTGAAAGGCACAAGTGAGGTAATGTGCATGATAAATCTCTCTGCTGTTTCCTCCCCCCTAAAGGAAGATGTCCTGGCTTGCAATACTTCTTTCTTTTCTTTTATTCATAACTTCTGTGTCCTACTCTCTTGTCTACACACACCTTCCATTCTGTACAGCATCTTTGGGTATGCCTGCTTGCTCATTAGATACTCTCCTTTCATGAAAAGCCTAACCAAGCCAAGTAGAACTCAGTTGAATTTTGTTTTTTATCACTGTGCTCTTTCCCATGTGCTTTTGCTGGAAAACATGGATCAGTTCAATGTTTATCTCATCTTAGTGTGTTGGTTATTATGAGATATTGTGGGCTGTTTATTTTCAGTGAATCACATCACACTGTCAGGGCCAAGAACAGGCTGTCCCAGTATGTTGTGTTGTAACGTGCAGATTGTGGTGGTGAAAATCATCAAGGGCCAGGAGACGCAGAAAGATGCTTCGACCTCCCTCGACCACAATGTATGAAAAGAATTCAGATGGAAGAACTATTCTGGCAGGAGAGCAATCACCATAAATAGCTATATCATAATGTAACCCAGGGGTTATTGACAGGCAGGGATGCCACAAAGCCTGTTTGTTAAAATTTCTCCCTGTGCCCCCTTGTTTTTCTGTGGCCTATCAAGTATTTTCTTTACTAAACATTTTTTTTCTTTTCATACACCTGAGACTCACATCCATTTTCCTGTGAACCTCAGACCCCTCCCTCTTCTCCTTAGTTTATGATGACGTATATATCTCATTCTCCCTGTCTTTGGAATCTGTCTATGGATTCCCCATATGTATGTAACAAGCTTTGATTTTTTTCTCCTGTAATCAGTCTCATGTCAATTTGATTCTTAAACTGGCAGAAGAATATTTAGGGGCACTGAAAGTTGCTTCCTCCACAGCAACACAAACTGAGAACAATTTTGTGCTGGGCAAAAATGGTGATAACGGATTCATGAGACTACTGAGATAGACAGGCAAATGGGGCAAGGGGCAAACCATTTTGAAATCTACTTACCCTGTGAAAAAAAGCTCAGCTTATTCTTTAACATAGTCTGTATGCCCTTCTTTTACCACTTAATCAACTAAGGAAATTGGTACACAGAACAAGAGACACACCTGCACAGTGTAAATCAATGTACATGGGAAAAGAATGCTGATACCTGTATAAATACAGTCACCTAAATAACCCAACTCTTCAGAGAAAACTTCAAAGGAATTGTTAATCACCAGTTTTCCTCATGCCTTATGTCAACTCCTACCCCAAGGACCCTATAAAACCCCAAACCTAAATTATGTGTCTCTGAGCTCTTTGAATTTGTACAGTTTACCAAATAATTATCTTGCTACATAAGCCTATTACATTTTGTCTGAGTTTTTTGTTTCATGAAAAAGACCAAATTGGCCAACCTTCGCCTCTCTTGTAAGTGTCTCTGTCAATTATCTGTCCCATTCAGCTTTCTAGTCTAACCACAATTTTATTCTCTCTTCCTGTTTTACTTCAGCCCAGTAAGGATGTGGACAGAATCTCACTCTCCAGTGCACCACAGCTCCCCCCTATTCTGGGGTGGTAAGGATGTGATTCCCACAAACTGAAGGTCAAGGGGACACCTGATATCAGGGGTCCCTGGCTTTACGAGTTGGTAAAGGATTTGCCCTATGCTGTTAGGAGTTCCAGGAACTTCTCGTTTCTCCCTCTGCTCTTCCTAGCTCTGTGCTGCCTGCACAGCTGGTGACATTACTTTCTACTCTTGCTTTAATGAATTCCTTTCCAGCTGACACTTGTTCGACCTGTTCATGATTTCTTTCCCAGTCTGAGTCCAGAGCCCTCCTCTTCCTGGCTGAGGGTTCACTGAGTGTGCAGGGAGTGGTCTCCCCAGACATGGCTGCCTAAGCACACCGCAAGGGGCTTCACGTGGGAAAAAGTTGAAAATCCTGACCACAATCTTGAATTCAATATTTTCCAGTCTGATTAGTCTCTGATTCTCATAATTAATCTAGAATTTGATTATTTATAAAAATAATGCCGGAAAATTGTGAATACTTTACTTTGACTCAAGCACTGTGCTTAGTATTTTACAGGCATCATGTTATGCATTCCCACAACATCGTTCACAGATATTTTTTAAAGATTAAAAGCAATAATTTTGCTGATGACCAAATTGAGGTTTAACAAGTAAGTACTGATTATAAAATTTGTATGTGGTATTATATTCCAGTGAACCTGTATTCATGCATTATATCACCTCCTTTCATATTTCGTATTCAGTTAACCAATGCTTGTGGGCTCCATGGAGCCTCTCTTTTTGGTTATAACACTTTAACTAAAACCAACTTAATAATACTGAGAAATTCATATGGTTTACAGGTAAGTACTTTGTACATATGGGGCCACATAAATGCTTCTAAGTAGCACCTAAATCATCTTCTGGCAGAGTCTCTGACAAAGAGAAGGAATATTACTCACCTCACCCAGGGCCAGGACACTGACATGAACTCACAGTCTCTCCCAGCAAAGGGCCACCCCTTGGATCCAGACAACTTATACCAGCTCAGGCTCCCCAGGGCATTTCCTGCACTGTGCACCATGGGGGTTCATAGCTTTGAAAATGTCTAAAAAGGCAATTAACAAAATATTGTGTTAACTTTATTCACGAGAATCTTTCTCAATGAAAAACAGGAGAATAATTACTCTGAGAAACTACTCCTTACAAAACAACCTTCCCAGGAATTTTAATTGTCAAACAACTCTATGGAGTATATACTGCAGTTATTATAGAGAAGAACATAAGCCCAGAGCACATAATTAATTTACCCAAGGTAAGCTCAAAAGTAAGCACAGTCGGGAATTTAAGTATTCTGATTATGAAATTCATACTCTTTTCCCTACACCAAGTACACTTCAGAGACACATAATCTCTGTATCTGTCCAACTTAGACTCTACGTCCTGAGTGTCTATACAGATAGATTTTCTTTCTTATTTTTTATTAAGATATTATTGACACACACTCTTATGAAGGATTCACATGAAAAAACAATGTGGTTACTACATTTACCCATATCATCAAATCCCCACCCACACCCCAACGCAGTCACTGTCCATCAGTGTAGTAAGATGGCACAGAATCACTGTTTGCCTTCTCTGGGCTACACTTCTTTCCCTGTGAATGCCCACACCATGTGTACCAAACATAATATCCCCTAATCCCCTTCTCCCTCCCTCCCCAGCTGCCCTCACACCCCTCCCCATTGGCAACCACCAATCCCTTTTTGAAGTCTGTGAGTCTGCTGCTATTTTGATCCTTCAGTTTTGTTACACTGTTATACTCCACAAATGAGGGAAATCATTTGGCACTTCTCTTTCTCCACCTGGTTTATTTCATTGAGCATAATATCCTCTAGCTCCATCCATGTATTGCAAATGGTAGGATTTATTTCTTCCTTATGGCTAAATAGTATTCCACTGTGTATATGTACCACATCTTCCTTATCCGTTCATCTACTGATGGACACTTAGGTTGCTTCCATATCTTGGCTATTGTAAATAGTGCTGCGATAAACATAGGTGAGAATATGTCTTTTTGAATCTGAGCAGTTGTATTCTTTGGATAAATTCCAAGGAGTGAGATTACTGGGTCAAATGGTATTTCTATTTTTAGTATTTTGAGGAACCGCCATATTGCTTTCCACAATGGTTGAACTGGCTTACATTCCCACCAGTAGTGTAGGAGGGTTGCCCTTTCTCCGCATCCTTGCCAGCATTTGTTGTTCTTAATCTTTGCAATGCTGTCCATCCTTACTGGTGTGAGGTGATAGCTCATTGTGGTTTTAATTTGCGTTTCCCTGATGATTAGTGATCTGGAGCATCTTTTCATGTGCCTGTTGACCACCTGAATTTCTTCTTTGGAGAATTGTCTGTTCATATACTCTGCCCATTTTTTAATCGGGTTATTTGCTTTTTGGGTGTTGAGGCATGGGAGTTCTTTATATATTTTGGATGTTAACCCCTTATCAGATATGTCATTTACAGATATATTCTCCCATACTGTAGGATGCCTTTTTGTTCTGTTGATGGTGTCCTTTGCCATACAGAAACGTTTTAGTTTGATGTAGTCCCGTGAGTTCATATTTGCTTTTGTTTCCCTTGCCTGAGAAGTGCTTTCAGGAAGAAGTTGCTCATGCTTATATTCAAGAGATTCTTGCCTACGTTGTCTTCTAAGAGTCTTTGGTTTCATGACTTACATTCAAGTCTTTGATCCATTTCGAGTTTATTTTATGTATGGGGTTAAACAATAATACAGTTTCATTCTCTTGCATGTACCTGTTCAGTTTTGCCAACACCAGCTGTTGAAAAGGCTGCCATTTCCCCATTGTATGTCCATGGCTCCTTTATCATATATTAATTGACCATATATGGTTGGGTTTCTATCAGGACTCTCTAGTCTGTTCCACTGGTCTTTGGGTGTGTTCTTGTGCCAGCACTAAATTATCTTAATTACTGTGGCTTTGTAGTAGAGCTTGAAGTTGGGGAGCATAATGCCCCCAGCTTTATTCTTCCTTCTCAGGATTGCTTTGGCTATTCAGGGTTTTTTGTGGTTCCATATGAATTTTAGAACGATTTTCTCTAGTTCATTGAAGAATGCTGTTGGTATTTTGATAGAAATTGCTTTGAATCTGTAGATTGCTTTTGGCATAATGGCCATTTTGACAATATTAATTCTTCCTATCCATGAGCACGGGATGTGTTTCCATTTATTGGTATCTTCTTTAATTTCTCTCATGAGTGTCTTGTAGTTTTCAGGGTATAGGTTCTTTCATTTCCTTGGTTAGGTTTATTCCTTGGTATTTTACTCTTTTTGATGCAACTGTGAATGGAATTATTTTCCTGATTGTTCTATCTACTAGTTCATTGTTAGTATATAGGAATGCATTAGATTTCTGTGTATTAATTTTTTATCCTGCAACTTTGCTGAATTCAGATGTTAGATCTAGTAGTTTTGGAGTGGATTCTTTAGGGTTTTTTATGTATGATATAATGTCATCTGCAAACAGGGACAGTTTAACTTCTTCCTTGCCAATCTGGATACCGTTTATTTCTTTGTGTTGTCTGACTGCTGTGGCTAGGACCTCCAGAACTATGTTGAATAAAAGTGGGGAGAGTGGGAATCCTTGTCTTGTTCCTGATCTTAAAGGAAAAGCTTTCAGCTTCTCGCTGTTAAGTATGATGTTGGCTGTGGACTTGTCATATATAGCCATTATTATGTTGAGGTACTTGCCCTCTATACCTATTTTGTTGAGTTTTTATCATGAATGGATGTTGAATTTTGTCAAATGTTTTACAGCATCTATGGAGATGATCATGTGGTTTTCGTCCTTCTTTTTGTTGATGTGGTGGATGATGTTGATGGATTTTCGAATGTTGTACCATCCTTGCATCCCTGGAATAAATCCTACTTGATCATTATGGGTGACCTTTTTGATATATTTTTGAATTCCGTTTGCCAATATTTTGTTGGGTATTTTTGTGTCTATTTTTACCAGGGATATTGGTCTGTAATCTTTTTGTGTGTGTGGTATCTTTGCCTGGTTTGGATATTAGAGTGATGCTGGCCTCATAGAATGAGTTTGGAAGTATTCCCTCTTCTTCCACTCTTTGGAAAACTTTAAGGAGGATGGTATTAGGTCTTCACTAAATGTTGATAAAATTCAGCGGTGAAGCCATCTGGTTCAGAATTTTTGTTCTTACATAGGTTTTTGATTACCAGTTGGATTTCCTTGCTGGTAAATGGTCTACTCAGATTTTCTGTTTCTCCCTTGTCAGCCTTGGAAGGTTGTATTTTTCTAGAAAGTTGTCTATTTCTTCTAGGTTATCCAGTTTGTTAGCATATAATTTTTCATAGTATTCTCTAATAATTCTTTGTATTTCCGTGGTGTCTAGTGATTTTTCCTTTCTCATTTTTGATTCTGTTTATGTGTGCAGACTCTCTTTTTTTCTTGGTAAGTCTGCCTAAGGGTTCATCTATTTTGTTTATTTTCTCATAGAAACAGCTCTTGCTTTCATCGATTCTTTCTATTGTTTTATTCTTCTCAATTTTATTTATTTCTGCTCTAATCTTTATTATGTTCTTCCTTCTACTGACTTTGGGCCTCATTTTTTTTTCTTTTTCTTGTTTTTTTAATTGTGAAGTTAGACCATTCAAATGGAATTGTTCTTTCCTGAGGTAGGCCTGTATTGCAATATACTTTCCTTTTAGCATGGTCTTCACTGCATCCTGCAGATTTTGCAGTGTTGAATTATTGTTGTCATTTGTCTCCATATACTACTTGATCTCTGTTTTTATTTGGTCATTGATCCATTGATTATTTAGGAGCATGTGGTGAAGCCTCCATGTGTTTGTGGGATTTTCCATTTTCTTTACATTATTTATATCTAGTTTCATATCTTTGTGTTCTGAGAAACTGGGTAGTACAATGTCAATGTTTAGAATTTACTGAGGCTCTATTTTTGGCCTAGTATATAATGTATTCTTCAAAATATTCCATGTGCATTTCAGAAGAATGTGTATTCTGCTGCTTTTGGGTGTAGAGCTCAGTAGGTCTTTGTTAGGTCCATCTGTTCTAATGTGTTTTCCCATGCCTCTGTCTCTTTATTTATTTTCTGTCTGGTTGATCTGTCCTTTGGAGTAAGTGGAGTGTTGAAGTCTCCTAGAATGAATGCATTGCAATCTATTTCCCCTTTTAATTATGTTATTATTTGTTTCACATATTTAGGTGCTCTTGTGTTGGGTGCATAGATATTAATAATGGTTATGTAGTCCTGTTGGATTGACCCCTTTATCATTATGTAATGTCCTTCTTTGTCTCTTGTGACTTTCTTTGTTTTGAAGTCTATTTTATCTGATACTAGTACTGCATCACCTGCATTTTTCTCCCTATTGTTCGCATGAAATATCTTTTTCCATCCCTTCAATTTTAGTCTGTGTATGTCTTTAGGTTTAAAGTGAGTTTCTTGTAGGTAGCATATAGATGGGTCTTGTTTTTTTATCCATTCAGTGACTTTATGTTTTTTGATTGGAGCATTCAGACCATTTACATTTAGTTTGTTTATGAATAGGTATATATTTATTGCCATTGCAGGCTTTAGATTCGTGGTTACCAAAGTTTCAAGGTTAACTTCTTTACTATTTAAAAGTCTGACTTAATTCACTTAATATGCTACTACAAACACAATCTAAAAGTTCTTTTTTTCTCTTCCTTTTCTTCCTCTTCCATTCTTTATATATTAGGTATCATACTCTGTACTCTTTGTTTATCCCTTGATTGACTTTGAGGATAGTAATTAACTGTTCTTAGTTCTTGCTTAGTAATCAACTGTTCTACTTTCTTTTCTCTGGTTTTATTACCTCTGGTGACAGCTATTAAACCTTAAGAACACTTCCATCTATAACAGTCCCTCCAAAACACACTGTAGAGATGCTTTGTGGGAGGTAAATTCTCTCAGCTTTTGCTTATCTGGAAATTGCTTAAACCCTCCTTCAAATTTAAATGATAATCTTGCCCAATAAAGTATTCTTGGTTTGAGGCCCTTCTGCTTCATTGCATTAAATACATCATACCAGTCCCTTCTGGCCTGTAAGTTTTCTGCTGAGAAGTCTGACGATAGTCTGATGGGTTTTCCTTTGTAGGTGATCTTATTTCTCTCTGGCTGTTTTAATAGTCTATCCTTATCCTTGATTTTTACCATTTTAATTATCATAAGTCTTGGTGTTGTCTTCCTTAGGTCCCTTGTCTGTACACTTTCTTTGCCTTAGAGACTATCTCCTTCCCCAGACTGAGGAAGTTTTAACCAATTGCTTCCTCAAAAACACTTTGTATCCCTTTATTTCTCTCTTCTTCTGGTACCTCTATAATATGAATATTGTTCCATTTGAATTGGTCACAGAGTTCTCTCAGTATTCTTTCATTCCTAGAGATTCTTTTTTCTCTGTGTACCTCAACTTCTTTGTATTTCACTTCTCTAATTTCTATTTCATTCATTGTCTGCTTCACCATATCTAACCTGCTTTTAATACCATCCATTTTATTCCTTAACAATTGGATCTCAGTCCTAAGTTCATTCCTGAGTTCTTGAAAATTTTTCTGTACCTCCAGGAGCATGTTTCTGATTTTTATTCTGAAATCTCTTTCAGGAATATTTATTACTTCAGTCTCACTTGATCCTTTTTCTGGTGGTGTTGAGATTTTGCTTTGAACAAGGTTCTTTTGATGTTTCATATTTGTATGTGGTGCCCTCTAGTGCCCACAAGCTCTACTCTCTGGAGCTGCTCAGGCTCTGGAGCAATATTGTAGGTCACAGAGGAGTGGTGCTGGTGCCTGGGGGAAGGAAAGAGCTGTTTCCTGCTTCCTGGCTACTATGCCTGTCTCCACTGCCAGAATCAGTGGGCGAAACATACAGGTATAAGCCTCTGTGCTTTGTGCTTGTAGCTGCTATAGGCAGGGCTTCCCTCTGGCTGGCCTGACACCAGGGCAGGATTTGCCAGTTTGAGAGCCAAGTGTGGACTGGCTGGGAGGAAGGCACAGAAGGCTGCATATCACAGTAGGGTGCCTTGGAGCTGCATAGCCAGTCAGGGGGATGGAGTGCCTGAAGATCATGAAAGTTCCCAACCTGCTGGGCACAGTGTACCAGGACAATTTTTTTTACCTGTCCTTTCTCCTGAGCATTAAGCTCTATGCAATCCTTGCCCCTTTAGCAGCTCTCTCGCTTTTAGGAAGTTTCCCAGACTGCCCATCCAAATCATCCAGATATAGATCCCTGTTTTCCACAAGCAGCTGTAATCTCAGTCTCTCCAGGTACTCCACCTGTCTTAGCTTTCCAACCCCACTAATCACCAGAGCACCATGCAATGTAGGTTTGTGCTCCCAGAGCAGATCTTCAGGGCTAGGTGTTCAGCAGTCCCAGGCTTCCACCCCCTCCCAGCTCCATTGTTCTTCCTCCTGCCCATGAGCTGGTGTGATGGAAGGGTATTTGTCCCACCAGATCACAGCTTTGGTATGTTACCCTATTTTGTGAGGTCTCTTCTTTACTCCAGGTGTATACAGTCTGGCACAGCCTTCTTTCCTGTTGCTTTTTCAGGATTAGTTGTATGCATTATATTTTTGTATTATATGTAGTCTCTCTCTTACCTCTCATGCAGCAATCTTTAATCCCTCCTCTCCTGGACTTTCAAAGAAATATCAACCCAGTAAGGGAATTGTCACAGACAGAATAGATTGTCCCCACAATTGTAAAACTCAGCAGTTTCATGTCTCACATGAGATTGGCTAGCTCTTCATGAACTAAGGATGTATGTTGGCATTGAATTGTCCTTATATAGGCTTTTTGTGGTATTCATGGAATTTGCTTCGGGAGATGCTCTGGATCAGCTGCCTACAGTTCTGGATGCTGGAAGTGTATGATCAAGTCGACAACTGACACAGCCCCTGGTGTGAGCTGTCTTCCTGGCTTGCAGACTGTATCTTCACACAGGCTTTCCTCTCTGTGTGACAAGCTGGCCTGGGTGTTTTTATGAATATCTCTCTTACTCAATCAGCCAACCTGTAAGAGGCATCATTTTTCTTGAATGTTTGGTTAGACTATGAGACATGCCTTGCACTAAACAATGAATAAGTGAAAGCCCTTATTCGAAAATCAGATTCTAACACCAATTCCTGTGGTCTTACCAAGTCACAGGTGGAAGTTCTATTAATTTAGAGAGTCATTAGTCACAGGGATGAAAGCACAGCATAGAGAATACAGTAAATCGGTAACAACTATGTTTACACGTAGCAACTACAATAGTTAGGGTGAGCATCTAATAATGAAGACAGCTTTGTTGTATACTTGAAACCAATATCATATTGTATATTAACTCCACTTCAGTAAAAAAAATAAAAAATTTAAAAAGCCTTTAACTACCTAGTAATTGGTGATATAATTGATACCTTTGTTAACTTCTTACAATAGAAAAATCACAAAATGCTGCTTTTTTTTTTTTCAAAGTCATTAACTGGCTCTCTCCTCTATAAACATGGAAGTGGGAAATCTCACTATCCTGACTGAATTCATCTTGGTGGGCTTCCCAACAGATCCCTGGTGGCAGCTGATTCTATTTGGAATATTTCTGATGCTCTACTTGATAACTTTGTCAGGGAACACGACCCTGGTTTTCTTAATCCACATTGATTTCTGCCTGCACGCACCTATGTACTTTTCCAATAGCAATCTGTCAATCTTGGATTTTCAGTACGCTTCTGTGTATAGTCCCAGAATCCTGGCCATTTGTGACTCAGAATATAACTGCATCTCCTTGGCCGGGTGTGGGGCTCAGTTGTTCTTTTCTTGTGTTGTAGCCTTCACTGAGTGTTACCTCCTAGCAGCCATGGCATATAACTGCCATGTGGCCATCTGCAACCCAGGACTTTATTCAAGTGCTATCTCCAGTTCTCTCTGTGCTGCATTCGTTGCTGGCTCCTACATAGGAGGGTTTTTGAATGTCATAGCCCATACTGCCAACACTTTCCACCTGAGTTTCTGTGGTAAGAATATCATTGACCATTTCTTATGTGATGCACCACCATTGGGGAAAATGTCTTGTACAGATACCTATGTCTATGTAAAAGTCCTCCTAGGTGTGGTGGGCTTCACGGTCCTCTTCAGCATTCTTGCCATCTTAATTTCCTATGTGCACATCCTCCTGCCTATCCTGAGGATCTGCTCAGCCTCAGGAAGGTGCAAGTCCTTTTCTACCTGTGCTTCTCACCTCATCTCTGTCATGCTCTTCTATGGGTCCTTGCTCTTCATGTACTCAAGGCCAAATTCCACATACCCTCTGGAAAGAGACAAAGTGGCTGCTTTGTTCTCCACCATGATCAACCCATTGCTCAACCATCTCATCTATAGCCTGAGAAACAAAGATATCAAAGAGTTCTTCTGGAAAGCATTATAGACCATAAGGTTACAGAGAGGAATGTGATCTTTTACATAATGCTCTGATTGCATTCTCCAAGTTATTAGCTTATATTCATGTTTCTAAACATTGCAATATTTCTGTAAATTCAAGTTATATTTAAAACAATGATATATTGATCAAACCACTCTTTAATGGTTGATTATTTGAGAGGGACTAAATCATTTTAAGCCTGTAATATTGGTGGGTTTGATGTTCCACAAAATTGTATTTTACTTCTCTGCAGGAGAAAATTTTCACAAAATTTATCTTCTTGAATATCTTTGGGAAATTTTGGAATGAGAAGTGTAATTTGATGGCTGTATACATGGTTTGACTTAGAAGCTTAGTGATCAAACTTGATCATGTGAGGAAAAGATCTGTATTGGTTCAACTGCTGGAAATTTATTAGAGATTTTTAAATATTTATTTTTAGTAAGGCATTCCCTCATTCCTTCATAAAGCTCTAATGAGTATATACAAAATATCTTTGTAAACCTTGTGCCTTCTACATCAATTTACTGAGTTACTGGGATTATATAAACAAGCCAATAAACCAATACCTCTCTAAATCAATGGAGAAATATGTGTCTCCAGAACTGTATATCAGCCTAAAGGAGAGATCTGTTCACAGGGAATGAACACTCTGCCATTCTCTCCATCACTTCACACCACCACATGTTCCCATGAAGGAAACTATGAACACCAGGGAGAACATACTGAATTAAACAAAACTGCAGACCCAACCCCACTATGTCCTAGAGCCAGCGCTGCTGCTCTTCTTTTGTTCCACCAGAAGATTTCAAGTACAAAGACACTTATAACTCAATATTCAGTTCATGGCAGGTTTAGTTGATGTCTTTTTCAATACTTTCTATAACAACACTGTAAATTAAGGATTATTAGCTCATCTTATAAATGATGAGCTAGTGCCTCAGAAGTCAGAGTTTTGTGATTGAATATTACAGCTATTATTGTAATGAGCACATTTAAAAAATGCCTTTAAATAAAAATTTTAGAACATACAGTTGTAGCAACTTGGCCATTTGTATTAGCTCTGACATTCTGATCTTCTTTTTTGTCTGCATTCATTAAATAACACATCACACACTCTCTCTTTTCATCAAATATTCTTAATGTTCCTTATTCTTCCATTTACACAGAAGTTCTATAAACAATGGAGAGGAAGATAGGGGTGCATTCCATATATGTCCAGAATCCATATAATATTTTCTTTATATTCCCATAAAACTCATCAAGTAGGGGAAACAAAAATGGGTCAGTGTCAGGGGAGAGTTATTACATTAACATTTAATCCATTGAGATCAAGAAGCAATACGTCTTGTTTTATTTTACATTATACTCTGATGCTGCTTTTTATAAAGTATACTGATATTCAATTAATCAAAGTATTTTCATATGGATTATAACCCTGTCACTAAAGCAAATCAATTCATACACACAAAATCTTGTCCCTGAATTTCTTTGAGTTAAAATAAAGTATTTTTAATCCAGGACCTCCAGCTTCCCCGGAGCAAACCATTTTCTCTGAGAACTAATTGGAGAAATTTGTTACAATTTGGACTTCAGATTGTGTTAACCTACAGAGTTTTTCAGAGATTCTTTTACATCTTTATTCCTCAGACTGTGGATCTTGCAGAACAGCATGGGGAACAGCACAGAGTAAAATCGAGACTGTCTCACGTCCAGGTTGTCACCTGTGCTAACCAATTGGCTACCAATCAGAGATTCTTCAGTTTGACTAATTTGCTAGAAAAGTGGCTCAAGAACTCAGAGAAACTACTTATTAGATTAGTGTTTTATTATAAAGGATATAACTCAAGGATAGCCAAAGGGACGAGATGCATAGAGCAAAGTATGGGGAAAGGGTGCCGAGCTTGCGGGCTCTCTGAGTGTGCCAGATCTCCAGGGTGTTTACCATCCTGGAAGCTCTTAGAATCCTGTCTTTATGAGTTTTATGGAGGCATGATTGATTCAATCATTGTTCACTGGTGATTGAGTTCAATCTGCATCCCCTCTTCCTTCCCTGGAGGTCAGGGAGTTTGGAAGTTCCAACCCTCTAATCACAGGCTGGTTCCCCTGCCCACCAGCCCCCTTCCTTAGGTGATGTAGGGCTCTCCAAAAGTCACCGCACTGACTGAACAAAAGCCTCCTTCATAGCTCTCATCACCTAGAAAATCCCAAGTGCTTGCAGGAGCTTGGTGCTTGGGATGGAGACAAAGAACAAATACACTTTTTTAAAATAAATTCCAATACTACAGGAAGTGACAGGGAAGTGCATCACCACAAGTATATGTAAAATTTATAACATAATAAATGCTGCAAAGTAGGGATTCTTGGTCATGGATATTTGAAGGCTGTGAATCTATACAAGTATTTAGGACAGCAGAGCCTGGCTAATAAACAGATCTTGTTCAACACATGTATGCATATACTAGATACGGGACATTGCTTTTACACATTAGAAGATGTTAGAAATTCTCCAAGGAAAGTGACTTTCCCACTAAGCTGAAGTTGGATTTCTTTTTTGATTGTCCGTAATTGGATAAATAATTATATGAAAGGCAAAATTTTAAATATGTCATTCATTTACAAATAACATTAATTATATTTAACATATTTATTAATATCTGGAGAAACTACTTTTAATTCTATCGTTTTTCTCTTACATGGGTTATATATTAATCCATAACTCTTACTAAAGAGGGTCAAACAACATTGAAATACATAGAAGGAAAAATGATGAGAAGGTTTGCAGGGCCCGAGGGCCGCTGCCCCTCATGGGCACAGCAGGTGCAGGAAGGACCCTGACCCTCCTCTATCACCCCTTTGAAACCAGAAAATAAACCTTCCACGTGAAGGGCTTCCTCCCTGCGCAGGGAAGCTAGTAGATGCCCTTATCACTAGAGACGGACAATGCAAAGCTGAGAAGGTGGCATAAACACATCTTGTTGCCTTTTCACTAATTTACTACACCAGCCCAAACACCGCTGAGAATTCCTCACTAACTGAAACTCCCAAACATAAGCCTTCTTTCTCCTGTCAATCCCTCACAGACGTATTGTCTCTTTGCCTAAAATGTATAAAACCTGTCCGTCTTGATCATTTATCTAGAAAGATATGCAACCAGCTATAAATCTGTGAATGAATGACAAGAAAATGTAGCTTAAAAACCTCCTTTTTTCTTTATGTATATAAAAACATTATTCAAGATATTATGTATTATATTTCACTCATTCTCTTTACAAAGAAAGACACTTGGGAGCAGTGATGTCAAAATTAGTATCAGAAATAGTAATTTTTTGACCGACCATTTCGGTTGCTCTGCTTGGCTTTTGGACATTACTAATAGTATATATGGGCTGCTAGAAAGTTTTGATGACATTTGTGGTATGCACAGAGCAGCTAAAAGGACTAGATATGTGGCGGGTTATATCCTTGCATCCGTTTTATGCTTGGCCTTGTTTTTTCTTCTCATGTTTTTCTTACTTCGTGCTATTTCCCTGTGTCTTCGGCCTCACACAGAATAACTTCAGTCTTTTTTTCTCAATTTTTAAAAACACTGATATATATATTCATGTATGTGTCCATTCACACATATATTCATTTTATATTTTATTTTATATTTTAATAATTGCAGTGAGAGAGAATAAGGAAGAAATATCTCTTGTCACTTTGATTCCCAAGTGCAATTTTGCAAACAAATCCAGTCATTTCCCAGGCTGTATAAGTCACAAATTAAAGAAGGGGACATTTCTGCATGAGAACAACTGAAGCTCTAGGGAGTCATAGCATAGGAGCAACTAGGAAGTCCTTGGAAGGTAATGTAAATATATCTGCAGGACAGATTACAGAGGTGAAGAAATCATGTAATCAAAGAGAATGCAATACATAGTTTTTTAACTTCTCATTTTCAAAGTACTCCAGTCCCCTGCTTTTACCTCTAAAGGAAAGAAGATTCATAGAGGTCATGTTCCACAAATTCCTGTATTGGGTTTCCATGGCTGCTGTAACATATTTTCACACATTTGGTGGCCTAACACAATAAAAATAAATTCTCTCCTAATTTTTGAAGTCCAAAGTCCAACCTCGATATAACTGGACCCAAATCAAAGTGTTGGCAGAGCCATACTTAGTCCAGAGGCTCCATTTTCTGCTTCTGGTTCTTGTGGCTGGAGTTTCTTGAGGTGTCATTGCTCCAGTATCTGCTTCTGTGGCCCTATTTTCTCCCCTCTGTGTCTGTAATCAAATATCCCTCTGCCTCCCTCATAAAGATCCTAGTGATTGTATTTGGGGGCAACCAGATAAACTTCTATCCCAAGTTCCTAATTTAATAACCCTTACCTTATATAAGGTAACATGTACAGTCTCCAGAAATTAGAGTCTTGATATCTTTATGGGCCATATTCAGACTACCTTATTTTTTTAATACAGTTTCATTTTTTTAACTCTTAATTGCATGGGAAATTCATCATACATTACAAGCACAATTATTCATTGATGAATATTTCCACTTGCCTTTCAGAAGCATTGGAGGATCAAACATGTGGATATTGCCTCAAATTATCACTATTTAATAAGTAAACTTATCTTTTATTCAAGTTACACATTTTCTATCATGAAAATCTGTGTTTTTGGTTTTGTGGATAAAAAATCGAATGTAATATAATAACTGTCCTCCAAGAAATTTCTGTAAAATGCATTTCCAAGTATATTCCAAAACATAGCTAGAATAATAAAGATATGCTTCTTCGTGTAATTATCAGGAGAAAAAGGAAAAGGATTCAAAGACCTAAAGAGAATCAAAACATTTTTCAAACTCCCTCTTTCATATCTTCTGCATGGTACCTATTTATGCTAAGTACAGACAGTAGAGAAGATACACAAATCAACCTCTCTCAAAAAGGAGAAAAGATTTCATTAAAAATATATGGTGTTTTTATTTTTAAAATATCCTTATTTACACCTATAATAAAACACTCATAATAAAAGTACAGATATCAATAAAACATGTAAGGTGACACATACTGCTATATGTATAATAACTGATTTCTCAACCAGCATAGAACTGATTTCTCAGCTATCCACCAGAAAGAAACCAATTCATCAGCATAAACACGTCTCACAGGGAACAATGCATGTGCCTCAGCTGGGTTTTTCACTGGTCTAAAATGGCAAATGGTAAGGAGAGGCTGACATACTGATCTCTTAAATCATGGCATGTTTATTAATCTTTTCACAGAAAGGGACTAGAGAAACCCAAATCGATGGATGAGAAAAATTTCACCAAATTGAAGGAGTTTGTACTTTTAGGGTTCACAGCTGTCTTGCAGCTACAGAAAGTGCTCTTTGTCATCTTCCCCATCATCTATGTCATCAGTGTCTTAGGGAACGTGACCCTGATTTCTCTGATCTGTGTTGATTCTCGGCTCCACACACCCATGTATTTCTTTCTCAGAAGTCTGTCATTACTGAATCTCTCATATTCTTCTGTCTATTCCCCCCAAATCCTAGTGACCTTTATCTCTGATAACGAAAGCATCTCCTTTGCTGGCTGCCTGGCTCAGTTCTTTTTCTCTGCAGGACTGGCCTATAGTGAGTGTGACCTGTTGGCCGCCATGGCTTATGACCGCTATGTGGCCATCTCCAGTCCCCTGCTCTGCTCCCAGGCAGTGTCCCCAAGGTCATGTGCCAGCCTTGTTGCAGCTTCATACCTTGGTGGCTTTCTGAGCTCAGCCATCATCACCAGTGAGACATTTACCCTGAGCTTCTGTGGGAACAACGTCATTGATGATTTCTTCTGTGATCTGCCCCCACTTGTGAAGTTGGCCTGTGACGTGAAGGAGAGCCTCCAGGCTGTGCTCTATTTCATACTCGCCTCCAACGTCATCGCTCCTGCTGTGCTCATTGTCGCCTCCTACCTCTTCATCATCGCTGCCATCCTGAGGATCCGCTCTGCTCAAGGCCGCCTGAAGGCCTTCTCCACCTGTGCCTCTTACCTGACAGCCATCACCTTGTACTATGGCTCCATCCTCTACATTTACTCCCGGCCAAGTACCAGCTACGCCCTGGAGAGGGATAAGGTGGTGTTGGTGTTCTATACTGTGGTGGTACCCATGTTGAATCCCTTGATCTATAGCTTAGGAAATAAAGATGTTAGAGATGCTGTGAGGAAAATGATAAGTAGATTGAGTTTTCTTAAATGAAAACACCTAATAAACATGGCTGGTTTCTTTTGTTTTTGTTTTTCATTATATTCATGTCATTATTCTTAGCCTCAGTACTTGGAAATAAACAACAAACAGACAAAATATCATTGCATGTGTGCAAAAACTAGCTTGCATTTTTCATTTTCAGTTGGCTCTAATGTACTTGAATGAGTTTTTTAAATAAATGACACTTGGCCATTTGGAATAATTGCCACACTTGTAAGCTTTAAAATTGTATGTACAAATGTATTTGGACACTGAGAAGGTTAAAAGAGATCAGATTTTTTTTCTTTAATTTCACCTTCATAGTTTATAAATTGACTGTATATAAATATTTTAATCTCCAAATGGGAAATACAAAATTGATTATGGAATAATTGTTAGATTTAGTAGATGATTTGACTTGCCTCAAATCATGTGGTTCAAAGATGAGAAACCAGGAATGCAAGCCCAGCACTTCTGACCCCAAGGTTCTTACCCAGTTTGTAGGCAAGAAAGTGATTCAGGAGATCCCAAGTAAAATGTCTATTGTAAAAAGCCCTTAGATGTTTCTAATTAGAGTTTCTAAAATAGGAATTGAATTTGGTCATTCTTTTACAATAGAACCTAAACTTTTTGTGGTTCTCAGTGTTACCTGTAAAACACTGTTAAAATAATTGCCGTAAGGTTGTTCTTTTAATCTGCTTTATACTACAAGCCTTTCAGGAAATGGGAGCCTGGTGAATATACTAAGAACTGTAAAATTCTTTAATGTTTATCTTTTTCAGCTCTGAAATTATGACTACTTCTTTTATGAAATCAGCTACGGATCTATAAACATGCCCCAACCACAAATTACTAATGTCCAACAAGAAATTAAAGTACATTTTAAACCAGAGAGAGTGAATGACTTGCTGATAAAGACAAGTCCATGAACCCAGGGTTCGCTGAGACAATGATACATCTATACACGTCAAATAGATTTTTCTTTTCTTATTTTCATTTTTTGCCCACCATGATATAAAGATTTCCTTGGCAATAGAAAGAAGAAAGAACATATATCTTTACTTACAGTCTCTGTGAGCTTTTAATAAAGGACTATTTTCCCCAACAACTAAGGAATCAAGGACAAAGCACAGCAGCTATAGGAGGCAGAAATGGGGAAGAAGATAGAAATGGACAAACAAATAGAGAGGAAGACAAAGTTCAAAGAGCTTTACATCCAAGAAAAGATTTAGAGTGAAAATCTACTCAGTGAAGCTATGATTGATAACAGTTAAGGGTTTATGAATGTTTGCATTTCTGCTTATTTAGGTCTACATATGAATTAGAGAAAATTAAGAGAGCATTTCATAATGATGTATCATACTTCTAATTTAGTCTTCTTACCTATAAAACATGAGGTTGCACTAATATAAAAAGCCCTGCTGTTGATAACCAAGTGGACTCATTTGCTAGGGCTGCCATAACAAAATATCACAGACTGGGTGGCTGAACAACACAAGTTTATTTTCTCACAGTTCTGGAGGCTAAAAGGCCAAGATCAAGGTGCCGTTAGTGCTGATTTGTTCTGAGGCCTCTTTTTTCTGCCTGAGATGGCCTCCCTCCTGCTTTCTCCACACATGGCGCCTCCTCTGTGCACAAACTTAGCTCAGGTCTCCCTGTGGGCCCAGAGTTCCATTTATTCCAAGACAGACTGAATTAGGGCCTCCCTTAACCATCTCATTTTAACTTAATCACCTCTATAAAGGCCCTATCTCCAAATATGGTCACATTCTGAGTACAGTAAGTTAGGCTTCAACATGCAAATTCTGGGTGGGTTCAGTTCAAACCATAACACCAAGGACTGATAGGAGTTTCCTGATGAATGAGACAAGGAAGAGTAGCCTGGGCAGAGAAAGGAGCATATGGCAAGGGCACGCTGTATGGACAATGATACATTCTGAAAAAGTGTAATTAATACCAATTGGACAGTTTCTATTATCTGACTCACTGAAAAATTTTACATACATCTTTTCATAGAGCATAGTGTTAATGAAATACTCCTTATTTCATCATATCTTAATTAATATATGATTCCCATACTCCAAAAACTCTAATTGGTTCTTTGGAGACTAAGATCCATATTTCTGGGCTGCTCTTTGGAGGCAGTCCCAAAGGGCTCTTGAAGAAATACATATCAGGTCCAACTCAGCATGCAAAACATCAGAAGAGAAGAAAAGAGTGTCAGTTCCAATATTTCCTGATCAAGGGTGAGCAACCAGAATCAGGGGCATGTAAGAGGGCTTCTCTCTGACCTCAACTGCTGTTAGAATGAGGACACAGAGTCTGGCTGGGCTCCCAGAGGATCACTGTTATGCCAAACACGCACTTCCAAAGAGGGATCCTAGTCATGATACATGTAACCTTCTAGAATTTGTCACTCACTCTGGTAGTTATGAGGGGGCATCCTATGTTCACTCACATAGTGGAGAAATCAAGAGGCCAAAACATCGTGACCTGCACATACTTTCTGACTCTCGTGGCTGTGGTCCTCCCTGCCATCCAGACTGTAAGTGTGTGATATTTTCACTTCTTGCTACTCATTTTCAGGTGCTAGAGGGAGACATTCTTCCACAGAATGTTAAATGAATTCTTAATGCAGTGCAGGGGCCGGGAGCAGAACAGCCACAAGGAACACACACCTTAGAAGCCCTTCTCCAAGGGACACTTCAGCGTGATTGGCTCTGCGTCTTTCTGGGTCTTTTACTGCACATTCATCTTGTTGTAATTTCTTCCAAATTCAAGATGCCTTTTAGACATTGGTTACGAGTTTATCCCTTTTATTTACTCCTCCTTCTTAGTGGCACAGCGCATTGAGCCAGGAAAGTCCATCTCAGTGTAGATCTGTCATGAATAGTTTGTGCAAGGCTAGAAATAGACAATACTTTGGGAAAGCCAGCTTTAAGATATAAAGATAATTACTCATTTATTCATTCTAGAAATATTTATTAAGTGATATTTAGTTGTTAGGAAGTATTCTATACACTGGGATATAGCAGTAAGCAAAAGAGAGAAATCTTGCTGACCCATGTTATTGCATTCTGGTAGAGAAAAATGGACAATCAACACAATAAAGAAAACTTAGATGACATTAAGATGTAAGGAAAATAGAGCAGGGTCTAAGCAGAATAAGAAGGATGGGTATTGTTGGTGGGAAGAGGGCATGGAATTTAAAGTGGAGTGATGAGGATGGGCCATAGCTAGAACTTAAAGTGACTTAAAGGAGATGATGCTGTGAACCTTGAAAATGTCTGGGGAATAGTGTTTCAGGCAAATGAATAGATAGAAAGTTTGAAATTAATGCTAAAAAATGCTGGTATTTTTTAGAAACAGTGAAAATGTCAGCTAGGCTGGAGTAGAATAAAGGAGGGCATAAGTCTTAGGACATAAGAACTTGTAGGTGATGGGTGTCTTGCTCATCAAAGACCTCTGGGTGATTACATAGAATTTGAAATTAATTTGGAATAAGTTGGCAACACGTTTAGCATTGTTTAAAGTACAGGAGTGGTATGAAATGCTTATTTTTTAAAGTACCATACCAATTTGATATACTGATAATAGATTCTAGAGGTCAAGTGTGTAGACCAGTCAGAATGAGACTGCAATAATCTTGGTAACTACGGTGGTGGCTTGGACTGGGTGACAGCAACGGGAGCAGTGAGAAGAGCTCTGCTTCGGGATATGTTCTGCAAGTAGGGACATCAGGATTTCTTAGAAGCATGAAGAGGAAGTACAAGAGCAATAGAGCAGGCTGATTTGTAACATGTGGCTTGAGGAACAGAAAGCATACATTATATTACCTGATAGGAGAAATGAGCAGAGAGATCAGTTTTGTGAGTGAAGGTTAGGAGTTAAACTTTAAACATGTCATGTTTGGAGTATTGATTCCTCAACTCATAATTATAGAATGTTAGCACTAAAAATCCATTTCAGCATCTTTTTGTGGTAGAAGTTTTAACCTCAGAATCATACCTGCAAGATTTATGGCTGGATTTTGGGGAATTTGTCAACCCTCTAAAATTGTTGTGTTCATACATATGTGCAGTTTTGGAAATTGGAGAAATAAGTTATGGCTTTCATCAGCTCTTCAAAGATGTCTATGATTCAAAAAATGTAAGAGCCATGAATTATTCCACTATAAAGAAATTAAGGAAAAAACATAAGCTCGCATGTTTGATTTGTAATGAAACAAGTATGGGTATGCAAATCTTAGTATCGAAAGAATGCTGCTATCTTTGGTGAAACCCATCTATGACTTCAACCAAGATTATGATAATGTCCTGTGTCAACCCCATAAAAAATGTATACATATATATATATATATATATATATGGATTGTTCATTTGTTCTACATGTTGTATTGTTGCAGGTAAGTTATCTGTTCTTATATTTATGAGAAATTCTATAAAATAGTTTAACAAATTGTAAATATAAAAGATGGGGTCTAGAAATATATCAACCAAGTTTTTCATGTAGGTGGAGTTGTGTTCCAGCTGTGCCCTTGAAATCACACAGGTGATGTGTCACTTATCTCTCAGTCAAAAAAACTACACAAATGATTAGTGTCAGGCTCTGTCTCTATTACAGGATTCATCAACACATTTTGCACATCCAAGCCTGCCACTCTTTTGTCCTATTGCATGTGAGTACATTACAAAAATATTAAGCAGTAGGATTTTATAAACATTCTGAAGGATAACATCATTCTGGCTTAAATTATTAAGGAGAATTCAATCAGACAAACAATTGAGTTAGGTGGAAATCCTAAATAGATGAAGAGCAGTGGTGAGAGAGAGGGTTATAAGCATAAATTCAAGCCAGCTTAGGGAACATTGGATATAACTATTGGGTGTGCTTTGTGTGTGAATGAGGAGAGCTCTCTTATCTACTGACAGAGAAATGGCATGATCTTTAGGACTCCAAGCTGCGTTTACCACAGTCACCAATCAAGTGATGGCCTCTCTGAACATCATTAGCTACATCTGAAGGACTCAGACACCCATACCTTGCTTCCTAGCAAACAGGAGCACTAGACCTCCAGGTAGACATCTCGGGTTTGCATCCTACCTGCAATATTGACTCTGGCTCAGCTCAAAGATAAATGCTTTAAATTTCGCAATAAATCACAACTTCCTCTTGGTTTTAGCCTTCTCTCACTGCCCTTACAGTCAGGGGCATATCAGCGGTGAAGCTCCTGGTGCAGCAGCCCTGATTTCATGCATTTACATTAAATGCCTCCTTTTAGCTTCTCTCTGGGAGCCTTGGCTTCAAGATATGAACTTTGAAGGAATTCTTGATACCAAAGTTAAGTTCTTCTAATGCTCAACATCCACTATATCAAAAAATGCCTCAATTATGTTTATAAACTCACATCAACTGGAAAAGTAGAAAACAATGCATTTTTAAAATAGATATTTTTAAAGTTCTCTTAAATAGGTAAAGAAACGGAGGTTGTCAGAGGATTATAACATTGCTTAGCAAGATCAAGAGGGAAACAATTCAGCTATAAAGCACATCAATGGCTGAGTGGTGGAGACCATAGGCAGCTGATAAAGAAAATTCTGGATGAAATACCAGCTCTGCTATTGGACCAGTTCTGTAAACTTGGAATTTTTCTTAATCTCTGTGAAGATTATCATAGTATCTACCTTGCAAAGTTGTTGACATTCAAAAGGGTTGAGTTAAGATTCAGACTTATAATGCTTATTGGCTTATGAGTAATATATATACATTTAATACATAATACATATTTTAGTATATATTTTATAAATGTATATTTCTATTTGTTCTATTAGAAGTACAAAGAGTTTAGTATATTACTATTTGTTCTCTACTATTAGTGCAATGCCGGACACAAAAACTCTCAGTAATATATGAACGATACCAAAATTTTTGACAGCTCACTCTATACCAACATTAGAATGGTGTTTTCATGAATATCTTAAATCAGCCAGACAACTTCTCAGGGGGTGTCATTTTTCTCATCCAGCTGGTGAGAATTAGGGTCATACCCTGCATTAAGCAATTAATATGTTAAATCCCTAATTTCAAAAAAAGATTCCAACTCTGATTCAGGTAGTTCCCAAGTCACAGATTGAAGTTCAACAATTCTAGATACCAAGGATAAAAGCCCACAAGCCTCCTAGAAACTGCTGACTTAATAGACCCCTTAATTTCTTTCAATAGAAAAATCACTAACTGATTGTTGTTTTTATCATAACATTAATCAGGCTCTCTCCTCTTTGGATATGGAAGTGGGAAATCTTACTATCCTGACTGAATTCATCTTGGTGGGCTTCTCAGCAGATCCCCGGTGGCAACTGATTCTATTTGGAATATTTCTGGTGCTCTACTTGATAACCTTGTTGGGGAACATGACCCTGGTTATCTTAATCCGTATTGATTCCCACCTGCACACACCTATGTACTTTTTCATTGGCAATCTGTCTTTCTTGGATTTTTGGTACACCTCTGTGTATACTCCCAAAATCCTGGCCATTTGTGTCTCAGATGATAAGCGCATTTCCTTGGCAGGATGTGGGGCCCAGTTTTTCTTCTCCTGTGCTGTAACCTACACTGAGTGTTACCTCCTAGCTGCCATGGCGTATGACCGCCACGCGGCCATCTGTAACCCACTACTTTATTCAAGTGCTATGTCCAGTTCTCTTTGTACTGCACTCGTTGCTGGCTCCTACATAGGAGGGTTCTTGAATGCCATAGCCCATACTGCCAACACTTTCCGCCTGAGTTTCTGTGGTAAGAATATCATTGATCACTACTTCTGTGATGTACCACCATTGGTAAAAATGTCCTGTACAGATACTAATGTCTATGAAAAAGTCCTCCTGGGTATGGTGGGCTTCACAGTTCTCTCCAGCATTCTCGCCATCCTGATTTCCTATGTGAACATCCTTTGTGCTATCCTGCGGATCCGCTCGGCCTCAGGAAGACGCAAGGCCTTCTCTACCTGTGCTTCTCACCTCATCTCTGTCATGCTCTTCTATGGATCCTTGCTCTTCACGTACTCAAGGCCAAGTTCCAGTTATTCCCTAGGAAGAGACAAATTAGCGTCCCTATTCTATACTGTTGTGAACCCATTGCTCAACCCTCTCATCTATAGCCTGAGAAACAAAGATGTCAAGGACGCCTTATGGAAAGCAACGCAGACCATAAGGGCAAGGAGATGAATGTGATCTTTCTGCAGAATGTTCTGATTGCATTATCCAAATTATTCACTAATACACATGTTTGTAAACATTTCTATACTCTAAGTAAATACAATTTACTCTTAAAATAATGACACATTGAAGAAACCACTCTTAATTTTTTAAATTATTTTGTTGTGATTAAACTATTTTAAAACCATAATATTGGGTATTTTGATAATCCACAACATTGTATTTGGCTTCTTTGCAGAACTAGAGTTTCATATTATGTATCCTCTTGATTGTCATTGGGAAGCCCTGAAAACAATAGAAGAATCAGATAGTTTTGTGCACATAGTTTGACTTTGAAGTTTGGTGAGCCAATTTTATTGAGTATGTAAGAATTCTGGAATGGTTCCAGTGCTGGAAACAAAAGGCTTCAGCTGTGTGGATTACACAAACAATCCAATATCTTTCTAAATTCTTGGAGAAAAATGTGTCTCCAGAATTGTGTATCACCCTGAAAGAGCCATCTGTCCACAGAGAATGAGCACTCTGCCATTCTCTCCATCATTTCATGCTACCGCTTATTCTCATGAAGAAAAATATCAACACCAAGGGGAACAAACTGAAATGAACATACCAACCAACAAAACCCACTATGTTCTGGAGCCAGTAAAGCTACCACTCTTTTTTTTGAGCAGGAGATTTAACGGATGAAGAAACATTAATCACATACTTAGTACATGGCAGGTTTACTTGATATTTTTTACAAAACTGTTTACAGCAACGCTACAAATTAAGGATTATTAGGTACAATTTATGAAGGAGTAGCTTGTGCCTCAGAAGTCAAATTTGTTATTGAAGATTATAGCTACAGTAATGAGCACCTTAAAAAAGTACATTTAAATTAAAATTTTAGAACATATAGTTGTAGCCACTTGGCCATTGTATTAACTTTGACATTCTGATCTTCCTTTCCATCTGCATTCATTAAATAACACATCATACCCCCTCTCTTTTCATCACAATATTCTAATGTGCCTTATTCTTCCATTTACATAGAAGTTCTGTAAGGACTGGACAAGAAGGATTAGGCATGCAATCTACATATGTCCAGAGTCTATATTACATTTTCTTTATATTCCCATAAAGCCCATAAGGTAGGGGGGGGAAAACTGGTTCAATCTCAGGGGAGAGATAGTAAGGTAACATTTAATTCTGTGGTATCCAGAGGTAATACTTGGTCTACTTTCCATTAAACTGTGATACTACTTTCTAAGAACTATTTAAAAATTAAATTAAATACATCTTTTATATATAAATTATGGTTCAATCACTGTAGCGAAAGAAACTAATACAAAGAAACAAAACCTTTTTCATTGGATTTCCTTTAAATATAAAAAAAAAGTGTTTTTAAATCCAGTTTTCCAAGGGTTTCTTGCAGTAGGCCATTTTCCCTGCACACTGATTGCTGAAATTTAGGTCAATTTAAACTTCAGATTTTGCTAACTTCAAGATTTTTTTCAAAGCTTCTTTCACATCTTTATTCCTCAGGCTGTAGATCATGGGATTCACCATGGGGAACAGCACAGTGTAAAATGTAGACACCATTTTGTCCCTCCCAAGGGAATAGCTGGAACTGGGGCGAGAGTAGATGTAGAGAATGGAGCCATAGTACAAGGTGACAGAGATCAGGTGGGAGGAGCATGTAGAGAAGGCTTTGAGGCGGCCCTGGGTGGAGCGGATCCTCAAGACGGCGGCTATGATGAAGAGGTACGAGGCGAGGATGAGCACACAGGGGGTAATGACATTGGAGGCCAGGAGGAAGAAGAGCACAGCCTGGTAGGTCTCTCTCACATCACATGCCAACTTTACAAGGGGTGGGACATCGCAGAAAAAGTCATCAATGACATTGTCACCACAAAAATCCAATGTGAATGTGTTGCTGGTGAGTATTATTGCATTAACAAAACCTCCAATAAAGGAATATATAACCAAACAGATGCACAGTCTCTTTGACATGGCCTGAGCATAAAGCAGCGGCTTAGAGATGGCCACATAGCGGTCATAAGCCATGGCAGCCAGCAGGTAACACTCACTGTACGCCAGCCCAGCAGAGAAGAAGAACTGAGCTACACAGCCAGCAAAGGAGATGCTTCTGTCCTCAGAGATGCAGATCACTAGAATCTTAGGCGTGTAGACAGAGGAATACCAGAGATCCAGAAAAGACAGATTCCCAATGAAAAAGTACATGGGCGTGTGCAGCCGGGAGTCACTGCAGATCAGCACCATGAGGGTGATATTTCCTACCACGGTCACAGAGTACACAGCCAGGAATACCACAAAGAGGACGCGCTGTGTCACGGGGTCTGTGCTGAAGCCCAGCAGGATGAACTCTGTCACCGTGTGGTTGCTCCTCTCCATGGCTTAAAGACACCTCATCTACAAACGGAAACAACACCAAATGAGGGCATTCTCTGTGATTGGCCTAGGAGATGTGTTCAAGGCTATGGATATTAAAGTAAGGGAGATCTGAGCAGAAATCTTGCCTGACATGGGCAACTTATGGGAATTTTCTGAGCCTCAACATACTCATTTCAACACAATGCATTTATTAATAGGAAAGCTTTAGTGCTAATGGTGAGTTATTCAGTTTTTAAGAAAACATGTTTAGCCCTAGGTGCTTTCTAGGTACTGGAATACAGCAGTGCAGCTGACACTCTATGGAGATTTTATTTAGAAGGGATATAGAGATAATAAATGAGCAAATGAACACAAAAATATTTTCAGTTAATGTTAGATGATGTTAGGAAAATAAAATTGTATAATTGTGTTCAAAAAAATAGCAGTGGTGCGAATTAAATTTAGATACTGAGGGGAAAAAATCTCTTCTCCATTTCCCAGCTACAAGTGGACAAGTTATTTAAAGCCCATGGGAAATGGGAAATTCCCTGTGGGTTAAAAGTTGGTGACATTTGAAAGGTGGCACAATATCCCACCCCAAAAGATGCCTTTTTGGCTTAGGACTATTTTGAGCTTTGCCATTAAAAAAAAACCCAGCAGATAAAAAAGGCACACTCTGAGGTACCCTTTTCTTCCTGAAAACAGGAGACAAAAGTCTCATATAAGAGCTGCCCTTCCTAAGCCAGAAGAAAAGAAGCATTCTTATTTTCAAGGACAGGAAGTTGAGACCATATTTCTCTGTGCAAAAAAAACCATGCTAACATACTCTTTTTATCCATTTTGTAGCTTACATCATTTCTTCATTCCCTTCTATTGCCAAATATCATTCATTTATGTGGATATACCATTTCTTTACCCATTAATTAGTCAATGGACATTTCATTGTTTCTATTTCCTGGAAGTTATGAACAAAGTTGCTCTAAGTGCTCTTGGACAAGATATGTATGGACATATCTTTTCACTGATCTTGAGTAAGAATGGTTCTGTCACATGGTACATCTATTGAGGAACTGCCAAACTGTCTTTCAAATTAGTTGTGCCATTTTTCAGCCCAACTAGCAAAGTATGGAGATCCCAATTTTCCCTTATCATCACCACAAGTTGTCTTTTTTATTTTAGCAATTCTAGTAGGTATGCAGTAATATAATACTGTGGCTTTGATTTAGCTTCTAATGACAAATGATGTTGGGCATCTTTTCATGTGCTTATTGGTTATTTATTTACCTTCTTTGAAGAAATGTTTATTCATTTCCTTGGCTCATCTTTTAATTAGTTGTTTTTGTCTTTTTATTATTGAATTCTAAGAATTCTTCTATACTCTGGACACAAGTCCCTTATCAGGTATATCACTTGCAGATATTTACTCCCATTCTCCAGATTATCTTTTTACTTTCTTGATGGTCTCCTTTCATATACAAAGGTTTTAATTTAATAAAATCCTATTTCTGTTTTTATTCTTTTCTTGCTTTCAAAGGTGTCTTATTTAAATACCACTGCCTAACCTAAGCACACAAAGATTTGCCCTGTTTTCCTCTAAGATTTCTGTAGTTTTAGTTCTTACATTTGGTCCTATGATCCATTTTGAGTTTTTGTACATTGTGTCAGGTGGGGGTCTGACTTCATTCATTTGCAGGTGAATGTCCAGTTATCTCAACACCATTTGTTGAAAAACTAATCTTTTGCCACTGAGTTATCTTGGCACCCTTGTCAAAAATCAGTTCACCATTCTTTTAGTTTTCTATTGCCGCAGTAACAAATTAACTCATACTCAGTGGCTTAATACACCACATATATATTACTTTACAGTTCTGTAGATTAGAAGTACGACATGGGTGCAGTTGTCCTGAAATAAAAATGCTGACAGGGTTGTGTTAATTTCTGAAGGCTCTAAAGAAGAATCCATTTCCTTGTCTTTCCCAGCTTCTAGAGGTTGCCCACATTCCTTGTCATGTCTTCTTCATCTTCAAAACCAGCATCATTGTATCTCTATGACTATTTCTCAGTCACACATCCCTCAGAAGTATGAACTCTTTTGCATCTCTTTTCAAATTCCAAATTGAGAATCAGGATGAAATTTCACAGTGGAGCCTAAATAAATTATCTTGCTATGCCATGTTTAAGAATGTATGATATCATTGCATGCCTTTTGGGGTCTAAAAACCTTGGACTTAGCATTACTTTTCAGTTTTTATAACTAGCCATGTACAATGCTTAAAATGACACTTATCCCAATTTGATATCAAATGTAGTAATAGTTCTCCATGCTATCACATTCAAAACTTCTACTTTATATTATTATAGTCCTAACATGATATTTAAAGTTAATATAACCTACCTGCAAAACTGTGTATGTATATGTAAGCAAAAACATCCTAATTCCAGTGTAAATGTGATACAAGAAAAAGTACTTCACAATATAATCATTACATGGTAATAGTCACAGGATTTATTTGTAAAATAATGTGAATTTCCAAATATCAATGCTGGAACACTTAGTGAAATGGATACTTACATATGTAAAATCATGACCAGTGCGTTGGAAATAAATACTGAGTGGTATTTACATTGTAAGAAGACTTTTCCGACAAGCTGAATAATTCTTGATAAAGCTCTAAACAAAACAAATGACAATCTTCCCCCAATTTTGAATTCCTAGGCAAGCTCATGTAAAGTAAAACCTTGCAAAATATACCTTGTGTTTACTTGTAAAGTGGAGTAGGTTTCAAACTCACATAATTATAAAGATGTTTTTTCAATGCACACATGTCTATCAAGACACTGGATGTAGAGGGTGGGACATTATCCTTTCTCTGGGATTGTCCCTTGGATGCAAAACATTTCATCACTGTCTACTACATATTAAATGGAAATAGGGTCTCTGATATTTGTGGCAGTCAAAAAATCTGAACACACAATTTAAAAATGTTCCTTAAAGGATATTATCACTCTGTTAAGAAACTCTACAGCTTTGTATTTTACACTGGGATTCTATGGATTCTTGTAGGAATTATGTGAAGGAATAGAAAATAATCAGACAATATCCCTGAGTGATAAAACCACCTGTGGTGATAGAGCATCCGATCCGCATGTTTGTGGCTCTACTAGGTCACTGGAATCAAGTAGAGACGGGAGCTCATTAGGATGTAAACTCCATGGAGCAGGAATTTTTTATCTCTTTCATTCATTATTATATGCCCAGTGCCAAGAATAGTACCTGACATATAAAAGACACACAATAAATCTTTCATGAATAAATGAATGCATTTTCTACCTGCAATGGGAGGGAAACAAACCAGTAGAACCGATTTCCTGTGTGGCTTCTAATGATGTCAGTTTACCCTTAAGCCACCAGCACGTTTGATATCCCACACGCACTTCCTGACACCAGTAATCGCTGAACATTTGTATCCTTTGCAGACAGTAATAGGAAGAAATAAAGAAATCGGCCTACAAAACAGCCTTATCAAATCTTTGCTCAGATGGAGGGGGTCTGTAAGAAGTTGTTTTTCACATCGGCGACACATTTTCTGCACTTATACGTCATGATGGATAGGAAGTATGCCATTCAAATCACAGCTGACTGCTCAAACCAGACACCTAGGATGTCATAGAAAAGGCATTTGACATTCAGGTAATTAACAAGGTTTCAAGTACTCCATCACTAGTCAACATTGTAAAGCCTCATTTTCTTCATATGTAAGACAGGAATAACTTACCTTTCCTTAGGGTTGTTGTAAGGAGATAGTTAAGTAAGGACTAAAGGCAACATCAGGCACATCATAAATATTCAACCCTTTGTTCTCAAATTCATGCACCTTAGAATCACCCACCCATACCCAAATTCCTAATTTAGCAGGCTGTGGGTGGGGCCCAGGAACCTGCTTTCATTAAAGCATTCTGAGTGCTTATGAGGTAAGCTGTCCATAGATCACATATGAGAAATACTGAAATATACATCCGTTGTATTCTTATTCTTTATCACAGGAATCTTGCCTGCATTACAATGTGGTGAAAACTCAAGTTTACAAATGTAAGGATATGTTGCATACTGTGAATACATTATGAAGATGAGCTATGAACAGATCTACTTTGAATACTAACACCAACACCGAAACGACAGGGCACACATATCCTTGGGCAGAGACTGGCCTGAAGAACTGAGTTCTGGTTTTGTTCATCAGAGCCAGAAGACGATGGCAACCTGGCTGGGCCTGCTAATCAGTTACCGTGTTATGCTTCCTAACTAAGGTGGCATTTTTGTTTTTTAAGTCAAAGAATTCATTTCCCATCCCAAATTAGAAAAAAAATAATGTTTTATATTTAGAGATAAGCTTCTCTCATCTGGAATTCTTCTCAAAAATATCATCTGCCTTTGTGCTTTCCTAAAGAATATCAGACTGAAAGAAAGTTAAACTCTTTTGGATGTGTTTTGGCCTCCAGACTAGTAACCTCCAGTAATCCCTTCTGCTGCTGCCCCAGTTGCTTTTTGGATATTCACAACGCTGTTTCTTCCGTAAGTGCTTCCTGAGAGTTGCTTGTTTCTTTGTGCAGTTTTTCTCCTCCTACATCCTCGTCTGCAATATTAATCGCTCTTCTTTACATCTAATAATGAGAAATGCTACTTCTTCCTGTGAACTCTCAGAAGTTTTAAAAACTGTGATAGGAAGATGGTGAAGATATTTCAAGAGGTCTTTTCTTTAGCACTTATAATACCTTAGTGTGCTAATGACCTTTGTACTGGTTATAGGGAACAAGTGAAATTTTCACCCTACCTCTCATAGATGAATTAGGTATCTTACCTAAAATTCTCAGCAACACCATCAACAGAATTCAAATCTGCCTTTACCAGGATCTTTTGTAACTGTTTCTGGATCCCCAGGGTTTGTAGATTCTTGAAATCTCCTGGGATTTCATAGGCTAGGGACTAACAAGACAATTAAACAAAACTGAATGTTGACAAAGTTGGGTAGTAATTCATAATGGAGAGAAAAAGATTTTTAACCACAATTCCCTGGTGAAAATGTAGTCATTCATAATTTACATTCACATTCTCTCTTGAGTTGTATAGAAGCTAAACATTTGTGCACATATGTTATGTATATTATATATACACTTTCATATATACATATCTGCATATTAAAGCACACAATACTGTGTTATTATTATTAATAACAATACTGCATTATTGTTATTAAATAACAGTTCTTATATACAACCCTGGACCTAGACCTTAGCTCCTGCCAAGTGACCCACTTCAAAGCTCGCTCTCCATTGCTCATAACCTCTTTCACTTCTAGCATTTTCAGGAATAGACAAGTTAATAATTCTCAGAAGTTATTAGTTCTAGAGTTATTACACTATTTCTTTAGAGTTGTCTATAACAGTCACATTCCTTCATAATACTATCTTTATTAGACCCTCACCAAATTAAGTTGTTTAAGTGGCCATCTGGTATCTGCCAGGTTCATAACTGATACTGGTTCTAGAAGTAGTTCAAAGAAATACTATTTAAGTGGGATTAGATTGTTTACATATTTGAAGATTGGACACATAAACCCACTGTACTGGGAAATGGGACACTGGTAATTCATTTCATCCAGCAGCATAAAACTTACCTAAGAATCAACAGTGATATTATGGAATGAAGGACCGGTGGAGGAGAAGGCATTGAGCGATCAATTTTCTGAGGCACAGATGCATGCAAATAATATATTAAATATCATGCGGTGAGTTGGCTTCTACTGAAACTTGAACCAGGACTACCCTACTGAAAGAGAGCCAGAAAGACAGATGGCAGTGCCTAGTTATCAGAGACAGCATGGAAGTAATTACCCAAAATACCACACACTATAGATATTACCAGGTGTTTTGTTGTCCAGACATTTGTGGTAATATCTCATTCATTAGCTGGTTCTTATGAATGAAGTAGTTGGGAAACCAACCAAAGTAACACCTTTCTTAGACGTGAACTAGCTAAAGATGTTGTAAATTCAACCTCTTTATAACTTTCTGACCTAAGTTAGTTCATAGCCACTGAGACCAAAGTCTCTCTTTGAGGAAGAATCCTGAAAGTTAGCCAAGGGGTTCAATGAAGGTACATCATCCTTCAATCCTTATTGTAGTTGGCTTGCAAACATTTGTGAGGTTAAACTACACTGGGAAAAGGGAAGTACCCAGATCTTCTGTGAATTCTTGGATACTGGCTCTGAGCCAACATTAAACTGCAGAGATAGAAAACACCAGAGGTACATACTTTCCAGTGAGGCTAATGGAAACGATGTGAAAGATATTTTTAGCCACGGTGGGTTTCAGTAGGACTGGCTTTGTAGCCGCTCATTATTTACCCAGACAGAAATCACATGGGTTAAGAAATACAGAATATTGATTTTAATTTTCCATTCCTGACCCTCGGAAGGAAGACTATTATTGTTAGAAGGTCAAGTAGAAGCTAAACTGCTACCCCTAAACATAACTGAGATAGTAAAGAAAATGCAATATCACAGCCCTGGGGAGATATGCAGAGATTGGTGTTTTCATTAAAGACTTGAAAGATGCAAGGGTGGGGACCCCAATTCCTCACCTTGCACTCATTCCTTTGTCTGAGGGGAAAGGAATTGAGGGTCTTCAAGATGGAGGTCAGGAGTGAACAAGTAAGCAACTTGGAGAAAGCATCCAGGAATAGTAACTTTCATGTTGGAAAATTAAGTAAAGAGAATCAGATTGGAGCCAAAACAAATTTATACCCTCAAAAACTGTATAATTGAGCAGGATCACAATAAATGAAGACATTATGGCCATTCAGGGATAGATAATCCACTTTGAAGTCACTGGCTGTGTGGATGAGGCTGAAAGGCTTACATTTTATTCAGTCTTCAAAATGTGAGACTTTGTTTAGAAGATGTCTAACCTCCTTATGTGCGCACATATGCGCACAATTGTGTCCACACATACATATACTAAGGGGCTCTCACTAACCAGGTGGTTGAAGTGACATACTCTAAATACTAGTCAGGCTCTTTCCCTACAAACCCAGCTCATGTTCAATGGGCCTTTCTACAAACAACGAAAGCAGGTGGACTGGGCTCAGCAGCATGGTTTTCTTCTCACCAAGACCAAGTCGGCTACTTCTACTGTCAGTGTGCCGCATGTCAATAGCGGAGGCTGCCTCTATGCCTCTGATAACCCATAACTTTCTTGGAGGACTGTTAACAAGAGGGTTATATACTGAAGAAATGAGAGTACTTCTGATTAATCCAGAATAGCAGAGGTACTGACTTTCCTCTCAGCAATAATCATGTTTTGTGGGATTTATTTTGTTTACATAGCATTTTCACAGCAACTTGGTTCTGCTAGTGTCTGTGGATGTAGATCTACATAATATCCTTTTCATGAACATGGTATCCCCCCAAACATTACCTCTGTGAAAAAATACATTAGATGGCAAAGGGATCATAACAGTCTCCTCCAATCCACATAAATGATTGCTTCTGTTATTTGCCTCATCATTCACAAGTTAATTATCCTAATAAAATCAAGGAATAGCTATATGAATACTCAATCATGATTGCTCAGGTTTCCAGTAAGTATACTGCATTGTTTAAAACAGAAGCCAATATGGCCCATCTTCCTGCTATCAAGAAGCTGTATCTCTATGAACCAAGGAGATGATGTGGTCTTGGGCCCTGTGGCAGCCAGCTAAATGAGCCTTTCAGTGTTTTAAATACAGAGAGTGTATTTGTGCAAAGGACTTAGGTGCTGATATCTGAAACACATTTCCCCATTCCCAACTCATGAGTAATTACACCAGGAACATCAAGGCAGGACCATTTCTGTTAGACACTAGCCTCCCCTGACTGCTAATGTTGGCTCCAGCATCTCCCAGTGATGACCTTGTTGAAGTAATCTAAGACTGAACAATGGTCTAGTATGCTTTTGCCCATCCTTCCTTCTCTCTACTGTTCACTGTGGTCATTCTTGTATCATGATTTGATGGTACTGCTACTTATTCTGGCTCCCTTTCTGTTTTCTCTTGCTCCAGCACAGCTGTTTCCCGCAACAAAACCCTTGCAGATTTTGTTTCACCTCGGTGTCTGTTACTTGGAGAACTCTGACAGCCTCTCATTATTACATGAAATAGTCTACTGTAAACTGATCCACCTAACCATAAGCTTGTATTCCCATAAAATCTCATTTGGAAGTCTATGTGTACAAGAGTGGAATGCTTCCCCAAGGGAACACCCCGAATGCTCTGGTCATTTGGAATCTGGATATACTCTGGACATTTGAGGCTCCTCATGCTTTGATCTGAGAGAGGTCATTCTGCTGGGCATGGTGATTAACCCCAATCACCAGCGAGATATTAGTCAGTGATGCAAAATGAGATCAAAATTATGTTTGGAACCCAGAAGATTTAGTAGTATAGCTTTTAAAATTCCCTTAGCCTTCTCTTTCAGAGAAAAATTACTGCAACCATATAAACACAAAATGATCAAAGGCTCAGATCTAACAATAAGAAAATGGACAGCTTACCAGGTAACTTACTCAACTGTGGTGCTAAGAAAGAGTGAATAGACCACAGTCTTCTAAGGAAGGGGGTAGAGAGTTGTTTGTGATTATCCAATGGGAAGTTATAGTAGTAGTTAATTTTGTAAGTTTCAGCTATATAGATCCTTATTCCTTATCCCCACCCCATTCTTTTATTAGACACAAATCTGAATGTAAATATAAGTACCTTATAGTATAATTTATATATAGTATAAAATAATATAGGGGCATATCACAAGCACTACTAACCCAGAAATGCCCACTACACATCATCTCTGCTGTGCAATACCACCAGGAGTTCATTTTTTAAAATTAAACTGGTAAGTCCAAGATATTTGTTGTATGAACAAGAACACTCAAGAACACGTGTATTTTTAAAAAGTGTTTATTAGAATTCATTTGTCTAAAAGTCACCTTAGAAAACCTTTATTTTAAGACTTCAAATTTCAATTATGATACAAGTAATAAAATTCCCTCAGAACTTTAAACTGTAATTTCAAATTAACATGGAAGTTTCTTTTGAATCCTTCCCAACCATAAACTGCAGGTGAAATATTTCCAACAGTGAGTAAAACTTACTGCCAAACTTACATTTCAACATTGTAAAGCCTTTTCTAAAATATGTTTAGTTATATTTTATTATGTTCTTATTGATTGTTCTGTCTTCCTCAAATTACTTTTAGCTGTACTTTATCTTCTGACTAGACTAGACTTGAATCTGTAGTTGAGATAGCTTTTCCATACAGAAAATAATAGAACTCTACACTTAAGCCAATGAAAGTTACAGTATCTGGTATATGTTGATAATTATTTGGTGAAGAGTTTGGTTGATTCTGTAAAAATGATCAAAACAGGAGTTCTTGACCAGTAGGCTGATCATCATCTCCTTGGTAGTTCTGTATTAGTATTTATGGTAGTAAGATGTTTTAAGATAGGTTCATTATACCAAATTTACTTTTAGTAACAGATGTTTCCCTCCGAAATAATGTATTTTCTAGTCTTTCTTAACTGACATTAAATAACTGATTTTCTGCCACTAAGGTACACCAATTAGATCTGTTAAGATTACTTTAAAAATAAATTTTAAAGGAATAATATTATTAGGGGAAATACAGAAATTTCTTTCAGGAAATGAGAGTGCGCTGGCATAAATGGCTTTCTGTTCTACAGTGTTATCTACATCTAGCATATAGGAATTAAACAGTTGTGCCTGTGTCAGTAGCGATCTCTGTCACCCCTAGTGCTCAGTGTGCACCTTGGATTTACTTTTCAGGCTCACGTGAACCACTGCTGGTGCTGATGAGGCTTCCTGCTCTGCCTGCAGTGCCTACATTTTTTAGGACAATGTCCTTCCATTTTATTTTCTTTCATATTTTGTAATTACTGCTTTTACCAACAGAAACAAGGACATACTCATGTTTTATCAACATAAATTACATTATCACTGCCTTCTTTTTAAAAAACAAAATTAATGCATCTCAGTCATTATTTTTTTATCACTACCTGTATATATTCTCTATATAGACTTTTGTCTTTTAAGTAATGTGAAATCATAGACTTTTATTTCTCAAATTGCTTCAGTTCACTATAGGGATTTCTTTATATCACATAATGGTGTTTTGATGCTCAGAATCTCACAACTTGGGTGGAAAATCCTCATAGGTTCACCCCTATAAAATAAAAGAGGAACCTGGGAATTAAACAGTGATGCACAAAAGCATATCTGTAAGAACTTTCCTGATTCTGATTTTTCCTTAATTGAGAACCTGTGTAAGAGATAAGAGATTGGACAGATCATGCTTCCTGAGTCTAATTGCACTGAGTTATTTCAGATGCTTCTGGGTCCTTGTACAAATGCTTCTGGGTAAAAAAAGAAGTACACAAATATTCTTAAGAGATTCTGTTAGGGGGATGGACAGTGATCTTTTCAATTAGTTAGTAGTCATAGGAAAATATTAAAAGTTACTTCAGAATATTTGGTCCTATTTCTAGGAAATATCTATATAAATACTATTCTTACTTATATCTGACAGCCAAATATATTCTCATGATAAAGGAATGGTTCTGTCAGTTTATGAAAAAGGGACAAGTTTTGTGTGGCTAAAATTGCAATATTTCCAGAATCTCTTCCCTGGACTTAGTGTACCTCCATATCAAAAGGTGTGTCCAAGGTGTGAAGAGAAGGAGTGCATTTCCATATAAATAGGGGACTATAAGGGAGTGGAGAGGTGAGTGCATGCAGGGACCAGAGACGTTTTTGGAGGGCCTTCACAGCTGGGTCTGGAGAGACACAGGTGAACAGGAGTAGACGACTTCTTGTAGGTAATAAACGGATCTCTCCTACTTTACTTTTCCCTTTGACTGATTTTGGCTTAAAGGTTTATTTGCCCTGGGATGGGAACACATTTTCCTCCAGAGTTACAATTTGAGTTTTAAAGATTGTTTTCAATGTGGAGTAACATGCAGTTCAGTAGAATCTTTAGTTTTTATGCTTAAATTTCTCATCTCCTAAATTGTCCTCATATTGTCATTTTAGGTCTTTTGGATTGTATTGTCTCAAAGGTTGCAAATTCTTTAACTGCCATCCTAAGAATTCTTGATCATGATGGAAAACAAAGGAAGCTCTTCTTGAAATGTAAACCTGACCAAAACTGTCTTTCCATGTCCTCAGAAGGAGAGAATCTTGATTTATTTGAAGATTTTTATCAGAGCATCCTTCACATCCTTATTCCTCAGGCTGTAGATCATGGGATTGACCATGGGGAACACCACAGTGTAAAATGTGGAAGCTATTTTGTCCCAATCAAAAGAATAGGTAGATCGGGGACGACCATAAATGTAGAGAATGGAGCCATAGTACAAGGTGACAGAGACCAGGTGGGAGGAGCATGTAGAGAAGGCTTTGAGGCGGCCCTGGGTGGAGCGGATCCTCAGGATGGTGGTGATGATGAAGAGGTAGGAGGCGAGTATGAGCACAGAAGGGATAATGACATTGGAGGCCAGGAGGAAGTACAGCACAGTCTGATAGCCATCTTTCCTGCCACAGGCCAACTTGAGTAATGGAAACGAATCACAGAAAAAGTCATCAATGACATTGTCACTGCAGAATTTCAAGTCAAAAGTTCTTTTAGTGATGATGCAACTGTTGATAAAGCCACCAAGGTATGAGGCTGCTACCAAAAATGTACATAGCTTTATGGTCATAGCCTGTGAATAAAGCAGCGGCTTAGAGATGGCCACATAGCGGTCATAAGCCATGGCAGCCAGCAGGTAACACTCACTGTACGCCAGCCCAGCAGAGAAGAAGAACTGAGCTACACAGCCAGCAAAGGAGATGCTTCTGTCCTCAGAGATGCATGTCACTATGATCTTAGGCGTGTAGACAGAAGAATACCAGAGATCCAGAAAAGACAGATTCCCAATAAAAAAATACATGGGCGTGTGCAGCCGGGAGTCATTGAAGATCAGCACCATGAGGGTGATATTTCCTACCATGGTCACAGAGTACACACCCAGGAATACCACAAAGAGGACGCGCTGCGTCACGGGGTCTGTGCTGAAGCCCAGCAGGATGAACTCTGTCACCGTGTGGTTGCTCCTCTCCATGGCTCTAAGGAATGTCACATGGGAGGAGAGAAATGGAGAGTTCAGCCTGAATCACTGTGCTGAAGAAATGGAATTTTGCTCAATAAATAACATTGTACCACTAGTAAATCTTAACGTCCCAAATCCAGCAATGTAATTGCTTGTTTTAGAAACAGATTTCATTTTGCAGCAGTCCATTTAGATTTTCCAACTATATGCTCTTAAGATACTTAGGCACATGAAAGTTTCCAAGACTTTCTTTTAGCAAACACCAATTCAAATCATGCAGGATCAAACTGAAGGTGGCTAGGAGCTGTCTACAGACAGGAGGAAGGGGAGAAGTTTGTATACAGAAGATGGAGCAAAGCAAAGTAAGAATTTGATTATTAATAGCTTAAATGGTTGCCTTATTAGGAAATGTCTAGTTGTCTGTTTTGATTGGTAGTTCTTAGGTTTCATTTTCTGGGATTCATTTACCCTGGCTCAGGTTTTGGTTAGCTTACATAGGTGCCAAAGTATGAAATCCAACTCAGTCTAATGGTGTCCTATAAATGGCTATAGCAATATTGAATTACAAATTTCAGGTTGGTTATTTTTTCTTTTAGGAATGATTGACTTTTTTATGATTAATATTTTCTTATTTCCTGTCTACTTCATAATATCCATTTATTTTTTATGTATTTCTTCCCAGCTTGTATCATTGCTTTTCTGGAATATTGAAATTTATGTATTTTAATATACATTTTACAGATCAAATATTTTTCCTTCAGTTTTTCCATATATTGAGACACCCTAAAGCCATTGTAAATTCGTATTTCATGAAAATATCGATACATGTAAAAAATACTCAGGAGATTGAAGAAAAAAACTTGATACAGACAAGTTTTAGGGAAAAAAAATATTCCAAAGGATGGAATACAATAATGGGAATACAAAATTCACAAGATTACTATTGAGAAAAGAAACAACAATCCTGAAATGATGCATTGTGCACCTTCCCACCACCCCCCCAGCAAAAGTATAGACATTAAATTACAGTTTCAACCTATCCCAGTGATGAGACCTGTTGGTAGTTCATTTGGAAATTTCCTGATAGACACAAGTGAGGTAATGTGCATGATAAATCTCTCTGCTGTTTCCTCCCCACTAAAGGAAGATGTCCTGGCTTGCAATAATTCTTTCTCTTCTTTTATTCATAACTTCTGTGTCCTACTCTCTTGTCTACACACACCTTCCATTCTGTACAGCATCTTTGGGTATGCCTGCTTGCTCATTAGATACTGTCCTTTCATGAAAAGCCTAACCAAGCCAAGTAGAACTCAGGTGTACTGGTTGAATTTTGCTTTTTACCACTGTGCTCTTTCCCATGTGCTTTTGCTGGAAAACATGGATCAGTTCAATGTTTATCTCATCTTAGTGTGTTGGTTATTATGAGATATTGTGGGCTGTTTATTTTCAGTGAATCACATCACACTGTCAGGGCCAAGAACAGGCTGTCCCAGTATGTTGTGTTGTAACGTGCAGATTGTGGTGGTGAAAACCATCAAGGGCCAGGAGACGCAGAAAGATGCTTGGATCTCCCTCGACCACATTGTATGAAAAGAATTTAGATGGAGGAACTATTCTGGCAGAAGAGCAATCACCATAAATAGCTATATCATAATGTAACCCAGGGGTGATTGACAGGGAGGGATGACACAAAGCCTGTTTGTTAAAATTTCTCCCTGTGCCCCTTCTTTTTCTGTGGCCTATCAAGTATTTTGTTTACCAAACATTTTTATTCTTTTCATACTCCTGAGAATTACATCCATTTTCCTGTGAACCTCAGGACCCTCCCCCTTCTCCTTACTTAGTTTAGGATGACGTATATATCTCATTCTCCCTGTCTTTGGAATCTGTCTATGGATTCCCCATATGTAGATAACGAACTTTGATTTTTTTTCTCCTGTAATCAGTCTCATGTCAATTTTATTCTTAAACCAGCAGAAGAATATTTAGGGGTTCTGGACATTGCTTCCTCCCCAGCAACACAAACTGAGAACAATTTTGTGCTGGGAAAAATTGGTGATAATGGATTCATGAGACTACTGAGATAGACAGGCAAATGGGGCAAGGGTCAAGCTGTTTTAAAATCTACTTACCCTGTGAGAAAAAGCTCAGTTTATTCTTTAACGTAGTCTGTATGCCCTTCTTTTACCACATAATCACCTAAGTAAATCGGTACACAGAACAAGAGACAGACCTGCACAGTGTAAATGAATGTACATGGCTAAAGAATGCTGATACCTTTATAAATACAGTCACCTAAATAACCCAATTCTTCGGACAAAACTTCAAAGGAATTGTTTCATCACCTGTATACCTCATGCCTTATGTCAACCCCTACCCCAAAGACCCTATAAAACCCCAAACCTAAATTATGTGTCTCTGAGCTCTTTGAGTTTGTACAGTTTACAAGTAATTATCTTGCTGCATAAGCCTATTACACTTTGTCTCTGATTTTTTTTCATGGAAAAGACCAAATTGGCCAACCTACGCCTCTCCTGTAAGTGTCTCTGTCAATTATCTGTCCCATTCAGCTTTCTAGCCTCACCACAGTTTTATCCTCTCTTCCTGTTTTACTTCAGCCCAGTAAGGATGCGGACAGAATCTCACTCTCCAGTGCACCACAGCTCTCCCCTATTCTGGGGTGGTAAGGACGTGATTCCCACAAACTGAAGGTCAAGGGGACACTGGACATCAGATGTCCCTGGCTTTATGAGTTGGTAAAGGATTTGCCCTATGCTGTTAGGAGTTCCATGAACTTCCCATTTCTCCCTCTGCTCTTCCTAGCTCTGTGCTGCCTGCACAGCTGCTGACATTACTTTTCTATTCTTGCTTTAACAAATTCCTTTCCAGCTGACACTTGTTCAACCTGTTCATGAGTTCTTTCCCAGTCTGAGTCCAGAGCCCTCCCCTTCCTGGCTGAGGGTTCACACAGCGTGCAGGGAGTGGTCTCCCCAGACATGGCTGCCTAAGCACACCGCAAGGGGCTTCATGTGGGAAAAAGTTGAAAATCCTGACCGTAATCTTGAATTCAATATCTTCCAGTCTGATTAGTCTCTGATTCTCATAATTATTCTAGAATTTGATTATTTATAAAAATAATGCCTGAAAATTGTAAATACTTTACTTTGACTCAAGCAGTGTGCTTAGTATTTTATAGGCATCATTATGCATTCCCACAACATCCTTCATAGATATTTTTTAAAGATTAAAAGCAATAATTTTGCTGATGACCAAACTGAGGTTTAACAAGTAAGTACTGATTATAAAATTTGTATGTGGTATTATCATATTCCAGTGAACCTGTACTTACACATTATATCACCTCCTTTCATATTTGGTATTAAGTTAACCAATGCTTGTGGACCCCATGGGGCCTCTCTTTTTGGTTATAACACTTTAACTAAAACCAATTTAATAATACTGAGAAATTCATATGGTTTACAGGTAAGTACTTTGTACATATGGGGCCACATAAATGCTTCTAAGTAGCACCTAAATCATCTTCTGGCAGAGTCTCTGACAAAGAGAAGAAATATTACTCACCTCACCCAGGGCCAGGACACTGACATGAACTCACAGTCCCTCAAAGCAAAGAGCTACCCCTTGGATCCAGACAACTTATACCAGCTCAGGCTCCCCAGGGCATTTCCTGCACTGTGCACCACGGGGGTTCATAGCTTTGAAAATGTCTAAAAAGGCAATTAACCAAATATTGTGTTAACTTTATTCACAAGAATCTTGCTCAATGCAAAACAGGAGAATAATTACTCTGAGAACCTACTCCTTACAAAACAACCTCCCAAGAATTTTAATTGTCAAACAACTCTGGAGTATATACTGCAGTTATTATAGAGAAGAAAATAAGCCCAGAGCACATAATTAATTTGCCCAATGTAAGCTCAAAAGTAAGCAAATCAGGAATTAAAGTATTCTGATTATGAAATTCATACTCTTTCCCCTATACGAAGTATACTTCAAAGACACATAACCCTCTGTATCTGTTCAACTTAGACTCTTAAGTCTTTAAACATAGACTCCCCTTGTCCTGAGTGTCTATGCAGATAGATTTTTTAAAATTTTTTTATTAAGGTATTATTGACACACACTCTTATGAAGTTTCCACATGAAAAAACAATGTGGTTACTACATTCGCCTATATCAAGTCCCAACCCACACCCCAATGCAGTCACTGTCCATCAGGTTAGTAAGTTGCCACAGATTCACTATTTGCCTTCTCTGTGCTACACTGCTTTCCCTGTGACACCCCACACTATGTGTACCAAACATAATACCCCTCAATCCCCTTCTCCCTCCCTCCCCACCCGCCTTCCCACACCTCTCCCCCTTGGCAACCACCAGTCCCCTCTTGGAGTCTGTGAGTCCACTGCTATTTTGTTCCTTCAGTTTTGCTTCATTGTTATACTCCACAAATGAGGGAAATCATTTGGCACTTGTCTTTCTCCACTTGGTTTATTTCACCGAGCATAATATCCTCTAGCTCCATCTATGTATTGCAAATGGTAGGATTTGTTTCTTTCTTATGGCTTAATAGTATTCCATTGTGTATATGTACCATCTTCCTTATCCATTCATCTACAGATGGACACTTAGGTTGCTTCCATACCTTGGCTATTGTAAATAGTGCTGTGATAAACATAGGTGTGCATATGTCTTTTCGAATCTGTGAAGTATTTTTTAGGTAAATTCTAAGGAGTGGGATTACTGGGTCAAATGGTATTTCTATTTTTAGTTTTTGAGGAACCTCCATATTGCTTTCCACAATGGTTGAACTAGTTTACATTCCCACCAGCAGTGTAGGAGGGTTGCCCTTTCTCCACATCCTCACCAGCATTTGTTGCTCTTAGTCTTTTCGATGCTGGCCATCCTAACTGGTGTGAGATAATATCTCATTGTGGTTTTAATTTGCATTTCCCTGATGATTAGTGATGTGGAGCATCTTTTCATGTGTCTTGGCCATCTGAATTTCTTCTTTGGAGAATTGTCTGTTCATATACTCTGCCCATTTTTTAATCGGGTTATTTGCTTTTTGGGTGTTGAGGCATGGGAGTTCTTTATATATTTTGGATATTAACCCCTTGTCAGATATGTCATTTACAAATATATTCTCCCATACTGTAGGATGCCTTTTTGTTCTGTTGATGGTGTCCTTTGCCATACATAAACTTTTTAGTTTGATGTAGTCCCATGTGTTCATTTTTACTTTTGTTTCCCTTGCTCGATGAGATGCGTTCAGGAAGAAGTTGCTCATGCTTATATTTAGGAGATGTTTGCCTATGTTGTCTTCTAAGAGTTTTATGGTTTCATGACTTACATTCAGGTCTTTGATCCATTTTGAGTTTATTTTGTATATGGAGTTGAACAATAATCCAGTTTCATTCTCTTGCATGTAGCTGTCCAGTTTTGCCAACACCAGCTGTTGAAAAGGCTATTTCCCCATTGTATGTACATGGCTCCTTTATCATATATTATTTGGGTTTATACCAGGGCTCTCTAGTCTGTTCCATTGGTCTATGGGTCTGTTCTTGTGCCAGTACCAAATTGTCTTGATTACTGTGGCTTTGTAGTAGAGCTTAAAATTAGGGAGCATAAGCCCCAGGCTTTATTCTTCCTTCTCAGGATTGCTTTGGCTATTCGGGATCTTTTGCAGTTCCGTATAAATTTTAGAATGATTTGCTCTAGTTTATTGAAGAATGCTATTGGTATTTTGATAGAAATTGCATTGAATCTGTAGATTGCTGTAGGCAGGATGGCCATTTGACAATATTAATTCTTCCTATTCATGAGCACAGGATGTGTTTCCATTTATTGGTAGCTTCTTTAACTTCTCTCATGAGTATCCTGTAATTTTCATAGTACAGGTCTTTCACTTCCTTGATTAGGTTTATTCCTAGATATTTTATTCTTTTTGACACACAACTGCAAAAGGAATTGTTTTCCTGATTTCTCTATCTACTAGTTCATTGTTAGTATATAGGAATGCCAGAGATTTCTGTGTATTGATTTTGTATCCTGCAACTTTGCTGAATTCAGATATTAGGTCTAGTAGCTTTGGAGTGGGTTTTTTAGGGATTTTTATGTACAATATCATGTGATTTGCAAACAGGGACAATTTGACTTCTGCCTTGCCTATCTGGATGCCATTTATTTCTTTGTGTTGTCTGATTGTTAGGACCTCCAGTACTATGTTGAATAGAAGTGGGGAGAGTGGGCATTCTTGTCTTGTTCCTGATCTTAAAGGAAAAACTTTCCGCTTCTCACTGTTAAGTATAATGTAGGATATGGGTTTGTTATATATGGTCTTTATTATGTTGAGGCACTTGCCCTCTATACCCGTTTTGTTGAGAGTTTTTATCATGATTGGATGTTGAATTTTGTTTAATGCTTTTTCAGCATCTATAGAGTTCATTATGTGGTTTTTGTCCTTCTTTTTGTTGATGTGGTGGTTGATGTTGATAGATTTTCAAATGTTGTACCATCCTTGCATCCCTGGAATAAATCCTACTTGATCATTATGGATGATCTTTTTGATGTATTTTTGAATTTGGTTTGCTAATATTTTGTTGAATATTTTTGCATCTATGTTCATCGGGGATATTGGTCTATAATTTTCTTTTTTTGTGGTGTCTTTGCCTGTTTTTGGTACTAGAATGAGTTTGGAAGTGTTCCTTCTTCTTCTACTCTTTGGAAAACTTTAAGGAAGATGGGTACTAAGTCTTCACTAAGTGTTTGATAAAACTCAGCCGTGAAGCCATCTGGTCCAGGGATTTTGTTCTTAGGTAGCTTTTTGATTACCAATTCAATTTCGTTGCTGGTAATTGGTCTACTCAGATTTTCTGTTTCTTCTTGGGTCAGCCTTGGAAGGTTGTATTTTTCTAGAAAGTTGTCCATTTCTTCTAGGTTATCCAGTTTGTTAGCATATAATTTTTCATAGTATTCTCTAATAATTCTTTGTATTCCTGTGGTGTCTGTAGTGATTTTTCCTTTCTCATTTCTGATTCTGTTTATGTGTGTAGACTTGCTTTTTTTTTCTTGGTAAGTCTGCCTAGGGGTTTATCTATTTTGTTTATTTTCTTGAAGAACCAGCTCTTGCTTTCATTGATTCTTTCTATTGTTTTATTCTTCTCAATTTTATTTATTTATGTATTAATCTTTATTATGTCCCTCTTTCTACTGACTTTGGGCCTCATTTGTTCTTCATTTATTAGTTTCATTAATTTTGAGTTTAGACTGTTCATATAGGATTGTTCTTCTTTCCTGAGGTAAGCCCTGTATTGCAATATACTTTCCTCTTAGCACAACCTTCGCTGCATCCCACAGATTTTGCAGTGTTGAATTATTCTTGGCATTATTCTCCATATATTGCTTGATCTCTGTTTTTATTTAGTCATTGAACCATTGGTTATTTAGGAGCATGCTGTGAAGCCTCCATGTGTTTGTGGGATTTTTCATTTTCTTTGCATAATTTATTTCTAGTTTCATATCTTTGTGGTCTGAGAAACTGGTTGGTACAATGTCAATGTTTAGAATTTACTGACACTCTATTTTTGACCTAGTATATAATGTATTCTTGAAAATATTCCATGTGCACTTGAGAAGAATGTGTATTCTGCTGCTTTTGGGTGTAGAGTTCAGTAGGTCTCTGTTAGGTCCATCTGTTCTAATGTGTTATTCCACGCCCCTGTCTATTTATTTTCTGTCTGATTGATCTGTCCTTTGGAGTGAGTGGAGTGTTGAAGTCTCATAGAATGAATGCATTGCAATCTATTTCCCCTTTTAATTCTGTTAGTATGTTTTTACATATGTAGGTGCTCCAGTGTTGGGTACATAGATATTTGTAATGGTTATATCCTCTTCTTGGATTGACCCCTTTATCGTTATGTAATGTCCTTTGTCTCTTGTGACTTTCTTTGTTTTGAAGTCTATTTTGTCTGATACATGTACTGCAACTCCTGCTTTTTTCTCCCTATTAGTTGCATGAAATATCTTTTTCCATCCCTTCACTTTTAGTCTGTGTATGTCTTTGTGTTTAAAATGAGTCTCTTATAGGCAGCATATAGATGGGTCTTGTTTTTTAATCCATTCAGTGACTCTATGTCTTTTCATTGGAGCATTCAGACCATTTACATTTAGGGTGATTATCAATAAGTATGTACTTATTGCCATTGCAGGCTATAGATTCACGGTTACCACAATTTCAAGGTTAACTTCCTTACTATCTAAGAGTCTAACTTAACTCACTTAATATGCTACTACAAACACAATCTAAAGGTTTTTCTTCTCTTCCTTTTTCTTCCTCCTCCATTCTTTATATATTAGGTATCATATTCTGTACTCTTTGTTTATCCCTTGATTGACTTTGGGGATAGTAATTAACTGTTCTAAGTTCTTGCTTAGTAATTAATTGTTCTACTTTCTTTACTGTAATTTTATTACCTCTGGTGACAGCTATTAAACCTTAAGAACACTTCCATCTATAGCGTTCACTCCATAATACACTGTAGAGATGAGACAGTTTGTGGGAGGTAAATTCTCTCAGCTTTTGCTTATTTGGAAATTGTTTAATCCCCCCTTCAAATTTAAATGATTATCTTGCCCAATAAAGTATTCTTCGTGTGAGGCCCTTCTGCTTCATTGCATTAAATACATCATGCCACTCCCTTCTGGCCTGTAAGGATTCTGCTGAGAATTCTGATGATAGCCTGATGCGTTTTCCTTTGTAGGTGATCTTATTTCTCTCTCTGGCTGCTTTTAATAGTCTGTCCTTATCCTTGATCTTTGCCATTTTAATTATCATATGTCTTGGTGTTGTCTTCCTGTGTCCTTTGTGTTGGGAGATCTGTGGATCTCCATGGCCTGAGAGACTATCTCCTTCCCCAGATAGGGGAAGTTTTCAGCAATTTCTTCCTCAAAGACACTGTTTATCCCTTTTTATCTCTCTTCTTCTTCTGGTACCCCAATTATGAGAATACTGTTCCATTTGGATTGGTTACACAGTTCTCTCAATATTCTTTCATTCTTAGAGATGCTTTTTTCTCTCTTTGCCTCAGCTTCTTTATATTTCTTTTCTCTAATTTCTATTACATTTATCATCTTCTCCACTGTATCTAATCTGCTTTTAAAACCTTCCATTGTTTGTTTCATTTCTGATACTGTGTTCCATAATGATTGGATCTCCAACCGGAAATCATTTCTCAGTTCTTTAATATTTTTCTGTACCTTCATGAGTAGGTTAATGATTTTTATTTTGAAATCCCTTTCAGGAATATTCGATTTGAGGCCGATTTGATTTGAATCTTTCTCAGGTATTGTATTCATAATTTTACTTTGATCCAGGTTCCTTTGGCATTTCATATTTGAATATGGCACCCTCTAGTGCCCAGAAGCTCTACTCTCTCGAGCTACTCAGCCCCTGAAGCAATGTTGGGGGTCAGTAGGGGAGCGGTATTTGTGGCTAGGGGGAGGAAAGAGCTGTTTTCTGCTTCCCAGCTGCTATGCCTGTCTCCACTGCCAAAACCAGTGAGCCAAGCACACAGGTATAAGCCTCTATGCTTTGCATTTGTAGTTGCTGTAGACGGGGCTTCCCTCTGACTGGCCTAATACCAGGGTAGGGTTTGCCAGTTTGCAAACTAGTTGGGGCTGGCCAGGAAAAAGTCACAGTAGTCTGAGTATCATGGAGTGGGTCCTTGGGGCTGTGTAGCCAGCCGGGGAGCAGGAGCACCTGAGCATCATGAAAGTTCCCAATCTGTTGGGCACAGTGCACCCAGACAATTTTGTCTACCTGTCCTTTCTCCTGAGCAGTAAGCTCTGTGCAATTCTTGCTCCTTTAGTAGCCCCTTGGTTTTAGGAAGTCTCTCAAACTGCCCACCTTTTTTTATCCCAGAGCAGCCAGATATGGATCTCTGCTTTCCATAAGCAGCTGGAATCTCAGTCTCTCCAGGTATTCTGCCTGTCTTAGCTTTCCAACCCCCTAATCACGAGAGTACCATCAATGCACCATGAAATGTAGGTTTCTGCTCCCAGAGCAAATCTCCAGAGTTAGGTATTCAGCAGCCCCAGGCTTCCACTCCCTCCCCACTCTGTTTCTCTTCTTCCCACTGGTGAACTTGGGTGAGGGAAGGGCTTGGGTCCCACAGGGCTATGACTTTGGTACGTTACCCTTTTCTGTGATGTTTATTCTTTCCTCCAGGTGTATGCAGTTTGGTGCAGTCACCTTTCCTGTTGCTCTTTCAGGATTAGTTGTATTAATTATATTTTCATATCATATGCAGTTTTAGGAGGAAGACTTTGTCTCACCTCTCACACCACCATCTTTAATCCTCCTCTGGCTGGTGGTTCTGATGGGAATATTGCCAGGAGCATGCTGGGCCCTGTTTTCACCCCTGTATAAACTGCAGTCTGGCCCATCTCTCTCTCCTGCTCAAGCAGCAGCAACACCCTGCAGACAGATTTTTGTAACAAACATATTCAATTTCCCTTCAATGATTTCCAGCTCATTTGCTAATTTTTAAATGACAAGAAAGACATCATATTGCCTAATGTCTCTTAAAATAATTTTTCAAGCTTCTCCTTTATTATGATAATAATATTTATTGAGCACACAGTATTTGCCAGGCTCTCTGCTGTTTTAAAGAGATATCACATTTTAACCTTCACAACAATCTTGTGAATATGATCATTATACCCATTTTATAGATGAGCTAAAGCATAGAAATGACTTGCAGATGAGCTGAGACTTACACTGCTCAAAGTCATAAGTGGTGAGATTTCTAGGGCCAAGACTCAAAAGCAGATCTCTCAGAGCTCAACATCTTGTTCCCCAACCTGCTTATCAATCTAACATTTACTGTGTTCTATATACTCTGCCAGGCACCTTGGACAAGAGAGACAACTAAGGCATGGGGACTGACCTCAAGAAGGGTGTGATTTATTGGGAGAAAACAAATCTTTGTAAACACTGTGATAGGTTATGACTGGATTACCTATGTACTTGCTGGTGGGAGGCAGGCAGGCGGGGAGAGCTTGTTAGGGGCCATGAGGGAAGTGTTGTGTCTGGTCTGAGAGGGTTTTTACAGGAGGGAGACACAGGCATGTGGGCTTGAAGATGCCTGGATAGTTACCACATGGGTGGAGGGCCTTTCTAGCAAAGGAAAGAAACTACCAGTGTGGGGGCACAGAGCGGGAAATGGAATGAAGGGCAGAGGGACTGTTCCAAGCTTGTCCATCTGTCTGTAGTGTAGAGTGTTTGTTGAAATAATGGTAGGTGAGAGTGCAGAAGAATTTTATGCCATGCTCAGAATATTCTCAGAAACAATGGTTTAACCCGGACCAATGTTAACATGCTTGAAAGGTCAGGGACTGTGGGAAAAAGCATGGTGCCAAGGGAGGCAACTGGCTCTGCCCGAATGAATTGTTCACTGCAGGTCTGAGTAATGAGACCTGAACATGCTCCTCCCCGTTCCTCTGTGATCAAACATGAGGAAAGAGGGACCCTCGTAATAGTGCAGTGGGACTACTGGAGATTATAAAGCGAATCAGCAGGCATGGCTGAGTCTAACCTTGGTGTCTCTGATTCCAAATTGTGTGATCTTTCTACTCCAGCAAATTCCTCATGCATCTTCTTCTGCCATGACATAAATCCCCCTTCATGTAGGTATTCTTGCTGGTAGTCACATCTTCAAATAACCCTTGACCTCCTGAGCCTCACTCTCTAATCCACCTGTCATCATGTGTGGGTGCTTGATAATCTGCTGAGAGGGGAACATAAGTAGAAATGAGCAGCTTTGCAACACAAGGGGACATTTCTTCTTCCTCAGGGAAACTTTTAGCTACAAATGCCTACATTTCTCCACATGAACACCACACACTCATATGTACACACACGTTTTTATTTGTAGCTCAAAGGGCATTCACATTTGAAATATTTGCACTTGATTTTCATTCTGCTTAAAACATCCTTTTACTAACTTTAGTTCATCAACAATGTATCACCATCTCAAGGAGCTCTTCGCCATCACTCTTCTCAAACTTTTGCCCCCCACCACAGCACTGTCTGTCCTCTTTCCCTGCTTTATTCTTCTCCAGGACACTTACCTTAGGGGTTGCCATGTAATTTACTTAATCATTTCATTTGCTGCCTGTCCCACTCACTAGGACATGCTTATAATAAGGACGTGTTTTGTTTGTTTTTTACACTGCACGATGCGCATGCTTAAAACGGACTCTGGCACAGAGCAGGCACACGTGACATTTGCTGAGTGGGTGAATAGACAAACTGCCCTAATTCTCAGGGAGCATATCAATCAAATGCACAGTCTGGTCTATTCTGATGATGGCAATGAAGCCTCAAAGGAATTGGTCATTATCCCACATTACTTACTATGTAACTAGAAATCTTTGACCATTCTGTGCTATTTGCAGGCACGTGCAAGAAAATACAAGGGCAAGCATAGTCACAGAATACACAGTCTGACCACTAAAATACAGAAATTATATTTCAAAATACAGTATATTAATGAGGGAGGTAATTTCCATTTGAGCAGCAAATTGCTTAGTGTGGGAGAGCTGTTGAGTCCCATAACTTCAGAATCAAAGGTAGCCCTGATTAGAAGTTAGACCAACTAGAGACAGCACTGGGCCTTCAGGCTAATGATATGGACTCAAGTTCCCTCTCACTGCCTCTCAGCTGTCAGAAGACCTTACACAAATGACTTAGTTATATTAAGCCTTGACTCTCTTACTTCCTAGACAGAGCTGTTTTTAATGATAAGGAATATAATGTTTGTAAACTAATCCGAGGAGGGCTTGACACATGGAAAAGTTCAGTACATCAGGGAACCCTCTAACTCTGAGAGCATAAGCACCACTTGACATATGGCTAAAACTGAAGCTTACTGGGCCTCTTCCTGTAGAGACCAAATTTAGCAAGTCAGAGTTCCAAGGAGCTTTCCTGGAATGCCACACTTACCACAATGACAGCAGTCCTACTTTACAGCACATGAAGATGAAATGAACTAGTGTGTGTATATCCAAAGGCATTTTGCATGTACTTATACAATACTTGTGGGAAGCAATATAGGCTATTGAGCATGAGATGTGGGGTCAGAGAGACCTGAACTGAATTCTGATTCCAACCCTTCCTGACTTGATCATCATGGAAAATTTATTTAACCCTCCTGAGAATCAATTTCCTCATATGTAATATGCTTCTCATCTGAAATAATGAAATAATCTTATAGGATTGCGGGTACATTTACTGGAGACAATGCATTTTTAAGGAGATTGGAAGTATAGTTGACATCCAATAGATATTACATTTTGAACATTTAATATTATGTTGGTTATTAATGACATTTTATTGTAGGGTGGTTGGTGGAGTCATTATTATTATGGTAAAGAGTGAGGATGATAAAATTGGTGGCCACAAGGACCCCTTTTTACCAGGACTGCTTCCCTCTGCTAGTCAAGCACGCTCTTCTTTGGCACAGAGCTCTCCTAATGAGTTTGAATTGTCAACCTTAGCCCATCTTCCACTGACTTTCTTTATTTCTCTGTCTTATGCACCATTAATTTTAAAATAATTATGAACTTTTTTGGATTACTGAAACCTAGGGAACCTGTACTGTGTGGATCCTGAAAATGTTCAAATCCACAACACAAACAAAATAGTGCACACATTTTTGTTGTGTTTCCCTTGAGGCTTAAACAAGGACTACAAGTAACAGGTGAAAGCATTTCCATAAGAAAGAAATTCTCTTCTGGCCAGTCTTACCAGGGACTGTGGCAGCCCAAGAGCATTAATAATCTGTCCTCTAACATTCTTTATAAGTGTATCTTACTTCTTGTTGGGACAAAAAGAAATTTTTTAAAAATTAAACTTATCATGATTTATTTTCACCCTGAGTACAGCCTTTGCTCATTAGTCAGCCTCCTTCGAGGGCCCTCAAGATAGTCACAAAAGCTTATTCGATTAGTAAATGATTTTCAATGGCTATTTTTCTTTCACTTTTTGTGTCAATTGTATGATTTCATGTTATGTTCTTTCATCCTATGTAAATCGTGCTTTCTCACCACAAATTGGAAAAACTGTCTACCTGTTTACTCTCTGCAGTTTCAGAAACTTCCCTGGATCATGGCAGGCATGAAAATGAGGCTTTTAGTGCCTGTCATGTAACAGAATGTGAACTGCAGTTGAGTCATTGTGGGAGTAAAACTAAATTTCTGTGCCACCAGTAATACCTGTATTATCCAATATACCAAAATCTGTAGCAAGACCTTCTTCCAACATTCTAATGTTCCAATCTGAATTTCAGAATCTTTTATAAAAGGTAATAGAATCCATTGAAAAGAAAAACATAGGCCTCAAATGGAGTCACTTAAATTAAGGCTCCACATCAGCAAAACCAGACTTCATACATCACCTAATTGCTGTTTCAGCCCCCGGAAGGTAACCTTTAACCAGTCAGCGTGGGATGACGTGTCAGCACTAGTAAGATTATCAGCCTGATAGTTCCTGCCACCCCCCCTTAGGAAGGCTGATGTATTCTTTGCTCATCATTTCCTTTTTTCTACCCTCTTTCCACCTTTAAAATCCTTTTTTTTCCTACATCCCATTGAAAGTCCTTTCTACTTGTTAGATAGGATGCTGTCCCATTCATGAATTATTTCATACAGCCAATTTATTCTGTTATATTGCTCAGTTGAATTTTTGTTGTTTGACACTCCCAAGGGTTTAAACCTATGGAATTCCTCCTGGTTTTGTAGTTTGGGGGCATGGAAAACAAGGTAATTAAACAGAACTAAGCACTGACAAAATCAGGTCAATCTCATTTAATAAGACTCAGAAAGGTTGTATTTACAGACAGTGACTCTCTTGTGATAGATGTATGCAAACATAATTTTCCTTCATAATTTGTTCTGGATTGCACGAAATTCAAATATATATGTATAATTGATATGTGCCCACATGTGTAGATTTGAATATGATAGACACATAGGTACTGATATTTCTGTAGAGTGCTAAGAATTCTTCCATTTATCCCTCAGGATTGACTGCCATCCTTGGCCTCCCTGTGCTCTGCTCCAGAAGACCAATCTGTATGAATTGTACCAATGAATTTAGCTAATTGGCAGAGGAACCAAAAGCAGAGACAAGACAGTGGTCAAAACATTTATTCCACAATCTTAAGTCTGCACCGCCCATCCACCTTAATTCCTGCACCAATCCCACAGCTTTTCTCTGCTTTCCCTCACCACACAATGGCTCTGATAATGGCCCTTTTTCCTTCTCTCTTTAGGCCTAGATGTAGTAAGATGCTGTGCCAAAGGACTGGGCTATCCTTTGGGGCTTTTCCATTATTGATTCACAGCTTTGTAAAAATTCCGGTATTAAGTTCTCCACAAGTTGCCCTATTTGAGTGGGCATCTGTTTCCTAACAGGACTCTGCTTGATATAGTGATTAATATTAGGAAGAGCCCTAGAATCAAAACTTTAAACTTGGCCTCTGGGATTAGTTTGCTCACATATTTAAAGAATGTTCAGCTATATTCCTTGCTTGGAAAGGGGACACTGGTAAGCCATGCCACATGTAGTGGCATCCTGATAATTTTAATTGTCACCAGTAATGTCATAGCATGAAATGCAGCCAGAGGGCAAAGCACTGAAAGATCCATTGTTCGTAGCCCTCATCACCACCACTATAAGGAACACGAGTTGATGCTGCTATATCAGGCTGATTATTTTTAAGAAACAGAAGAGCCAAGAAGTTTTTCTTTTGTGCCTCCCTCCTAACTGACTAAGGTAATGTAGCTGAAGGATCTGTCCCAGGAAGGGGCTGTCAGCATAGATACTACACGACAATGTCAGGAGCACTCTGAGGGCACGACACCTGCTGGGGATCTCACCTGGGAGACTCCAGCTTTGTCAGAGTCACGTAGAACTGCACATTCCTAAAAGTCTTAGATGGATGCGTTGCTTCACCTAGGTGTCTGCTTCTTGGAGGACTCTGACAGCCTCTTTTATTATTACATGAAATAACCTACGAGAACTTAATCCTCCTACCCATCATCTACATTCAGTATATTTGGAAGTCTATGTGCACAGGGTAGAATGCTTCTCCAAAGGAACACCCTGAATGCTCTGATCAGTTGGAATCTGGATGCACCCTCACTGTTTGGGAGTTCCCACACATTGATCTGAGAGTGGTCATTCCACTGGGCAGGGCGATTAATCCCAATCACTAGAGAGATAGTTAGTGCTACAAAATGAAATCAAGAAATATTTTGGAACCCAGAGGATTTAGCAGTATAGCTCTGAAAATTCCCTTAGCCTTCTCTTTCAATGTACTGCGATCACATAGACATTAGATCAGAGACTCAGATCTAACAATAAACAATTTGGACAGTTTACCAGGTAACTCACTCAACCGTGGTGCTGTGAAAGACTGAACGGACCAGAGTTGTGCAAGGAGGTGGGTAGAGTGTTTATCCAGTGGGAAGTTACAGCAGTAGTTAGCATTGAAAGTTTCCACTATACAGAACTTTCTTACTACCCCTTGCCCCTGCCCAGGCTTTTTGTTAAGTAGACACAAAGCTGAGTGTGAATACAAGAGCCATTAAACTTAGGGAATATCATGAGGCCTGCTACCCGGAAATGCCCACTGCTCACCTTCTCTGCTGTGGAAGACCACCAGGAGTCCATTTTTTAAAAACTAAAATTGTAAGTCCAAGAGATTTATTGCATGGAAGATCACACCCATGAACACGTGTACTTTTAAAAAGTGTTTATTAGAATTAATTTGTCTAAAAGAAAGAACTTAGAAACAACTTCCTTTTAAGACTTTAAATGTCAGGTGTGATATGAGTAGTAAGATTCCCTCAGGAGTTTAAACTGCAATTTCAAATTAATATGGAAGATTCTTTTGAATCCTTCCCCCCCATAAACTGCAGATGATTTATTTCCAACGAGTAGAATTTTCTGCCAAACTTATACTTGGGCATTCAAAACATTTCTAAAACATGTTTAATTATAATTTATTGTGTTATGTTCTCCAAAGATTATTATTAGCTTTGCTTTATCTTCTTACCAGATTAGTTAATGTTATTTAGACTTGATTCTGGAGTTGAGAAAGCTTTTCCATACACAAAATATATTAGGATTCTACACTTAGGACATTGAAAGTTGAACTACCTGGTAGATACTGATAATTATTTGGTGAATGAGATTTGGTTGTTTCTCTTAAAAGGATCAAAAGAGGAGTTATTGACTAGGCTGAACATAGCCTTGGTAATTAAATATCACAATTTATGATAGTAGGATGTTTAAAGTATATGTTCATTATACCAAATTTATTTCTAGTAACAGATGTATCCCTCTGAAATAATGTATTTTCTAGTTTCCCTAACCACATTAAATAATTTATTTTCTGTCACTAAGGTACACCAATTAGATCTGTTAACATTACTTAATAAAAATATTTTATAGAAATAATATTAGTGGGAAATACAGAGATATAGAAAATGAGAGTCTGCCCTGGCATAAATGGCTTTCTGCTCTATGACATTGTATACATCAAGCATCTTGGAATTAATCAGCTGTGCCTGTTTCCTGTGTCTGCTAGGTTTCCAAGTCACCCCTGGTACTGTGTGTGCACTTGGTTTCAGGTTCATGCTTTCCTGCTCTGCCTGGAGTGCCTACATTTTGTTCTTTGCTTTTTTGTTTTGTTTTGTTTTGTTTTTCTTTTATTCTTTATTTGGAGCTTCTACATTTTGGGGGACTATTTCCTTCCATTTCGTTTTCTTTCTTCTAGGATTAATGTTTATACTGATAGACACTTGGACATATTCATATTTTATCAACATAAATAATGTTAACATTGCTTCACATTTTGATATCAAAATTAAATGCAACTCATTACCATTCTTTCAGTACCTGTATATATTTGCTGTATAGATTTTTCTCTTTCAAGTAATGTGAACTCATAGATTTTTAATTCTCAAATTGTTCAATCTCACCATAGTAATTACTTTTTATCACAATAATGAAATTTTGATGCTCGGAATCTCACAACAGGGATACAGAATAACCCATAGGTTCACTCCTATAAAATGAAAGAACATGGGAGTTAACACTGATTCACAAAATTGTATCTATGAGAACTTCTCCGATTTTTCCGTAATTGAGAACATACGTAAGAGACAGAGTTGGACATCATGCTTACTGAGTCTAATTGTACTGAGTTATTTTGTCGGTGCATCTGGGTCTTTGTGCTAATGCTTCAAAAACATACAAAAATTCTTAAGAGATTCTGTTAAGGGAATGGAAAGTGATGCTTTCAACTAGTTAATTGTCATAGGAAAATATTAAAAGTTAATTCATAATGTTTGTTCCCTTTTCTAGGAAATAACTACATAAATACTATTCTTATATATATTGGAAAGCTAACAATAATCTTACGATAAGGAAAGGCTCTGCTGGTTTATGAAGGAAGGGGCAAGATTTCAAGTTCAAGGTTTGTCTTTAATCTATAGTAACATGACATTCAGAAGAAATCTTTATGTTTTATGTTCAAATTACATCTTTAAATTGCTCTAATTTTGTCATCTTAGATCTCTTGGATTATACTGTATCAAGAGTGCAAATTCTTTAACAAGCACTGTGAGAACTCTTGATCATGATGGAGCACAAGGGCAGCTCTTCTTGAAATATAATAACCTGAACAAAATTGTCTGCATGTCCTTAGAAGGAGAGAATTGTGATTTATTTGAAGAGTTTAATCAGAGCATGCTTCACATCCTTATTCCTCAGGCTGTAGATCATGGGATTCAGCATGGGGAACACCACAGTGTAAAATGTGGAAACTATTTTGTCCCTCTCCAAAGTATTGCTAGACCGGGAATGAGTGTAAATGTAGAGAATGGAGCCATAGTACAAGGTGACAGAGGTCAGGTGGGAGGAGCAAGTGGAGAAGGCTTTGAGGCGGCCCTGGGTGGAGCGGATCCTCAGGATGGTGGTGATGATGAAGAGGTAGGAGGCAAGTATGAGCACACAGGGGGTAATGACATTGGAGGACAGGGAAAAGAACAGCAAAGCCTGGAAGCCATCTTTCCTGCCACAGGCCAACTTCACTAATGGAAACAAATCACAGAAAAAGTCATCAATGACATTGTCTCTGCAGAAATTCAAGACAAAAATTTTTTTAGCAATGATGGAACAGTTAATAAAGCCACCAAAGTATGAGGCCACTACCAAAAATGCACACAGCTTTATGGACATAGCCTGAGCATAAAGCAGTGGCTTAGAGATGGCCACATAGCGGTCATAAGCCATAGCAGCCAGCAGGTAACACTCAGTATACGCCAGCCCACCAGAGAAAAATAACTGAGCTATACAGCCAGCAAAGGAGATGCTTTTGTCCTCAGAGATGCAGATCACTAGGATCTTAGGTGTGTAGACAGAGGAATACCAGAGATCCAGAAAAGACAGATTCCCAATGAAAAAGTACATGGGTGTGTGCAGCCCGGAGTCACTGCAGATCAGCACCATGAGGGTAATATTTCCCACCACAGTCACAGAGTACACGGCCAGGAATACCACAAAGAGAACCCGCTGTGTCACAGGGTCTGTGCTGAAGCCCAGCAGGATGAACTCTGTCACCGTGTGGTTGCTCCTCTCCATGTCTCTAAGGAATGTCACCTGGGAGGGGAGAAGAGGAGAGTTCAGCTTGAATCACTGTGCTGAAGAAATAGAACATTTGCTCAATAAATAACATTGTTCCACTAGTAAATGTTGAAGTCTAGGATCCAACAATCTAAGTGCTCATTTTAGAAAGAGTTTTCATTTTGCAGCAATCCATTTAGACCTTAATGATACATTGTTAAATGATACTGAGGCACAAGAAAATTTCCAAGAGTTTATCTGAGCAAACATCAAGTCAAATCAGGCAGAACCAAAATGAGGTGGCTAGGACTTGTAAACAGACAGGATCTATAGCAGAATTGTGTATACAGACATGGGAGCAATGCAAAGTAATTATCTGAGTATCAATAGCTTAAATGGTCGCCTTATTTGGGAAAGCTTAGTTGACTGTTTGATTGGTAATTCTTAGCTTTTATTTTCTGGGATTCATTCACTCTGGCTTAGGTTTGGTTTAGCTTACAAAGGTACCAAAGTATGAAATCCAGGTCTAATAGTGTCCTTGTTAATGACCTTAACAATATTGAGTTATTTACAAATTTCAGGTTGGTTATTTATTTTGTTTTTTAGGAATGGTTGGTCATCTAAAGGAAGTATACATTTACAATTTCTATCTCCTTCCTTTTTTGTGTACTTCTTAATGTTCATTTGTTTTTTTTACTAAGTGTGTTTCTTCTCAGCTTAAATTGTTATATGTCTGTAGCTGCAATACTGAAATCTAGCTATTTTAATATATTTTTAAATGATCAAGTATTTCTCCTTCAGTTCTTCCACATATTGGTAAACCCTACAGACAGTATAAGTTCATACCTCATAGCAATATCTATACAAATAAGAAAATACTCAGGAGAGTAAAGAAAAAGACTTGATAGATTTGATATAAACAAGTTTTAGGAAAAAAACATATACAAAAGGATGGAATACCGTGATGGGAATATAAAGTTCACAAGATAATTGGTTAAAAAAAGAAACAGCTAGCCTAAAATGGAGACACTGTGCCCGCCACCAACCAAGACTACAAACAGAGTTACAGTTTCAAGCTGTCCCAGGAAGGTGACCTTTGGTAGTCAGTTGGAAAATCCCCGATAGGCACTGGTGAGGGAATCTGCAGGATAAACATCCTGCTGGTCCCTCCCCCTAAAGGAAGATGCCCTGGCTTCTGCCAATCCTTTCTTTTCTTTTGTTTATAACTTCCTTGTCCTCCTCTCTTGTCTACACACACCTTCCATTCTGTACAGCATCTCTGGGTAGCTGGCTACTTGCTCATTAGCTACTGCCGGTTTGGGAAAAGCTTAACAAACAAAGTAGAACTCAGTTGTACTGGTTGAATTTTGTTTTTATCACTGTGCTCTTTCCCATCTGCTTTTGCTGGAACACGTGGATCGTTCAATGTTTATCTCATCTCAGTGTGTTGGTTACTATGAGATATTGTGGGCTGTTTATTTTCAGTGAATCACTTCCCACTGTCAGGGCCAAGAGCAGCCTGTCCCAATATGTCGTGTGTGACATGCAGTATTTTGAGGTGAAAACCATCAAGGGCCAAAAGACCCAGGAAGATGCTTTGACCTCCCCAGACAATGAGGTATAGAAAGAATTTAGAAGGAGGAGCCAGTCCAGTAGGTGAACTCTCACCATAGATGGCTCTGTTATACTGCAACCCAGGGGCAATAGACAGGGAGGGTGCCACAAAGCCTGTGCCCCATTGTTTTTGTCTGACCCATCATGTGTTTACCAAAACTTTATCCTTTTCATAGTCCTGAGAATGACACCCATTTTCCTTTGAAGTCATAGGCCTTTCCTCCTTCTCCTTAGTTAGAATATATACGTAGGCATATATATCTCATTCTCCCTGTCTTTGGAAATTGTCTACGAGTTTCCCATATGTACATAATTAACTTTGATTTTTTTCTTTTATAATTAATCTCACATCAATTTGATTCTTAAACCAGCAGAAGAATCTTAGTTGCAGTGAATATTGCTTCCTCCCCAACAATACAAATTGAGAACAATTTTGTGCTGGGCAAAATTGCTGATAACAGGGATCAATAAGAACTACTGAGACAGAGAGCAGGGATATGAAACAAGGGTTATGATATTATAAAATCCACTTACCCTGCAAAAAAAGGCCCAGCTTATTGTTTAACTTAGTCTACATGCTGTTCTTCCTGTTCTTCCAACCCCTAAATCAATTAAGTAACTTTGTACACAGGGAAAGAGACAGACCTCCAAAGTGTAAATGAACCTAGGGTAAAGAATGCAGAGATCCATATCAACACAGTCACCTAAATAACCCTATTCTTAAGACAAAACTTCAAAGGAATGTTAATCACCTCTTTACCTCATGCCTTTTGCTGACCCCTACACCAAAGGACCTATAAACCCCCAAACCTAAGTCATTTAGCATGCCATGTCTCTGCAGTTGCACAAACTCCCATCTGAGTTTGTAGAATTTATCAAATAATTATCATGCTGCATAAGCCTACTACCCTTTGAACTCTTTTTCATAATAAAGACAAGAACTCTCCAACCTCCTCCTTAGGTGGTAAATGTCTCGGTGACTGTGTTATTAAATTCAGCTTTCTAGTCTTAACACAGTCCTTTTCTCTCTCCCCATTTTATTTCAGATCAGTAGGGATATGGACAGAAACTCATTCATCCAATGCACAGACTCCCCCAAATTCTGGGGTGGAAGGGGTGGAATGCCCACACCCTGCATTTTAAGCAGACACTGGATGGCAGGTGTCGCTGGCTATATGAGTTGGCAAAGGATTTGCCCAGTGTTGCTAGGAGTTCAATGATCTTCCCTTTTCTCCCTCTGTTCCTCCTTCTTTTCCACTGCATGCACAGCTGCTGACATTTCCTTCTTCTCTTGGTTTAATGAATTCCTTTCTGGGTGGCACATTTTGACCTGATCACAAATTTTTTCCCAATCTGAGTCAAGAGCCTTCCCCCATCCTGGATGAGGATTCTCCTGGTGTGCAGGGAGAGACCTCCTCAGATGTGGTTGCCTGGCAGTACTACAAGGGGCTTCATGTCAGAAAAAGTTGAAAAATCCTGACCTCAATCTTGAATTCACTGTCTTCTGGTCTGATTATTCTGATTTTCATAATTATGCCAAAATTTGATTATTTTTTTAAATGCCTGAAATTTTTAAATACTTTATTCTGAGTCAAACACTGTGCTTAGTAGTTTACAGGCATCATGTTATACATTCCCACAACATCCATCATAGGTATTTTTAAAGATTCAAAGCAATAATTTTGACCAAACTGAGTTTTAACAAGTAACTACTGGTTATATAATTTGAATGTACTACTATCACACTCGAGTGAACCTGTGCTTAAGCATTATACCACCTCCTTCTGTTTTGGGTATTAAATTAACAATTACTTGTGGGCTCCATGGGGCCTCTCATTTTGGTTATAACACCATCACTAAAACCAGTGGAATAATCCTGAGAAATTCAGGCGGTGTTACCAGATAAGTACCTTGTACAAAGGGCCACATAAATGCTTCTAAGTAGCACCCAAATCATCTTCTGGCAGAGTCTTGTGTTTCTTTGTCTTAAAACCAACCCTGATGATGAGAAGAAACATTACTCACCTCTCCCAGGATGACACTGACCTGAAACTCACAGTCCCTCGAAGCAAAGGGCCACCCCTTGGATCCAGACAACTTATACCAGCTCAGGCTCCCCAGGGTATTTGATGACTTGGGCACCACAGGGGTTCAGAGCTTTGAAAGTGTCTAAAAAGGCAATTAACCAAAAATTGTGCTAACTTTATTTAGGGAATTTTGTTCAATGTAAAAGAGGTGGACTTCAAAAGTAATGAAAACAATTACTATATTTTGAAAAAGTACTTCTTACAAAACAACTTTCCAAGAAATTTTATTTAATTGTCAAACAGCTCTGTGGGATATATACTGCAGTTCTAATTATAGAAAAGAAAACAAACCCAGAGCACATAATTAATTTGCTCACGGTAAAGTCAGATGCAGTTGCAGTCAGGAATTAAACTCAAAGCATTCTGATTGTGAAATTCATTGTCCTTCCCCTACACCAAGTGTACTTCAGAGAGACACAATCCTTGTGTATCTATTTTACTTTGATTATAATTCTTTAAATTGTACATTCCTCTTGACTTTAGCATCTATGAAGGTAGATTTTGTCACAAATATATTCCATCTCCCTTTAATCATTTTTAGCACATTTCCCAATTTTTAAATAAGAAAGATATATTGGCTAATGTCCCTAAAAGCAATTCTTCAAGCTTCTCCTTTATTGTGATAATATTTATTGAGCACTTAGTGTGTGCAAACTCTCTGAGTGCCTTAAAGAGTCATTCCAATTTAACCTTTGCAATAATCTTGTGAATGGGATTATTATACCCATTTTACAGATGAACTGAATCATATAAATGATTTACAAATGAGCTGAGACTTGTATTGTTCAAGGTCTTAAATTGTGAGACCTGTGGGGACAAGATTCAAAATCAGATCCCTCAGAGCTCATCATCTGTCCTCCAACCTGCACACTGATCTAACATTTACTATGTTCTAGATATTCTTCCAGGCACCTTGGACAAGAGAGATAACTAAGGCATGGGACGGACCTCAAGAAGGGTATGATTTATTGGGAGAAACCATAACTTCATAAACAATGTAGTAGTTTATGATAGGATTCCCTATGTACTTGCTGGTGGGAGGTAGACCAGCAGGGAGAGCTTGTTAGGGGCCATGAGGGAAGCGCTGTGTCTGCTCTGAGAGGGTTAACACAGGAGGGAGACACATGTACATGCACCTGAAGATGCCTGGATAGTTATCATGTGGGAGGGAGGCCATTCTAGGAAAGGAAAAGAAACTCTAAGTGTAGAGGCACAGAGACGGGAAATGGAGTGAAGGGTGGAGGGACTGTCCCCAGCTTGTCAGATCTGTCTGTACAGTACAGAGAATTTGTTGGAATGATGGTAGATGAGATTGCAGAGGTGTAGCTCTGGAGGGAAAATATGTTCCCACCTTGGAGCAAATAACCTTTGAAGACAAAATCATTCAAAGGGAGAAATGAAGTGGAAGAAACCCATTTATTGCTTTCAAGCAGTTGTCTGCTTCTGCTCACCTGTTTCTCATGACCCGGCTGCAAAGAAGACCCCACCAAACCTCAGCAGTGCAGGTGTGCCCTCGCTCAGAATCTCCCTTGTAATCACCTATGGATGTGGAGATGGACTAAGGCCGTGTGAGAGATTCTGGAAATATTGCCATTTTACCCACAGCCCACCCTTCCACAAATAATGCCTCACAATATACTCACTCCCCATTTTCCACTGTGTCCCCTGTGTGAGAAAACTGGAGCACTGTAACCAGACAAATAACATACAATAACAACAGAAATAATATCATGATAATCCTCAAGCCAGAGGGTCTAGCTAGGTTCAAAGTCCTAGGCACACTAAGTTCATGATCCACCCATTCCACAGGTGGCCAGTAGCTGAATGGGTAGGGAGTCCACAGCAGTCATCACACATGTATCTTATTGCCCTTAAGGTTCTTTTCTTCTTCAGTTCTTGTGGCCTAGACTGCCTCCTGGCTGCAGCTGCTGTGCGATGATTGCCCTGAACTCCCTACCCATAAGCTGACTGACCAACCCCAACGACTACTGGTGTCAGACTTCAGGTCAGATCTCAACAACCCATTGTACCTCTCTATCGTGGTTTCCCCAGTGGGGCTATACGGTACATGAACACTTTATCCCTAAAGGCTGCACCCATTCTTGTAATACATGTCTAGTAAAGTGGGTGCCTTGATTGCTCTCAATCACCAGCAGCCGGCCATAGGCTGCAGAGAGATGCTCTAGGCCCCTCTTGGCGGTTTGCTGATCTTCATGACGTGCAGAAAAAGCAACCAACAGGCCAGTAGCTGTGTCCACACAAGTCATGGTATATGGATATCCTTCTGATATGGGTAGAGGCCCAATATAGTCTATCTGCCACTTAACAAGTGGTATCAGACACCATACAACTGCCCCATGTTGCTGAGAGACTCAGTATATGACCCTCTTAAAGCACACAGGGCACTCCTTCCTGTCTCTGTTGACTTCTTCAAAGGTCAACAGCAAGCCCCACTGATGGGCTACAGCCCACATTGTCTTTTGTCTTGTGTGCAACAAATGCTGATGTAACTATTGAGCTACATCAGAAGCAGGCTTTCCTTCCAGCCAGTGCACCTGGGCCAATGTGTCTGCTCCATCATTTCCTGGGGATGCCAAAGGCAAATGGCATTACACAATATACGGTAACAGTCTTAGTCTGACCAGAAGCCCATAGGTCTTGTCACAGTTCTTGCCCCCAAAGGGGCCAGTGACCAACCATCCAGTTGGCATGGTACCATGTTGGTAGCCACAGGGTCAAGCCCTGATAGACAGTGCACCCAACTATGGGGGAAGGCTCCTGGTGATCACGAGCCATACTGCCTGTGACTGAGCCCATGGACTGCTCTTCCCCACTCTGTCCTCCATCCATATTGTCTCGGTCTTAGGATGGAATGTCACAGCCCTCCACTTCGGAAGCTGCCCATGACTGGAGCCGTCTGTATACCAAGCATCTTCAGGTATAAGGGCTTTTCCCTCCTGATAAGGACTCTCAGCGACGAATGGCTCAAAAGCAAGTTCTTCCCGTTTTCCACTGGTATATGTCACTGGCTCAATAACGGTTGGAGTTCTCTACTTAAGGGGCTAGTAGAGAGGGTGCTGTAAATACGTACCCCATTTGGCCAGTGTAAGCATCTGTGCCACACCACTCTGTGGCCTTTGGTTCCAGTCTCACACCCAGCCCACAATGGGATAGGTGATTATTACCTTGGTCAGAGCTGTTCCAGCAATGGCCTCTGTAGCCAGCAAGTCGTGGTACACAGCAGCCAGTTGCTTCTCTATTAAGGTATAACAGACCTCTGCTCATTTCCATAGTTGTGACAAGAATCTAATAGGTTGGTGTGCTCATTCAAGCTGCTGCCAATGGCCCCATCCATAATCATCTTTGGTTACATGAACATCTAGCTCACAGGGCCTTGATGAGTCCATTACACTCAAGTCCTATACATCCTTGACTGCTGGTTCAGCAGCAGTAAAAGCAGCTGCACAGATTTCATTCCAGTCATGCCTGATGCCCTTTCATACCAACTGGTATAAGGGCTTCAGAATTTGTGCCCAGTGTGGGATAAACACTCTCCAGTAGCCCAAAAGACGCAAATGTCTTGTGATACTGCTGCAGTGGTGGGGGTGGGGAAAGCCTGGATCCTTTCTATGACTGCTTCTCAGATAACTTTAGTTTTACCCAAGCAGAAAATCCCCAAGAACTTTACTGACAAACCAGGTCCTTTTACTGTTCACAGCCCATCCTTTCTCCTATAAATGTTTCAGCAGTCTAGGAACTGCCCCTTCTAAATCTGCAAGAAAATCAGATGTGAGCATAATATCATCAATGTAGTGACACAGCCACACCATTTGTGGTTTCTTCCATGTGGCCAAGTCCTGGGTTACAGGTCCATGACAAGTGGTGGGGCTGTGGAGGATCCCAGTAGCAGGAAAGTAAATGTCCACTGCCAGCCTTCCCATGTGAAGGAAATCTGTTCCTGACTTTCCTCTGCTATGTCAATAGAAAGGACAGCATTAAGATCCACAACATAATGATACGTCCCTAGTTCATAACTGAGGCTGCTATAGAGGGGAAGCAACATGCAAAGGGGGTGTGACTTTATTCAATTCCCTGTAGTCCACAGTCATACGCCAGGAGCCATCTGGTTTTTTTACTGGCCACACTGGGGAATTAAAAGCACTATGAGTGGACTTTATGATTTCCACCTTCTCCAACTCCTGTAGAGTTTTCCAGTTTCCTTGTGTCCTCCAGGCAATTTATACTGCTTAGTATTTGTCACCCACCAAAGTACAAGCAGAGCTACAGGAGGGTGCTTAGCATGTCCCCTCAGAACTGCCTTTACCACAGGTACACTCAGTCTGAACTCACCTGCAGTGGTCTGCAACCACAGGTCCTGTAGAATATCTACCCCCAAAATATTATTCAGGGATGGGAGAAATGTGCACAGTATACTCCTTTGGGGAAAAACCCCCTATCCCCAGTGGGATTTGGGCTTTCTTCACTCTGATTGCCTTACACACAGAGCCATCTATCACAGCAGGGGTCCCCAGAAAATGCTCAGAGTTGCCATAAATCAGAGAACATTCAGCTCCTGTCTCCACCAGTGCCAAGATGTGTACATACATGCACGACCAGTGAATTATTAATTCTACATATGGCCTCCAGTACCACCGCGTCCCCCCTCAGTCACATCACAATGCCCTATAGATCTCCTGTGGGGGCGATGGCCCAGGCAGAGCCTGAGTACTGTCCCCCAGGAAGTCTTACATGGACACAGGCCAGACAATCTGAAGTCTAAATTGACATAAATTTCTCCAATCAGTGAGCAGGAAAAATGGCTTACTGCAAGAAAAGTTTGGAAACCTAAATTTAAAAACACCTGTTTTTTTGTAACTAAAAGAAATCCAATGTAAAAGATTTTGTTTCTTTGGCTACAGCAATGGAACTATAATTTATACTATAAAAGACAGATTTAATTTAACATTAATTAAGTTCTTAAAAAAGACTATTGCAGTTTAATGGAAAAATAGAAGAGTATGTATTACCTCTGAATCCACAGGATTAAATGTTACTTTATTATCTCTCCCCTAAGATTGAATCAGTTTTTCCCCAGTACCTTATGGTCTTTATGGGAATAAAAAGAAAATGTAATATAGGTTCTGGACATATGTAGACTGCATGCCTAATCCTTCTTGTCCAGTCCTTACAGAACTTCTATGTAAATGGAAGAATAAGGCACATTAGAATATTGTGATGAAAAGAGAGAGGGTATGATGTGTTATTTAATGAATGCAGATGAAAAGGAAGATCAGAATGTCAAAGTTAATACAAATGGCCATGTGGCTACAAGAATATGTTTTAAAATTTTAATTTAAATGCATTTTAATGTGGTCATTACAATAGCTATGATCTTTAATAACAAAATTGACTTCTGAGGCACAAGCTAATCCTTTATAAAATGCAACCATTAATCCTTAATTTGTGAAGCTGCTTTATTCCGTTTTGGAAAAAATAACAAGTAAATCTGCTATGTACTGAATATTGAGCTTTACATTTCTTCATCCTTCCAATCTTCCAGAAAAATAAAAAACGAAGTACCTTCATTGGCTCTAGAACATAGTGAGTTTTGCTGGTTGGTATGTTCGTTTCAGTTTGTTCCCCTTGGTGCTGATATTTTCCTGCATGGGAATATGTGGTGGCATGAAATGAGGGAGACAATGGCAGAGTGCTTACTCTCTATGGACAGATCATTCTTTCAAGGTGATACACAATTCTGGGAACACATTATTCTCCAAGAATTTGAAAGGTATTGATTGGTTTGTGTAATCTACACAAACATTTTGTCTAATATACTGATGTCGATGGCACAGGGTTTACAAAGGTATTTTGTATATACACATTATAGCATTATGAAGGAATATAGAGGGAATGTCTTTCTAAATATAAATATTTGTAAAATTCAAATAAATTTACAGCAGCTGAACCATTCCAGATCTTTTCCCTATACAATCCAAAGTAGCTCAGCAACATTCAAGGTCAAATGATGTGCATAAAACCATCGATTTCCTCTTTTTTTTTTCTGGCCTCCCCAAATAATAAAGAGGAAACATTTTATGAAAATCTAGTAGAGCAAAAGAGCAAAACACAATCTTGTGGAAAATCAAATCACCCAATATGATAGGTTTAAAATAGTATAATCACCACAAAATAATAATAAAAAATTGAACTGTGATTTCCTCAATGTGTCATTGAATTATGTGTAAGTTGTATTCACTTAAATATTGTAATGTATACAAACAGGAGTATAAGCCAATAATTTGCAAAATGCAATCAGAGCATTCCACAAAAAGATCACATTCATCTCTGTGCCCTTATGGTCCGTGTTGCTTTCCGTAAGGCCTCTTTGACATCTTTGTTTCTCAGGCTATAGATGAGAGGGTTGAGAAATGGGTTGACCACAGTATAGAATAGGGAAGCTAATTTGTCTCTTCCTAGGGAGTAACTGGAACTTGGCCTTGAGTACGTGAAGAGCAAGGCTCCATAGAAGAGCATGACAGAGATGAGGTGAGAAGCACAGGTAGAGAAGGCCTTGCGTCTTCCTGAGGCCGAGCGGATCCACAGGATAGCACAAAGGATGTTCACATAGGAAATCAGGATGGCAAGAATGCTGGAGAGAACTGTGAAGCCCACCATGCCCAGGAGGACTTTTTCGTACATGTGGGTATCTGTACAAGACATTTTTACCAGTGGTGCTACATCACATAAGAAGTGGTCAATGATATTTTTACCACAGAAACTCAGGCGGAAAGTGTTGGCAGTATGGGCTATGGCATTCAAGAACCCTCCTACGTAGGAGCCAGCAACGAGTGCAGTACAGAGAGAACTGGACATAGCACTTGAATAAAGTAGTGGGTTACAGATGGCCGCGTGGCGGTCATACGCCATGGCAGCTAGGAGGTAACACTCAGTGTAGGCTACAACACAAGAAAAGAAAAACTGGGCCCCACATCCTGCCAAGGAGATGCGCTTATCTTCTGAGACACAAATGGCCAGGATTTTGGGAGTATACACAGAAGTATACCAAAAATCCAAGAAAGACAGATTGCCAATGAAAAAATACATGGGTGTGTGCAAGCGAAAATCAATACGGATTAAGATAACCAGGGTCATGTTCCCCAACAAGGTTATCAAGTAGAGCATCAGAAATATTCCAAATAGAATCAGTTGCCACCGGGGATCTGCTGAGAAGCCCACCAAGATGAATTCAGTCAGGATAGTGAGATTTCCCACTTCCATACCCGAAGAGGAGAGAGCCTGATTAACATTAATGAGAAAAACAACAATCAGTTAGTGATTTTTCTATTGAAAGAAATAAAAGTATCAATTGTGTCAGCAGTTTCTAGGAGGCTTGTGGGCTTTTTCCTTTCTATCTAGAATTTTGGAAATTCAGTCTGTACCTTGGGAGTTGGACTCTGTTTTTGAAATTAGGGATTTCATGTATTAATTGCTTAATGCAGGGTATGACCCTAATTCTCACCAACTGGGTTAGAAAGATGACACCCCCTGAGAGATTCTCTGGTGGAGTTAAGATATGCATGAAAACACCATCCTAATGTTGGGTATACAGTGAGCCCTCAAAAAATTTTGGTATCCTTCATATATTACTGAGAGTTTTTTTGTCAGTCATTGCACTAATAGTATAATACAAATAGCAATACACTAAACTCTTCCTACTTCTATTGGAACAAATAGAAATATACATTTATTAAATATATACTAAAATATATATTAAATGTATATATATTATTCATGAGTTAATAAGCATTATAAGTCTGAATCTTAACTCAATACTTTCCACAGCTTCACAAGGTAGGTACTATGATAATCTTCAGAGAGTTTATGAAAAAATTCCAAGATTACAGAACTGGTCCAATAGCAGAGCTGGCATTTCATCCAGAATTTTCTTTATCAGCTGCCTATGGTCTCCACCACTCAGCCATTGATGTGCTTTATAGCTGAATTGTTTCCCTCTTGATCTTGCTAAGCAATGTTATAATCCTCTGACAACCTCAATTTCTTTACCTATTGAAAAGAACTTTAAAAATATCTACTTTAAAAATGCATTGTTTTCTACTTCTCCAGTTGATGGGAGTTTATAAACATAATTGAGGCATTTTTTGATATAGTGGATGTTGAGCATTAGAAGAACTTAACTTTGGCATCAAGAATTCCTTCAAAGTTCATATCTTGAAGCCAAGGCTCCCAGAGAGACGCTAAAAGGAGGCATTTAATGTAAATGCTTGAAATCAGGGCTGCTGCACCAGGAGGTTCACCGTTGATATGCCCCTGACTGTAAGGGCAGTGAGAGAAGGCTAAAACCAAGAGGAAATTGTGATTTATTGCAAATTTTAAAGCATTTATCTTTGAGCTAAGCCAGAGTCAATAATGCAGGTAGGATGCAAACCCGAGATATCTACCTGGAGATCTAGTGCTTCTGTTTGCTAGGAAGCAAGGTATGGGTGTCTGAGTCCTTCACATGTAGCTAATGATGTTCAGAGAGGCCATAACTTAATGATGACTATGGTAAATGCAGCTCGGGGTCCTAAAGATCATGCCATTTCTCTATCAGTAGATAACGGAGCTCTCCTCATTCGCACACAAAGCACACCCAATGTTTACATCCAATGTTCCCTAAGCTGGCTTGAATTTATGCTTATAACCCTCTCTCTCACCACTGCTCTTCATCTATTTAGGATTTCCACCAAACTAAATTGCTCATCTGATTGATTCCTCAATAACTTAAGCCAGAATGATGTCATCCTTCAGAATGTTTGTAAAATCCTACTGCTTAATATTTTTTATCTACTCACATGCAATTGGACAAAAGAGTGGCAGGCTTAGATGTACAAAATTCATTGATCAGTCCAGTAATAGACAGAGCCTGACACTAATCACTTGTGTAATTTTAACTGAGATATCACCTGTGTGATTTTAAGAGCACAGATGGAAAATAAGCTCACCTACATGAAAAATTTGGTTGATGTATTTCTAGTACCCACCTTCTATATTTTCAATATGTTGAACTATTTTATAGAATTTCTCGTAAGAACAGATAACTTACCTGCAACAATACAATGTGTAGAACAAATGAACAATCCATATGAATGTATATATAATTTTTGTATGGGGTAGACACAGGACATTATCATAATCTTAGTTGAAATGAGACATGGATTTTACCAAAGATAGCAGCATTCTTTCTATGCTAAGATTTGCATACACGTACTTGTTTGACTATAAATCAAGCATGCGAGCTTATGTTCTTTCCTTAATTTCTTTATAAAGGAATAATTCATGGCTCTTACATTTTTGAATCATGCACATCTTTGAAGACCTGATGAAAGCAATAATTTATTTCCCCAATTTCTAAAACTGCACATACATATGAACACAACAATTTTAGAGGGTTGACAAATTCCCAGAAATCCAGCCATAGATCTTGCAGTTATGATTCTGAGGTTAAAACTTCTACCACAAAAAGATGCTGAAATGGATTTTTAGTGCTAACATTCTATAATTATGAGTTGAGGAATAAATACTCCAAACATGACATGTTTAAAGTTTAACTCCTAACCTTCACTCACAAAACTGATCTCTCTGCTCATTTCTCCTATCAGGTAATATAATGTATGCTTTCTGTTCCTCAAGCCACATGTTACAAATCAGCCTGCTCTATTGCTCTCATCCTTCCTCTTCATGCTTCTGAGAAATCCTGATGTCCCTACTTGGAGAACATATCCCGAATCAGAGCGCTTCTTACTGCTCCCGTTGCTGTCACCCAGTCCAAGACACCACCATCATTGCCAAGATTATTGCAGTATCATTCTGACTGGTCTACACACTGGACCTCTATAACCTATTTTCAGTATATCAGTTGGTATAACACTTTAAAAAATAAACATCTCATAACACTCATGTAGCTAAATACACTGCCAATTTATTCTAAATTAAAATCACATTCCATACAATGGCCCAGTGGTCCTTCATAAGCACAACATCCATTATCTACACATCCTTATGTCCTAAGACTCACCCTCCTTCATTCTGCTCCAGGCTTACTGACACTCACACTGCTTCTCAAAAACACCAGCCTTTCCTTGCATTAATTTTGAACTATCTATTCCTCGGCCTGAAACACTATGCCCCAGACATTTGCAAGGTTTGCACCGTCATCTCCTTTAACTAACTTTAAGTTCTGACTATGGCCCATTCTCATCACTTCACTTTAAATTCCATGCCCTCTTCCCACCAACAATACCCATCCTTCTTACTCTGCTCAGACCCTGCTCTATTTTCCCCAAGTCTTAATGTCATCTTCTAGGTTTTCTTTATTGTGTCAAGTGTCCATTTTTCCACACCGGAATGCAACAACATGGGTAAGCAAGATTTCTCTCTCTTGTTTACTGCTGTATCCCAGCATACAGAATACTTCTTAGCAACTAATTAGCACTTAATAAATATTTCTAGAATAGACAAATAATTATATCTTGAAATGGCTTTACCCAAAGTATTGTCTACCTCTAACCTAGCATAAACTATTCAGGATACATCTACACTCAAAAGAACTTTTCTGGCTCAGTGTGCTGTGTCTCTAAGAAGGAAGAGTAAATAAAAGAGATAGAATCATAACTAATGTCTCAAATCCATCTTGAATTTGGAATAAATTGCAATAAAATGAATGTGAGGATAAAAGACCCAGAAAAAGGCAGAGCCAATCGTTCTGAAGCCTCTCATGGAGGGGGGTTTCTAAGGTGCATGTTCCTGTGTGGTCGTTCTGCCCCAGCTCCTCCAGTGAATTAAGAATTCACTGAAAATTCTGTGGGAGAATCTGTTCCTCTAGCACCTGAAAATGAGTAGAAATAAGTGAAAACATCACACACGTACAGTTTGGACAGCAGGGAGGACCACAGCCACTAGAGTCAGAAAGCATGTCCAGGTCACAATGTTTTGGCCTCTTGATTTCTCCGCTGTGTAAGTGAACATATGATGCCCCCTCATTACTACCAGACTGAGTTTCAAATTCTAGGAGGTCACATGTATCATGACTAGGATCCCTCTTTGGAAGTGTGTGTTTGGCATAACAGTGATCCTGTGGGAGCCCAGCCAGACTCCACATTCTCATTCTAACAGCAGTTGAGGTCACAGAGAAGCCCTCTTACATGCCCCTGATTCTGGTTGCTCACCCTTGATCAGGAAATATTGGAATTGACACTCTTTTCTTCTCTTCTGATGTTTTTTCATGCTTGTAGGACCTGCTATGTATTTCTTCAAGACAGCTTTGGGACTGCCTCCACAGAGCAGCCCAGAAATATGGATCTCAGTCTCCAAAGAACCAATTAGAGTTGTTGGAGTATGGGGATCATATATTAATTAGGATATGATGACACGAGGAGTATGTTATTAAGACTACACTGTGTTAATGTATCTATGTCATAATACAATCATTATGTCAGATAATAGAAAACTTTCCAATAGGTATTAAATACACTTTTCAGAATGTCATCATGTGTCCATAGAGTGTATCCTTGCCATATGCTCCTTTCTCTGCCCAGGCTACTCTTCCTTGTCTCATTCATCAGGAAACTCCTATCAATCCTTGGTATTATGGTTTGAACTGAACCCACCCATAATTTGCATGTTGAAGTCAAATTCACAGTACTCAGAATGTGACAATCTTTGAAGATAGGGCTTTTATAGGAGTGATTAAGTTAAAATGAGATGATGATTAAGGGCAGCCCTAATCCATTCTGCCTTGGAAGAAATGGAAATCTGGGCCCACAAGGAGATGCCAGCTAAGTTTGTGCACAGAGGAGATGCCATGTGCGGAGAAAGCAAGAAGAGGATGGCCATCTGTAGGCAAAGGAAAGAGGTCTCAGAATAAATCAACCCTGATGGCACCTTAATCTTGGCCTTTTAGTCTCCAGAACTATGAGAAAAATAAAGGTGTGTTGTTCAGCCACCCAGTCTGATATTTTGTTATGGCAGCCCTAGCAAATGTGTCTACTTGATTATCAACAGTAGGGCTTTTTATGTTGGTACAACCTCATGTTTTATAGGTAAGAAGACTAAATGAGAAGTGTTATGCATCATAATGAAATGCTCTCCTACTTTTCTCTTGTTCATACATAGAACTACACAAGCAGACATACAAACATTCATAAAATCTTAGTTGTTATCAAACATTCATAAAACCTTAGTTGTTATCAATCATAGCTTCACTGAGATTTTTCACTCTGAATATTCTCTTGAATGTAAAGCTCTTTGAACTCTGTCTCTCTCTCACTTGTTTGTCCATTTCTATCTTCTTCCCCATTTCTGCCTCCTATAGCTGCTGTGCTTTGTCCTTGATTCCTTAGTTGTTGGGGAAAACAGTCCTTTATTAAAAGCTCACAGAGACTGTAAGTAAAGATATATGTTCTTTCTTGTTTCTATTGCCAAGGAAATCTTTATATCACGGTGGGCAAAAAATGAAAATAAGAAAAGAAAAATTTATTTGACATGTATAGATGTGTCATTGTCTCAGTGAACCCTGGGTTCATTGATTTGTCTTTATCAGCAAGTCATTCACTCTCTCTGGTTTAAAATGTACTTTATTGAGCATTGACTCCCCTATACAGAATTTTATTGTTGTTAACAACCATTTGATCAACAAATATGAGAGATGCCCTCACAAAAAAAAAAAAAAAAAGTACACACTTCCAATGGTAAAATAAATAAGTAACCGGGATGTAATGTATAGCATAAGGAATATAGTCAAGATATTGTAACAGCTTGGTATGGTGATAGCTGGTACCTAGAATTGTCATGTATATAAATGTTGAATCACTATGTTGTACACCTGAAATTAATGTAATGTAATACTGTGTGTCAACTACCCTTCAATAAAAAATAATTATCTACAAAAAAAAAAAAAGAAAAGAAAAATAAATAAATAAATAAAATGTACTTATTTCTTGTTGGACATTAGTAATTTGTGGTTGGGGCATATTTATCGATCCATAGCCGATTTCATAAAAGAAGTAGTCATAGTTTCAGAGATGAAATACATTAAAGTATTTTACAATTCTTGGCATATTCACCAGGCACCCGTTTCCTGAAAGGCTTGTAATAAAAAGCACATTAAAAGAATAACCTAAAGGCAATTACTTTAACAGTGTTTTACAGGTAACACTGAGAACCACAGAAAGTTTAGGGTCTATTGTAAAAGAATGACCAAATTCAATTCCTATTTTAGAAACTCTAACTAGAAACATCTAAGGGCTTCTTACAATAGACATTTTACTTGGGATCTCCTGAATCACTTTCTTGCCTACAAACGGGGTAAGAACCTTGGGGTCAGAAGTGCTGGGCTTGCATTCCTGGTTTCTCATCTTTGAACCACATGATTTGAGGCAAGTCAAATCATCTACTAAATCTGACAATGACTGTATTTCCCATTTGTGGATTAAAACATTTATGTACAGGCAACTTATAAACTATGAAGTTGAATTTTTTTTAAAAAGCTGATCTCTTTCAACCTTCTCAGTGTCCCAACACATTCATACACACAATTTCAAAGCTAACAAAAGTGTGGCAATTATTCCAAACGGCCAAGTATCATTTATTCAAAAAACTCATTCAAGTACATTAGAGCTGACTGAAAAAGAAAAATGCAGGCAGGTTTTTGCACATATGCAATGATATTTCATTTGTTTGTTGTTTATTTCCAAGCACTGAGGCTAAGACTAATGACATGGAGATAATGAAAAACAAAAGCAGAAACTCCCAACCATGTTTATTAGGTGTTTTCATTTAAGAAAACAATCTACCTACCATTTTCCTCACGGCATCTTTAACATCTTTATTTCCTAAGCTATAGATCAAGGGATTCAACATGGGTACCACCACAGTATAGAACACCGACACCACCTTATCCCTTTCCAGGGCGTAGCTGGTATTTGGCCGGGAGTAAATGTACAGGATGGAGCCATAGTACAAGGTGACAGCCATCAGGTGAGAGGCACAGGTGGAGAAGGCCTTCAGGCGGCCTTGAGCAGAGCAGATCCTCAGGATGGCAGCGATGATGAAGAGGTAGGAGGCGACGATGAGCACAGAGGGAGCAATGACGTTGGAGGCAAGTATGAAATAGAGCACAGCCTGGAGGCTCTCCTTCACATCACAGGCCAACTTCACAAGTGGGGGCAGATCACAGAAGAAATCATCAATGACACTGTTCCCACGGGAGTAGAGCAGGGGGCTGGAGATGGCCACATAGCGGTCATAAGCCATGGCGGCCAACAGGTCACACTCACTATAGGCCAGTCCTGCAGCGAAGAGGAACTGAGCAAGGCAGCCAGCAAAGGAAATGCTTTCGTTATCAGAGATGCAGGTCACTAGGATTTGGGGGGAATAGACAGAAGAATATGAGAGATTCAGTAATGACAGACTTCTGAGAAAGAAATACATGGGTATGTGGAGCCAAGAATCAACACAGAACAGAGAAATCAGGGTCACATTCCCTAAGACACTGATGACATAGATGATGAAGACGATGACAAAGAGCACTTTCTGTAGCTGCAAGACAGCTGTGAACCCTAAAAGTACAAACTCCTTCAATTTGGTGAAATTTTTCTCATCCATCGATTTGGGTTTCTCTAGTCCCTTTCTGTGAAAAGATTAATAAACATGTCATGATTTAAGATATCAGTATGTCAGCCTCTCCTTACCATTTGCCATTTTAGCCCAGTGAAAAACCCAGCTGAGGCACATGCATTGTTCCCTGTGAGACGTGTTTATGCTGATGAATTGGTTTCATTCTCATGGATAACTGAAAAATTAGTTCTATGCTGGTTGACTGATCGGTTATTATACATATACCAGTGTGTGTCACCTCACATGTTTTATTGGTATCTCTGCTTTCATTGTGACTATTTTATTATATGTGTAAGTAAGGATATTTTTTAAATAAGAACACTATAAATTTTTAATCAAATCCTTTCTCCTTTTTGAAAGAGGTTGATCTGTGTATCTTCTTTATTGTTTGTACTTAGGATAAATGGGTATCATGCAGAAGACATGAAAGAGGGAGTTTGAAAAATGCTTTGATTCTCTTTTGGTCTTTGAATCCTTTTCCTTTTTTTCCTGATAATTACATGAAGAAGCATACCTTTATCAATCTAGATATTTTTTGGAATATCCTTGGAAATGCATTGTACAGTAATTTCTTAGAAGGCAATAATTATATTTCATTCGAATTTTTATCCACAAAGCCAAAAACATAAATTTTCATGATAGAAAATCTGTAAATTGAATAAAAGATAGGTTTACTTATTAAATAACGTTAATTTGAGACAATAGCCACATGTTTGACCCTCCAATGCTCCCAAAAGGCAAGTGGAAATATTCATCAATGAATAATTGTGCTTGTAATGTATGATGAATTTCCCATGCAATTAAGGGTTAAAAAAAAAACTAAACTGGATAAACAAAATAAAGTAGACTGAATATGGCCCATAAAGATATCAAGACTCTAATTTCTGGAGACTGTACATGTTACCTTATATAAGGTAAGGGTTATTAAATTAGGAACTTGGGATAGAAGTTTATCTGGTTGCCCCCAAATACAATCACTAGGATCTTTATGAGGGAGGCAGAGGGATATTTGATTACAGACACAGAGAGGAGAAAATAGGGCCACAGAAGCAGATACTGGAGCAATGACACCTCAAGAAACTCCAGCCACAAGAACCAGAAGCAGAAAATGGAGCCTCTGGACTAAGTATGGCTCTGCCAACACTTTGATTTGGGTCCAGTTATATTGAGGTTGGACTTTGGACTCCAAAAATTAGGAGAGAATATATTTTTATTGTGTTAAGCCGCCAAATGTGTGAAAATATCTTACAGCAGCCATGGAAACCCAATATAGGAATTTGTGGAACATGACCTCTATGAATCTTTTTTCCTTTAGAGGTAAAAGCAGGAGACTGGGCTTTTGCCTGCATGGGAGAAGCACCATTCCAGTTTGTTGGTATTACAACCCAGAAGGCCCCTAATCCAAAAAAAATAAGAGAGACTCTAATTGCCATGGTTCTGCATTGCAGAAGATGTGAAACTTCTACTAGTAGATCTAAGACTTTAAAATTTTTTTACTTAGAGGGAAAAAATCTTAATCTTGGTCTATATGCTGAGCCATAGACCTAAAACTGAGCTAGAAACATAAGGAATTGTTTTCCTGGAGTTGTGTCTATTTGATGGTATGTACTCACAATCTTTAATTTTTAAAACAAATATGCATGTTAAAGTTATTGTCAAAGTAGAAATTCTTCGAAATAAGCAGAAGAGGATTCAAATATACGACTTTTTTCAATTCCCTTAGATTTCCAAGGCTGTCTGTGCTAAGGTCATTTTTAACAAAGTGTATTCCTGGAAGCAGCATAAGACCAAGAAGAGGAGACCTGGGCTCCGACCTTAGCTGGCTGCTGCCAAGTTTAAATAGAGTTATAAATTCCAAAGCTCTATTGTCTCACCTCCCTTTCTTCAAGAAGACTAAGAGTTCTCATAGGTAATGGAGTACTTTGAAAATGAGAAGTTAAAACTATGTATTTCATTTTCTTTGATTTCATGATTTCTTTACCTCTGTAATCTCTCCTGCAGATATACTTACATTACCTTCCAAGGACTTCCTAGTTGCTCTTATGCTATGACTCCCTAGAGCTTCATGTGTTCTCATGCAGAAATGTCCCCTTCTTTAATATGTGATTTACACAGCCTGGGAAATTCCTGGATTTGTTTGCAAAATTGCATTTGGGAATGAAAGGACAAGAGACATTTCTTCCCTAATCTCTCTCTTTCTTCCACCATTATTATTAAAATATAAAATAAACATAAGTGTGAATGGACACATACATAAATATGCATATCAATGCTTTCAAAAATTAAGGAAAAAAGATTAAAGGTGTTCAGTGTGAGGCATAAGACAGGGAAATAGCATAAATTAAGAAAAACATGAGAAGGAAAAACAAGGCAAAGCATAAAACGGAGGCAAGGATACAACCCACCGAGTGCCTAGTCCTTTCAGATGTTCTGTGCACACCCAAAATGTCATCAAAACTTTCTAGCAGCCCAAATATACTATTAATAGTGTCCAAAAGTCAAGCAGACCAACCAAAATTGTGGGCCAAAAAATTGTTATTTTTGATACTAACTTTGAAATCACTACTCCCAAGCATCTTTCTTTGTAAAGAGAATGAGTGAAATATAATGCATAATATAATGAATAGTATTTTTATATATGTAAACACAAAAGGGGGTTTTTTAAGCTACATTTTCATGCCATTCTTTCATAGACTTACAGCTGATTGCATATCTTTTTAGAGTTGAGGGATGCTCAGAAACCTCCTGACAAAACATTTCCTTTCTGTTAAAATTAAACACAAAATGAAGATGGGACTTGAGAATCCCTGAGAAGATAAAACTATTTAAACCACATAAGCAAAACTAAATCTAGCTTATTTTATGAACACATGTAAAATTTAATTTAGGTTATTTGTTGTAAAACCTGCTGGTAGTTATAAAAGACACTTAAGTCATCTTCCTAGAAATGGTATGAGATAATCATTTTCAACCAGTCTCCTGCTTTCTGGAAACCCCCATTTTAGTAACCAATCATTGGAAAGATTAAACAACTTGTTCATTTCATTTTGTAGACCACCCTGAGCTTCTTCATGCTCCTGAGCTTCTGATAAGTTTTAAATTTTAAAGTTCCAAATTGGTAACTATTCTTACATGCACAGTAAGTAAGTTTCTCTAACACACTGTTTATTGGTTTGGTGCTTTTAAATTTGTTGTTCTAGATTTTTGACACTTCAGGAAAGACAATTTAACTATGGGGAATGTAACTGCATGCAAGGTATCACAGTACAATATATCTTGCAGACAAATAAAAGGGAAAAAACTGTCAAAAGAGGGTATCTTCTATATGTCCCACTCAGTTTTGCTGTGAAACTGAAACTGCTATTTTTTTAAAAGGCTAGCAATAAAGGTAGAAGGGGGAGGTTGCTTTCTCATAAGAAGAAAGTCGAATTTGAAGAGAGCTGACTATGAAGTGGAAGGTTGCAGGAGGTTTGAAGAAGAATTTTCCTGTTCCCTTCAATGTGCTTCCAGTTGGTCTAAGAATCAAATTGGCATGTGACAGATTAACAGAAGAAATAAACAAAGTATAGTTGTGAGCACATAGAAACCCAGTAATGAAACTGAGACACAAAGAAATGTTCAAGGGTGGCAGTTTTTAAACATTTAAGGCAAAGAGACAATACATCTGTGTGGAATTGATGGGGAAAAAAAGCCTTATGTTTGGGAGTTGAAGTTAGTGAGGAATTCTCAACAGTGTTTGGGCTGGGATAGAAAATTACTGAAAAAGCAACAAGATTTGTTTATGCCACCTTCTTGGCTATGAAATGCCCATCAATGGTGATAAGGATGTCTACTACCCTCCTTGAGTAGGGAGGGAAACTTCACATGGAAGGTTTATTTCCTGGTTTCACAGGGGCAACAGAGGAGGGTCAGAGTGTCCTTCCATCCAGCACCTGCTATTTCTCCAGTTTCTTTAATCCAAAGTGGCCCGTTAGGGGCAGTTGGCCCTTGGTCCCTGCAAAGTCTTTCATCATTTTTCCTTGTATGTATTTCAATGTTGTTTTACCCTCTTTAGGAAGAGGTATGGATTAATATATCACCTAATTAACAGAAAAAGAAAGAATTAAAAGTATTTTCTCCAGATTTTCATAAATATGTTAAGTATAATTAATGATATTTTTAAATGAATGACATATTTAAACATTTTCCTTTCATATAATTATTCATCCACTTATAGAAAGTCAAAAAAAAATTCAAACTTCAGCTTAGTGGGAAAGACACATTTCTTTGAGAATTTTTGACAACTTCTGAATGTGTAAAAGCAATGCCCCATATATAGTATAACCATATATGTGTTCAACAAGATCTTTCATTAAAGATGGCAGTATGAGAGGAGAGACAGAGGCCTCCTCCAAAAACCACATACAATACGAAAAGATAGTTAATAAAACTAATCCTGCAAGAGCAACCGGAAAGAAGGCTGAGTCTGACTGCAAACACCTGGAGAAAAAACAGACCCCATGGAACAGGGAAATATACCAAAGCGATGATCCAGCAGGACCAAAGCCCTTCCCCAACACCAGCTCACTGGAAGGAGGAAGAGAAATGGAGTGGGGCAAGAGTAGAGGCCTAGGACTGCTGAACACCCAGCCCTGGAGATCTGCTCTGGGGGCACAAAACTACATCGCATGGTGCTCTGGAGATTAGTGGAGTTGGAAAGCTAAGAAAGGTGCAATATTTGGAGAGACTGAGATTCCAGCCACTTTTGGAAAACAAGAATCCACACCCAGCTGAACTCAGAGTTCAGTGAGAGGGCTGCTAAAGAGGCAAGGATTGCACAGAGCTTGCTGCTCAAGGAAAAGGACATGTGGACAAAATTGTCCAGGTGCACTCTGCCCAACAGGTTGGGAACTTTCAGGAGCTTCAGGCACTCCATCCCCCTGGCTGACTACACAGCTCTGAGGGCCCCCACTGTGATACACAGCCTGCTGCACCTTGCTCCCAGCTGGCACTGACTCACAAACTGGCAGCCCGTGCCCTGGTATCAGGCCAGCCACAGGGAGGCCCCACTTATGGCAATTACAAATGCAAAGCATGGAGGCTTACAGCTGTGCACTCAGCCTATTGGTTCTGGCAGTGGAGACACGCACAGCAGCAGAGAAGCAGGAAACAGCTCTTTCCTCCCCCCCAGGCAACAGCACTGCTCCTCTCTAATCCCTGACATCACTCCACGGGCTAAGCAGCTCCAGAGAGTAGAGCATCTGGGCACATACAAATATGAACTATCAAAGGAACCTGGTTTGAACCAAAACCCCACAAACACCAAGAAAGGGAAAAGGGAAAATGAACTCATCAATCTTACAGAAAGAGATTTCAAAATAAAAATGATAAACATGTTCATGGAAATACAGAAAAATATTCAAGAACTCAGGAATAAATTCCGGTCAAAAATCCAATCACAGTATCAGAAATGAAACATACAATGGAAGGTTTTAAAAGCAAAGCAGATTAGATACAGTGGAGGAGATGAGAAATGAAATAGAAACTAGAGAAGAGGAATACAAAGAAGCTGAGGCACAGAGAGAAAAAAGGATCTCTAAGAATGAAAAAATATTGAGAGAACTGTGTGACCAATCCAAATGGAACAATATTCTCATTATAGGGATACCAGAAGAAGAAGAGAGAGAAAAAGGGATAGAAAGTGTCTTTGAGGAGGTAATTTGCTGAAAACTTCCCCAGTCTGGGGAAGGAGATAGTCTCTCAGGCCATGAAAATGCACAGATCTCCCAACACAAGGGACACAGGAGGACAACACCAAGACATATATTAATTAAAATGGCAAAGATCAAGGAAAAGGACAGACTATTAAAAGCAGCCAGAGAAAGGAATAAGATCACTTATGAAGGAAAGCCCATCAGACTATCATCAGACTTCTCAGCAGAAACCTCACAGGCCAGAAGGGAGTGGCATGATGTATTTAATGCCATGAAGCAGAAGGGCCTCGAACCAGGGTTACTTTATCTGGCAAGATTACCATTTACATTTGAAGGAGGGATTAAACAATTTCCAGATAAGCAAAAACCCAGAGAATTTACCTCCCACAAACAATCTCTACAGTGTGTTTTGGAGGGACTGCTATAGATGGAAGTGTTCGTAAGGCTAAATAGCTGTTACCAGAAGTAATAAAACCACAGTAAAGAGTGTAGACAATTAATTACTAAGAAGATGTAAAATAAAACCAGCTACACCCAAAGTCAGTCAAAGGATAGACAAAGAGTACAAAATATGATACCTAATATATAAAGGATGGAGGAGGAAGAAAAAGAATGAAAAAAAAAAGACCATTTCAATTGTGTTTGTAATAGCATACTAAATGAGTTAAATTAGACTGTTAGATAGTGAGGAACTTACCCTTGAACCTTTGGTAACCATGAATCTAAAGCCTTAAATGGTAATAAGTACATACCTACTGATAATCACCCTAAATGTAAATGGTCTGAATGTTCCACTCAAAAGACATAGAGTCACTGAATGGATAAAAAAACAAAATCTGTCTATATTCTGCCCACAAGAGACACACTTCAAACCCAAAGATATACACAGACTAAAAGTGAAGGGATGGGAAAAGATATTTCATGCAATTAAAAGGCAGAAAAAAGCAGGAGTTGCAGTACTTGTATCAGACAAAAGAAACTTCAAAGAAAAGAAAGTAACAAGAGACAAAGAAGGACATTACATAGTGATAAAGGGGTCAGCCCAACAAGAGGATATAACCATTATAAATATCTATGCACCCAACACAGGAGCACCTACATATGTGAAACAAATATTAAGAGAATTAAAGGGGGAAATTGAATGCAACACATTCATTTTAGGAGACTTCAACATACCACTCACACCAAAGGACAGATCAACAAGACAGAAAATAAGTAAGGACCCAGAGGCACTGAACAACACATTAGAAAAGTTGGACCTAACAGATATCTACAGAACATTCCACCCAAAACCAACAGGATACACATTCTTCACAAGTGCACATGGAACATTTTCAAGAACACATCGTATACTAGGCCACAAAAAGAGCCTCAGTAAATTCAAAAAGATTGGAATTGTACCAACCAGCTTCCCAGACCACAAAGGTATGAAACTAGAAATAAATTATGCAACGAAAACAAAAAATCCCTAAAAAACACAAACATGTTGCAGGCTTAACAGTGTGATCCTAAATAACCAATGGATCAATGTCCAAATAAAAACAGAGAACAAGCAATATATGGAGACAAATGACAACAATTATTCAACACCACAAACTCTGTCGGATGCAGCAAAGGCCTTGCTAAGAGGGAAGTATATTGCAGTACAGGCCTACCTCAGGAAAGAAGAACAATCCCATATGAACAGTCTAAACCCACAATTAATGAAACTAGAAAAAGAAGAACAAATGAGGTCCAAAGTCAGTAGAAGGAGGGACATAATAAAGATGAATACACAAATAAATAAAATTGAGAAGAATAAAACAATAAAATCAAGGAAAGCAGGAGGCTGCTTGGTTCTTTGAGAAAATAAACAAAATGGATAAACCCTTAGCCAGACTTATCAAGAAAAAAGAGAGTCTACACACATAAACAGAATCAGAAATGAGAAAGGAAATATCACTATGGACACCACAGAAATACAAGGAACTGAGAGAATACTATGAAAAATTATATGCTAACAAACTGGATAACCTAGAAGAAATGGACAACTTTCTAGAAAAATACAACCATCCAAAGCTGACCTAAGAAAAAAACAGAAAATCTGAACAGACCAATTACCAACAATAAAACTGAATTGTTAATCAAAAAACTACCTAAGAAAAAGCTCCTGGAACAGATGACATCATCACTGAATTTTATCAAATATTTAGTGAAGACCTAATGCCTATCCTCCTTAAAGTTTTCCAAAAAGTAGAAGAGGAGGGAATAGTTCCAAACTCATTCTACGAGGCAAGCATCACTCTGATACCAAAAGAAGGCAAAGACACCACAAAAGAAGAAAATTATAGACCAATATCCCTGAACATAGAAGCAAAAATACTCAACAAAAGATTATCAAACTGAATTCAAAAATACATCAAAAAGATCACCCATCATGATCAAGAAGGATTTATTCCAGGGATGCAAGGATGGTACAATATTCCAAAATCCATCAACATCATCCACCTCATAAACAAAAAGACACATGATCATCTCCATAGATACTGAAAAAGCATTTGACAAAATTCAACATCCATTCATAATAAAAACTCTCAACTAAGTGTGTATAGAGGGTAAGAACCTCAAAATAATAAAGGCCAAATACAACAAACCCACAGCTCACATTACACTTAAAAGTGAAAAGCTAAAAGTTTTTTGTCTAAGATTGGGAACAAGAAAAGGATGCCCACTCTCCACACTTTTATTCAACATAGTGCTGGAGGTCCAAGCCACAGCAGACAGCACAGAGAAATAAAAGGCATTCAGATTAGTAAGGAAGAAGTTAAACTGTCACTGTTTGCAGATGACATGACATTGTACTTTAAAAAAACCCTAAAGAATCCATTCCTAAACTACTAGAACTAATATCTGAATTCAGCAAAGTTGCAGGATACAAAATTAATACCTAGAAATCTGTTTCATTCTTATACACTGATGATGAAGTAGCAGAAAGAGAAATCAGGAAAACAATTCCATTCCAATTGCATCAAAAAGAATAAAATACCTAGGAATAAACCTAACCAAAGAAGTGAAAGACCTATTTCACTTATCTCATGAGTGAATTAAGGAAGATACCAATAAATGGAAATACATCCCATGCTCTTGGGTATGAAGAATGAATATTGTCAAAATGGCCATACTGCCTAAAGCAATCTACATATTTAATGCATTCCCTATCATAATACCAATGGCATTCTTCAACAAACTAGAGCAAATAATTCTAAAATTCATATGGAACCACAGAAGACCCTGAATAGATAAAGCAATCCTGAGAAGGAAGAATAAAGCAGGGGGGGTTATGTTCACTGACTTCAAGCTCTACTACAAAGCCATAGTAATCAAGACGATTTGGTACTGGCACAAGAACAGACCCACAGACCAATGGAACAGACTAGAGAGCCCTGATATAAACCCAACTATATATGGTCAATTAATATATGATAAAGGAGCCATGGACTACAGTGGGGAAATGACAGCCTCTTCAACAACTGGTGTTGGCAAAACTGGACAGCTACATGCAAGAGAATGAAAATGGATTATTGTCTATCCCCATACACAAATGTAAACTCAAAATGGATCAAACACCTGAATGCATGTCCTGAAACCATAAAACTCTTAGAAGACAACATAGGCAAAAATCTCCTGAATATAAAATGAGCAACTTTTTCATGAACACATCTCCTCAAGCAAGGGAAACAAAAGCAAAAATGAACAAATTGTATTACATCAAACTAAAAAGCTTCTGTACAGCAAAGGACACCATCAGCAGAACAAAAAAGCATCCTACCGTATGGGAGAATATATTGGTAAATGACATATCCAACAAGGGGGTTAACATCCAAAACACACAAAGAACTCACATGCCTCAACATCCAAAAAGCAAAAAACTCTATTAAAAAATGGGTGGAGGATATGAACAGACAATTCTCCAAAGAAGAAATTCAGATGGCCAACAAGCACATGAAAAGATGCTCCACGTCGCTAATTATCAGGGAAATGCAAATTAAAACCACAATGAGATATCACATCACACCAGTTAGGATGGCCAGCATTGAAAAGACTAGGAACAACAAATGCTGCTGAGGATGCAGAGAAAGGGGAACCCTCCTACAGTGCTGTTGGAAATGTAAATTAGTTCAATCGTTGTGGAAAGCAATATGGAGGTTCCTCAAAAAAACTAAAAATAGAAATAACATTTGACCTGGGAATTGCAATCCTAGGAATTTAACAAAAGAAAACAAGGTCTCCGATTCAAAAAGACATATGCACCCTTATGTTTATTGCAGCCATATTTACAATAGCCAAGACATGTAAGCAGCATAAGTGTCCATCAGTAGATGAATGGATAAGGAAGATGTGGTACATATTCACAATGGAATATTATTCAGCCATAAGAAAGAAACAAATCCTACCATTTGCAACAACATGGATAGAGCTAGAGGGTATTATGCTCAGTGAAGTAAGTCAGGCTGAGAAAGACAAATACCAAATGATTTCCCTCATTTGTGGAGTATAAGAACAAAGCAAAACTGAAGGGATGAAACAGCAGCAGACTCACAGACTCCAAGAAGGTCCTAGCAGTTACTAAAGGGGAGGGGTGTGGGAGGGTGGGTGTGGAGGGAGGGGGAAGAGGATTGAGGAGTATTATGATTAGTACATATGGTGGGGGGTGGGGATCGTGGGGAAGACAGTGTAGCACAGAGAAGACAAGTCGCAACTCTGTGGCATCTTACTACACTGATGGACAGTGACTGTAATGGGGTGGGGGAGGGTACTTGATGATATGGGTGAATGTAGTAACTACATTGTTTTTCATGTGAAACTTTCATAAGATTGTATGTCAATGATAAAAAATAAAAAATAATTTTAAAAAAGATTGTATATCAGTAATACTTCAATAAAAAAATGGAACTGCAGAAAAAAAAACCTGTTCATTAGCCAGGTTCTGCTGCTCTGAATACTTTTATACATTCACAGTCTTCAAATATCCATGACCAAGAATCCCTACTTTGCAGCATTTATTATATTGTAAATTTTACATATATCTGTAGTCATTCATTTCCCTGTCACTTCCTCTAGTATTGGAATTTATAAGAAAAATATATTTGTTCTTTGTCTCCATCCCAAGCACCAAGCTCCTACAAGCACTTGGGATTTCCTAGGTGACGAGAGCTATGAAGGAGGCTTTTGTTCAGTCAGTGCGGTGACTTTTGGAGAGCCCTACATCACCTAAGGAAGGGGGCTGGTGGGCAGGGGAACCAGCCTGTGATTAGAGGGTTGGAACTTCCAGTCCAACTCCCTTCCTCCAGGGAAGGAAGAGGGGATGCAGATTGAACTCAATCACTCCTCCATAAAAACTAAGAAAGACAAGGTTCTAAGAGCTTCCAGGCTGGCAAACACCCTGGAGATCTGGCACACTCGGAGAGCCCGCAAGCTCGGCACCCTTTCCCATACTTTGCCCTATGCATCTCTTCCCTCTGGTTATCCCTGAGTTATATATATCCTTTATAATAAAACACTAATATAGCAAGTGAAATGTTTCTTTGAGTTCTTGAGCCACTTTTCCAGCAAATTAATCAAACTGAAGGAGCATTAGAATCTCTGATTGGTAGCCAATTGGTCAGAAGTACAGGTGACAACCTGGACTTGAGACGGGGTCTACATTTTACTCTGTGCTGTTCCCCATACTGTTCTGCAAGATCCACAGTCTGAGAAATAAAGATGAGAAAGAAGCTCTGAGAAAACTCTGTAGGTTAAGACAATCTGAAGTCTAAATTGAAACAAATTTCTCTAATCAGTTCTCAGAGAAAACGGTTTGCTCTGGGGAAGATGGAGGTCCTGGATTAGAAATACTTTATTTTAATTCAAAGAAATCCAGTGGAAAGATATGTGTATGAATTTGATTTGCTTTAGTGACTGTTATACTCTATATTAAAATATTTTGATTAATTGAATATCAATATACTTTATAAAAAGCAGCATCAGAGCATAATGTAAAATAAAACAAGATATATTGCTTCTGGATCTCAAGGGATTAAATTTTAATTTACTAACTCTCCCCTGACACTGACACATTTTTGTTTCCCCTACATGATGAGTCTTATGGGAATATAAAGAAAATGTTGTATGGATTCTGGACATATGTGGAATTCACCCCTAACTTCCTCTCCATTGTTTACAGAATTTCTGTGTAAATGGAAGAATAAGGAACATTAAGACTATTTGATGAAAAGAGAGGTGTGATGTGTTATTTAATGAATGCAGACAAAAAGGAAGATCAGAATGTCAGAGCTAATTTGTTCTAAAATTTTTATTTAAATGCATTTTTTAAATGTGCTCATTACAATGATAGCTAGAATCTTCTATCACAAACCTGTGACGTCCAAGGCACAAATGCTTAATTTAAAAACTGGAATAATAATCCTTTATTTGCAGCATTGTTATAGAAAGAATTGGAAAAGGCATCAACCAAACCTGCCAGGTATTGAATATCGAGATGTAACTTTTCTGGTACTTGAAATCTTCTGGTGGATCAAAAGAAGAGCAACAGCACTGGCTCTAGAACATAGTGGGGTTGGGTCTGAAGTTTTGTTTAATTCAGTATGTTCCCCCTGGTGTTCATAGTTTCCTTCATGGGAACATGTGCTGGCATGAAGTGATGGAGAGAATGGCAGAGTGTTCATTCCCTGTGAACAGATCTCTCCTTTAGGGTGATATACAGTTCTGGAGACACATGTTTCTCCATTGATTTAAAAAGGTATTGGTTTATTGGCTTGCTTATGTAATCTCAATAACTCAAAGATTTGTCTAACGTTTAATTGATGTAGAAGGCACAAGGTTTACAAAGATATCTTGTTTACACACATTAGAGCTTTATGAAGGAATAAGGAAGGAATGCCTTCTTAAAAATAAATATTTAAAAAATCTCATGTAAATTTCCAGCACTTGAACTAATCCAGATCTTTTCTCCTCATGATAAAGTTTGGTCACTAAGCTTCTAAGTCAAACCATGAATACAATCATCCAATTACGCTTCTCTTTCCAAGATTTCCCAAAGATATTCAAGAAGATAATTTTATGAATATCTGGTTCTGTAAAGGATTAAAATACAATTTTGTGGAACATCAAACCACCCAATATTACAGGCTGAAGATGATTTAATCCCCCAACAAATAATCATCCAATAGAGTGATTTGATCAATGCATCATTGTTTTAAATATAATTTGAATTTATAGAAATATTGCAATATTTACAAACATGAGTAAAAGCCACTAATTGGGAGAATGCAATCAGAGCACTACGCAAAATATCACAATCATCTCCGTGCCTTTATGGTCTGTATTGCTCTTTGGAAAGCCTCTTTGACATCTTTGTTTCTCAGGCTATAGATGAGAGGGTTCAGCAATGGGTTGATCACGGTGTAAAACAGAGCAGCCACTTTGTCTCTCTCCAGAGAGTATGTGGAACTTGGCCTTGAGTACATGAACAGCAAGGCTCCATAGAAGAGCATGACAGAGATGAGGTGAGAAGCACAGGTAGAGAAGGCCTTGCGTCTTCCTGAGGCCGAGCGGATCCGCAGGATAGCACAAAGGATGTTCACATAGGAAATCAGGATGGCGAGAATGCTGGAGAGGACCGTGAAGCCCACCACACCTAGAAGCACTTTTTCATAGACATGGGTATCTGTACAAGACATTTTTACCAGTGGTGGTGCATCACAGAAGAAGTGGTCAATGATATTCTTGCCACAGAAACTCAGGCGGAAAGTGTTGGCAGTATGGGCTATGGCATTCAAGAGCCCTCCTATGTAGGAGCCAGCAACGAGTGCAGCACAGAGAAAACTGGACATAACACTTGAATAAAGTAGTGGGTTACAGATTGCCTCATGGCGGTCATACGCCATGGCAGCTAGGAGGTAACACTCAGTGTAGGCTACAACACAAGAAAAGAATAACTGGGCCCCACACCCAGCCAAGGAGATGCGCTTATCTTCTGAGATACAATTGGCCAGGATTTTAGGAGTATACACAGAAGTATACCAAAAATCCAAGAAAGACAGATTGCCAATGAAAAAGTACATAGGTGTGTGCAGGCGGGAATCAATACGGATTAAGATAACCAGGGTCATGTTCCCCAACAAGGTTATCAAGTAGAGCATCAGAAATATTCCAAATAGAATCAGCTGCCACTGGGGGTCTGCTGAGAAGCCCACCAAGATGAATTCAGTCAGGATAGTGAGATTTCCCACTTCCATGTCCACAGAGGAGAGAGTCTGATAAAAACTTTGAGGGAAAAAAATTACTTTGTCATTTTTCTATTGTAAGACATTAACAAAGTTATTAATTAGGTAAGCAATTCCTAGGTAGCTTATAGATGTTCTTACTTTTTATTTAAATATTTTTATTGAAGTTAGTTGATATATAATATGATATTGGTTTCAAGTATACAACAAAATTATCTGCATTATTAGGGGCTCACCCCAGCTGGTGCAGTTGCTATGTGTCAACACAGATGTTACAGATTGTGCTGTGATTTCATCCCCATGACTAATGACTCAAAAATGAAAGAAGTTCAGCCTGTGACTTGGTAATATAGGGAAAAATTTACAAGGTCAGCAGTCTAGTTAGTCCACGTGGCTCTTCTGCTTCTCTTCTTAGCAAAAACAGAAATCCCCTTAACTTCCCGTTCTGCCAGGCACTCACTCCCTAAGCTCACTTCCTAAAGGTACGCCCCCTTGCTTGCTTGCTGTGCACATAGAAATGTTGCAGATACAGAAGCAGAAAGATATATACTGCTCCCCCTTGCCTTTGCTCAGGACTCAGACCTTGGGAGAGGACTCCCCTCTGAGCTCGCCGGTGTAAAAATAAAACCTCAACACTCCAAGACTTCCGAGTGCCGCTTGGTTCTTCCGTCAGTGATGCAGTCCAGGTTTTTCAGGTTTTTCATAATAGGAAGACCACAGGAATTGGTGTTAGAATCTGATTTTCTAATTCGGGCTTTCACTTATTCATTGTTTAGTGCAAGGCACATCCCTTAGTCTCACCAAACAGACAAGAAAAATGATGCACCTTACAGGTTGGCTGATTGGATAAAGAAGATATTCATAAAAACACCCAGGCTAATGTTAGGCACATAGTGATCACTAAAAAGCTGTTTCATCTATTATGGTTAGATTTTGTGTCAGGCATTGTACTGATAGTTACACTAATACCAATACACTGCACTATTCCTATTATTTTTAGTACAAATAGAAATACATATATTTCTATATAGATAATACATATATATTTTTCACACACACATATGTCAGTTAATATTCTAAGTCCTAATCTTAGTCTGTTTAAACCTTTCCACGTTTTCATATGTTAAGTACTACAATGGTCCTAATGGAGTTTAGGAAATAAATCCAAGGTCACAGAATTGGTCAACAGCAGAGCTGGTATTTGAACCAAGAATTTTCTTGATCAAGGGTAAGTATATTCTCTCAGCTATTCCACCATTTACGTATTTGATAACAGAATTGTTTCTCTCTGGTTCTCCTATCTAAGGCAAGTTATAATTCCCTGACAACCTGAGTTTCTCTTAGAAATATTTTTACTTAAAGACCACTTTTCTCCCCACTTTCTATCAATTGAGATTTAGATACATAGTTCAGGCATTTTTTTATACAGAGGTTGCTAAACTTTAGGAAAAACACAATTTTTGTTGTCAAGCATTGACTGAGTCCTTCCTTCAAAGTTCACATCATGAAACACTAATGCTCCCAGAGATAAGTTAAAAGATGTCTAATTTAAAACATAGAATTAGGGCTGATGGCCCCAGTGACCAGCTGCCTTACCCTCCGTGAGGGCAAGCTAAAACCAACACAGGATTGCACTTTACTTCGATATTTACTTTTGAGCTAAGCCAGAGTCAGTTTATATCTAGAATGCAAATGCCAGTTTTCTCCCTCAAGGTCTTCAGTTCCTGCTAATTAGGAAGCAAGTATCTTAATCTTTAAATATTGCATATTCTCATTTTTCAAATGAGATGATGTTCAGCTGGTGTTCAGTTGATGATGTTCAGAGAACACATGACTTGCTTGGTGACACAAAAAAATTCACCTTGGAATGTTGAAGATCTTTCCATTTAGTAACTACTAGAATATAACAGAGCTTTCCCATTAGCACACAAGACACAGAGGCTTTAGTTTTACACCCAATGTTTCATAAGATGGCTTTAATTTACCTTTACAACCTTCTCTCTTACCATTTGTCTTCATCTATTCAGGATTACCCCAAACTAAATTACTCACATGATTGATTTTGCCATAATAATCTCACACATCCTGGGAGCTTCACATGTATACTACTTTGCCAGTATTCATTTGTGCACTTTAAGTTTTTTTCTGAATCTCCTCAAAGTTGAGTAGAATTATCTTGTCAGGAATTTTTGGTTATTAAACTTATAATATATATAACAATGGGTAATAGCCACCATTTCAATAGTTACTATGTACTTTTTCTGCTTTATTATCACTTGTCTAGATATGAAAGATATCTGGGATTTATTAAGCTTATCTTTACACAATATAATTAGGAAAATGGAAATATCCTCTTAGAGCAAATCACTGCTCTTTTAGTAATACCTTCTAAAGAGGCAACTAACTGAAAAAATACTTCTTTGGGCCTCCTGCTCAGACTTCCTGAAGAAGAGATGTTTAAATGAGACCTGAACAATGAGCCTGATGGCAGCCAAGGTATGAGTAAGGGGAGAGCGGGCTCGGTTCAAGGAGAAGAAAGAGCATCTCAGAAGCCACTTAGGAATCAGAGCGCTTCTCACCACCTCCACACCCGGTCCAAGCCACCACCTTGTTCTGCCAAGATTATTGCAATATCCTTCTGACAGGTAACACACCTGACCCTCTATAATCTATTTCAGTATATCAGTTGGGATCGCACCTTAAAAAAATAAGCATGTCATGACACTCCTGGACTTAAAACAATGCTAAATATGCTGCCAATTTATTCTAGATTAAAGTGAAATTCTATACAATGGCCCAGAGAACACTCATGAACAGGACATCTGTTATCTACAGGACTTATCTCCTAAGACTTATGCCCACTTTCATTCTGTTCCAGCACCGCTGACTTCCTCACTCGTTTCTAAACCAGCAGCCCTGCTCAGAATTGATTGCAAACTATCTATTCTTTGGCCTGAAACACTATTCCCCAGACATTTGCAAAGTTCACACCATTATCTCCTTTAAGTCACTTTAAGTTCTGTTTAAGGCCCTACCTCATCACTCCACTTTAAATTCCATGCCTTCTTCCCACCAACAATACCATCCTTCCTACTCTGCTCAGATTAAGATTTATTTTCCCCAAGTCTTAGTGTCAACATCTAACTCTACTTCACTATATTTATTGTCCATTTTTCCCCATCAGAATGCAACAACACAGGTCAACAAGATTTCTCTCTTTTGTTTACTGCTATATCTCAGCATATAGAATACTTCTTAGCAATTAATTAGCACCTAAGAAATATTTCTAGAATAAACAAATAATTATACCTTGAAATGGTTTTCCCTGAAGTACTGTCTCCCTCTTGCCGAGTACAGACTATTCAGCACAAACTTACACTCAAGTGGCTCTCCAGGCTCAGTGCGCTGTGTCACTAAGAAGGAGGGTAAACCAAAGACGGAGGGTCATAAGCAAAACCTCCAGTTCATGTTGATTTTGAAATAAACTGCAACAAGGCAACGAATGTGAAGGAAAAGACACAGAAAAAGACAGAGCCAATCTCTCTGAAGCGTCCTATGGAAAAGGGCTTCTAAGGTGTATGTTCCCTGTGGCTGTTCTGCCCCCAGCCCCTCCACTGAATTAAGAATTAACTGAAAATTCTGAGGAAGACTGTGCCCCTCTAGCACCTGAAAATGAGTAGCAAGAGGTGAAAACATCACACACAGTCTGGAGGGCAGGGAGGACCACAGCCACTAGTGTCAGAAAGCATGTCCAGGTCACAGTGTTTTGGCTTCTTGATTTCTCCACCGTGTGAGTAAACATAGGATGCCCCCTCATAACTACCAGACTGAGTGACAAATTCTAGAAGGTTACATGGATCATGAGTTGGAACCCTCTTCAGAAGAGTGTGTATGTGAGTGTGTGTGAGTGTGTGTGTGGTTGGCTAATAATAATCCTTTGCAAGCCAGCCCAGACTCTGTATCTTCATTCTAACAGTAGCTGAAGTCACAGAGAAGCCATACCTCCTACATTCCCCTCATCCCAGGAGCTTACCCTTGATCAGGAAATACTGGAATGGACACTCCCCTGCTTTGCCATGCTTTATTGGGCATGTTATGTATTTCTTCGAGAGCCCTTTGGGACTGCCTCCACACAGCGGCTCAGAATTACGTATCCCAGTCTCCAAAGAACCAATTAGAGTTCATATGGGGTATGGATAATTATAAATTAATTAGGACATGGTGAAATAAGGCATATTTTATTCCGACTATACTGTATTAATGGATCTATGTCACAATAAAATTATTAAGTGTGTCATATAATAGAAACTTTACAGTTGGTCTTTCTTACACTTTTTCAGAACATATCATGTGTCCATATATTGTGTCCTTCCCATATGCTCCTTTCTCTGTCCAGGCTACTCTTCCTTGTCTCATTCATCAGGAAACTCCTATCAGTTCTTTGTGTTATGTTGTGAACTAAATCCACTCAAAATTCATATGCTGAAGCCCCAATTCCACATACTCAGAATGTGATCATATTTGGAGATAGGGCTTTATAGAGGTGATTAAGTTAAAATGAGATGATTAAAGGCAGCCCTAATCCATTGTCTTGGAAGAAATTGAAATCTGGGCCCACAAGGAGATTCCAGCAAGTTTTGTGCATGGAGAAAACACCATATGCGGAGAAAGCAAGAAGCAGGGCATCTGCAGCCAAAGGAAAGAGGCCTCGGAACAAATCCACCTCAATGGCACCTTAATCTTGGCCTTTTAGCCTCCAGAACTATGAGAAAATAAACTTGTGTTGTTCAGCCACCCAGTCTGTGATATTTTGTTATGGCAGCCCTAGCAAATGAGTCCACTTGGTTATCAACAGTAGGGCTTCTTATGTTGGTGCAACCTCATGTTTTATAGGTAGGAAGACAAAATTGAAAAATGTGATGAATCATAATGAAATGCGCTCTTACTTTTCACTAATTTACACATAGAACAGAACAAGCAAAGAAATACAAACATTCACAGACCCTTACGTATCATCATTTCTTCTCATAGAGATTTTCATTCTAAATCTTCTCTTGGATATAGAGCTTTTGGAAATATCTCTTTATCTCTCTCTACCTGTTGTCTGTGACTGTCTATTTGTTCATTTCTTTCTCCATCATACAGCTACTACATGTTTGCCCTTGATTCTTTTGATTGTTGGGGAAAATATCCTTGTATGTGAACCTTACAATGAACTAAGTAAAGACTTATTCTCTCCTGTATCTAACGCCAAGAAAAATTTTGTGACACCTCAAGCAAAAAAAGAAAACCAAATAAGAAAAAATAAATTAGTTTCTAAGGCATTTTACAATATGTATTTCATTTCAGGCTTAACTCACTGTTTCTCCCAACAAATGCCTAAGAACCTTTGAAGCCAGAATTTCTGGCATTGAATTCCTGTTTTTCTCTATGAAGTAAATAACTTGAAATAGTCATTTAATCCATTTAATCATGACAATGATTGTGTAACCAATTTTACTAGTCCCATTTAGAGATTAAAGTGATATATTTACAAGCAAAGTATGAACTGTTAAGCGAATTTTTTTTAATTTGATTTTTTTCAACTTTCTCAAAATCCCAGTCATTTATTGACACTATTCCTAGGATGCATGCACAGCACTCTTTCCAATGGACCCATATTAATTTATTTCAAACACATATTCAAGAACACTGCCAACTTAAAAAAAAATGAAATCTGTTTCCACAATATCTGATGATTTTCTTTTTTTCTTACTTCTTTTCTTACAACATGAGTATAGGCTGATACCAAGAAATGAAGATAATCTGTAAAATAAAAAAGAAGCCATAGCCATTGCTGACCAAGTATTTTCATTTAGGAATACTTAATCTACCTACCATTTTCCTCACAGCATCTTTAACATCTTTATTTCTTAAGCTATAGATCAAGGGATTCAACATGGGTATCACCACAGTATAGAACACCGACACCACCTTATCCCTTTCCAGGGCGTAGCTGGTACTTGGCCGGGAGTAAATGTAGAGGATGGAGCCATAGTACAAGGTGACGGCCATCAGGTGAGAGGCACAGGTGGAGAAGGCCTTCAGGCGGCCTTGAGCAGAGCGGATCCTCAGGATGGCAGCGATGATGAAAAGGTAGGAGGCGACGATGAGCACAGAGGGAGCGATGACGTTGGAAGCAAGTATGAAATAGAGCACAGCCTGGAGGCTCTCCTTCACATCACAGGCCAACTTCACAAGTGGGGGCAGATCACAGAAGAAATCATCAATAATGTTCCCACAGAAGCTCAGGGTAAATGTCTCACTGGTGATGATAGCTGAGCTCAGAAAGCCACCAAGGTATGAAGCTGCAAAAAGGCTGGCACATAACCTTGGGGACATTGCCTGGGAGTAGAGCAGGGGGTTGGAGATGGCCACATAGCGGTCATAAGCCATGGTGGCCAACAGGTAACACTCACTATAGGCCAGTCCTGCAGCGAAGAGGAACTGAGCCAGGCAGCCGGCAAAAGAGATGCTTTTGTTATCAGAGATACAGGTCACTAGGATTTTGGGGACATACACAGAAGAATACCAGAGATCCAGGAATGACAGGCTTCCGATGAAGAAATACATGGGTGTGTGGAGCCGAGTATCAGCACAGATCAGAGAAATCAGGGTCATGTTCCCTAGAAGACTGATGACATAGATGATGAGGAAGATGACAAAGAACACTTTCTGTAGCTGCAAGTCAGCTGTGAACCCTGAAAGTACAAACTCCTTCACTTTGGTGGAATTTCTCTCATCCATGGATTTGGGTTTCTCTGGTCCCTTTCTGTGAAAAGATTAATAAATATGTCATGATTTAATGTATCAGTATGTCACCACCCTTATGATTTGTCATTTTAGACCAGTGAAAAATCCAGCTGAGGCACATACATTGTTCACTGTGAGATGTGTTTATGTTGAATTGGTTTCATTCTCGTGGATCCAGATCTTTTCTCCACATGATAAAGTTTGATCACTAAGCTTCTAAGTCAAACCATGTATACAAGCATCCAATTACGCTTCTCTTTCCAAGATTTCCCAAAGATATTCAAGAAGGTAATTTTATGAAAATCTAGTCCTGTAAAGGAGTGAAACACTATTTTGTGGAACATCAAACCACCCAATATTACAGGCTTAAAATGATATAATCCCCCACAAATAATCAACCATTAAAGAGCGGTTTGATCAATGTGTCATTGTTTAAAGTATAACTTGTATTTGCAGAAATATTTCAATGTTTACAAACATGAGTAAAAGCCACTAATTTGGATAATGCAATCAGAGCATTATGCAAAAGATCACAATCATCTCAGTGCCTTTATGGTCTGTATTGCTGTATGGAAAGCCTGTTTGACATCTTTGTTTCTCAGGCTATAGATGAGAGGGTTCAGCAATGGGTTGATCACGGTGTAAAACAGAGCAGCCACTTTGTCTCTGTCAAGAGGGTATGTGGAACTTGGCCTTGAGTACATGAACAGCAAGGATCTATAGAAGAGCACGACAGAGTTGAGGTGAGAAGCGCAGGTAGAGAAGGCCTTGTGCCTTCCTGAGGCTGAGCGAATCCTCAGGATAGACAGAAGGATGTGCACATAGGAAATTAAGATGGCAAGAATGCTGGAGAGGACAGTGAAGCCAACCACACCAAGGAGCACTTTTTCCTAGACATGGGTATCTGTACAAGACATTTTTACCAGTGGTGGTGCATCACAGAAGAAGTGGTCAATGATATTCTTACCACAGAAACTCAGGCGGAAAGTGTTGGCAGTATGGGCTATGGCATTCAAGAGCTCCTATGTAGGAGCCAGCAACGAGTGCAGTACAGAGAGAACTGGACATAGCACTTGAATAAAGTAGTGGGTTACAGATGGCCGCGTGGCGGTCATACGCCATGGCAGCTAGGAGGTAACACTCAGTGTAGGTTACAGCACAGGAGAAGAAAAACTGGGCCACACACCCAGCCAAGGAGATGCACTTATCTTTTGAGACACAATTGACCAAGATTTGGGAAGTATATACAGTAGTGTACCAAAAATTCCAAGAAAGACAGATTGCCAATGAAAAAGTACATAGGTGTGTGCAGACAGGAATCAATACGGATTAAGATAACCAGGGTCATGTTCCCCAACAAGGTTGTCAAGTGGAGCATCAGAAATATTCCAAACAGAATCAGCTGCCACTGGGGGTCTGCTGAGAAGCCCACCAAGATGAAGTCAGTAAGGATACCTAGATTTCCCACTTCCATGTCCATGGAGGAGAAAGCCTGATAAAGACTTTGAGGGGAAAAAAATTACTTTGTGATATTTCTATTGAAAGAAATTAACAAAGGTTTCAATTAAGTCAGCAATTACTGGGTACCTTATAGATATTCTTATTTTCTATTTATACATTTTTTATTAAAATATAGTTGACATACAATATGATATTGGTTTCAAGTATATAACAACATTATCTACATTATTAGATGCTCACCCCAGCTGGTGCAGTTGCTATGTGTCAACAGAGATGACACAGATTCACTATATTCTCTGTACTGTGCTTTCATCCCCATGACTAATGACTCTAAAATGACAGAAATTCAGCCTGTGACTTGCTAAGACCATAGGAATTGGTGTTAGAATCTGATTTTGGAATTAGGGCTTTCTACGTAGTCATTATTTAGTGTATGGCACTTCCTTTAGTCTCAGCTAGACAAGAAAAATGAAGCCACTTACTGGTTGGCTGATTCAGTATAGAAGATATTAGTAAAAACACCCAGGCTAATGTTAGGCACATTGCAAGTACTCAAAAATGGTTTCTATCCTTCATACATTATTGATAGATTTTGTTCAGGTATTGTGCTGACAGTTATACAAATACTAAGACACTGCACAATTTCTGCTATTCTTAGTACAAATAGAAATGTATATATATATTAATATATAGATTTTATATATACATATATAACACAGTATATGTCAGTTAATATTCTAAGTCCTAATCTTAGTCTATTTAATCCTTTCCATGACATTATAAGGTAAATCCTACCATGACCATAATGGAGTTTAGGAAACAATTCCAAGGTCACAGAACTGGTCAACAGCAGAGCTCATATTTGAATCCATAATTTTCTTCCTCAAGAGTACATTCTCTCAACTATTCCACAATTTATGTCTTTCATAGTGACATTGCTTCTCCCTTCCTTGTTCTCCTATATAAGGCAAGCTATAATCCCCTGAAAAACTGAATCACCTTTAAAAATCCTTTTATTAAAAGACCACTTTTCTCCTCACTTTCTCTTATCAATTGAGATTTAGATAAATAGTTAAGGCATTTTTTTATAGAGAGGTTGCTAAACATTAGGAAAAACCCAATTTTTATTGTCAAATATTGACTGAATGCTTCAAAGTTCACATCTTGAAACACTAAAGCTCTCAGAGACAAGTTATAAGATACCTAATTTAAAACATAGAATTAGGGCTGATGGCCCCAGTGACCAGCTAACTTGCCCTCAGTGACTAAAGCATCTAGGTCTTGTGTCCAAGCCACCGCCTTGGTTTGCCAAGATTATTGCAATATCCTTCTGATGAGCCTACACACCTGACCCTCTGTAATCTATTTCAGTATATCAGTTGGTATAGCAGTTTAAAAAAATAAGCATATCATGACACTCCTGGACTTAAAACCAACACAGGACTGCAATGTACTTCCATATTTACTTTTGAGCTAAGCCAGAGTCAGTTTACAACTAGAAAGCAAATGCCAGTTTTCTCCCTCAAGGTATACTGTTCCTGGTTATAGGAAGTGAGTATGTTAATCTTTCAATATTGCATATTCTCATCTTTCAAACATACCTGATGATTTTCACAGAGTTCATAACTTGTTTGGTGATGCTGTGAAAATGTAGCTTGGAATGTTGAAGATCATTCCATTTAGTGACTATCAGAATATAACGGAGCTCTCCCATTAGCACACAAGACCTAGATGCTTTAGTCTTACACCCAATGTTTCGTAAGCTGGCTTTAATTTACCTTTATAACCTTCTCTCTTACCATTTGCCTTCATCTATTCTCCCGCAAACTAAATTACTTACATGATTGATTTTGCCATAATAATCTCACACATCCTGGGAGCTCCACATGTATACTACTTTCCCGATATTCATTGGTGCACTGTAAGTTCTTTCTGAATCTGCTTAAACTTGAGTAGTATTATCGTGTCAGGGATTTATGGTTATTAAACTTATAATATATAAAATGATGGGTAATAGCCACCATCTCAAAAGTTACTATGTACGTTTCTGCTATATTATTACTTGTCTACAAATGAAGGATATCTGGAATTTATGAAGATAAACTTCATACAATATAATTAGGAAAATGGAAATATCCTCTTAGAGCAAATCACAGCTCTTTTAGTAGTACCTTCAAAAGAGGAAAATAACTGAAAAAAATACTTCTTTGGGCCTCCAGCTCAGTCTTCCCGGAAGAAGAGATGTTTAAATGAGACCTAAACAATGAGCCTGATGGCAGCCAAGGTATGAGTAAGGGGAGAGCGGGCTCAGTTCAAGGAGATGAAAGAGCGTCTCAGAAGCCACTTAGGAATCAGAGTGCATCTCACCACCTCCACACCCTGTCCAAGCCACCTCCTTGTTTTTGCCAAGTTTATTGCAGTATCCTTCTTTCTGACAGGTAACACACCTGACCCTCTTTAATCTATTTCAGTATATCAGTTGGGATAGCAGTTTAAAAAAATAAGCATATCACGACACTCCTGGACTTTAAAAACTGCTAAATATGCTGCCAATTTATTCCAGATTAAAGTGAAATTACATACAATGACCTAGAAATCCTTCATGAACAGTACATCCATTATCTACAGGTACTTATCTCCTAAGACTTCTGCCTTCTTTCATTCTGCTCTAGCACCACAGACATTCTCACTCTTTTCAAAAACAGCAGCCCTGCTCAGCATTAAGTACAAACTATCTATTCCTTGGCCTGAAACACTATTCCCCAGATATTTGCAAGGATCACACCATCATCACCTTTAAGTCACTTTAAGTTCTATTTAAGGCCCATCCTCATCACTCCACTTTAAATTCCATCCCCTTTTCCCACCAACAATACCATCCTTCCTACTCTGCTCAGATTCTGCTCTATTTTCCCCAAGTGTTAATATCAACATCTAACTCTACTTCATTACATTTATTGTCCATTTTTCCCCATCAGAATGCAACAACACGGGTCAACAAGATTTCTCTCTTTTGTTTACTGCAATATCCCAGCATATAGAATACTTCTTAGCAATTAATTAGCACCTAATAAATATTTCTAGAAGAAACAAATAATTATACCTTGAAATGGGTTTACCCGAAGTACTCTCTCCCTCTTGCTGAGCACAAACTATTCAGCACAAATCTATGCTCAGGTGGCTCTCCGGGCTCAGTGCGCTGTGTCACTAAGAAGGAGGGTAAACCAAACATGGAGGGTCATAAGCGAGACCTCCAGCACATCTTGAATTTGAAATAAATTGCAACAAAGAAATTAATGTGAAGTAAAAGACACAGAAAAAGGCAGAGCCAATTGCGCTGAAGTGTCCCATGGAGAAGGGCTTCTAAGGTGTGTGTTCCCTGTGGCTCTTCTGCTCCCGGCCCTTGCACTGAATTAAGAATTCTCTGAAAATTTTGTGGGAGAATGTGTCCCTCTAGCACAAGAAAATGAGTAGCCAGAAGTGAAAACATCCCACACTTACAGTCTGGAGGGAAGGGAGGACCACAGCCACGAGAGTCAGAAAGCATGTCCAGGTCACAATGTTTTGGCCTCTTGATTTCTCCACTGTGTGAATGAACATATAATGACCCCTCATAACTACCAGACTGAGTTTCAAATTCTAGAAGTTTACATGGATCATGAGTTGGAACCCTCTTCAGAAGAGTGTGTATGTGAGTGTGAGTGTGTGTGTGGTTGGCTAACAATAATCCTTTGCAAGCCAGCCCAGACTCCACATCTTCATTCTAACAGTAGCTGAGGTCACAGAGAAGCCATACCTCCTACATTCCCCTCATCCCAGATGCTTTTCCTTGATCAGGAAATATTGGAATTGACACTCTTTTCCTCTCCCCTGATGTTTTGCTATGCTTTGTTGGATGTGTTACGTATTTCTTCAAGAGCCCTTTGGGACTGCCTCCGTAGAGCAACCCAGTCTTATGTATCTCAGTCCGAAAGAACCAATTAGAGTTCGTCTGGAGTATGGATAATTATAAGTTAATTAGGATGTGGTGAAATAAGGAGTATTTTATTCAGACTACACTGTGTTAGTGTATCTATGTCACAATACAATTATTAAGTATGTCAGATAATAGAAACTTTACAGTTGGTATTTCTTACACTTTTTCAGAATGTATCATTGTCCATATATTGTGTCCTTATCGTATGATCCTTTCTCTGCCCAGGCTACTCTTCCTTGTCTCATTCATCAGGAAACTCCTCTCAGTCCTTGGTGTTATGCTGTGAATTGAATCCACCTAAAATTTGCATGTTGAAGCCCAAATCACAGTACTCAGAATCAACCGTATTTGAAGACAGGGCTATTATAGGGATAATTAAGTTAAAATGAGATGATTAAAGACAGCCCTAATCCATTCTGTCTTGGAAATGGAAATCTGGGCCCACAAGGAGAGGCCAGCAAAGTTTGTACACAGAGGAGACACCATGTGTGGAGAAAGCAGGAGGGAAGCCATCTGCAGGCAAAGGAAAGAGGCCTCAGAACAAGTCAGCCCAGGTGCCACCTTAATTTGGCCTTTTAGCCTCCAGAAATGTGAGAAAATAAACTTGTGTTACTCAGCCACCCAGTCTTTGATATTTCATTATGGCAGCCCTAGCAAATGAGTTGACTTCGTTATCAACAAAGAGCTTTTCATGTTGGTGCAACCTCATGTTTCACAGGTAAAAGACAAAATTGGGAAGTGTGATGCATCATAATGAAATGCTCTCTTACTTTTCCCTAATTTATACATAGAACTGAACAAGCAAAGAAATACAAACATTCATAGACCCTTAAGTGTCATCATTTCTTCACATAGAGATTTTCACTCTGAATCTTCCCTTGGATATAGAGCTTTTTGAAATCTCTGTCTCTACTTGTCGTCTTTTACTATCTATTTGCTCATTTCTTTCTCCATCATAAAGCTACTACATGTTTGCCCTTGATTCTTTTAATTGTTGGGAAAATATTCTTGTGTGCAAACATGACAATGATTCTAAGTAAGGACTTATTCTCTCCTGTATCTTATACCAAGAAAATCTTTGTATCACCTCAAGCAAAAAAAGAAAACCAGACAAGAAAATGTAAATTCATTTCTAAGGGCAATTTATGATATGTATTTTATTTTGGGCTTAACTCATTCTCTCTCCCAACAAATGCCTAAGAACCTTTGAAGCCAGATTTTCTGGCACAGAATTCCTATTTTTCACTATGAAGTAAATAACCTGAAAAAGTCATTTGATCCATTTAATCATGACAATGATTACATAACCAATTTTACTATTCCCATTAAGTGATTAAAGTGATGTATTTACAAGCAACGTATGACCTATTAAGTGAATTTTTTAAACTTGATTTTTTCAACTTTTTCAGAATGCCAGTGATTTTAAACACAATTCCTAGGATGCATGCACAGCAGTCTTTCCAATGGTCCCAGCTTCAATAATTTCAAATGCATATTCAAAGACACTGCCAACTGAAAAAAAATGAAATCTGCTTGCACAATATCCAATGATTTTATTCTTTTCTTACTTCTTTATTACTGTGAGTATAGGCTGATGCCAAGAAACAAACATAATCTGTAAAAAAAAAAAAAAAGCCATAGCCATTGCTGACCAAGTATTTTCATTTAGGAATATTTAATCTACCTACCATTTTCCTCACAGCATCTTTAACATCTTTATTTCTTAAGCTATAGATCAAGGGATTCAACATGGGTATCACCACAGTATAGAACACCGACACCACCTTATCCCTTTCCAGGGCGTAGCTGGTACTTGGCCGGGAGTAAATGTAGAGGATGGAGCCATAGTACAAGGTGACGGCCATCAGGTGAGAGGCACAGGTGGAGAAGGCCTTCAGGCGGCCTTGAGCAGAGCGGATCCTCAGGATGGCAGCGATGATGAAGAGGTAGGAGGCGACGATGAGCACAGAGGGAGCAATGACGTTGGAGGCAAGTATGAAATAGAGCACAGCCTGGAGGCTCTCCTTCACATCACAGGCCAACTTCACAAGTGGGGGCAGATCACAGAAGAAATCATCAATGACGTTGTTCCCACAGAAGCTCAGGGTAAATGTCTCACTGGTGATGATGGTTGAGTTCAGAAAGCCACCAATGTATGAAGCTGCAACAAGGCTGGCACATAACCTTGGGGACATTGCCTGGGAGTAGAGCAGGGGGATGGAGATGGCCACATAACGGTCATAAGCCATGGCGGCCAACAGGTAACACTCACTATAGGCCAGTCCTGCAGAGAAAAAGAACTGAGCCAGGCAGCCAGCAAAAGAGATGCTTTTGTTATCAGAGATACAGGTCACTAGGATTTTGGGGACATACACAGAAGAATACCAGAGATCCAGGAATGACAGGCTTCCGATGAAAAAATACATGGGTGTGTGGAGCCGAGTATCAGCACAGATCAGAGAAATCAGGGTCATGTTCCCTAGAAGACTGATGACATAGATGATGAGGAAGATGACAAAGAACACTTTCTGTAGCTGCAAGTCAGCTGTGAACCCTGAAAGTACAAACTCCTTCACTTTGGTGGAATTTTTCTCATCCATGGATTTGGGTTTCTCTGGTCCCTTTCTGTGAAAAGATTAATATATATGTCATGATTTAATGGGTCAGTATGTCAGCCTCTCCTTATCATTTGCCACTTTAGACAATTGAAAACCCCAGCTGAGGCACATACATTGTTCACTGTGAGATATGTTCATGTTGAAATGGTTTCAAATTTCGTGGATCCAGATCTTTTCTCCACATGATAAAACTTGATCACTAAGCTTCTAAGTCAAACCATGGGTACAATCATCCATTTACTCTTCTCTTTCCAAGATTTCCCAAAGATATTCAAGAAGATAATTTTATGAAAATCTAGTCCTGTAAAGGAGTGAAACACTATATTGTGGAACATCAAACCACCCAATATTACATGCTTAAAATGATATAATACCTCACAAATAATCATCCATTATAGTGTGGTTTAATAAATGTGTCATTGTTTTAAGTATAACTTGTATTTGCAGAAATATTTCAATGTTTACAAACATGAGTAAAAGCCACTAATTTGAAGAATGCAATCAGAGCGTTATGCAAAAGATCCAATCATCTCTGTGTCCTAATGGTCTGTATTGCTTTCTAGAAAGCCTCTTTGACATCTTTGTTTCTCAGACTATAGATGAAAGATTTGAGCAAAGGGTTGATCATGGTGTAGAAGAGAGCAACCACTTCGTCTCTCACCAGAGAGCAGGTGTAACTTGGCCTTGAGTACATGAACAGCAAGGCTCCATAGAAGAGCATGACAGAGATGAGGTGAGAAGCACAGGTAGAGAAGGCCTTGTGCCTTCCTGAGGCTGAGCGAATCCTCAGGATAGACAGAAGGATGTGCACATAGGAAATTAAGATGGCAAGAATGCTCGAGAGGACCGTGAAGCCCACCACACCGAGGAGCAGTTTTTCCTAGACATGGGTATCTGTCTGTACAAGACATTTTTACCAGTTGTGGTGAATCACAGAAGAAGTGGTCAATGATATTCTTACCACAGAAACTCAGGCAGAAAGTGTTGGCAGTATGGGCTATGGCATTCAAGAACCCTCCTATGTAGGAGCCAGCAACGAGTGCAGTACAGAGAGAACTGGACATAGCACTTGAATAAAGTAGTGGGTTACAGATGGCCGCGTGGCGGTTATATGCCATGGCTGCTAGGAGGTAACACTCAGTGTAGGCTACAACACAGGAGACGAAAAACTGGGCCTCACACGCAGCCAAGGAGATGCACTTATCTTTTGACACACAATTGACCAAGATTTGGGGAGTATACACAGAGGTGTACCAAAATTCCAAGAAAGACAGATTGCCAATGAAAAAGTACATAGGTGTGTGCAGACAGGAATCAATATGGATTAAATTAACCAAGGTCATGTTCCTTGAGAAGGTTATCAAGTAGAGCATCAGAAACATTCCAAACAGAATCAGCTGCCACTGGGGGTCTGCTGAGAAGCCCACCAAGATGAAGTCAGTCAGGATACTGAGTGAGATTTCCCACTTGCATGTCCATGGAGGAGAAAGCCTGATAAAGACTTTGAGGAATAAAAATTACTTTGTGATTTTTCTATTGAAAGAAATTAACAAAGGTTTCAATTAACTCAGCAATCACTGGGTACCTTATAGATGTTCTTATTTTCTATTTATATAGTTTTTATTGAAGTATAATTATATACAGTGTGATATAGGTTTCAAATATACAATAAAGTTATCTACATTATTAGATGCTCACCCCAACTAGTGCAGTTGCTATGTGTCAACAAAGATGTTACAGATTGACTGCAGTCTCTGAGCTGTGCTTTCATCCCCATGACTAATGATCCTAAATGACAGAAATTCAGCCTGTGACTTGCTAAGACCACAGGAATTGGTGTTAGAATCTGATTTTGGAATTAGAGCTTTCTACGTAGTCATTATTTAGTGTATGGCACATCCCTTAATCTCACAAGCAGACAAGAAAAATGAAGCCACTTACAGGTTGGCTGATTGGGTAAAAAAGATATTGTAAAACACGCAGGCTAATGTTAGGCACATTGTGGGCACCCAAAAATGGTTAGTATACTTCATATATTATTGAGAGATTTTGTTCAGGGGTTGTGCTGATAGTTATTCAAATATTAATATACTGAACTATTTCTGGTATTGTTAGTACAAATAGACATATATATATTTCTATATAGATTATATATATATAGCACAGTAAATGTCAGTAAATATTCTAAGTCCTAATCTTAGTCTATTTAACCCTTTCCATGATTTTATAAGGTAAATCCTACCATGATCATATTGGAGTTTAGGAAACAATTCCAATGTCACAGAATTGGTCAACAGCAGAGCTCGTATTTTCAACATAGAATTTTCTTGATCAAGAGTATATTCTCTCAACTATTCTACCATTTATGTCTTCCATGCTGGAATTGTTTCTCTCTTGTTCTTCTATATAAGGCAAGCTATAATTCCCTGACAACCTGAACTTCTTTTAAAAATACTTTTATTTAAAGACCACTTTCTCCCCACTTCCTCTTATCAATTGAGATTTAGATACATAGTTGAGGCATTTTTTTATAGCGAGGTTGCTAAACATTAGGAAAAACCCAATTTTTGTTGTCAAGTATTGACTGAATCCTTCAAAGTTCACATCTTTAAATGCTAAAGCTCTCAGAAACAAGCTAAAAGATGTCTAATTTAAAATACAGAATTAGAGCTGATGGCCTCAGTGACCAGCTGCCTTACCCTCCGTGAGGGAAAAACCAACACAGGATTGCACTTTACTTCAATATTTACTTTTCAGCTAAGCCAGAGTCAGTTTATAACTAGAATGCAAATGCCAGTTTTCTCCATCAAGGAATACTGCTCCTGGTTATAGTAAGTGAGTATGTTAATCTTTCAATATTGCATATTCTCATCTTTCAAACATACTTGATGATTTTCACAGAGGTCATAACTTGTTTGGTGACGCTGTGAAAATGTAGCTTGGAATGTTGAAGATCATTCCATTTAGTGACTATCAGAATATAACGGGGCTCTCCCATTAGCACACAAGACCTAGATGCTTTAGTCTTACACCCAATGTTTCATAAACTGGCTTTAATTTACCTTTATAACCTTCTCTCTTACCATTTGCCTTCATCTATTCAGGATAACCCCAAAATTACTCACATGATTGATTTTGCCATAATAATCTCACACATCCTGGGAGCTCCACATGTACACTACTTTCCTGGTATTCATTTGGGCACTGCAAGTTTTTTCTGAATCTGCTTAAACTTGAGTAGAATTATCTTGTCAGGAATTGATGGGTATTAAAATTATAATATATAAACCGATGGGTAATAGCCACCATCCCAACAGTTACTATGTATTTTTTCTGCTATATTATCACTTGTCTACAAATGAAGGATATCTGGAATTTACGAAGATAATCTTCATACAATATAATTAGGAAAATGGAAATATCCTCTTAGAGCAAATCACTGCTTTTTTAACAGTACCTTCAAAAGAGGAAAATAACTGAAAAAAACATTTCTTTGGGCCTCCAGCTCAGTCTTCCCGGAAGAAGAGATGTTTAAATGAGACCTGAACAATGAGCCTGATGGCAGCCAAGGTATGAGTAAGGGGAGAACGGGCTCAGTTCAAGGAGATGAAAGAGCGTCTCAGACGCCACTTAGGAATCAGAGCGCTTCTCACCACCTCCACACCTGGTCCAAGCCACCTCCTTGGTTTGCCAAGTTTATTGCAATATCCTTCTGACGTTTCTACACACCTGACAGTATATCAGTTGGTATACAAATTTTAAAAAATAAGCATATCATGACACTCCTGAACTTTAAACAAAGTTAAATATGCTACCAGTTTATTCCAGATTAAAGTAAAATTCCATACAGTGGCCCAGAGATCCTTCATGAACAGGACATCCATCATCTTCCGGTACTTATCTCCTAAAGGTTATGCCCACTTTCATTCTGCTCCAGCCCAGCTGACTTTCTCACTATTTTCAAAAACAGCAGCCCTGCTCAGCATTAAGTACAAACTATCTATTCCTTGGCCTGAAACACTATTCCCCAGGTATTTGCAAGGTTCACACCATTATCTCCTTTAAGTCACTTTAAGATCTGCTTAACGCCCACCCTTATCACTCCACTTTAAATTCCATGCCCTCTTCCCACCAAGAATACCATCCTTCCCACTCTGCTCGGATTCTGCTCTATTCTCCCCAAGTCTTAGTGTCAACATCTAACTCTTCTTCGCTGTATTGATTGTCCATTTTCCCCTTCAGAATGCAACAACATGGGTCAGCGAGATTTCTCTCTTTTGTTTACTGCTATATCCCAGCATATAAAATACTTCTTAGCAACTAATTAGCACCTAATAAATATTTCTAGAAGATTCAAATAATTATACCTTGAAATGGGTTTCCCTGAAGTACTGTCTCCCTCTTGCCAAGCACAAACTATTCAGCACAAACCTACGCTCAGGTTGCTCTCCGGGCTCAGTGTGCTGTGTCATTAAGCAAAGAGGGAGGGTCATAAGCAAGACCTCCAGCACATCCTGAATTTGAAATAAACTGCAACAAGGAAATGAATGTGAAGAAAAAGACATAGAAAAAGGCAGAGCCAATCATGCTGAACCTTCTTATGGAGGGGGGTTTCTAAGGTGCATGTTCCCGTGTGGCCGTTCTGCCCCCAGCCCCTCCACTGAATTAAGAATTCTCTAAAAATTTTGTGGGAGAATGTGTCCCTCTAGCACCAGAAAATGAGTAGCCAGAAGTGAAAACATCACACACTTACAGTCTGGAGGGAAGGGAGGACCACAGAGCCACAAGAGTCAGAAAGCATGTCCAGGTCACAATGTTTTGGCCTCTTGATTTCTCCACTGTGTGAATGAACATATAATAACCCCTCATAACTACCAGACTGAGTTTCAAATTCTAGAAGGTTACATGGATCATGAGTTGGAACCCTCTTCAGAAGAGTGTGTATGTGAGTGTGAGTGTGTGTGTGGTTGGCTAATAATAATCCTTTGCAAGCCAGCCCAGACTCCATATCTTCATTCTAACAGTAGCTGAGGTCACAGAGAAGCCATACCTCCTACATTCCCCTCATCCCAGGAGCTTACCCTTGATCAGGAAATACTGGAATGGACACTCCCCTGCTTTGCCATGCTTTATTGGGCATGTTATGTATTTCTTCGAGAGCCCTTTGGGACTGCCTCCACACAGCGGCTCAGAATTACGTATCTCAGTCTCCAAAGAACCAATTAGAGTTCATATGGAGTATGGATAATTATAAATTGATTAGGATATGGTGAAATAAGGCGTATTTTATTCAGACCACACTGTATTAACAGATCTATGTCACAATAAAATTATTAAATGCGTCATATAATAGAAACTTTACAGTTGGTCTTTCTTACACTTTTTCAGAACATATCATGTGTCCATATATTGTGTCCTTCCCATATGCTCCTTTCTCTGTCCAGGCTACTCTTCCTTGTCTCATTCATCAGGAAACTCCTATCAGTTCTTTGTTTTATGTTGTGTCCACTCAAAATTCATATGCTGAAGCCCCAATTCCACATACTCAGAATGTGATCATATTTGGAGATAGGGCTTTATAGAGGTGATTAAGTTAAAGTGAGATGATTAAAGGCAGCCCTAATTCAGTCTGTCTTGGAAGAAATGGAAATCTGGCCCACAAGAAGACGCCAGCAAAGTTTGTGTACAGAGGAGACACCATGGGTGGAGAAAGCAGGAGGGAAGCCATCTGCAGGCAAAGGAAAGAGGCCTCAGAACAAGTCAGCCCGGGTGCCACCTTCATTTGGCCTTTTAGCCTCCAGAACTGTGAGAAAATAAACTTGTGTTGTTCGGCCACCCAGTCTTTGATACTTTGTTATGGCAGCCCTAGCAAATGATTCCACTTGGTTATCAACAGTAGGGCTTTTTAAGTTGGTGCAACCTCATGTTTTATAGGTAAAAGACAAAATTGGGAAGTGTGATGCATCGTAATGAAATGCTCTCTTACTTTTCACTAATTTATACATAGAACTGAACAAGCAAAGAAATACAAACATTCATAGAAACTTAAGTGTTATCATTTCTTCACATAGAGATTTTCACTCATTCTTCTCTTGGGTATAGAGCTTTTTGGAATCTCTCTCTTTCTCTACTTGTTGTCTAATGGTATCTATATGTTCATTTCCTTCTCCATCATACAGCTACTACATTTTTGGCCACGATTCCTTTGTCAGGGAAAATATTCTTATATGGAAACCTTGCAATTATTCAAGGTAAACATATATTCTCTCCTGTGTCTAATGCCAAGGAAATCTTTCTATCATCTCAAGCAGAGATGGAAAACCAGATAAGAAAAAATAAATTAGTTTCTAAGGAGAACTTACAATAGGTAGTTTTCTTTTGGCTTAACTCACTCTCACTCCCAACAAATGTCTAAGAACCTTTGAAGCCAGAATTTCTGGCACTGAATTCCTGTTTTTCACTATGAAGTAAATGACTTGAAATATTCATTTAATCCATCTAATCATGACAGTGGTTATATAACCAATTTTACTATTCCCTTTAAGACATTAAAGTAATATACTTACCAGCAACTTATGACATGTTAAGTGAATTTTTTAAACTTGATTTTTTTCAACTTTCTGAGAATAGACAGTTCCCAGAATGCATGCACAGCAGTTTTTCCAAATGTCCCAGCTTTAGTCATTTCAAACATATTCAAAGACAGTGCCAACTCAAAAAGAAAAATGCAGTCTGATGTTTCCACATTATACAATGATTTTTTTTTACTTCTTCATTACTGTGAGTATAGGCCAATACCAAGAAATGAAGATAATCTGCAAAAAAAAAAAAAAGCCACAGCCATTGCTGACCAAGTATTTTCATTTAGGAATACTTAATCTACCTACCATTTTCCTCACAGCATCTTTAACATCTTTATTTCTTAAGCTATAGATCAAGGGATTCAACATGGGTACCACCACAGTATAGAACACCGACACCACCTTATCCCTTTCCAGGGCGTAGCTGGTACTTGGCCGGGAGTAAATGTAGAGGATGGAGCCATAGTACAAGGTGACGGCCGTCAGGTGAGAGGCACAGGTGGAGAAGGCCTTCAGGCAGCCTTGAGCAGAGCGGATCCTCAGGATGGCAGCGATGATGAAGAGGTAGGAGGTGACGATGAGCACAGAGGGAGCAATGACGTTGGAGGCGAGTATGAAATAGAGCACAGCCTGGAGGCTCTCCTTCACGTCACAGGCCAACTTCACAAGTGGGGGCAGATCACAGAAGAAATCATCAATGACGTTGTTCCCACAGAAACTCAGGGTAAATGTCTCACTGGTGATGATGGTTGAGCTCAGAAAGCCACCAATTTGTGAAGCTGCAACAAGGCTGGCACATGACCTCGGGGACATTGCCTGGGAGTAGAGCAGGGGGCTGGAGATGGCCACATAGCGGTCATAAGCCAGGCGGCCAACAGGTAACACTCACTATTGGCCAGTCCTGCAGCGAAGAGGAACTGAGCCAGGCAGCCAGCAAAGGAGATGCTTTCGTTATCAGAGATAAAGATCACTAGGATCTGGGGGGAATAGACAGAAGAATATGAGAGATCCAGGAATGACAGGCTTCCGATGAAGAAGTACATGGGTGTGTGGAGCTGAGAATCAGCCCAGATCAGAGAAATCAGGGTCACGTTCCCTAAGAGACTGATGACATAGATGATGAGGAAGATGACAAAGAGCACTTTCTGTAGCTGCAAGACAGTTGTGAACCCTAAAAGTACAAATTCCTTCACTTTGGTGGAATTATTCTCACCCATTGATTTGGTTTTCTCTGGTTCCTTTCTGTGAAAAGATTAATAAGTATGCCATGATTTAAGATATCAGTATGTCACCCCCTCCCTTTTCATTTGCCATTTTATATCATTGAGAAACTCAACTGATGCACATTCATTATTCACTGTGAGATGTGTTTATGCTAAATTGGTTTCATCTTGTGCATAACGGATATCAGTTCTATGCTGCTGAGAGATTGATTATTATACATGTTATAATATGTGTTACCATATTTTTGAACAGATTTTCCCTCCTTTTGGGGAGAGGGTTATTAATTTTCTCTTCTGTTTCACTTAGGGTGATGGGAACTATAAATAAGACAAGAAAAAGAGAATTTGAAAGAATGCTCTGGTTTCTTCTCAGCTCTTGTAACTGTTTTATACTTACCAGAGGATTATATAGATAACCTTTATTATTCAAAATAAATACCGTTATTATTCTAACCATATTTGGAATATCCTTGCAAGGACATTTACTATAATTTCTTTGAAAGTCATAATTATATTTTATTCAACATTTTATCCACAAAACCAAGAACACAGCTACATATCATGTAAAAATTCTGTGACTTGAATAATAGAATAGATTTACTTAGATAATAGGAGATTGAGACTCCCTGTATGACACTCAAATGAGATTGAAAGGATGGGAAAATACTAATTAATTAATATTCATTATGTTTGCAATATGCTTGAATTTCCTATAGAATCAAGAGTTAAAGAAAAAATCAAACTGACTGATCTGAATGGGCTGGGGAATAAGGTAGGCTCTGGGGATGAACAGTTATTAAGTCAAAATTTAGGAATCTTGAGAAGGGACAATGATCAGAGTGTACCATAACTGCAATCACAAGTTCCTTATATGCAGGATGCAGAGAGAGGTTTGATTATAGACACCAGAAAAGGTCTGTGACCACAGAACAGAGATTGCAGGGTCACAACCACCAGATAAGCCAGTGGTCACAGAAAGTCTAAGATGCGTGGAGTGGATTCTCCACTGGAGGCTTAGATGGAGTGTGACCCTGCCAAAACCTTAATTTTAGCCCAGAGATAAGGAGTTTGGACTTTTGACCCCCAGACTGTGAAAAAATAAAGTCTTTGTTGTTTTAAACCACCACACATGTGGGAATTTGTTAAGATAGGATGTTATGGAATTCAACCTCTTGAACAGTCTTTTTTCCTTCAGGGTCAGAGCAAGAAACTGGAGTGTAGCCAGAAACTGGGGGGAGAGGCACCATCTTTATTTGTCTATATTCCAACCCACAGGGCCCACCATACCCCTCAGATAATGCAATCAAAAAAGGCTTATATTATGATTGTCAGAGTTCTTAACTGGCAGGGGAAGTAATATTTCTGCTATTAGATCCAAGGCCTTAAAAACCTCTTAATCCTAGAGAAGGACTTCCAAACTCATTCTCTGAAGCCAGCATCACTCTAATACGAAAACCAGGCAAAGACACCACAAAAAAAAAAACTACACACCAATATCCCTGATGAACACAGATGTAAAAATACTCAACAAAATATTAGCAAACTGAATGCAAAAATAATTCAAGAGAATCATATAACATGATCAAATGGATTTCATCCCAGGGATGAAAGGATGGCACAACATTTGAAAACTCATCAACATCATTCACCACATCAACAAAAAGAAGGACAAAAACCACATAATGAACTCCATAAATGCTGAAAAAACATTCAACAAAATTCAACATCCATTTATGATAAAATCTCTCAACAAAATGGATATAGAGGGCAAGTTCCTCAACATAATAAAGGCCATATATGACAAACCCCAGCCAACATCATACTTAACAGCGAGAAGCTGAAAGATTTTCCTCTAAGATCAGGAACAAGACAAGGATGCCCACTCTCCCCGCTTTTATTCAACATAGTAATGGAGGTCCTCGCCATGGCAATCAGACAACACAAAGAAATAAAAGGCATCCAGACTGGTAAAGAAGAGGTCAAACTGTCACTGTTTGCAGATGACATGATATTGTACATAAAAAAAAACAAAAGACTCCAAACCAAAACTACTAGAACTAATATCTGAATTAAGCAAAGTTGCAGGATACAAAATTAATACCCAGAAATCTGTTTCATTCTTCTACACTGATGATGAAGTAGCAGAAAGAGAAATCAGGAAAACAATTCCATTCACAATTGCATCAAAAAGAATGAAATACTGAATTAAAGATGGCGGCGTGAGAGAAGAGACAGAGGCTTCCTCCTAAAACTGGATACAATTAGAAAATTTAATTGGCACAACTAATCCTGAGAAAGCAAAAGGAAAGAGGATGCGTCAGACTGCACACACCTGGAGAAAAGAGCAGACCTCCGCGAACGGGGTAACTGCTTACCGGAGCTGTGGCTCCTCAGGACCCAAGCCCTTCCCCCACCCCAGCTCACCAGCAGAAGGAAGACAAATGGAGCAGGGAGGGAGTGTAAGGCTTGGGACTGCGGAATACCTAGCTCGGGAGATCTGCTCTGGGAGCACAAACCTACATTTCATGGTGCTTTCATGAGACTTGCATGACTGCAGGGTTGGAAAGTTGATACAGGCAGAGTTCCTGGGGAGACTGGGATTCTGGCTGCTTGTGGAAAGCAGGGATCCATATCTGGCTGCTCTGGGACAAAAACTTATACCTGTGTGCCTGGCCCACTGGCTCAGGCAGTGGAGACAGGCACAGCAGCCGGGAGGCGGGGAACAGCTCTTTCCTACCCCCAGTACTGCTCCCCTGCAACCCGTGACATTGCTTCAGGGGCTCTGCAGCTACAGAGACTACAGCTTCTGGACACTAGAGGGCGCCATATACAAACATGAAACGCCAAAGGAACTTTGTCCAGAGTAAAATTCTTAATACAACTCCCGAGAAAGATTTAAATGATATGGACCTCGTGACTCTTCCTGAAAGGGAGTTCAAAATAAAACTAATCAACATCCTAATGGAGGTAAGGAAAGACATCCAAGAACTCAGGAATGAATTCAGGTCAGAGATCCAATCGTTAAAGAACATGATGGAGGGTATTAAAAGCAGGTCAGATATGGTGGAGGACACAATAAATGAAATAGAAACTAGAGAAGAGGAATACAAAGAAGCTGAGGCACAGAGAGAAAAAAAGATCTCTAAAAATGAAAGAATATTGAGAGAACTGTGTGACCAATCCAAGTGAAACAATATTCACATTATAAGGATACCAGAAGAAGAAGAGAGAGAGAAAGGGATAGAAAGTGTCTTTGAGGAGGTAGTTGCTGAAAACTTCCCCAATCTGGAAGACACATAGTAATTAAAATGGGAAAGGTCAAGGATAAGGACAGACTGTTAAAAGCAGCCAGAGGCAGAAATAAGATCACATACAAAGGAAAGCCCATCAGACTAACATCAGACTTCTCAGCAGAAACCTTACAGGCCAGAAGGGAGTGCCATGATGTATTTAATGCCATGAAGCAGAAGGGCCTGGAACCAAGATTACATTATCCAGTGAGATTATCATTTAAATTTGAAGGAGGGATTAAACAATTTCCAGATAGGCAAAAGCTGAGAGAGTTTACCTCCCACAAACCATCTCTACAGTCTATTTTGGAGGGACTGCTACAGATGGAAGTGTTCCTAGGGTTGGATAGATGTCACCAGAGATAGTAAAACCACGGTAGGGAGGGTGGAGCAGCTGATTGCAAGGCAAATGCAAAATTAAATTGACTATCCCCAAAGCCAATCAAGGGATAGAGAAAAAGTATAGAATCTGATACCCAATATATAAAGAATGAAGGAGGAAGAAAAAGGAGAAACAGAAAAGAACCTTTAGATTGTGTTTGTAACAGCATACTAAGTGTGTTAAGTTAGACTCTTAGATAGTAAGGAAAGTAACCTGGAACCTTTGGTAACCACGAATCTAAAGCCTGAAATGGCAATAAGTACATACCTATCGATAATCACCCTAAATGTAAATGGACTGAATGCACCAATCAAAAGACATAGAGTCACTGAATGGATAAAAAAACAAGACCCATCTATATGCTGCTTACCAGAGACTCACCTCAAACCCAAAGACATGCACCGACTAAAAGTCAAGGGATGGAAAAATATATTTCATGCAAACAATAGGGAGAAAAAAAGCCGATGTTGTAGTACTAGTATCAGATCAAATAGACTTCAAAACAAAGAAAGTAACAATAGATAAAGAAGGACATTACATAATGATAAAGGGCTAGTCCAACAAGAGGATATAACCATTATAAATATGTATACACCCAACACAGGAGCACCAGCATATGTGAAACAAATACTAACAGAACTAAAGGAGGAAATAGATTGCAATGCATTCATTTTAGGAGACTTAAACACACCATTCACTCCAAAGGACAGATCCACCAGACAGAAAATAAGTAAGGACACAGAGGCACTGAACAACACACTAGAACAGTTGGACCTAATAGATATCTACAGAACTCTACACCCAAAAGTGACAGGATATACATTCTCCTCAAGTGCACATGGAACATTCTCCAAAATAGACCACATACTAGGCCACAAAAAGAGCCTCAGTAAATTCAAAAATATTGAAATCCTACCAACCAACTATTCAGACCACAAAGGTATAAAACTAGAAATAAATTGTACCAAGAAAGTAAAAAGGCTCACAAACACATGGAGGCTTAACAACACGCTTCTAAATAGTCAATGGATCAACAACCAAATTAAAATGGATATCCAGCAATATATGAAAATAAATGACAACAACAACACAAAGCCCCAACTTCTGTGGGACTCAGTGAAAGCAGTCTTAAGAGGAAAGTATATAGCAATCCAGGCATATTTAAAGAAGGAAGAACAAACCCAAATGAATAGTCTAACGTCACAGTTATCAAAATTGGAAAAAGAAGAACAAATGAGGCCTAAAGTCAGCAGAAGGAGGGACATAATAAAGATCAGAGAAGAAATAAACAAAATTGAGAAGAATAAAACAATAGAAAAAAGCAATGAAACCAAGAGCTGGTTCTTTGAGAAAATAAATAAAATGGATAAGCCTCTAGCCAGACTTATTAAGAGAAAAAGAGAATCAACACACAACAAAAGAATCAGAAAAAAGAAAGGAAACATCACAATGGACCCAACAGAAATACAAAGAATTATCAGAGACTACTATGAAAACCTAAATGCTAAGAAGCTGGGAAACCTAGAAGAAATGGACATCCTAGAAGAAAATACAACCTTCCAAGACTGACCAAGGAAGAAACACAAAACCTAAACAAACCAGTTACCAGCAAAGAAATTGAAGCAGTAATCAAAAAACTACCCAAGAAAAAAACCCCTGGGCCAGATGGATTTACCTCGGAATTTTATCAGACATACAGAGAGGATATAATACCCATTCTCCTTAAAGTTTTCCAGAAAATAGAAGAGGAGGGAATACTCCCAAACTCATTCTATGAAGCCAACATTACCCTAATACCAAAACCAGGCAAAGACCCCACCAAAAAAGAAAATTACAGACCAATATCCCTGATGAACGTAGATGCAAAAATACTCAATAAAATATTAGCAAACTGAATTCAAAAATATTTCAAAAGGATCGTACACCATGACCAAGTGGGATTCATCCCAGGGATGCAAGGATGGTACAACATTCAAAAATCCATCAACATCATCCACCACATCAACACAAAGAAAGATAAAAACCACATGATCATCTTCATAGATGCTGAAAAAGCTTTCGATAAAATTCAACATCCATTCATGATAAAAACTCTCAGCAAAATGGGTATAGAGGGCAAGTACGTCAACATAATAAAGGCCATATATGATAAACCCACAGCCAACATCATACTGAACAGCGAGAAGCTGAAAGCTTTTCCTCTGAGATCGGGAACAAGACAGGGATGCCCACTCTCCCCACTGTTATTTAACATAGTACTGGAGGTCCTAGCCACGGCAATTAGACAAAACAAAGAAATACAAGGAATCCAGATTGGTAAAGAAGAAGTTAAACTGTCACTATTTGCAGATGACATGATACTGTACATAAAAAACCCTAAAGACTCCAAACCAAAACTACTAGAACTGATATCGGAATACAGCAAAGTTGCAGGATACAAAATCAACACACAGAAATCTGTGGCTTTCCTATACACTAACAATGAACCAACAGAAAGAGAAATCAGGAAAACAACTCCATTCACAATTGCATCAAAAAAAATAAAATACCTAGGAATAAACCTAACCAAAGAAGTGAAAGACCTATACCCTGAAAACTATAAGACACTCTTAAGAGAAGTTAAAGAGGACACTAACAAATGGAAACTCATCCCATGCTCTTGGCTAGGAAGAATTAATATAGTCAAAATGGCCATCCTGCCCAAAGCAATATACAGATTTGATGCAATCCTTATCAAATTACCAACAACATTCTTCAACGAACTGGAACAAATAGTTCAAAAATTCATATGGAAAAACCAAAGATCCCGAATAGCCAAAGCAATCCTGAGAAAGAAGAATAAAGTGGTGGGGATCTCACTCCCCAACTTCAAGCTCTACTACAAAGCCATAGTAATCAAGACAATTTGGAAGTGGCACAAGAACAGAGCCACAGACCAGTGGAACAGATTAGAGACTCCAGACATTAACCCAAACATATATGGTCAATTAATATTCGAGAAAGGAGCCATGGACATACAATGCGGAAATGACAGTCTCTTCAATGATGGTGCTGGCAGAACTGGACAGCTGCATGTAAGAGAATGAAACTGGATCACTGTCTAACGCCATACACAAAAGCAAATTCGAAATGGATCAAAGACTGAATGTAGGTCATGAAACCATAAAACTCTTAGAAAAAAACATAGGCAAAAATCTCTTGGATGTGAACATTAGTGACTTCTTCATGAATATATCTCCCCGGGCAAGGAAAACAAAAGCAAAAATGAAAAAGTGGGACTATATCAAGCTGAAAAGCTCTGTACAGCAAAGGACACCATCAATAGAACAAAAAGGTACCCTACAGTATGGGAGAATATTTTTGTAAATGACAGATCCGATAAAGGCTCGACATCCAAAATATATAAAGAGCTCATGCTCCTCAACAAACAAAAAGCAAATAATCCAATTAAAAAATGAGCAGAGGAGTTGAACAGACAGTTCTCCAAAGAAGAAATTCAGATGGCCAACAGATACATGAAAAGATGCTCCACATCACTAGTTATCAGAGAAATGTAAATTAAAACCACAATGAGATATCACCTCACACAGTAAGGATGGCCATCATCCAAAAGACAAACAACAACAAATGTTGGCAAGGATGTGGAAAAAGGGGAACTCTCCTACACTGCTGGTGGGAATGTAAATTAGTTCAACCATTGTGGAAAGCAATATGGAGGTACCTCAAAATGCTCAAAATAGACTTACCATTTGACCCAGGAATTCCACTTCTAGGAATTTACCCTAAGGATGCAGCACTTCAGTTTGAAAAAGACAGATGCACCCCTATGTTTATTGCAGCACTATTTACAATAGCCAAGAAATGGAAGCAACCTAAGTGTCCATCAGTAGATGAATGGATAAAGAAGATGTGGTACATATACACAATGGAATATTATTCAGCCATAAGAAGAAAACAAATCCTACCATTTACAACAACATGGATGGAGCTAGAGGGTATTATGCTTAGTGAAATAAGCCAAGTGGAGAAAGACAAGTACCAAATGATTTCACTCATATGTGGAGTATAAGAACAAAAGAAAAACTGAAGGAACAAAACAGCAGCAGAATCACAGAACCCAAGAATGGACTAACAGTTACCAAAGGGAAGAGACTGGGGAGAATAGGAGGGTAGGGAGGCATAAGGGCGGGGAAGAAGAAAGGGGGTATTATGATTAGCATGTATAATGTGGGGGGTGGGGGAAAGGGGAGGGCTTTGCAACACAGAGAAGACAAGTAGTGATTCTACAACATCTTACTATGCTGATGGACAGTGACTGTAATGGGGTTTGTGGGGCGGACTTGGGGTAGGGGAGAGCCTAGTAAACATAAATAAAAAAATAAAATAAAATGAAATATCTAGGAATAAACCTAACCAAGGAATTGAAAGACCTTTACCCTGAAAATTACAACACACTCTTAAGAGAAATTAAAGAGGACACCAATAAATGGAAACACATCCCATGCTCTTGGGTACTAAGAATTAATATTGTCAAAATGGCCATCCTGCCTAAAGCAATCTACAGATTCAATTCAAACCCTATCAAAATACCAACAGCATTCTTCAATCAACTGGAACAAATAGTTCTAAAATTCATATGGAACCACAAAAGACCCCAAATAGCCAAAGCAATCCTGAGAAGGAAGAATAAAGCAGGGAGTATTTTGCTTCCCAACTTCAAGCTTTACTACAAAGCCACAGTAACCAAGACAGTTTGGTACTGGCACAAGAACAGACCTACAGACCAGTGGAACAGGATAGAGAGTCCAGATATTAACCAGGCATATATGGTCAATTAATATACAATATATTAATATACAATAAAGGAGCCATGGATATACAATAGGGAAATGACAGCCTCTTCAACAGCTGGTGTTGGCAAAACTGGACAGCTTCATATAAGAGAATGAAACTGGATTATCGTCTAACCCCATACACAAAAGTAAACTTAAAATGGATTAGAGACCTGAACGTAAGTCATGAAACCACAAAACTCTTAGAAGAAAACATAGGCAAAACTGTCTTGAATATAAACATGAACAACTTCTTCATGAACATATCTCCCTGAGGAAGGGAAACAAAAATCAAAAATGAACAAGTGGGACTCTATCAAATTAAAAAGCTCTGTACAGAAAAGGACACCATCAGTAGAACAAAAAGGCATCCTACAGTATGGGAGAATATATTCATAAATGACATATTCGATCAGGGGTTGACATCCAAATTATATAAAGAGCTCAAGCACCTCAACAAACAAAAAGCAAATAAGTCAATTAATAAATGGGCAGAGTTGCTGAACAGACATTTCTCCAAAGAAGAAATTCAGATGGCCAACAGGCACATGAAAAGATGCTCCACATCGCTAATCATCAGAGAAATGCAAATTAAAACCACAATGAGAAATCACCTTACACAAGTTAGGATGGCTAACATACAGAAGACAAACAACAACAAATGTTGGCGAGGATGTGGAGAAAGGGGAACCCTCCTACACTGCTGGTGGGAATGTAAATTAGTTCAACCATTGTGGAAAGCAGTATGGAGGTTCCTCAGAAAACTAAAAATAGAAATACCATTTGACCCAGGAATTCCACTCCTAGGTATTTACCCTAAGAATGCAGTAGCCCTGTTTCAAGTAGACATATGCACTCCTATGTTTATCACAGCACTATTTACAAAAGCTAAGAAATGGAAGCAACCTAAGTGTCCATCAGTAGATGAATGGATAAAGAAGATTTGGTGCATATACACAATGGAATATTATTCAGCCATAAGAAGAAAACAAATCCTACCATTTGCAAACAACATGGATGGAGCTAGAGGGTATTATGCTCAGTGAAATAAGCCAGGCGGAGAAAGACAAGTATGAAATGATTTCACTAATCTGTGGAGTATAAGAACAAAGAAAAAATTGAAGGAACAAAACAGCAGTGGATTCACAGAACCCAAAAATGGACTAACAGTTACCAAAGGGAAAGGGGCTGGGGAGGATGGGTGGGAAGGGAGGGATAAGGGGAATAAGGGACATTACTATTAACACACATAATGTAGGGGGAGGCACAGGGAAGGCAGTATAGCACAAGTAGTGACTCTATAGCATCTTACTACGCTGATGGACAGTGACTGTAATGGGTATGGGGGGGACTTGATAATGGGAGGAATCTAATAACCACAATGTTGCTCATGTAATCATATATTAATGCTAACTAACTGAATGAATGAATGAATAAAAAGTAAAAAATCTCTTAATCCTGAGAAAAACAAACACAATACCTAATTTTTTTAAGAGACCTGGGCTCTGATATTTGTTGGCTGCTACCAAATTTAAATAAAATAAGCTCTATTATCTCACCTCCCTTTCTTCAGGAGGACTAAGAGTTCTCATATGTGATGGAGCACTTTGAAATCAAGAAGCCAAAACTGTGTATTGCATTCTCTATGATTTCATGATTTCTTCACCTCTGTAAATCTGTCCTGCAGATATATTTGCTTTACCTCCCAAGGACTTCCAGTTGTACCTATGTTATGATTCTCAAGAGTATCATGTGTCCTCACACAGAAATTTCCCCTTCTTTAATATGTGACTTTTACATAGGCTGGGAAATTGCTGGGTTTGTTTGCAAATGTAAAATAGCAGAATGAAAGTTGAGAGAACATAATCTTTGGAGTTTTCCTCTACAGTTATTAAAATACAGAATAAACATACATGTGAATGGGTACATATATGAATATGTATATCAAGGCTGTTACAAATAAAATTGGGTTGAAGGTGTTTAGTATGAGATATAAGAGGCAAGGTAAATAAATTAAGAAAATGATGAAAATGAAAGACAAGATGAGGGCATAAAAAGGAAGCAAGGATACAACCCACCACACACCAAGTTTTGTCCTCTGCTCTATGCAGACCGCATATTCCACTCAAATCTTTTTAGCAGCCTATATATAATTGGTAGCATCCAAAAGACAAGTAAATTAGCAAAAAGGCTGAACAAAACATTATTATTCTTAATACTAATTTTGAAATCATTTCTCCCAAGGGTCTTTGTCAAGAGAATGAGTGAAATATAATACATGACATATTGGAATAGTACTCTTACGTATGTACACATAAGAAGAGCTCTTTTGAGCTACCTTTACCTGCCTTTCCACTCATAAACTTCAAGCTGGCTACATGTCCTGTTAGATTAAAGGGGTGCTTAGAAACCTTCTCCACACAAAGCATCTGTCCTGTCCTTCTTTCAGCATCTCCTTTCATGCGACCGTTTAAGAGGTAGATGCCCCTGGAGTGGTCATCCAACAGGAGCTGATCTCTAAGTGATCTCTCAGTCCTCTCCAGCCTTAAATGCACCTGCCATCTGGCTCATTTAATCTGATACATTAATCAGAAAATTCTTGTATTATAGATTAACTCTAAATGCACAGAGTGATCCCAAAGAGATAGTTATATCTATATATAAAATGTATCTATGCCTATCTCTGTCTGTTTTTCTGAATATAAATCTTGGAAAGAAAGAGAGAGATATAGATAGATAGATAAAAATAGATATAAATATAGATATAGACAGATGCATATATGAAAATAGATAAAATTCTACTTCTTTCTTTAAGGAGCTGCTATCCCATTCACTGCTAAACAGAGAAGAAGAAACATTTTAAAGTCATGAAAATATCAACCCATATTAGTATTTCTATACTCTGACCTATTCTAATGATTAATAAGTTTCCTACAATATAAAAGAGACAACAGTGGGCCCCATACAGCCCCACACAGCTACAGAGAGTTTCTGAGAATGAAAACATCTATCAGGTACACATCTAATTGCCTGTTCTACCAATAAAGAGAATAAGAACTGGAGAAAAGCTACTTGGAGACATGTCAGTCCCTATAGTGATTTACTGACCTTTTTACTCTGGTTAATTTAACACAATGTTTACTTCATGAACATAAATAGCTACTTTATTTGACTTTGAACCTGAGTCCATATTTTCTCCCATTACTTTAGGATCACAAATGCCTTCTATTCACTCCACAGGAATCTTCTTTCCAATGGCAACAATATTGGAGAAAATATAAGCCTGAGCATCTCCTTTGGGATGTTCTTCAAAAGCAGACAGGATCACCACGTGCTGCTCTGGTGCCAAGTGAACAATGGCAAGGCTCAATTATAGTTGCCTTTCTGGAGTGAAGTAGGGAGAGATCAGTCACCATGCATATAATTGGTCCAATCAAACTGCAAAGCCCTTTTCTTTGTGAGTTGTATTTATGCATTTGAGATAAAAGAGAATTTAGCCTGAAGAATAGTCTGCATATAATAGATGCTCAAGAATTTTCCATGGTTCATAGTGATAAGAAGAAGAAGACCATAGGGAGGTTAGTGCTGAAACATGTTGGCCATCACTCAGTGAAACATGCTCATTTTACAAACAATGAAATTGAAAGACAGAATTTGAGAAATGAAAGCAGAACAGAACCAGTCATAGGGTTAGAGCTAATTTATCTCTTCATCAGACCATGGCTAGATCTATTCATTCAAAAGCATTTATTGGACAACAACGAGGTCCCTGACACTGAGTGAGATGTTGGGAGAGATAGGACTGTGGGCCAAGGTAAGGTCTTAAGTGAGTATCAGCCTACGGCAGAGACCACCTAATATGAACCCAGGTCTACAGCTCACTGGCTGTGTGACCAAGAGCAGGGTTCTTAAACTCACCAACCCTCAGTTTTCCTAGCTATAAAATGGAAATAACTTGTCTTCCTCATAAAGTTGTGAGGATGAAATGAGATAGCATATGTAAAAGTTCTAATAAATATCAATGAAAAAATTAAAAAACAAGGCAGGGTAAAACTTAAAGTAAAATAAAGATACAGTGCTTACCCTTGAGGAACTTACAGCCTCATGGGGGAAGTAATCAAGTAATTATATAAATGTATGCTTAGGATGAGCATTATGGAGTCATAAAAATAAGGTGTCACAAGATTGTATTACAACACCTAACATGGGTGGGACCTTTGGGAAGATCTATCTGAGGAGGTAATATTTGACCTGGAACTGAAGAGGAATAGGAAGCCACTGGCCGCAGTGGGTGCTGAAGGTGGGGTTGCAAGCTGCAGGGAAGGAAGGAAGAGTAGCAAGTGCAGAGGTCCAAGCTGAGAAAGCACTGTGGACTCGAGGAAGAAAAGAATGTTCAGAGGGGATGGACCCTTTAGAGGTAAACAGAACAGCACTAAGCTAGGCAGGAGAGGTGGGCCAGGCCAGACAGCACAGGGACTGGGTAGCAATGACATGGGAGTATATTCAAAGTGTAGCAGGGAACCACTGATGTGTTTTAATCAGATGCATAGCGTTCAAATAAAGCTCTCTTCACAATGTGAAAAATAGAAATGTGAGAGCAGAGAGAACAGTTCCAATGACTACCTCAGAAACCTGAGCAATTGCTGATAGCCCTGGGGCCTGGGTGATAGCAACGGATCTGGTGCCCAAAATATCACTCTGAGAGATATGTGGAGAGTAACATATATGTGTTGGTGATGAAAACTGTGAGCACCTGAATATCTCTGAAATTCTTTGTCTTTGAAAACAGCCACTGTCTTCTCTATCAGGGGAATAATATTCTAATAACTTTGTCTAGTGTAGGCATCTTGCAGGAGAAACTATCTTCTCAGTCCCTGCTTCCAACACCTCTCTTTGCTTCCACGTCCGAGAGAGTTATAGCCAAGCACAGCCCAGTCGGGAGTACAGGGACAGCTCTGGGAGGACACATGCAGACACCTGAGGAATAGTGGGACTGTGCTAATTGTCATAAGCAGGGTCTGGGGTACTTGCAAGGAGTGTATTCTAAGGGAGTTGAACAAAGGTGGCTAAATCATGAAATAACAGCAAGAAGGGCCTGTCATCAATGCAACTGAGATGCAAAATCACCCTTACATTCTGTAAAGGAAGGAACACAAAAGATTGGGGAGACAGCAATGCTGGTGTCGAACAATTATGAATAACCTAGTCAACCATTAACTAAACCAGCAGTTCTCAAATCTTTTCATCTCAGCAACCTTTATAACCTTAAAATTAACTGGGGACCCCAAAAGGTTTTGTTTATGTGGGTTATATCTATCAATATTTACCATTTCAAAAATAAAGAGTGAGAAATGTTAAACGTTTTTAGTAATTCATTAAAGATAATAATACACCCATTATGTGTTAGCATAAATAATAGGTTAATAAATACAGATAACTGTATTTCCATGCCAAGCTATTTATAGTGAGCAGAATGACAATGTTTTGTATTTGTGAAATGTTTGGAAATGTCTGCTTACACAAGTCAGCTAAGCTCTCACAATTGTTTCTGAATTTAATCTATGGAGAGCTATTACTTTGACTGATGTATACGAAGAAAATCCATTCTTAAACACATATGAAGTTAGAAAAGAAGAATATTTAAATATTCTTTATGTAACTGTGATACTGCACTTTGATACAGCTTAAGAAGTATTTTCTTAAAGGTTATTTTCATTGCGAAATACAAAGCCAATATCAGTAATATCTTGGACTATTGTGTAAATAATTTTGCAACTGTGGGCCTCTTAAAAGTGTTTAAAGAACACCCAAAGTTCCCTAGAGCACATTCCGAGAAACATCGCTCTAAACAAATCTCTTGAAATAGCCTGAAGGACATTCATCTCACCAAGCATGAGAAAATGCTTTCGTGAGAAGATCATTGACAATCTCTGTGACTGTCCTCAAGAAGCTGGAAATGATACTAAGAGATGCCGCCATCGAAGCACATTTCTTGTTTTGAAAGAGAATAATGGATGGTGTACAGCTGTAGCTAAGAGAAAGCATATAAGCATTACAGATAAATTGGGACCACTACTGTAATAGCCACAGGAATATTTTACAGTTAATGAAGATTAGAAACGGTTATGCATAAATTGTGGTACATCATAGTGACATGGCGAGTTTCAAATCCAGGTCTGCTCAACTCTAAAACATATTCTCTGAACTACTGAAATATTCTTTATATCTACTGGGCACATACAAGTATTAGGGACTATACCACCCACTGAATTTCTTCTTTGGAGAAGTGTCTGCTCAGATCCTGTGCCCATTTTTTAATTGGATTATTTGCTTTCTGTTTGTTGAGGTGTGTGAGCTGAGAAGTAGTGATAAAAAGGCACAGGCCCTGCTCTCATGGAAAGAACAGTTCTCGGGGAGAAAGAAGCATCACCATCAAATCAATGCAATAAAATGTGTCAGAGATGTGCATATAGATTTATGTAAAGGCCACAATGACAGCATAAACACCAGTGTCGGGGATTGTCAAGTAAGGGGTTGTGTATGTCTGACAGAGGTTATACACTGCAGGAGATATTAATTAGTCTTGAAAACAAAGTAAAAATTCATGAGTTGGTCGGAGCATGAGCCAGTTATTGAGCTGGTGGTCTCAGCTTCAAGTGCACTCTCACCCACCTAGGACACCTTCGCTGCAACTCTGCAAATCACAGTCCTTGCTTGCCAGATTCTACCTGCAAAGGGTGCAGAGCTGGAAGGGGTATAAAAGATCTGCTCCCCTGTCTTTACTTCCTGTTCCTATCACCTTTATTTCCTCTTCCTGTCACCTCAGAAATGCTGCTTCACCCAAATTTAGCAAGTTTGGTCAAGGAGTAGTACTAGATTCCAGTTTGCAGTTTTTCCAACACTGGCTGAACCAGCCTTGTGACAGCTTCTCAGAGGGACCGGCCTCAGGCGTGCAGGTCCCAAGGCCATGTGGGAAGGAGGCTCCTCTGGACTCTGCTGAATAGCAACCCCTTCCCTGGGGTTTGAGTTTTAGCTTTCCAGGGTACCTGCTTCCTATGTCTATGTTTTAAGAAGTTTTAAAAGATAGAAGTGACTTTTTCCTTTTCTGCCCCAGCACTAAGTGTGGTAGCTGCTTCCTGAAGTCACTACATCTGCTCTATATAAGTTTTTCCTTTTGGTTTTTCAAATCTTTAGCAACTAGTTAGCAATTCTTTGTATTTAAATTTACTCTGTTCAAATAATTGCTGGGGTTTCCTGTCTCCTGGCCAGACCATAGCTGACACAAAGAACAATTCTTTCAAAGAAAACCATACATGTAAAGACATGGGAGCATGAAAAAAGTATTTGATACATGAATGAATGATTGAGATATATTCCTTATCCTCAAAATACTTAACATTATTGGAAAGATGAAAAATTTTTTTTAATGTGTGCTCTGTCATATAGTTGCTCTATTGTGGGTGTGTGTATACAAAGTTTACATATAGAAGAAAATACATAAAATATATATGCACGGTTATATCCATTCAGAAGATATATCAAATCCATCTCCAAGGAAAAGATCCAATTTTTAAAAATTGGGTAGAAAAGAGAACAAAGTAGAGGTAAAGGAGGGCAAGAGTCATCATTTCCCTGAATGCTCAAAACTATTTCCTTCCCTTTATTGGGTTTGTCAGAAAATATCAGGAAGCAGTAACTCTCGTTTCAAAAAATTATTTTACTAGTCTATCAAAAATTTCTAAACTTCTACAAGAACATAACTGTCTTTTTTTTAAAAGAAGCTCCTTTGGGAGTAGTCACGAGTTATTCATACAATGTTTAATATTCTCTTTCAATGTGATAGCTATTTGAGCTTTCTTTTCTCCATTTCCTTCTTCCTTCCTCCTTCCTTCCTGCTTTCTCTCCTTCCTTTTTTCATGAGCAGGTATCATGGTACCCAAAGGAGTAACTATCAAGAGGACTAAGTTCTTGACAGAGGTTGTACCACTAACTCCATGACCTGGAGCACATCAATTCCCCACTCCACTTATTAATTCCCTCACCTGACAAGAAATTGTCAGCCCAGATCACCTCTAAGGTAGTTTTCACTTCCATCCTTTCTGTAACTCACAAAACTATACGTGAGTTTGAAGCCTGAGCATCAGTAGTTAAGCTCTTCAGAGAAACAATTTGGGCGAAATACTGACTTAAATTATTCTTGCCAGTGTGAGACTGAGGCTCCAAGGGCCAACGCTGTGACTGATCCCCTTTCTAACAAGATGCCTTGGGCATCATTAAGATTGATTGGGCGCTCAGAGATCAGCAATTACTCAACTTGAAAGAAATTATTTGCTTCACTCCTAAACAAGTTTCAGAGGAACTAATTAATCAAGACAATATTAAATACAAAAAACATCCTGAGTGGTAATGTCTGCTCAGCTCTAAAAGTTAGCTCCTCGAGTCTGGCACAGGTCAGAGAGGAAAGAGAGACTGACCCTGGGGATAGGCATCACCTTTGCAAATTGATGTAAGGTAAAGGGCCACTTTTTAGCATTATTGGTTCATTGACTGCTATCCTGTCTTCCTGGGGTTTGACCCCCTGCCCTACAAAACAAAACAGAACACAAATTTATTCCAGTTCAGCAAAAACTGACAAACCCGGCAGATTAATTTATGTAATCAGAAGCTGTAGGAAAGACTGTAATTCAAATCTTTGCTACGTTGAAGAATGTGTGTCTTGCACAGGGACATCTCTAGGTATAAACACCGTATCTTGATCTTGAGCAAGTTGTTTAAAACTGTTGAGTTTCAGTTCCTTCAAACATAACAGCAGGTTAAATAATAGTACCAAGAGTGAGGAATTAAATGAGATAATACATATAATGTGCCTGGAACATAGTAAGGGCTCAATCAGTATAAATTATCACTATTGTTTGATCATTACTATCATTCTCAACCAGGCCACAGCACTCACTCCTACCAGGTCTCCTCACCTCTAGTCTCTCCTCATTCCTGACCATCCTGCTGAAAACCATCTCTCCAACTGGGAGCCCTATATGTTTTAAATGTTGGACTCTTCCTATGAAAAGAATAATGCCTCAAGTCCCCCAACTAATTAGGCCATAGTTTGAATTCATCTGTTTTTCTATCCACATGCCCCATGGCATTACTTCACAATTCCTATAACCCCATATAGACCATACCCCTTCTCAGGTCCTGTAATCCCAGGTAGACCAGACCCCTTCTCAGGTCCTGTAATCCCAGGAAGACCAGACCCCTTCTCTGGTCCTATAACCCCAGGTAGACCAGACCCCTTCTCTGGTCCTATAACCCCAGGTAGACCAGACCCCTCCTCAGGTCCTGTAATCCCAGGTAGACCAGACCCCTTCTCTGGTCCTGTAATCCCAGGTAGACCAGACCCCTTCTCAGGTCCTGTAATCCCAGGTAGACCAGACCCCTTCTCAGGTCCTGTAATCCCAGGTAGACCAGACCCCTTCTCTGGCTCATCATCATGCTCTTTGTACTGTTCTCTGCACCTGGCAGTCTTGTCACCACTGCTAGGTGTCCAAATACTACCTTCACTGCCAACCTCAAGGATCACCTGTCCCATGTAAACATTTACTGCCTAATCCAATATGAGTTTCTTTTTTTCCCTTCCTTCTTTCCTTTGAGTCTCCATCAAACCATGTATTTGCTCCTTGTGCTATTATACTCTGTCATAAATTTCTGTCATTTCTACATGAGCCATGCTTTATTTGATTGGGAATTTTCTAGGGATCGAGACTATATCTTTCTGGTTATTTTGATTAATCATAACAGTACATGCCAACAAATCTGTGCACTATTTTAACTTTAATAAATAACCCTTACTTCCCTGCTCACAAATAGTTACAATTCTATTTTACAAATGAGGCAAAGAAGGCCCTCCTGGAAGCAGTGTAGCTTCTGGAGATCACAGGGAATGAAAATGACAGAGTTAAGCCTGAAACTCTGCCCTTTGACTTCACAGCCAATGACTTTCCCAGCCCAGTATTTTCTTAATCTTATGCGGGCAAGATCCATGGTCCTTTACTCATGTCAATGGTTCCTATGCTCCCAGACTTCCCACGTAATTACTTACATATTTGCCAGAGTATTAGTTGTATCTCAGCTGTATGAAACAAAATGATATAAAAATTATAAGCTTTTAATTCCTCAGTCCCCTCCCCAATTCTGCCCTTCTGCATCTTTCCCCCACCAGATGGTCCCCAGGCCCAGAACTGCCTCAGAACGTTAGAAGTCCCTTATCAGGAGCAAAATCCATGGCACAGGGCCTCAGGTTTGAAACCAGGCAAATCAAGCTAAGGGGTTTCAATGCACCTTTTTTTACCAGTAAATAGTAGATTAAATATTTGAAGTCTATACATTGGGAAGGCAATGTTTAAAATAGTGTTATTGACTGATAATGATAATAAATAAGTTAAATGGGCTTCTTCTCAAAGTCCAGCCTCAATTAAATATAGGTAAGAGGAAGGTACTATCTTGGAAAGGGGCAGTAGAGAAATACGTGGACATTCTGAAGAAAATTCTAGGGTCTTTTTTAAGTATATATGTTTTTAAAAAAAACATACTCGGTATAGAAACTTAATGCAGAAATGTGGAGAGAAAATTTTTTTAAAGCTATGTGTGGTCTCACCACAGAAATATAACTGCTACTGAGTTACGTGATTTCTTTCTTTCCTTCCTTTTCTGTCTTTCATCTTTCTTCCCTGTGCAATGTTTTAAAATATGTATATAATATTTTATTTTTTTTTTCTTATTTAACAAGAGAAATAATATCTTCATGGTTCTATAGAACTTTGGTTGAGACTGGTAATAGGTGAAAAATATTTCTTTATAAAGGGCATAATGCTACAATTCACTAGTCTTAAATGTTTAATGGAGGGAAATGTTTATTTCAATAGTTCATCATTCCATCTGTAGCTGGGATGCATAGACCCTACAACTTTTTCTTTCAAGGATGAAAATGATAAGTATCCATTTTCAAATCACTATGAAATTCTCTTTTTCCAAAGGTACAGACTTTTAGACACGCAAAGATTTTCTGCTGAGATAAGGATGGATATTGTAACATAAAATATTGAACAGTTTTTAGTCACTAATTCAATACATACTATTAAGCACCTACTCTGTAGCAGGCATTCTCTAGGGGAACAACAGAAAAAGAACTTTTTTGTCAGTGTGCAAAGTATAGATGTGCGAAGAAATAATGGGGACAAAGATGGAGCAGCTGGTCACCTGGCCTCATAGTGTCTGACAGTGGGCAGCTCCTTAGGTTTTTGTCAGAGGGCAGCCTGCACAGAGAGGGTGCACTAGCATGACCTTTGATCCCACAGACACTAACCCCAACATCCATTGATCTGCTCTCTGCTCTATTGCCACATGCTAGTTTGGTAAATTAGGCAGCTGAACAACAGTCCCATTGTGGATAAGGGGTCATAATGCTGCAAGATAGGTATACGCTCCAGGTATCCACGAAAACGCAGTTAAACAAAAGTGTAGGGGAATAGGTGGGCTTGGTGAAGTCTCCTGGCAAATGCAGTTCCACGTGGGCTCTCGATCTCTCTTCATATTTATCAGGTATTTCTCTGCCTTTCAGCTGATTGTCATTTTACTGTTGTGTAGACAACATGACTATCTAACATTACTCATGAACACTGAATTAGAGATTCATCTCATTCTGAAATATATAATATGTAAACACTAGATTATATTTGAATTCCATTTTCATTATAACAAGAAATCTGAACATTGCATTTGTCAAAAAGGGAAAATGAAGAACTGCTTTAATGTCATTACTTTAAATCTAATTTCAGGTCCTTTAAATACATAAATGTAAAAATGTATATTCAAGTTATTATTAAAAATTATTAATCTTATGTTTATTGCAGCATCATTTACAATAGCCAAAATATGGGATCTAAATTGTTTCTTATTTAACAGGAGAAATAATATCTTCATGGTTTGATAGAACTTTGGTTGAGACTGGTAATAGGTGAAAAATATTTCTTTATAAAGGGCATAATGCTACAATTCACTAGTCTTAAATGTTTAATGGAGGGAAATGTTTATTTCAATAGTTCATCATTCCATCTGTAGCTGGGACACATGGACCCTACAACTTTTTCTTTCAAGGATGAAAATTGCAGAATCCATTTTCATGTCTATCAGTAGATGAATTAATGGATTAAAAAAGATAATGTACACATACACAATGGATTATTACTCAGCCATAAAGAAGAATGAAATCTTGCCATTTGCGACAACACAGATGAACCTAGAGGGTATTATGCTAAGTGAAATAAGTCAGACAGAAGACAAATACCATATGATTCCACTTATATGTGGAATTTAGAAAACAAAATCAATGAACAAATAAACAAAACATAAGTAGACTCATAAACACAGAGAATAGACTGGTGATTGCCATAGAGGAAGCAGACGTAGGGATGGGTGAAATAGATAAAGGGGGAAAAATTAGTGAGAAAAAGGAAAAAAATTACCTATCAGGAATTTTTCATGATGATTTCAACCAAAAACCTGTGTTAAAACTTTTTTGCTCGAGAAAGCAAATTCAAGTTTCCCATTCAGAAATTTGGAAAGAAATTATTTGCAACTTTTATACAAATTCAAAACATCTTCCCTATAATTTTGTATCTTATTTTTACAATTATGATATTTTTAAAAATTAAATGTCTTAACAAGTTCCATTTAGATACCCTAGTCCTTTCCCAATTTCTTCATTATGCTGAACAATTATCATTTCTCTTCATTTAATCATGCTATGAAATGTGCTGATGGTTAATTTTGTGTGTCAGGTTGGCTAGGCCACAGTGCCTAGATATATGGCCAAACATTATTCTGGATGTTTCTGTGAGAGTGTTTTGGGTGATATTAACACTTAAGTCAGTGAGCTTTGAGTCAAGTAGATTGCCCTCCACAATGTGGTGGGGCTTGTCCAATATGTTGTAGGCTTGAGTAAAATTAAAAACTGACCCTCCCTGAGCAAGATGGAAATCTGCAGCAGACTGCTTTTAGACTTGAACTACAATACTGGCTTTTCCTGGGTCTTCAGCTTGATCATCTTTGGACTTGAACTGTCACATTCTCCTTGGGTCTCCAGGCTGACAGCCCACCCTGCAGATTTTGGATTGTCAGCATCTATAATCTCATGAGTCATTTCCTTAAAATAAATCTCATTTTATATATACACACAGATCCTATTGGTTCTATTTCTCTTGAGGACACTGATTAAAACAAACACCAATAATAATAGCAAATAACAGATGCTCATTTTGTACCAAGGTACCATGCTAGTCATCCTAACAAAAATTAACTGTTATCCCAGCTCTATATATGTGGTAACAGACGCTCAGAGAGGTGAAGCAATTTGCCGAGATTCAAAATAGTTATTAAGTAACACAGTCAAAATATGAAATCACACTTTCTTCTAAAGCATATGCACTTATCCCATGTTCAATATACTGCCCCTCTAGAGCTACATTAGAATAAGGTTTTGCAGTTTGAGTCCAAGTAGCAGAAAAAGAAATCATGTACGTCATGCATGACCAGCATTGTTTAAAGGAGAGAATAGAATACAGTAAAGCAAGAGTCATCAAACTTTTTCTATAAAGGGCCATACAGTAAATATTTTAGGCTGTGCTGGCATGTTGTCTCTGTAAAGACTACTAACCTTTGCTCTTGTAGTCCCAAAGCAGCCGTGGACAAGCCACAAACCAGTGGTTCTGGTTTACATATATTTGCCCCTATCTGGATACATTTTACTGCAATGACTGGACTTGGGGGATGCTACAGGCATCTAATGAGTAGAGGTAAGATGTAATGAAATATCTTACAATGCAAAGGATAATGCCCACACCAGTTATCCAGTCCAAAATATCAATAGTGCTGCTATTGAGAAACTTTGATGTTAAGATGGTTGTATTCCAACTGAAATTTATTTATAGACACTGAAATGTGAATTTCAAATAATTTTCATAGGCTGTGAGATTTCATTATGCTTTTGATATTTTCAACCATCTAAAAAAATGTAAAAACCACTCTTAGCTTGTAAGCTGTACACAAACAGGTGCCAGGCTGGGTTTGTCTCACGGGCCATAGTTTGCCAATCCCAGAAACTGAGTAATCAAAATGTAGGGCTAAGCATATTTTGTGAAACTAAGTATATTTTGTGCAACTCTTCTTTCAGTTATACATGTCTATGTCTCTACTGGTTATCTCTGTGTAAAGTACATTGCTTTCCTGTGGGATATGTTTGAAAGACATGATTCTTTTGGAATAAATTCTAAGTGTGAATTTAGGTTATAGTATCCCTCTGAACTGTGACTGATTCTTTAAATTAGATTATCCTTTGTATGTGCTCCTTAAATTAGATAAATTAGATTCTCATAAGAAATTCTGGGTTGAGACTCTACAGGAAACACCTTTAGATGAAGACAAGACTGTATACAAAGAACTGAACTCAGTTTGGATGAATTCAACCAGGACCCAACTGTGGGTAAGGATTTACATGTGATATTGCTCCAGACTAAGTTCGCAAACCTCAGGCAAACAGTTTATGGACAGTCCTGATGTGACTGCCCTAATGGAGTCTGCAAGGAAGGCACCTGCAGACTCAGGGGAGGCCCTGTTGTCATCCCAAATAAGCCTCAGAATTGCACGACCCTCTCTATTTCTCCAACCTTCAATAAAGTCTCATTAGAAGTTGCAACCTGGCCTCAAGTACACTGTGGGTGACTTCAAATAAAGCGGGTCTGTTTGTAAGTGTGGGAGGAATGGTGGAGTCTTGAAAGAGTAGCCACTGCTAGGAAGCCAAAAAGAAGACTTGAAGCAGTGGGGCTTGGCCATGGGTGGAGCAGTAGCAGCTCAAGGCAGCTGAGACGGCAAGAAAGCAAAACATTTATCAAGCATGAACGGTTTCCCTCGCCTGGGGATGCCCTGAACTACATAGGGAAGAGAAGCTACTAAAAACATGGATTTCCTGAAACCAGTAAAAGATGGGAATTTTAGCCCATCATCATTTGGCATTAACGGAAAGAGAATGCCATTTTTTAGCTACTAGCTAATGAAACCCATGGCACCATAACAAGTACATCCCTGAATAAGAGGTGCTATCACCACCCAAGCCTACATTTTGTATTATTTCCTTAGGACAAATTATCTAAAATGAAATTAGTGAGGCAAACTAAAAGAATGTTTTGGAGCCTCTTCATAAATATTTTGAATTTTCTTTTTCCATGTATAAAAACAAAATGCTTATGCAATAATTACCAAAAAAAATTTTTTTTTCTTGCGTTCATTTTACTTATCCTCTGAGGCACTTTTCAATCTCTAGTTGAGGTTTCCTTTCTTAATATTCTTTTCAGGACCCTGTTCTTATACCTGTGAACTCTGCAAAAATATTTAGAAAAGGAAAGCACTATGTACGTCTTTCCTACAAATACTGTCCTCCCTTTAAAATGAGTTTTTCTTTCTTTGACCTGTGGGAGTTTCATGATATGTGGTCAGATCTATCATGTGTTTTCTATGCCCACTTTAAGCTTAGAGAATACACTGCTTCCCCAACATGTATGACCGGCATTATGATTATGTTTACCAATCATGAGCTGAGTCACTTTTCAAATGAGAATTGACCACAAGAAAACAATTCATTCTCTGGCCCTTCCCATTTCTTTTCCCTAAGACACAAAGACCAATTTGGAAAACGTAACTAAAGAATATTAGCAAAAGCTTCTCTCTGTCACTCCTTAAAGCTAGCTTAGTTCTATCTCAAGTGAAAGGAAATATCTATTGTTACCATGTCCTTTCTTTCCCACCAGTGTTTTTCAAACTGTCATCCTGGGACAGTATTTCTCCTGCATGTTACTAAGAGTTCTTCACAAAAGACTCCACTACCAAATAACTATGGGAAACACTGACTTAATCAAATGTAAATAGGTTTATTTTATGTCAGATTTCTATGATCATTGTGTATACCAATGCCCTTTATCAATCACCAAAGGGATGGGAGGTCGAGCATATAAAATGCAGTCTTCCCCAATTTATTTTATTATGATTTTTTCTATTAATCACTCACCCAATTTGGGAAGTCTGGGGCATGCTAACTTGGAAAAATCCAGCTGTACATGTGGTAACTTCCTCTCTCCATCTTAGGCATGCAAAAGCCCAAATACAGAGGACTGCGTTTTAAAATCCCAATGCCAAGCAGTCAGCAGAAAAAGAAAATGTGTTAGCAGAATGATAAAACGAATAGCTGAAATTAAATAATAAAGTCTTCTTGAAAATAACTGGACTATGAATGTCTGAGAGAAGCAAAATTAAATGGACTGCAGTGTGAACTAAAAAAAAAAAACTGGTATATTACAGAGAAAAGATCATACAGAGAGCTTAATGATTCCACATTCACTGATTAAATGAATAAGTAATTGGATGGCTGAATGGATAAAGGGCTATCACCCGCCCACTTGCAAGTGGCCTGAAATCTTAGGAATCTACAAAATTAGCCTGCCCTTTTAGATTTCTCTCTCAATTTCTTTTCTAGCTGAGAATTCAGGCCTTACAGAACTTCCTCTTAGTGACAGTCCTGTGGATGGCATCTTTGACCTCTTTGTTCCTCAAGCTGTAGATAAGTGGATTCAACATGGGGATCACTGCTGTGTAAAACACAGACACCACTTTATTGAGATCCAGGGAGAAGCTTGCACTAGGCCGTACATAAATAAAGAAAAGAGTACCATACAGGATGGAGACGACCGTCAGATGAGAAGAACAGGTGGAGAAGGCCTTGCGCCTTCCCCCGGCTGAGTGGCTCCTCAGAATGGCAGTGAGGATGTAAATGTAGGAGAAGAGGATGGTCAGACCGCTGAACACTCCCACAGCTCCAGCCATGACAAAAACTACCAACTTATTGACTCTAGTGTCAGCACACACGAGGGACAGCAAGGGGTACATATCGCAGAAGAAATGATTGATGACATTGGGGCCACAAAAAGGGAGACGAAATGCATTTGTCGTATGAGTCATGGTGTTCATGAACCCGATGACATAGGGACCAACCACCAGCTGGATACAGAGTCTCTGGGACATGGCCACAGAATACAATAATGGGTTGCAGATGGCCACATAGCGATCATAGGCCATGGATGCCAGGAGAAAGCACTCCACTGACACAAAGAACCCGAAGAACCACTGCTGTACAGCACAGCCCAGGAAGGAGACGGCTCTCCTCTTCTCAAAGAAGTCAGAGAGCATCTTGGGGCTCACAACTGAGGAGAAGCAGATGTCCACAAAAGACAAGTGGCTGAGGAAAAAGTACATGGGCACATGAAGATGGGAATCGATCCGTATGAGAATAATCATACCCAAGTTTCCAGTTAGGTTGATGACATAGAAACTCAGAAGGAGCAGGAAGAGAGGAACCTGCAATTGCGAGTTGTAATTCAAACCTGTGAAAATGAACTCGGTGACCCTTGTGTAGTTCGCAGGGGCCATGAACGGGTTCTGGTTTCCACTGGAAGAAGAGCAGAGGAGGTGCAACAGATTCAGTAAACACAGCTTCAAAAATGGACACAGGAAAAATATACTGGTACCTAGGAAGGCATCAGGGATGATACAACTTAGTTGCATGCTGTGGCTGAGGAAACTCAAGTGACACACAGTCCAGGGCAAAAAATCAGATCTGAAGCTATAATACTTTAAAACTCCATAGAAACCCATCCACACAGAGATGAGAAGACAGACTAGTAAAGAAAGGTCCTATAACTAACTGATAGCAGATATGAGACCAGAATAAATGTCTAGTAACTCCCATCAATGAACTTTACCTAAGTTTACCAGGTAAACACACACCTGCTAAAATGATGCAAGAGAGTGCAAGTAAGGCGAGCTGGAGAAGAATGAGCAGCCACTCGTCATTAGGCTGTATGCTGTGCACTTTGTGACTATTACTGAAGGCTAAATGCTCTCCGTGGATCTGGAGTCTACCTCCTGTGACCCTGGGAAAGTTACTTTCCTACATCCATGAAACAGGAATAATAGGAATACCTACCTTGTGAACTGTTGTGAGGATTAAATGAGATAATGCACACCAATCATTTAGCAAAGTCTCAATGAGCACCTAGATAAGTACACAATGATTGGTAGCCCAGGAATATGGAATCCAACATCATACTTAAGCTAGACACTTTTCCTTCAGTTTCCCAATTTAAAATGCATTATTCAACTTTAACAAGAGCAATTAAAGAGGAAGATGGAATGGCCACGCAACTGTCCACCCAGCACACTCACCTCTTTTTTTTTAATAAGCCTACAACTAACTATCGTGAATTCATTTCCAAGCTCAATCCAAATTCATACTGCTAAAGACTGGCAGAGGTGGGTTTTGAACATGTTATGTGTCAAAAGGGACTATGTCACACTGCAGAAATGTCTCCTGTGTCTTCACCACTGCTTTTATCTCAAAGAGGCCCAAATTCATTCCAATATGAGTACAGGCTGATCCACTTTGGGCTTTCTATTTCAGGTGCGGGGGTTTTAGCCAATGGCCATTAGCGGGAAGCTCATAGGTAACAAGGGGTTGAGCTTAAGTGTTACCTTAATGAAAGCAGTACAGGTTAAGAAATTTGGAAAAAGCCTAAATTATCCCCATCTATATCCTCTATACATCTTTTTGTGACCTACTACAAGGCTGACCTTGGTTAAGTCAGCTGATCTCTTTGAACCTGATATGCTCCATTCATTCAATGTGGCTAAAACTCATCACTTGACCTCTCAGAAATGTCAGGGTCGATGTATAAGGGCTCAGAAAACCACTTACGCTTTACTCTTAAGAGTTTTATGAGCGCAGGAATATGGAATCCAACATCATACTTAAGCTAGACACTTTTCCTTCAGTTTCCCAATTTAAAATGCATTATTCAACTTTAACAAGAGCAATTAAAGAGGAAGATGGAATGGCCACGCAACTGTCCACCCAGCACACTCACCTCTTGCTTAAACCTCTTCAAGAGTGTATAATAACTCCTCCAAGGCTGGGTCACACTCTGTTTCTCAGTTTTCCACTCAACATTTGCCCATAGCTCTTCAACTCCTCTTTGTCTATCTTGCTTTCTAAACCTGCCCAAAGCCTTCAGTACAGATGTGAATTTCTCAGTTTCTCTGTTTCATTAGGGGCTTAGACAGAATACAGTGCTCCACACAGGTCAAAGCACACAGTGCTGGGGGCTCAAACAGCTCTCAAGTTCTGAGCACTAGGACAACGTCAGCACAGCCTATGGGAACCTCCCCTTGGCAAGGAAATCACCCAGGTGGTTTACACAGGGATGTGAGTGGAATTCACTGCCATCTTTCCCCTTACCCTGTGGCTAAAGCATCTCTCTCCCATTTTATACTTATATGGTTACCGTTTGATCTGGTTACAGAACCTAAACATATCTCTACATAAATGATCTCTTCTTGATATCTTGCTCAGTCATCCACAAAGAGGAGAATCATGCTAATCCTGGCTGTGAGCCAAATATGTAATTTATTTTAATTCCACTTAATTTATGTTCCCTTGAACTTGTTAACAATCAGGTAGAAAGAACAGAAAATGATTTAGAAGTTCTCAACTTCTGTTCTAATGGGCTCCCTCTTTAAAGAAGATAAGAAGAAGGAAGGTAAAAATAACCCAAGACGCTCAGGTCTCAGCCCTCTTTAAGGAGGCTAACTTCATACACACAGAATTTTCAGTACTCATTTGATTTTATTCTTTAGTTTCTTCCAAGAAGAAAATGTGGGACACCCTGCTGTAAAACATGTCCAGAGTCATCGGCACTCAGATAAATGTCCCCTGAACTAGTTGCATCATTTTTTCTGAGTCATTGTTACTGAAGATGCTCTGTCCCCAGAGTGTACCTTGGGAATGAACTGCTAAGGGAAAGCATAATTAAAGTTTGCTTCCTATCCTAAGTAAGCCCAATGAGATCTATTTTCTGATCATTTCATGTTTCTAAAGGATCTATAATCTCTCTATTCTTTCTACTTCCAGGCTAAGCAACAAAATTCAGTGGAATCCTCTGTAAACTGAAGTAGCACAAAGAGGGCAGGCCACTGGAGGAACTGCAACACCCGCCCCTGCTCTCTTTTGCACTAGTATTGTGTGAACAAGTGGAAGGAATACCAAAAGGGACTTTTCTCAACACAGCATTTACCACACATTGCCACCAAAGAAATTAATTTTCCTGAGACTGTCCAAAACATGTAGAAAGTTTAACCGTTGCTTGCAAGCAAGACCTGGAAGAGAATGCCTGCTGATGATGTATTAACTGTCAGTTAAATGTTAACAGGAGATTATTCTGATCTGATAGCCTGTGCAAAGGGAATACATTTCTCATCACCAAGAAAGGATGAAAAACCAATGAAACAAAATGCTTTTAAGGTGACGCTTCACCTCCACACAGAAAACATCAGCCTACAAAAGTCAATATGGAAACAGGAATTTTGGTGCTACCCTGAGAAAGGAGGAACTATAAATCCTTCCGCATGCCACACAACCTTCTTACTCTAGAAGGTTTACTTGTTTTGCTTGTTTTTAATTTCTTAGCAGGCTGCTGTATTTCTTAAAGCGATTTTGTCCACAAGACCTTAAATTTTCAAAACTTTCTGTTGATTTTACACATGAAAAGCAACTGGATTTCTCTCCTAAAAACTCTTTAGCCCTTACCCTTTCTTTTGTTTATTTTTACTATTAATTATGTTAAAAGGACTGAGAACAGTTTGATTTTTTTTTCTCGTTTTTGGTAGCAGGTTTTGATGGCCTTTGTACTTAAAGAGTAATGTTATTAACATCACAGTGGAAGGATCTCCTCTGAGATTTGTGAGCTCCTTTTCACTGATTTTTTTATCTAAAATGGTAAAAATTTTAAATATAAATTATTTGACTCTTCATTAGCTCAGAAAACAGTATAACCTCAATCATTCCTCCATTTTGATTGCTTATTTATCCCAAACTTACACAAAGTACCTGTTGCTGAATCTCCACTTTGTTTTTCATACCATTCTGTTTTTTCTCATCTTTTTAATGTTTTCTTTTTTCTCTGCATCTTCTAGAGCCCATCAAATTGGTATTCTCAAACATGCACTTGCTCTTTTTTTTAAGGGTTAATTCTTCATTTAAAACTTCCCATCTGGCTTTTAATTCTGACATTGCACTGAAGTTTTCTCAAAGCCCTTCATATTAAATACCTTTGTCACATCATTTTTTAAAAACACTGTCTCTTCGGTCCCATGATTTCTGGGCCTTCTTCATTTAGACAAACATATCTGAGATCTTCCTAGAAAACCCAACTATTTTTCTAGTTTTTTTCTGTTTCCTTTGGCACTTTATTTGAAAATTATATATATAATTCCTTTGAGTTGTCTGGATGATATTCCCTTTCTATTGTATGACAGTGTATGTATTTCATAGTTTTAATATCTCAGAGTTTTTATGTGTGTTTTCTTGAATAATGGGTCTACAATAAGCATTTGCCATTAGTCAGGGTGTGTGGAGTGACTTTGGCCCTATTTACTGTCTTCCTGAAAGTTGGTTAAACCTCTTTTCTTTGAAAAACTGGTTAATGTTTATTCTAGAAGCATAGCATTTGTATTTTCTAGATTTTTTGTATTCTTACTAATTAAAATGGCAATTAATATTTTTTAAATTAATTAATGTTTTAATTCTTCCTAAATTGCTTATCACATAATTATTTTTAATTTCTTTGTTAATCTGTTTTTAAGAATATATATTTCTAAGGTCTCTTTTTAAATTTACTTTCTGAAATAAGTCAAAGGAAAACAAATACAGTATGATTTCACACATATATGTGTAATCTAAAAAAAAAAAAACCTGAACTCATAAATACAGAACACAGGCTTGCAGTTGCCAGAGGTGGAGGGTGAGGGGTGGGAAGAAAGGGTAAAGGGAATTAAAAGGTACAAGCTTCCAGTTAAAGAACAAGTAAGTCCTGGGTATGTAAGTTACAGCATGGTGACTATAGTTAATAATACTCTATTGTGTATTTGGAAAGTTGCGAAGAGAGTAGATTTTTAAAATTTTCCTCACAAAGAAAAAATATTTGTAACTATGTGTGGTAATACATGCTAACCAAACATCATGATAACCATTTTGCAATACATACATATATCAAATCATTATGTTGTACACCTAAAACTACTATAATGTGATATGTCAATTACATCTCAATGAAAACAATTATTTTCTGAAGTCATAAGACCCTAATTTTCAGATAGTTCATTTCTAGCTATAATGACATAATGAATGTTGATTAAAGTTGGAATGTCAAATTCACAAGACAAACCCATTTGTCAAAGAAAAGGAAGATAATTATGTTTATCTTCAATGTATTTTTCTGTGCTTTTAAAATTTTTCTTCCTTTACCTAAATGACTTATTGGGCCAGGAAAAATTAACAAAGGAAGGAAAGGTACAAATAAATTATGCTAAGTTTTACTTATTTGCACATTTTTAGCTGAAAATAAAGGTAGATTAAGAAAAAATATTATTTTACACATTTTGTCATGACAGTAGCAGATTGATCTTGAAAACTTTCAAATTCATGCAGTTTCTAACTGAAAAAGACCTTCCATAAAAAGCCTTCCTTCTGACATCTGCAGTCCCAAACAATTTCTCTCCCTGAATTTCAAAACATGTACTGACCCCACATTTGGAATTTGTGTTGGTTTTGTGTGGGACTTACAAGACTTTGATCAAAGATTTTGGAGACCAGAGCTTAGAGAATTCAACAGACATTTACAGTGTCTGGGTAGCACTAATGTGGCTGTACCAGTTGCTAAATATCAAAATATATCCATAATCTTTGGAAAACAGCTGCCTGTCTTAGCCTTTCACATGCCCACCATCCTGACCATCTCAGCCACTGCACCCAAACTTCAGACTTCCCCGCAATCCAGCCACCAGAGGAATAATGCTGGGTACAGCAGAAGGCTCTAGAACCCTATTTCATCCAGCTTTCTTTCTGATGGACCAATGCCCTCATCTTACCATTTATGTTTGGAATACCATCCCTGATCCATGCCCACTCTTTGCAAGGCTCTGTAACAACAGGTGAGGAATGTGAAGGGACAAAAAAATGGTTGTCAAAGTAATGCAGTTTATTCTCTTATGTCCTTATAAAAAGAACACATTAGTGACAAAAACTGTTTGTTTTTCTCAATATTATTGAAACAGAAATCATGAACTGAACCGTACCCCAGTTGACAATGTATATAAAAATTTTCCATTGAGACATTATCAGATTTGTACAAGGACTTCTTTCAAACTTACATTTTAGTTGAAAAAATTTGATTCTCAACTTATACAAAACATTTTATTAGTAAATATATCAAGAAAAAATCCAAAATTGATAAGTGGGGCATAAAAGAGCAGACATATAAGTAATAAATATTTGATGCAAATATTAGTACAAGTTGATGCTGGCACTAAGACAGATGACTGAATAAAGTTGATATCATTAAGCTATATTTTTCCTAATAAATATATATTTATAAATAAAATAATATATATTTTAAATGCAATATATATATATACATATACACACACACACACATATACACATGGAAATATATATATATACATATATATATATATATATAAGGAGGCAGTTCAATAAAAGGAAAGAAGAGCTTAAGAACCAAGCAAAATTTAATTTGACATCCATGTCTGCCATTTCCTTCTGTGTAGCTTTAGGCAAGTCATTCTACTTTTATGGCCCAAGGTTTTCTTTATCTCTTGGTTGAGGACAATTCCTACCTTCCAGAGTTGTCTTAAAATAAAATTATCTTTACAGGGCTTACAACATTACTTAAACATTTTACAACACCTGTTCTTAAAGAGTGTTTCAATAGCTCAACCAACAGTAACATTTTATAATTTCCATTATTATTAATATGTAAGTATCATCTCATGAGGAGGAAGATGACTCTTCAGGTACTTAAAAAAATTCCTGAATAATTAGATTAAAATACAAATGTGAAAAACCATAGAAATAAAAATGACTACTTGTCAAATATTCTAATCTATGGTTAATATTTAATGGTAGAAACAGTAATTTAAAAAATTACATAATTTTATTTATTTTAAAAGGAGCAAAGGAAAGTCTAAAAAAAGTATTTGCAGCTAGTAATGATGTAAGGAGTTATAAGAATGTTGGATGAAGGAGTGAAAAATCTCTGAGCCATGTGTTTCTAGGACAGGTATGCCATTATTCTGTTATGTATCATAGGAAAATCAATTTTCCCCTTTATGCCTTAGTTTCACAATCCAAGAGATAATTTAGAGTGGATCAAGGATATTAAATTTTTTTATGCCATGAACTCTAAAGAATCTGATGAAAGACCCGGTCTTCCTGTCAAATAAATGCACAGCAGTCCTTCTCAGGTAGAGCAGAGACATGGGACAAGAACCATGATTAACTTTTCCTGCCTATGATAAATATGCCAAGATATAAACAGTATAGTAAGAATAGGAGAGACTCCATCTTAAGGCTCAGATTTCATTTTAAAAACGAGGGAGTTAGGAAGTAAGACTCCTAACATATTCTTTAATAATCAGCCAACAACCTATCTTAAGGCAGGGCAAGCAGTCCTAACTGACATATTTCCAGCCTTGAGGGAAACCACTATCTTTGAGAAGAACAAGATCAATAAATTCCTTGTGTTAAGTTTACCTTACAGAATTATCTAGAGGACTGACTATAGATAGTGACATAATGCCTCTCACCAGAGACAGAGATCATGAGATCACATGTCAAGCCTACACTGCCTCCCCCCACCCTCTGCCCTTTGCACCATTCTTGAAGGCCTTAAAAGACAGAGCCCTGTGCCCTTAAGTGCACCTCCTCTCTGAAGCTGCCCACAACTCCTCTTTCTTCAAGTCTGTACTTTTTTGCTTTGTAACTGTTCAACTTACTACATTTCGTCTCTGTGCTCTTCCAGTGGGAAGTGTCTTTGTTAGTTCATCATTTTATTCTATTTTCCAGACTTAAGCACAAGTCTTCATTCTGTCTCTCTTCTACTCCAGATAAGTAGGGAAGGGCTACTGAGAGCTCTGATTAAGGCTTGCAAGCTCCCATCGCCTGGGTGGCCCAGACAGGACTGCAGCTGTAAGATGGTGCTCTTTAGTAACCTGCCCAAAAATGTCCTTTCTTTGCCTTGGGACGTTCTCAGAACATAACCTCACTGTATCCAGTTCTCTGCAGCTCCCCTAAATCCTAGGGAGGTAGGGGCTTAGTCCTCATAGACTGTAGATCACAGCGGACACTGGACACCAGGTGACACTGGCTTCAAGAGTTAGCAAGAGATCTGCCCTATGCCCAGCAAGAGTTCAGCAAACTTTCCTTTCCACCCTCTGCTCTTCCTGACTCTCTGCTACCTGCAAAGCAGCTGCTATTTGCTGTTACTCTAACTTTAATGAATTCCTTCCTTACCTACTCATCTGATCTTGAAAATTCTTTCTCATTCACAGTCAAGAACCCTCCCCCGTCCAGGTTGAGGTTTCACCTAGTGTGCAGGAAGAGACCTCCCCAGACACCGCTGACCAACGGCACTCCCTTATTTGCAAGAGATACATTCCAAGACCCTCAGTTGATGCCTGAAACTACAGATCGTACTGAATCCTACATACACCATGGTTTTTCCTATACATACATACCTGTGTTAAAGTCTAATTTATAAATTAGTCACAGTAGATCAACAAAGATAACTAATAATAAAATAGAATAATAACAATATCCTATAATAGAAGTGATGAGAGTGTGGTCTGTGTCTCTCAAAATATCTTATTGTACTTCTTAATATTTTTTTTGTTGAGGTATAGTTGATACAAAATATTATATTGGTTTTGCTATGACTTGAGTTTGTTTTCCTCCGTCCCTGTCTCCACTGCAGCAAAGAATAGAAGGGCAGAGACACAAGAGCGAGGCAGAGGGAAAGCTTTACTTGAATGCACTCCAAGGCAGGAGCCACCTACAGTCAAGGTGGACAGAGGCACTGAACTTTTAGGGGAGCGTGTATGTATCATGTCCTGGCTGGGAGGTACTTCTTTCGACTGACAGAGTGAGGTCATTTGATTGACAGCTCTAGTTAGATACCCATTCCTCTTGGTGTGCATGTCTTTTTCCGTAACGCACACAGAAAAGCCCGTCGGGGTGGGGGAGAAGCAAAACCACATTTCATTTTAATGAGATTATACTGAGGTGTGGTTTGGGTGGTTCTTAGTTTTATTCTTTTGTGCCCACGTTGGGACCTGATGGGGACAGGTTGGGGCCTGGTCCCGATAGGCAAGAAGTTATTCCCTGCAAAGCCTTTGCTGTCTTCCCCTACCTGGGCAGTGTGGGCAGATTTTTTTCTTGAACCTTGTCTTCCCTTTCCCCAGCTGCTCACATCTATCTTTCTACCTAACAATTTCAAGTATACAACACAGTGATAGGACAGTTAGCTACATTATGAAATCCTTACTCCAGCTAGCATAGCTGCATTCAACATAGAAAGATGTTACCGAACTACTGAAATATATATATCTCTTATTGTACAGTACTTGTTCTTGTGATGATGTGAGATGATAATAGGTCTACATGACGACATGAAGTGAGGTGAGTGACATACGTCCGGCTACTATCGACCTTCTGACAATAGGTCAGATGGAGGATCGTCTGCTACCACCAGGTTGGATCATGGAATGCAAAAGTGAGACCACACGTAGGGGCCAGTACCATATGGAGGCTCATGGACATAAAATTTATCCATGATTTCACAGCCCTTCAAAAGTAGTTCTTCAGACTTTTGAAAGCTTTTTCCAGACCTACCATCCTAGCAATGCTTTCAATTATTAAGGAAATGGTGGATCATTGTATGATGATTGCTAAGCTAATGCTGCCGTCTGGTGGCAACGTTTAGCAACACCTTAAGAAGGAATCATTTCCCTGTTACTGTCCTAGAAATGCTGCCTGCCTTTTCTTCAACACACCCTGTATTCACCCAGACCGTGTTAACAAGAAATGACTAAGGAGTAGAATGAAGGCGAGAAAAGATGTATTGTGAAGAATGTGAAATTGTGCATGTCATGGTACTGAAAGCACCGCCAATAAAACAAATTTTGACCCGCTTGTTCTAAAATAATACTAAATATTTAAAAATAGGTTTCTAACAATTTAGGATGGAAGGTCATGTTGAGGGAATCTTTATTAACATGAAATTGAAAAAGGACTAATATAGGTCTTAAATGTTAATAATGCTTCATCACATTCCTTTCCAAATGACTTCAGATGGTTTTAGCAAACTTCTAAAAAATAACTATTCTATGTCAAATGCTGTGCTACACTCTCCTGATACAAGAAGTAGTATCACCCCAAGATATGTAATAGGGAAGAATTCCTCTCTTTCTAGGCTACTACAGTTCATAAAATTTAAACAGGAGCAGATTGTGTCCTTTGCCTTTCTAACATCTACAAAGATGATCATATGAAATTTGTACGAACCTAAAGGATATCAAAATAATAATAGTAATAATAACAATAGAAATATCAGTCACAGTCATTTGAACACTTATCTGTAATATCTTAATTGTATAATATAGCGCCATACATAATGTCATTCCCATTTCACAGATGAGTGTTTTAAGAATACTTTGTTTAAATTATCCACAATATTAGCTATTGCTTATTTTGAATTTTGCAATATATAGACTCACTTTGGTAACTTGAATATAACTGGGCCCTTCCCATTTAAATCCCCCTGCCTCACATATGTACACACGAATCCAAGCACATTAAAAATAATATGCTTTTTTTCCACCACAGACTGTTTCTCACATTGGTAAGGGATAGTAAAGTCTGAAAATGGTGTCTCTTTCTCTTTCCAAACATCATTAAACCTTTCTCCTTCTTTCTCCAAAGCTCCATTTCTAATGAATTTGCCTGTCCCACGAGATTTCCCTTTTCCTTTCTTTGTCAACAGACCACTCTTTTCATGTAGATAACTTGCCCACCCAACACTGGGAGGGGTTGTAAATCAGGAGAATCTCCCCCTCCAAAACCACAGAGGTGGACATTTGATTAGGAGAGGAAGTCAGAAGGAGGTCCCCAGCACTGAGTGAAGCCACAGATCAGTAAGCAGGCATTAAGCCAAATGCACAGTATTTGTTTGTCTTGAAGGGTGTCAAATGAGGAGAGAGAAAATGAATAGGAAACTTTCCTCAACTATCTTCTAATTTGATTCTCTTTTGATGTACTGAGGTTTAAAAGTCAATCCAATAGTCAACCAAAGTGTGGTGTGAATTTTCTTCTCCCTCTGCCTCCAAAACAGGGATTTGTAAGATAGAAAACTCAAAATAACAGTAACTCGAAAAAATTACTTAAAGAAATTCATTTTCTCTGCCATAAAGCAAATTTGGAGGTAGCCAATATAGGGCTGATATACTGTGTCAGGAACACAAATATTACCTCATAGTACAAGATGACTGCTTATCAGCCAGCCATTAATTCTGCATTCCAGGTCACAGGAAAGAGATAGTTGAGAGGAAAGGCACTCTTTGAAAATCTAAGGAGCCTCTCTAGAAGAACCTCACAAATCTTCTACTCATATGTGAGGACTTGATCACATGTCAATACCCACCTACAAAGAAGATTAGAAAATGCAGTCTTTTATCTTGGTTTCAATAGGCCCAGCTAAAAATGGGATACCTATTAAAGAAGTGGGGAATGAAAATGGGCTCCCTCTTTAGTAATGTCTGCCGCAGAGGTAAGTGGAACCTGTTTGGTTTCTTTTCTTCTCAGCTATTCTTTTCCCTAGGTGATCTGACTGTGATGATAGCATTAGTATAATGGCTGAAAGCATACGTTTCATTGTCCTGGTATCTGAGTTAGACACCCAGCCCCACTACATACCAGCTGCGTGATGCTGCGTCCACCGTGAGCTGTACTCCAGCCTGGTGCACTATTCCTATCGGTAGTGCTGACCCCTAGCTGCTTTGACTTTATTTACAACCCTCTCTCCCTCCATGCAGACAGTCTGTCCGTCTTGTTCACTGCTGTAGCCTCAGAACCTAGAATAGAGCCCACCTATTAGAAGCCAGCAGATACAAATTTGTTAATTTAATGAATTATTGGCAATTAAAAATCCTGTTGAGAGGACAATTCAATGAAAAGTAGTTCATTTTAAAATATTAAGGATTTATGATGCAGTTTAAACAGGCTAAAATAATACTTAATATGAAATCTTGTAAAAATACTATATATGCATACATTAAAAATCACTGGAAGAACAGAAACAAAATACGTAACATATATTATCTGTAGAAACAAAATCATATCATATGAGCATGTGTTTTTTAGGATCTCATTATCTTGTAAAATAGACTATGTACATTTATGTGTTTCTGAATTCTATATATAGTATACAAATGTAAAAAGTAGAAAATACTTGAAATAAATATATCAAAAGAGCCATCATTTTTATATGTGCCTCGTGGAATTACTTATGATTTTTATCTTCTTCATGTTCTACTTACCAAATATTCTACAATGATTTTAAACCCCCACAAAATGTGTTTTTATGGTTTTTCCTAACAAAAAAGATTTTAAAAATTTAGGCACATACATTTTATATTCTTATTAGCTCAAAGGCCTTTTGATTCAATTTATACATTAAATTATATAATAAGTGAAGTAAATTTTTTTAATTTCCATAAAAAACTTTTGGAGGGCTTCATTTTTAAAAAATGGTAAAATACATATTGGAAAACGTGATTTCTAGACTCTCTAGGAGTGCACAAGGCCCCTCACCAGACAAGTCTGTTCTCCATCAGCCTCATGAGATGTGCCTTCAACCCCATGTATATGCCACTGGAATTGCTTAAGTGAGATTCAAGAAGATTGCTGTTACTGACCCATCACCCTGAGTGCAGATGACAGCTCACTTCCATCTAACTGAGTCTAATGTCCACTCCATGGATGAGCTCCCCATAAACTCTCAAGAGCCTTGGCAAAAGTACAGTGCCTGCATAAATAACCCCAGTGTATTTGGAGAAATTTTTAAACATCTGAAGACCTGATATCATGTGATCCAGTCTGAAGCTTGGATCCTGCACCAAGAGGTATTTTAGAAGCATAGAGGCTTATTATCAACTCTCTGTCCCCTTTCTTGACCAGTAAGCCTTTCATAATTGTTCATAAAACCTTCCTCCTTTGAGTGAGACCTAAACTGTGGTGTAGCTTGTCTGATGGGGTCTCCAGACATTATGAGATGAACAAAATCTAGGACTCCAATTATTTCTCTCATAATTACAAGAGTCAAGGATATATGGGAGAGGTAAGCTGGACTTCAGTGGGTCAATCAGTGTTGATGGTCTGGCCACTGACAACTAGCATAGCACCAGCCACAGTGAAAACTACAAGTTTATTGATCTGGGTGTCAGCACATATGAGAGAAAGAAGGGGGGACACGGCATGGGAAAAATGCTTGTTAATGTTGGAGCCATAAAAGGGAAATGAAAAGCAACTGTTGTGTGAGTCATGGTGTTCAGGAACCCAGCCATATAGCATTCAGCTACCAGTTGTATGTATAGTCTCTGGACATGGTACTGAATACATGGTGACACTCAGTGGTTATCAGCTATCAACACCAGTAGAAGGCACTCAGTGGCCACAAGGAACCCTAAGAACCAGTGCTGTACAGCACAGCCCAGGAAAAGAGACAGCTCTCCTTTCAGTGAGAAATCAGTGGGCATCTTGGGGCGCATGACTGAGGAGCAGGTGTCCACAGCAGATAAGTGGCTAAGAAAAAGTACATGGGTGTATGAAGGTGAGACTATCCAGATGGAAACGATCATACCAAGTTCCCTGTCAGAGCAATGAAGTAAAAAAGTAGAAAGAGCAAGAAAAAGAAACTTGCATTCCAGGATGGTACTTTAAGCCTATGAAAATAAACCCTGTGATCCTTTATATGGTTTTCGCCAGTCATTGGTTGGTCTGGGTCTCTGTGGTGATAAACACAGAAAATTGATAAATACATGCGACTTTAAATTTCTTAAAAGTATAACATATGTAAGAAAGAAACTACAGTTCAACTTCAGAACGTTGGCATAAAAAAAGCCTACATAAAAAGCTAGCAAATCAAATATAGTAAAATTCTAAAGAGCAATATGGCTTAAATGTTTTAAAGAGAAAATGAGGATTTAAGAATTTGGTCAGCATTAGGAAACCTATAAAATTACCATATTTACAGATTAACAAGAAAAGTATTATTAATTCTATAACACTATAGAGTTTTTAAAAGAATTTGATAAAATGAGCTCTCAAAAAAAAATTTCCAAACTGGAAACAGAAAGGAACTATTTAACTTAGTAAAAAGAACTTCCTGAAGCATTCAGAAAATATGTATGCAGTATATAAAACACTAGAGACATGCAGCTTATAACCAGAAACTATATAAAGATGCTCATAATTTAAACTATTCAGCATTATGCTGGACAGCAAAGCCAAAGTACTAAAACATTTTTTTTTAATGAGATATAAGAAAACAGAGAAGAAAATACTGTCACTGCTTGTGGGCAAAAGTCATCCACATAGAAAATGGAAAAGAGTCAACTGATAAGGTAATTTTTTAGAAAAGATGAAAAAGTTCAACAAAGAAATTAGTATAGGTCAGTGTAAAAATTCAATAATAATCACTTATAAGTTATAATGGAAAAACTCATATTCATCAACTAAAATTAATAAAAATAACCATAAATAAAACTAACGAGGAAACTTTAAGATTTGTACAAAGGAAAATCTAAATTATGGAAATTTTCTGAAGCAAGGAATGAAATGCTTAAACCAGTGACTCAATCAAAAGACACAATTATAAGGAATCATTCCCTCCTGAGAGAGTGTAGTTCAGCTCGGATGTGGAGAAGAACCTGCTCCGTTATTCTTCTGGTTGGAATTGCAGATACAGGCAAGTCAGTTGTGAACAGGAAACAGCATTTCTCCCACAGATATGCTGCAGTTCTAAAGTGTTGCAACAACCCTTTCTCTGAGTGACAACTGCCTTATTACACAATGAGAATCTTTACTTTCTAAAATTATAGATAATAGTAAAATTATATAGCAATCTCATTCCCAACACAAGTACAGAGCTTTGCCTGAAGCATTTCCCAATATGACATTCTTCATCTACCCTAACTTTGCAGTTTTCAAGGAAACAGGGCCCTGCGTCTGCTTTGTGGTTTAGAACTGTTATGATGTTGGCCCCTTTATAGCACTGCTTTGCTTTGAGCTTATCAAGCTTTTCTTGAATTATATTTCACCTAAACTCCACCCTTCTCAAAATACTATAATACTATAATAACTAAATGTTTCCTTTATTTAATGAGACACCCCTGGTTCCTAGGGTGTGTGTGGTCTCTCTCATGGCAATGAGGTCGATAAAGCTGATAGGGTCAGACTACAGATTGACTTTCTGGTTGTCTAAGGCTGATTGGACTAGGACATCCACCTAATTATTTGGTAAATTTAATGCAATTCTAACCAAAATTTAAATATAATCTAATGAAACAATCTGATTATAAAATACATGAAAGAGAAAATGTTCAAACTAACCAAGACAATTTCACACAAAAAATAAAAACAAGGATGTTATTCCAGATATCAAAATACGAATAAAGCTATCATAACTATAACATAATTACTAGAATAGACAAAGAAATTATTTTCTAAGGACAGAAACACTAGAACAAACATAAGAAGACTCAGCCATCTGTCAATTCAGTATGAATAAATGTTTTATTTCAAATTAAGAAAGTAAAGATGACTTACTCATAAAACGTGTTATAATATTGGATGACCATTTGAAAAAATAAATAATATTAAATTTCTACCCCATACCACTTAAACTAAAAGCATCTTAACTATAAATATATGACAAGAAAATACTGAAGGATAATGTTATGATTTGTTGTAGAGATGGTGTTCTCAAACAGAACATAAAAATCACCCAAAGAAAATGTTGAAAAAGGTTTCATCATAATTTTAAGGGATTGGATGCCAACATACACTCTAAGTAAAATTAGAACACACAGATTGAGAAAAATAGTGAAACATATATTCCAGAGGAATAAAATCAGAACACACAAAGAACTGTCATAAATCATTAATTAAAATAGCAAATAATGGCCAAGAGATATATAATGATATGCCATAAGAAAAGGCACTCAGAGTCCCAGGAACATGAAAAAAATGCTTCCTCTCCCAAATAACCATGGAAACAAAATGGAAAAAATATACTATCTTCACCCACCAAAGGGACAAAATCTTAAGAAATGTGAAAATATAACACTGATAAGGCCATAAGAGAAAATGCAGTCACAGTGGCAGTAGTCATTGGCAGTATCTCTGGATGGCAATTTTCCACTATGTCTTAATTTTTTTTTTTATCTTCAGAAATGTCATTACTTAATATCTACCCTGAGGAAACACAGAATGGGAAAACAGTGATGTCCACTTCACCATCGTTCAAAATGATGAAAAAGTGGAACCCTCCTTAACATTTTCTAGAAGAGTAAAATAAGCCCTGGTATAGTCATTCTATGGGGCACAGTACAGAAGTTTAAAAATTAAGTAGTAGGAAACATGGTTATTTTTCCAAGATAGACAGAGAAGCAAGTCACAGAGTGATATGAACAGTATGACATTAGGAACATTTTTGAATCTCAATATTTGCTTTAATTATAATTATTAAAGCATGTGTGTGGCTGTAAACAAAATAGAAGAGTCTGGAAGGATGTACATCAAAGGGGAAATCAGTACCTCTGCAAACAGGGGCAGCGAACTGCTGTGTCAGTGGGTAATCAAAGGGGGCTCAGATATACCTGTGATTTTAAGATTTTGTTACAAGGAGAAAATATGCTTGCATTACCTTTGTAATTTAAAATAACCTAAAATAACTTCCCCCAAAAAACAAAAAAGTCATCTAAAGCAATTTCTTAAAGTATTTCAGCATTTTTAAAAAGAGAAGAAAACAGCTACAATCATTCTGGGCTAGAACCAAGAGGCAAGAAGTGTGTGCAGCTTAGGAGCTACTAAGTGAGAAAATGAGAGAAAATGGCAAGCTGTGCATTCCAGATTTTCAAGATTCTAAGCTGAGAGAACTCAGGCCCCAGCCTTGCCCTTTATAAATAAGAGAACTGTGCCTCTAAGATGTCTGGCCCAAGACCACCAAGATGGTGGCAAATCTGTAATCATTTCCACCATGCAGAGCTAATGGGCATGACTGGCATCATGATACAATGCATGTGAGGCTACAGTGAATATGGAAAAAGGAAGAAGCATTTGTAGAGTGTTTAAGACATAGATTCTGCCCCAAGTGCTTTGCAAGGGTCAGCCCATTTGATTTCCACCCAGGCCTGGGTAGGAAACATGTTTTTTCATTTTACAGAGCAGGCAATCAAGACTGTAAGTGTGGATGGTAATACCTGAGGCCCCAGGGCTAGTATTTCATAAGTTTTCTGAGATTAAGACACTGCCCTGTCTGAATACAGTCTCCATCTTTTCACTCTCCCACGAGGGAACCTGATATCTCTCAGTGTCTCAACTCAACTCTGTATGTTCTTTGTGAGAAACAGAATCAGCCAATGGCCAAATGCAAACACAGCAAAGGGCTGTTGATTCCAAAGGAAGCAGTGAGGCCCCAGAGAAATCCTGTATAGGTCCACATTTGCTCAAGTACAAGGTCTCACACATCTGCAGACTGGGCTTTCATTTATAGCCCCTCACTCACCTTCAGACCCCATGCGTTGAGTGCAATGCTCATAACTAATGCAGCATTCCATACAGATGGCGCCACACCTACAGTGGGTGGCCCACCCTCTTCCTGTTCAGGGCACAGTCATTGGATTTGAGGAGGGATTTCACTGGACTATTATCTCTTTGGGCATCTGACAGGACTTCACATTACTTCATATGACATCTGTTGCAACATTCCTACGAGTTATTGTCTGACAATGGATGTATTTCTCCATGTACCAAATAAACAGATTTTAATGTACTTTTCATTTTCCCATAAATCCATTTACCTCCTTGTAGAGTAAAAAGAGTCAGAAATGGATTTTAAAATGACCTCAACTTACATTCCAGTGAATTCCTTTCTTCTTTGGAGAATTAAAATTAAAATAGAGTATAAATTGTACTCTTTTTTATCTCCCTACCCAACCTGTGCCTCTGCACAGAGAGGAGGTAAGACTTTCTAAGAGTCACTTGGTTTTATTCTTAGTTTTCTCTCCAAGAAACTAGGATGAGTCCTCTCCAAAACAAATTGCCTTTCACTTGGGTTAAAGTTTCTGCATGTAGTTACATCATTTTTGTTCAAAGATAATTTATGTCCCCAAAGTATATGATACCTTACAAATTTTATGGGTAAGAGGAAATTAAATTAAAATATTCTTGCTGACTTGAAACTCTTTTAAAAACTCCACTAGGATCAGCTTATTTGTTTTCTGTGCCTAACTTGGTAAACTCTTTCTTTCTTATCTTCTGCTTAAACAAGAAAATATTTACAGTAAATTTTAATGCATGTAACAACTGCTAAGTTTTCTCCTATAAGAAGTACCACAAATTTCTGAACTGCTCTGCCAAGGCACATTATAGTATCTTTCTTTTAAGTTACAATAGTCATTCATATATCCAAATGTCAGTTATATTCATCACAAACACATTTTCCCTCACTGTCACTTGCACTGTTTGTGCTCTTAAGCATAAACCCAAGTTCTTGATTTTAATGTGGTTCAGGAATCAATATTTTCTTTCATGTTTATAGTTTTGAAGCCTATTTTTAAAAAGCTTCCCACCACATATCATAAAGATATTCTCCAATACTATCTTCTAGATGTTTTAATTCCTTGCCTTTCACAGCTTGGTCTCCAAATCACCTGAAATTAATCCTAGTGTGTGTTGAGAGATGGGGATGAAATTCCACTTTTCTTCCATGAGGGCATACAATGGATCCAACACCATTTTTTAAATCCTTTCTTTCCCCACTACCCTGCAGAGCCACCTTGTTCAAATGAAGTATCCGGGCATTGCATCTGTATATTCTTTCACAATAAGCTAGCAGCATGCGTTCATACATAGAGCCGGCCTCTCTACTCTCATTGGGATATTTGTCTATTTTGTTAATCTTGTCTTAATTACTTTAGATTTGTAAATCCATATCCCAGGAAGGGAAGATATCCCACCTGTACTGTTTTTCTCAAGATTAACTTGGATATTTTTAGCCCTTTGAATTTCTATACAAATTTCATAATCATGACAATGTTATAGAAAGATTTCAGTCTGGATTCACTTCAACATTGCCTCTTCAATCCGAGCAAGACATACATTAACAGCTTCCTTTCCCACTAGAGAAGCATCGTAAGATTCAAACAGACTTGATGATTTGCCATCCCCACACAGAACCAACCGTACATCCCTCCTTCCTTACAGCCCTCCTGACTTTCTCTTTACATTTGAAATACTGGAAGTGAAAAATTCCATCTCTTCTTCAATGCATGGCTTAATTATAACCTCATCCAGGAAATCTTCCCTGATCCTATATAGACAAAAATAATTACTCCCTTTGAATTTCAACAATGCCTTTTGCCTCTCTTCTGTCAATTAGAAATACCTCCATACAATATCATCCCTTCTTAATGCATTGTTTCCTTTGCTAAAAAAAAAATATTCTAATAGAGCGAGGATTCTATCTTCATGGAGTGAACTGAGATTATCCAAGGCACTACTAAGCATATGCCTCTATTTTCTGAGATATTGAGGAAATGAGGATGCTAATTATACAGGAATAACCTTGTTTACTTCAAGTGTTATTGTTATTTTCAAAAGAAAATACACTAAAGTGAAAAGAAACTGTTTATCAGAATCAATTTGCAAATACTGTCTTTCCAAAGTGCATGGTTACCTTGGATAGCTGTGTATCAAATTCTTTTTAATTAATAGTTTTACAAAATCTTATCAGAATTATCTAAATCATTTTGTCTTCATTTTTGTCTGGAAGAAGAAACTAATGTGAATCCAGAGAAATTCTGGAGAAAAAGAAAATAATTAAGTCCTGTCACTACTGAATGGCCTTATACTGACTACATGAAAAGATCGGCCTTCGGAGGAGTCAGTGTGGTCAAACACCGCCTCTCCCATTTAATAGACGTCTGGTCTGAGACATGCGGCTCAAGTTCTCTGCAGCTCCACTTTCCCAGCTGTTCTGCAAGGTGTGGCTTAACTACCCAGCTGTAAAGTGGATCTGATAACTCATACCACAGATTGAAGCTAAAATATTCAATGAGATGTTTACAAAACAGTACAGTGTCTATAATACAGTAGATCCTCAGAAAACATATGACAATAGCATTATTATTGAAGAATAAATATCTGGATACTAAGTGCTTTAAAAATTACATTAGCATAGAAACAAACAAACAAAAACATCAAAATTGCAGACCCAGGAGAGAAACACACACAAACACACACTCTGTATTATCAAGGACTTGCTTCAACACCAATTCTTCCCCTTCCTTGGTTACTTGTCTGTATATAGATGTTTATTATGTATGCATCAGTGTGGTCAGCAGAATTTCTTAAATGATCCTGTAAAGGTCTCTGATCTTTGCCCCAATCCCTGGAATCTATGAATTTGATGAGTTATCACTCATATGATTATGTTATATGGCACAGTTCATCTTAAAAGAGGGAGATTACCCTGGATAACCTGAGTGGGTCCAAAACTTTCTCCAGATGAGAGCAGAAGAGTCACAGGTGTTGGAAATGTGGGAAGAACTAGATGTATCACTGCTGGTCCGAAGATGGAGGGGCCTCAAGAGAAGGAATACAGGCAGGCAGCCTTCAGGAGCTAGCAGCCAGCGAGGAACAGGCACACAGCCAAAGCACAAGGGAATGAATTTTGTCAAGCACACAAAGCTAGGAAATGGAGTCTTCCGCAGAGATTCTAGAAAGGAACAGAGACGGGCTAATGTGTTCACTTCAGCCTTGTGAGACCCTGAGCAGAGCGTCAGGCCATGAGGAATCCAAACTGCTGACCCATGGAAACTTCAAAGTAGCAAATTTGCATAGTTTTAAATTACTAGGGTTGCGGTCATTTGTTAATGCAGCAACAGAAAATCACAAGAGTATATTCATCTTTAAAATGGAAATAGTAATGGTTTACTTGTGTGCTTAATAAATAGTACAGAAATCAGAGGGAATTCTGGAAGTGCATTCCTTGGTACACTGTAGGTGTTCAGTCAATGATAATTATTCCCAGGATTATTCAACAAGTGAAATTGTGCTGATTATCAAAACAGAATCATTTAGGAATTACTGAGACCTTCAGCTAACATTCAAATAGAAATAAAATCCCAATTTAATCTATTCCCTTCTACTGAGTATACTAAATAGTCATTCTATCTAAGCTTAGGCTTTGCTAAAGAAGTTGTTAAAGAAAAAACAATGAATATTGAACACTTTAACTGACAAAAAAAATATGGACAGTGTATCAGAGTTCCCCAGCTGTGAACAACTGAAATGGGAAGTTCATTGGAAATATATTAGGTCACTCCAAGCATCCATGGAAAGGTGAAAGAGCAGACAAGAACCAGGTAGTAAGAACCAGGACAGCCCTGGCTATCCCAGGGGCAGAGACTATCTACTCTGAAGACCGTGGCTGAAAAGTATGTATTCCAATCATTTTTCTGTCATTGTGTCAGTCTGTTTACAACTCAAGTCCAAGGAAAAACAGTTCAAGCGTAGGTCATACATCTATAACTTGCTTTGGGAAGGTAGGAACTTCAGTTAAAGTCCTTCCAAAATGGAATTCTGTAGATAAGAGATATAACTTCAAAATAAAGTCAGGATACTATTGTAAACACACATAGAATAAGTAAATGTCTGCAAAAAGAAACAACTACATATCACAGGGGGAAAAAATGCAAAATATGATCACTTTACCAAAAAATATATTATTAGAACTGCCATATAGTGATAAATGGAATAAAAATCATTAAATAATTCATTCTTAAAAAGTTATCATTGTTTATTATCTATTGCATGCCAAACTCCAGGTAAAGTCATACATGTATTTATGTGTGTTTGTATATTCATTCTATTCTGATTCATTTTTCCATTTTGCAGATAAGCCTTTCATCCAAGAAAACACAGCCAGAGTTGAAAACTGAACTTACATCTTTCCAACTATAAAGTACATCAAATAAAGAATATCCTGTTGACTACATATTGATCATTCAATCAACAAATACACATTGAGGGCCAGACTGTGGAGTCAAGCAAAAATAGTGAACATACAATAACCTTCTCTCATGAGTCATCTTCTATAGGAGAGACACATGATAAGCAAACAAGTAAATAAATAATATTGGGTGTTTTTAACTACTTCAGAAAATAATAAAGAAAAAGGAATAAATGGTTGAGATATAGTAGGAGCAGAAAGTTATTTTGTAAAGAGGTCCAGATGGTCTTTGATGAGATGACATTTGAGCAGACTTAGAAGAGGTAAGGAGTGCACTGTAACACTGCTCCAGGTGAAGAAACAGGAATAGTAAAAGACAGAGAACACCCTAGACTGACCAAAGAAATCCCGAAGAGGACACCTCTGAGTGGTACACACACCTAGTGTGCCCCAAGCAGTGATTTTTTTAAAAAGGTAACAGCACTGTTTAAGGCAACCAAGCCAATGTGCCCAAAATACACCAAGCCAATATGTTTTGTTTCTATGGTGCATGGGGCTTGGAGATACAAGGAAATAGACCATAATTAACCTAGCATAACATGCCTAGGAATATCTTAATTTATGCAGGAGAGTCATGTAATAACAAGGTAACAAGTATTTTAATCCTTCAAAGTCAGTGGAGCAAAATCAAGTGCCTTTTAAAGAAAGGCTTCCAAAGAAAACAAAGCACAGCTCTCAGTGAGTCTCACAACTGTACAAATACATGGTTTATCCCTTCATTTATTGGATTTATTGCTATGTTCCAGAAACCAAAACATAGAAGTATAGTTGAAAGAATACTGTACCTAGAGAAAATGTAAGGATGAGACCCAAATATCATGGGTGATCCACTGATTCCTCATGGGTGTCAGGCTCATTATTCTGTAAAAATAGTTATTGTCCTGCCTGTGACACAAAAATTAATACATAACAATAGTAGTAGCTAACAATTAACACAAATGAATTCTGCACTACACATGTGATTCTAGTGGCAAAAATCCCAACAAGATAATATTATGATCCGAGAGTACAGAGGATATAAATGGTGTTTGTGAAATGTCTAAACATGAAGACAGTATTAGAGAGTGCTAGAGTTATGTAATTCCTGAAAAATTCACCTTTTTCCAGTTTCATTAATATGTAACTGATATATATTGTTTCAGTACAAGGTGTACCACATAATGATTACAGAATAAAGTTTTGATATATCTATATGTTGCAAAATGATCACCACAATGTTTAGTTAGCAACAATCACCTTAGATGGTTGCAAATTTCTATTCTGAAGAGAACTTTTAAGATCTGCTCTCTAAGCAACATACAAATATGAAATGTGGTATGTTAACTATAGTCACTATAGTCATAGACGATAGTCACCATTCCCAGAACTTATTTATCTTATAACTGGAAGTTACCATCTTCTGACTATAATAGCCTTTAAATTTTATGTTTAAAGAGGCAAAGCCAAGCTAGTAGACACCTGAGGGATCTCAACACACTGTAAGCAAAACAGAATTATTGTTAAATCACTGGTTATGACTATAACATTATTTCAGAATTTAACACAGATTTTCTCATATCCTCGTGACAAACCTTGGAAATCTATTTTAAATCTCTGGGTTTCAAAAATCCACTTATCTCAGTTTATAGTTCTAAATCTCATTGCTGCTGAATGAAATATGAGCACATAGAAATAAGAAAATTATAACTGAAAGACATTGCATGACTTTTCAATGATACAAAGTAATAACAATCTAGGCTCAACATAAAAGCAGGACACAAAACACCTCACCCATGTTCTTGCATCTTGCATATGCACTCCCTCTCAACCTGCAGTACAAATGGTGTTCTAGCTATCTACCCACAAGAAACTTCTTCCTTTTGAACGTCCTTCTGAATGAATGCTTGACTTCCTTGTTTCTCAGGCTGTAGATAAGGGGGTTTAACATGGGAATCATGGCTGTGTAAAATACAGAAACTACTTTATTGATGTCCAGGGAGAAACTAGAACTCGGACATACATAGATAAAGAAGAGTGTCCCATAAAGGATGGAGACGGCCGTCAGGTGTGAAGAGCAGGTGGAGAAAGCCTTGCGCCTCCCCTCAGCTGAGCGGATCCTCAGGATGGCAGTGAGGATGTAAATGTAGGAGACTGAGATGATCACACCACTGAGCACTCCTAGAGCTCCAGCCAAGATAAACAGTACAAGTTTATTGACCTGGGTGTCTGCACATGCCAGGGAGAGAACAGGAAGAAGGTCACAGAAAAAGTGATTGATGATTTGGGGGCCACAGTAAGGCAGGTGAAAGGCAAGTGTTGTATGGGTCACGGCACTTATGAGACCCATGGCATAGGGCCCGACCACCAGCTGCACACAGACCCGCTGGGACATGATGAGCATGTACAACAGTGGCTTACAGATGGCCGTGTACCGATCATATGCCATGGAAGCCAGAAGGAAACACTCAGTCACTACAAACTGACCAAGAAACCATAACTGGGCAGCACAACCAAAGAACGAGATTACTTTCTTCTCCATAAAGATGTCCATCAACATCTTGGGACCAATGACGGAAGACAAGCAGACATCCACAAAAGACAAGTGGCTGAGGAAAAAATACATGGGGGTGTGGAGTCGGGAATCCAGCCAAAGGAGGGTGATGATCCCCAGGTTTCCCAGAACAGTGAAGAGATAAACCACAAGAAATATCCCAAAGAGAGCCACCTGCTGCGGAAAGCGATCAGTTAAGCCCCTGAGGAAAAATTCAGTCACCAAAGTCTGATTTCCATAATCCATTCTCTGATTTAATCTGTAATGAGAAAGATCTTAAGTTGAAATCGGTTCATAATTGAGCTTCTTCATTTTAATAATGAATTATCTTCCATTTTAAGTTTCATAGAACAGACTTGCAGAAAGCAAGGTGGGAAAGGACAGTGGTGGTGTGATCATGAAGGGTATCACAAGGGAGAGTTTGTAGAGATGAAATAGTTCTGGGTCTTGATTGTGGTGCTGGGAACAAATCTACACATGTGAAGAAATGATGTGGAATCATACACACAACATCTCCATATCAATGCCCTATTTTTCCTGTTGTTGTAGTTGATAAGGTGTACCCATGGGGAAAACTGGGTGAAGGGTATATGGGACCTCTCTGTGCCACCTTGAGGCTTCCTGTCAATCTTTATGTAGTCAAAATAAAAGTTGTTTTTTTTTAGAACAAATAATGAATGGGAAATGGGAGGAAAAGGAAGTGAACATAGCACAAACAAAAGGAAAATGGAAAAAGAGAGGCATACATTTTGGACATTAAAATGCTAACAATTCCAAAGCATAATCATACAAAAAATATTAATGGGGTGTGCAGCAGGAGAAATATTGACAGAAGTCTTACAAAATCTTACCCAGTAAGAAAACTTGTAAAGGGTTTACTCAACAGAAGTAAGGAAATTAAGGAGTAAGGAAATAATTAAGGAAATTAATGAGATGAAATGTCAACGGTCTTTTGTGGTCTCAAAGGCCATGGAGCTTGGAAAGAAATGGCCTGAAGAGGTGGAATTTAAGATTTGTCAGAAAAATGTATCTTAGTAGTAAAATGTTTCAAGAATTTAGTATTTTCTAAACTAGAAGATCATATCAGGTCATTTAAACTTGTATTTTTTGCTACTCAAGGAAGATGGAAACAAAGTATTTTCGTTTTCACAATAAATTTAGATTATGAAATATTTTTATGAGAATGAAACTAGAATATACCCACCTGTGATCTCAACCAAACTATTGTTTGAAAACAATAGTTTCTGACTGCCCAAATGTATATTATTTTATTTTTCCCAGACTTACCCCAATACAAAGATTCTAATACAGAAAAATAAAGACCCTACGTATGCATGTGGCTTTCAGCATGTGCAACATAGAATTCAAATCAGCTGATTCAGAGGTTCATTGCCTACTTAAAATACCCAAACTAGGAAAAGTAAAGAAATTAAGACCCAGAAAAGCCATACCTCTTAATTCTGACATTCTATGAGCCCTTTAAGCTTGCAGCACTTGGCCCTATCTCTGCACCAAATGCAAAATTCAACCAAAATGCACATTCAAGTCAGACCACTTAAACAAAAAGATGGAGACTGAATATCCTATTGTATCAAATTATTCTTCACCAAAAGCTTAGAGATGATATTTTCCCAGGCTCCTAAAATAATGTTCCATATATATTCTCCTGACTGCAATTTAGGAAATCTCATGACTCACCTGTCTGAAGAAACATGCCCCTGACTCAGCCTACTTATGACAAAGGGAATCACAAAATTAACATTCTGGAAATAAAGAGGAATTATCCTACAAAACTAGACTTGTCACTCTTCTCAGCTTCTCCAGGTGTCTAGGAAGATAAACAATATCACAATACCATCTTGAAACCTGGGCCTTCCAGTTGCACTTTAAAAAAGAGTAATTGACTCAATTCTGCACAGCACACAGCAGAGGTTGTGTAAATTGGAGCCAACTCCCTCCAGGAACCAAATGCTCAGGAGATTAGCCTGATAGAGAAGATATTAATGTTATTTTAAAAGAAAATAATTTAAGGACTTTGAGTCAAGTAATTGCACAAAATAAAACTGCCTCTCCCTTTGGTACCATACACACACACACACACACTTTGAAATTCCAGTTTTGAGTTTTCAACTGTGGCATGAGGAGCTCCAATCTTTGGCACTGTGCAGATTCAAGAATCTAAAATACAGCCCTATTTCAGGAAGCTTGCAATCGGAAGGTGAGTCTGGGTACACAGCAGCACGAGGGACCCATGATTGGCCCATGAGTTCCTAGGCGGGTGGGATCACTCTCACCAGAGGGTTTGGAAATGGTCTCATGGTTGTGATGAATCCCAAAAGGAGGCTAATATACATCAAGTTAAAATAAGGTGCTCTGGGGGTGTCAATGAAGCAACGGAGAGCCACAATTTGGACAGCATCTTTGAAAGACATAAGTAGTCCACACAGACTGGCAATATGAAAATTTCAAGTATAAGGGCGGAAAAACTGATTTGGGTTCAAACTTCACAACTATTTTAACATTAAGCAAGGGAATTTGAATTATTTCTGTAAGTGATGAGGAGCTGTTTGAGGTATTTCAGAAAATAGATGACATCAATTTATTCACATAGAGGTTGTCACAGAACCATTCGATTGTCGCTGGAGATGTTTACTACATGCTGGGCATTCTTCAAAGTGCTTTGAAAGTACAAGCTAATTCAAACCTCAGAAGATCCCAAAGAAGTGAATTCATAGAAAGACCTAGATTCTCCTATCTCTCATCACCTAACTCCATCAACTCTCCATTCCTAGAACAAGCAAAGCAGGATTCTACCTCAGAATCTTCCTCTTTCTTCCTTCTGTTGAAAGTATGTTTCTCTCCAAATATCTGCAAGATTTTCTTTTTAACTTCATTCAGATTTCTGCTCATCACAGAGGCCATTTCTACTCATCCTTTGTAAAAGAAAAAAAGAAAGAAAGAAAGAAGTACAGCTAACCACACTCCAACACTCATTCATTTTACATCTTTATCCAGGTTTTTTCTTCAAAGCAATTACTATTAACTTAACATTGAATTTTGATTGCATCTTACCACCCTATGAGAATGACCATGGATTTTGTTGATTTTTCCATGCTATATCTCCAGCTTCCATAGAAATGTTTTAAGAAGTAAATGTTCAATAAATATTTTTAAACAAGTGAGTAAATGAATAGGCAGGCAAATAATTTTAAGAATGTGGCTGCAGGAAGAAATGTTAGGAGATGAATCTAACTTCTTTTAGGTATTGGGTAGTAAGGACTTTCTGTTAAAATGGAAAGGAACTAAGGTTGTTTCTTTAAGAGATAGTCCTAGGAAGATGGCACTTGAAGGAACAGGATTTTGTTCCTGGATGTGAGAGGGAAGAATTGAACCAAGTTTGAATTCTGAGACTTGATTGTCTGAGATAATGTCTCGTACATCTTCCTTGACCTTGACTGTCCAACTGGACTTTAAATTCTGCCCTTATATAGCTCCTCTACTTCATTTCCTCAAGGTCATGACTGACCCAGGAGACTGAAACTTGATCTAACCACACAGATCTCTGGGCTTTTGAGGTCCAAGTCAATTTCTACTACGTTTTCTATGAACATTTGGGGGGCGGGGGGCTGCTGTGTTTGTACTTTGCTCCAATTCATCCTTAGCCTGGCTGCAAGCCATCTGGTTATTCCAAGAAGGTTGACCAGAGATAGGCCACCCAGATCCCATTCTAGGAAGAACAATAAGGCAAAATACAGGGACTGCAGTCAGTAGACAGCCTTCAACTGTCAGCTATTTCAGGTTTGACCCAACTGCAGAGAGCTACCTTGCCAAGTTCATGCCAGTCCAGGAATGGACGCTGTCAGTGGCTGAGCAGGCAGGCACATCAATGCCTGGGCATTTTGGGATAGCTTGGGACATCTCTGACAATACTTGCTTATGTTCCAGCCCTTTGGTGTGGACTCTTTTAAGTTTGCTTCACAGTCTGATTTCTCCCTCTGTCCCATCTTATTTCCTTCCCCTTCCTTTACAGGTGTTGATCCCTGAAAAATGTCTTACAACCCAAACTCTGTCTCAGTACCTGTTTCTGGATAAGCCAGCCTGCAACAGTTGGTACCATCAGTTGTCTAGGAAAGCAGGCAAAAAGGTAGAATTAGAGCTGACTCAGTCACCATCAAAGTGACAATGAGAACCTTATAACTGCTGTTAAGTAGAATTCAGGCAACCCTCAACAGAAGATAGAAGTTCAATAGTTAAATTTTTCAACAGGTTGAATTGGGAGGTGTACTGGTAGGAGATTCCCTGAGTGAAAATATGAGATGCATCAGGTTTTGGAAATATATGAATGGAATAGTAGCTCTAAGGGTAATGGGATTGAATGGCTATCACTCAGCCATTAATGATCCACTGTAGAGGGAGAGTGAGTAGCAATTGGAAGCCAGTTGTGAAAGCCAAGAGCCATCTTTGATTAGGTAGATTGAAATCCTGATCTTCATTGTATGCAGGGTAGAAAGACACCAAGGACCAGGATCAGGATTTAATAATGTTAGTGTCTGAACTTGAAAGACAATTCAGTGTCCAAACGAAGCATGTTTGTTATATCAAGTTCTGATATTGGGACCCTAACTCTTGGGATGGGGATGTCTGAGTGGATGCCTCTGAAGATACTGACTCAGAACCACCTAAGCATACAGACATAGCCTTCCCATCTCCATTAAAAACTACTGTTTCTCCAAGTTGTAAGGAAACATAGAGGTCTCTGTCTCTTGAGCAATTCCCCTCTCATCAGAGAGCTCCTCCACCTTCCCATATAATCCTACATTGGGGTTAAGTCATAGAAAATCCAAATAGGAGGCTCCTGGATTTGATAAGGGAGGCAAGGGGCTATTCCCCCTGCCCCCACTCCCTGAAAAAATGCAATAGCTAATTAGTATGTACTAGCAGGAGACAGAGCGGTATTGTAGGACTGCATTCTGATTCTGACAGTGCTTGGTCAAGGGGACCAGAATATAAAACTGATAAAATAAGATTTTTGACTTGTGAACACTCTCCCAAGATAGAGGCTTTAACACCCAAGGAGATGATGTTAATTCTCTACCTGAATGGGTGCATGAGAAAAGTGATGGCTTATAGTTGGCCAAATAACTATAACAGGCAGTTTAGAAATAGATTAAGAGTTTCAGGGACATAGGGAATCTAGAACTCACAACTAAAACACTTATCTGATGACTATGTTGCAAGGGAATGCCCAGAGGACATATCATCCATTAAGACCATAAGGATATGCTGGTCAAAATGGCACCAATGACACTTATGTGGTTACAGACTCCTCTCTATATCAGGTCTGGCAGCAGGAGACAGTGTTACAGAATGAGGGAGCTAGCTGATAGCCACAGGAGCAACTGGCTCCCCAAAAAATAGAGGCCAGTAGACAGGACTGAACCCCCAAAAGGCTGGAATAGAGAGCTAGTGAAATAACATACCTTTTATATTTCCATCTTCCTGAGTTTACTTGAAGTATGATGACATTCTTTACTATTTTTCTGCCACCACAGTTAATAATAAGGAGTTCACTGTCACATTTCTAATTATTGAAATTATTAGAAACCCCAGGTAACAACAGAGTAAGCAGTTAGTAGCAACAATAGCTAGAGTGGTAGAAATAAAAATTGTCAGGCATACACCTAGACTGTAAACTAAAAGCAATCACAGACAGACAGGATGAGAATTAGTCATTCTAGGAAGTGATCAGTCCCATAAGGAGCAATGTGGGTGTTAAATCAGGTTAAGTTGAAAGACATCAAGAGCACCCATGTCCCACTGTGAGATGCATGGTCTGAGGGTCTAATGTATAACACAGTGATGTTAGCTGATAATAATTGAACTTTGTTAAGACAATAAAACTTAAATGATCATACTAAAAAAAAAAAACACAAGTATATGAGCTGAAAGATGTTAATTAACTCAACAGGGGGAATCCTGTCACACTGTACACATGTATCAAATCATCACATGGGCAGTTTGAATTTTACAATTGTATGTGTCAAGTATACCCCACTAAAGTTGGAGAAAATTGAAAAAAATTTTAAAGACATCAGTGAGCAGAGAGATTGATCCCAAGTAGCAGATATGTACTTAAACCACATCTGTTTCTAGTTTGTGAGGCAAGATTATAAATATGACAAAGTAATTATATGCCTGATATTTGTTTCATTCACTAACTCATTTAACAATTTTTATCCTGAGAACTTACTATGTCAGGTGCCCTTATATGTATTATGTATAATTTGTGAACAAACCACTTATGATATTTATTTCCTTATAATTTTCCATCTAGGGCTTCAACTTTTTGTTTATAAAGGGTTAAAATTTCATTATGCTTTTTGTGCTCAATCATTTTTAACAAAGACCTGTGTTGTTATAAAGCACTGAGTTTAAAAACCCTCCAGGGAAGGCACTGAATTCAGGGGTCCTAAAGAAAGAAAAATACCTAGAAGGAAAACTGGAAAGCTGGGGGTATAATTGCTAGGAAACTCCTTTTTTTTTTTTTTCTTTTTCACCACTATATGAAAAGATGGCATTCATAGAAGTTTAGACATATTGTGTAAAATTATAGAACTTTAGATAAGAAGGTAATTTAGATGGAACTGAGTTTATTATCCTCATTTTTCAAAATAAGACATAAAGAACCAAGAATGGTATAGGATTCATCTGCTTTTAATCCTCCTGATAATTGGAGGAGTCAAGGTTTAAAGTGACAACTCCTTAGGCCAAGTCCAGTTCTCTTCTTAATACATGCTTAATACACACTTTAGCTGCACCACCTGTACAATAGCAAAAGCCACCTCCGAATTACCTTCTTAGCAGAAAATTCTTCCTAAAAGCATCTTTTACATCCGCATTCCTCAGGCTGTAAATAAGAGGGTTCAGCATAGGAATCAATGTGGTATAGAATGCAGAAACAGCTTTATTAATGTCCTGAGATGAACTTGAATTGGGCTGTATGTAAATAAAGAAAAGGGTACCATACAAGATGGCCACAGCAGACAAGTGTGAAGAGCAAGTAGAGAAAGCTTTTCTCCTCCCCTTGGTGGATTGGATATTCAATATGGTTTTGAGGATGTGAGTATAGGAGATGAGAATGACCAGTGCACTGAGTACTCCTGTTAGTCCAGCCATGATGAAAAGAACCAACTTATTGTTATAAGTATCAGCACACGCCAGGGAAAGAAGAGGGAGAATGTCACAGAAAAAGTGGTTGACCACATTCGGACCACAGAAGGGTAAACGAAAAGTGAAGGTCTCATGGGTAATGGCACTTAGAATGCCCACGGCATAGGGCCCCACCACCAGCTTCACACAGACCCACTGGGACATGATGGCTGTGTACAACAGAGGGTTACAGATGGCTAGGTACCGATCATAGGCCATGGATGTCAAGAGAAAGCACTCCGTCACTACAAACTGACCAAAAAACCACATCTGTACAGCACAACCCATGAAGGAGATGACTTTTCTTTCCAGAAAGGTGTCATACAACATCTTTGGAGCAACAGAAGAAGAAGAGCAGACATCCACAAGGGACAAGTGACTGAGAAAAAAGTACATGGGGGTCTGGAGTCGGGAGTCCATCCATATCAGAGTGATCATCCCCAAGTTCCCCCACAATGTGACAAGGTAAACACAGAGAAACACCCAGAAGAGAAAAATCTGTGGGAGGTGATCTGTTAAGCCCACAAAAAGAAATTCGGTCACCACTGTTTGATTCTTATCATCCATTGTTGGGTGATCATCTGTAATGAGAGAAAGGAAAATCTTTTTTTTATAGATCAATAATTAACAAAACTATATAGCCTTTGAATCCATCAGCTGTAATTAAACTATCTATTCTTCAGATATTGCAAATATTTGCTTTTATAGCTCAGTGGTAGTTTGCTTTTTATACCAAACAGTTCAAACATAGCAATCACCATTGAATTTACTGCTCAGCTTTATTGAACCATAATATGCTATAAATAAATTTTTTCAAATCATGAGACATACTGCAAACATTCATGGAATTAATCATACTTCTGGGTTCTAGATATAATTATTCTGCCAGTGGTCTGTGTCACGTGGGTAATTTATTCTTCATGCCTGTGGTTTTTACTTACTTAACTTGTAAGAACAGCCTAAGCATTTATCTCTTTAATTTCACATTTTTAGACAATAACATCTAGTTTCCATTTCCTTTCAGCTGGTTGGAAGAATAATGATTAGCTCTGGCTCCACATCACAGGAAAACTTTAAGAATAAATAAAATGCTCAAATCCTTAGTGTGTTCATCTGGGTCTGATAACTCACACTACTGAGACGGAAAAACCTTTCTACACCACACCTATTACTAGATACTTCTGCATCCTAACAATATGCTAATGAAAACTCTAAAACTGCTGTTTTTCAACATACAAAGAGGGACATTTTCTTTACAGGGGAAAAGAGAAAGTATCACAAATCTGGAATTCATAGACTTGTTCACTTATCACCTTAGTCAACACTGGGGCTGCCCACAGGACCCCAGGCAGGGCCCTAAATGCTGTAGTTTTATCTGTGCAAAAGACAAAGTATTTGTCTTATCAGTCAAATACAAAACTCTCCACAAATGCATAAATGAATATCCACATGTATATTCCTTTTCTAAGGCTGCCACAACAAATGACCATGAACTCGGTGGCTTAAAGCAACAGACATTTACTCTCTCATAGTTCTGGAGCCCAGGAGTCTGAAATCAAGGTGTTGGCAGGGCCATACTTCTTCCAAAGGCTCGAAGGGAGAATCATTCCTTGTCTCTTCCAGGTTCCGGAGCCTCCTGGTGCCCCATGGCTTGTGACAAATTAACACCATTTCTGATCCCATCTCCCCACAGCCTCTACCTCTGTGCGTCTCTGTATCCTCTCCTCTTTTCATAAGGACGCTATTCGTTAGATTTAGAACTCACCCTAATTCAATATGACCTCAACTTAATTCCATCTACAAAGACCCTACTTCCAAATAAGGTCACATTCTGAAATTCTGGATGGACATGAACATTTGGGGGACACTCTTCAACCCACCACAGTGTGTAAACATATGTCATCTCAGGGAACAAGAGTGTTATGAAGAAAAGAAGGCATCTCAGCTCAAATGCTACCATTTGAGAAGGGAATCGGCACAAAGCTCAAACGAAGTGAACCTAGAATTAAACACCAGCTCTGCTCCTTTCTGTGTATATGGCTTTGTATTTTTAATGCATGTTAAAAGGAAATGAAGAATTCTTAGCTTACAGAACTATTTGAAAGAGTGGATTCAATAAAATATGCAAAACACTTGCTATATAGTAAGTGCTCACTAAAAATTAATTCCCTGCTCCTTTTCTTTTCTTCCTCTGCTATGTTTTCCCAGAACCCCAGGTCACCATTTGTCTCTCTCTCATTGTAATTCCATAGCACCATAACATCCCTTTAATAAAGCACTTATCAAATATACTGCATTTACTCCCAAGATAGAACTATACGAGCAAAACAAATCTGCTTTACTAATATTTGTATCCCCAGTGTTTCTCAGAGTGCATGGAGGGGAGAAGCTGATACTCAAATAAATGAATAAGAGGGAAAGAAAAATTGTCACTATAATTTCAACCATATTTTCTCCAACCCTACATCATTTCTGGACAGTATCATTGTATAATTATGAAGATGGCACATAGGTCAGTCTGATTCTCAACAAAGGCACATGGAGAGGACAAGCATATTAACAAACATTTTTAAAATACAGCCAGCAGCACAATCTCAGGTAATGCTGAGATCTTACTTGGAAATGTGAGCTTGGACTGGAGATAAGATCAGAGAATATGCAATCTTCAAATACCGAAAGAGCTATTTTGGCAAAAGGCTATTATGAACAATGGCAGTTTTACTTTTTTCTCTGAGAAGCCCCAGGAGACAGATGTTATCTGAGGGGATTTCAGGTGTAAGGTCAAAAATTTAAGCACAAGAAGGTAATTTTCAAGGAATAGGAAATTCCAAGAATGAGCTTTTGGAGGTACAAAGATCCACATCATTTTAGGGGACACACTCAGGCAGTGACAGGACAGCAGTGTGTCAAGAATATTGCAGAGAAAGAGAAATGAATGAGCTGAGAAATCCATCTGTAGGCATTTGTACACCTGAGTTTCTGTCATTAAGTATGTTATTCTCCTACAGGGTAATGGGATTGTCTTTATATTTTCTCATATTTCATATGAACACTATTTAAGATGTGTAAGAAATAGACTATTAATGTTGATAAGTTCCTGATCCATAAAATGGGAATAGTAAAGGAGGAACAGACTATTTCAAATAACCCACAGAAAGTCAAGGTATAGGACACTGTGGGTCAGGCATCTGAACACTGCAGCCTCACCATTCAATGTGTGGCCCACAAATGAACAGCACCAGCAGCACCAAGGAGCTTATCAGAAACGTGGAATCTGAAGCCCCACTCCAGTTCAACTGGATCAACTTCTGCATTTTAACAGGATCCTCAGATAACACATGCACACATGAAGTCTTCCAAGCACAGACACAGAGTCCACTTACATTTCTCTACATGCGAACGTCCCAGTGAATCACCTGCATAAACAAGGACAATATAAAATGTCATTGTCCTATGATATCTAATAATATTTAATATAAAATGTAGAGGGTATTATGCTCAGTGAAATAAGCCAGGCGGAGAAAGACAAGTACCAAATTATTTCACTCATGTGGAGTATAAGAACAAAGGAAAACTGAAGGAACAAAACAGCAGCAGAATCACAGAACCCAAGAATGGACTAATAGTTACCAAAGGGAAAGGGACTGGGGAGGATGGGTGGGAAGGGAGGGATAAGGGTGGGGAAAAAGAAAAGGGGCATTATGATTAGCATGTTTAGTGTGGGGGGGGCACGGGGAGGGCTGTGCAACACAGAGAAGACAAGTAGTGATTTTATAGCATCTTACTACGCTGATGGACAGTGACTGTGAAGGGGTATGTGGGGAGGACTTGGTGAAGGGGGAGCCTAGTAAACATAATGTTCTTCATGTAATTGTAGATTAATGATACCAAAATAAAATAAAAATAATAAAAATAAAAATAAATTTATAAAAATTTAAAAATGTAATTGCCATTGTGATAGAACTATAGTTGGCAAGAGTGATTGTGTATTTTCTCTCTCCACTAAATTGTTTTGGAAGATGCCTAGGGATTGTGTTTGCTCTAGTCAATGGGTGAATGTCATTTAATGATATTTCTTCTACCAACCTAAGCTTCCAGCAGGACTGTAATCCACTGTAGGTAATATTTTTATTTGCTCATGAGTGGGCACAAATAATTGCAGGAAAAATAATGAAATAGAATTCACATATACTTAGTTTTGAAAAAGTGTAAGTCAAAAACCACCAGCAGTGGATTGCTAATCATGTTACATCACCAGATCCTCACTAAAATAGAGAGTTCGAGAACATTTGGTAACTCAAAAAGAGCTGCTATCTAAGTTTAAGAATGATGTAAATTTTGTGTTGAGTGTGAAACATGCACACAGATATTTGAGCCAAGCTATTCTATTTGGAGAGTTAAAAAATAATAATCTTGGCCATGTAATCATACTATCATTTTATTAACCTGGTTTATCCAAAAGTCTCAGCAACCTTACCTCTTTGGTAAAATCCTTATTCACCTCTGTTAAATATTTCCAAACTATACCAAAATGTGTGGACTCCTGGCCTCTGACAAGAAGAATTAAGTGCCACAATGTGGTCTTCTTGAAGTATTATCATGAATTCTTATATTCTGTTGAAAAAGATGGGTTATTTTGATCCTGATCAATCTGATATTTCAACACAGATAAAATGATTCCTTGCCCTTTTCTGGCTCTCATATGGCAAGTATGAAGTGCCTATTTTTCTTGAAAGAGTTGAGTCAGTTGACACCTGATCCCTAAAGAACCCTGAGCCTCAAGAGTCTATATCCACAGAGAAGAAACTAAACTAGATGTTACAGAATTTGAGCCAATTATCTCACAATGGGATTTTTTTCCTCTGGGGAAGTCTTCTGAAGAAAAATATGCTCTCATCTTGGGACCATCTTTGAAAAATGGAGCAGAGCTGTATTGAACAAGAAGCACTGGATGCTATGAGACAGAAGTTCACAATTGAAAACTGTCCCTGAAAGTTGGTACAGGTTGTTTTGGGAGACTAGACACAAGTGTACAAAAATCAAACAAACATGTAGCAAAAAACTACACAACATAAAATACCTTGTTTTAAGTTTATTTAGAATAACTGGGGTAAGTTCTCAATTAAGGAAAGGACTCCCAAAGACCATTTACAGGTATACTTTTATACAAGTAACGTATCTCTAGGGGTCAAAAACTCCACACACACATTTCTGGTTATCAGTGAAATATGCCATATTTTTTACTTTTAAATGATTCACATTAGGTCATACCCGAGAATAGAGCTTTACAAACTAAATCCCATGTAACTTGTAATCCATACATAATTAGAAATCAAAGGGCCTGGAAAATTCCATAGCAACCACTATTCTAAGTTTCATATGATAGTTTTTATAAGATTTCAAGAGGAAGAGTTCATTTTGGTTTGAAATGATTAGTTTAGGTCATAGACTGTTTAATAAATGCATGAAGCACCTATGCATTTGTTGCTTGAACTTTCAAAAATATCCTCTATAATGTGTGTTATAGACTGAATTGTGTCCTCCCAAAGTTTATCTGTGGAAGCCCTAACCCCCAATATGACTGTATTTGAAGATAGGGTCTTTAATGAAGTAATTAAGGTTAAATGAGATCTTAAGGATGGGACTCTACTCCACTGGGACTAGTGTCCTTATGAGAAAATGAAGAGACACTGGAGAAGGCATACACAGGAAAAGGCCATATGAGAACACAACAAGAATGTAGGAATCTGCAGCCAAAAAGGAGAATTAATTTATTTCATTTGTGCCACCCAGTCTACAGTGTTTTGTTATGGCAGCACTAGCAATTGGATAAAAAAAACTTTCTGGAAAGAAATGAATGTTAAAGAAGGATAACATTAAAGTTATCAAAGAGAAAGCAAATGAGCATTACAAAGAAATACAAGCTCTAGTTATTTGAAAAACAGATTTTTTACACAATTCGTCATGCTTTTGCTTCTTCAGTTTTCCCTTTTTTCTCGGAGCAGTCCAATCAGATGTGATTATTTTGTAATATCTAATATGCTTAAAGTCCTGTCTGCTCGTCAGGCATGCTCTAGGAACGAGCTCGTCCACAGTCTGTAATATTGTAGTGCTGTCTCCACTTCCTCTCCTGACCTTCACTCTTGAACCCACTCTAAGTAGGCTTTTATCCCCATCCCTTCTGCTCTTCTCAGGGTCTCCAATGATGCCCACATTGCCAAATGCAATGATAAGTTACCAGTAATCATCCAATATGATGCAGTACTTCACACTGTTAATTACTTCCTCTTTCTTGAAACAATTTCTCTAGGTGGCTTTTTAACACAAAAGTCTCCTGATCACTCCCCACTTCAGATGCCAGTCGCAAGTTCAGGTTGTCACCTGAGCTTCTGACCGACCAGTCATAGACTGGAGGTTCCAACGACCTCTTCCTCGCGTTTGATTAATGTGCCAGAATGGCTCACAGAACTCAGAGAAACGTTTTATTCATTAGAGTACCAGTTTATTATAAAAGGTCATAACTCAGATGGAAGATGTTAGTAGTGATCTTGTTTTTATAATTTAAAGTATTTTATGTGTACTGCATGATAAAGAAGTAAATCTTAGAGTTATTAGGTACCAAGATTTTCATTATAAGATAAAAATGTTAAAATATCAATAAAAGAAGTTAGAATTAATTGTGATGTTAAGTTTGAATTGCAAATATAAATTAGAACTTACATCTTTCTAAAAAATGTAATTCCTAGCTCTCTTCACCAAGAAGGCACAGAAGTGATGGCATGCCAATTAGAAGCAAGACAACTAACATACAAATCTTGATTTCTAAATGCAATTTTCCTCTAAAAATACTGAGCGTTCCTTAGCAAAAAAAGCTGAATCAGGATCTAGTATATGAAAAGCACAAGGTGAGACTTTTGCCAGAAAGAGGTCGAAAATTAATGGGATCCTGTCAAAAAGACACAGCACAACTTCAAAACACTGAACACAATGTTCATCTGTTTGATAGTATAAAAAAGTTAATATGAATAGAAAGAATTACAAGGATAATGCAAGAAAGAAGGGATCTCAGAGTGATTTGCCCAGCTCCTACAGCTATTCTTCCCAAGAGGTGTCAGTCAATTCTAGAAAAAGCACCCAAAGCTAAGAATTTCTGTGACACAAAAGGGAATTCCGGGCTCTCCAGGGAGAGGTCCTTGGTCTACCATCTCTATGCAACCAACAGGAGTAAGGTGGACAAACCAGATTAGCCTTCATAAAATCCATAGCCAGGTTTCTCTCATCTCAGTCCCCGATTCACATTGTCCAAGACTGCTGATAACATTGTCCAGGATGGATTACTAGTTGTCCTACTCACCTGGCAGAAGCAAACATAAACTCTCTCTAGAGTAAGTTACTATATGAAGCCTCAAATTATCACTTTTATTTTTCAATGCTGGCTATAAAATGCAAAATAACTGAGCATATAAGCACATGATTTGAAACCAAGGAACAAAATACGATCATTTAAATATGCACATATCAATATATTTTACACATTAGCTAGGTCTGACCCCACCTTTTTTTTTTTACAAAGTTTGATCAGGTTAAACTTTGACTTGATTTTTTTCATCTATCAACGATTGTATCAGTTTTCTTCAAACCGAAGTATGAATATCTAATTCTTTCTCTACTTTGCTGTGCAACGTTTCAAAGAGCTATGTTTCCCCTAATGATTCAAATTCAGGTCATTTCCTTTTATTCCCCCTTTAAATGATGCTGCAACATTAGTGTCTGGTATCTGTATTTCTATAGCGTAGATTTCCAAATGTAAGATAGGTCAAAGATTGTGTGCATTGTAATTGAAATCATCAAAATTATTTTCTGAAAATGTAGCTACTGTAGCTAAATGTAAAATCAATGTCCATATCCAAATGGTAACCTGACCAGCATTGCACATAATCATTTCAATGTTTGCCAATTAGATAGAAGGAAAAAGGAATTATATTATCATTGTAATATTTCATTTATTTGAGCAACTGTGAAGTTGAATTTATAGATATGTTTATAAATTTATATTTTCAGCCATTTCATTTCTAATTGTGTCAACTATCCATCCATTTGTTGGTCTACTTCTCTACTGTATTTCATATATATATATGTATGTGTACATATATGTTCTAACACTACTATTGGGACATTAACTCATTGTGAGTCACTTGTTTTGCAATTGTTTTCTCACTTTCATTGTTCAAATTTTAAAAAGGTCTATGAAGCCTTTATTAATAAACTCTATTTATATATTGATTTCCTTATAACATTTGCCTTTCTGGTCAGGAATGAAATGCCTTCCCACAAATAAGAATATATAAATGTTCTCCTAGATTTTCTTCTGGCATATATTACATTTATACCTTTAATATACCTGTAAATTATTTTGTATTCCCCATGATTTTACAAAGGAGAAGACTGAAGTTAAAAGAATATAAACAGTATTTACAATATATAAGTGACCAGGTAACTAACAGATCCAGGAATTAAGGAGAGCTTCTAATTCTCAGTGCAGTGGTCTGTTAACCACAAATTGTTGAATCATGTCTGTGGTGCAACACAATTAGAATGCTATTTTATCAACTTTCAACTTTTTTCCTTTCAAAATTTCTCCTGAATGCATTTTGTACCTCCTTGTTCCTCAGGCTGTAGATGAGGGGGTTCAACATGGGGATTACCACAGTATAAAATAAGGAAATCACTTTATTGCTATCCAGGGAGGAAGTTGAGCCAGGCCGAACGTAGATAAAGAAAAGAGACCCAGCTAGGAGAGAGACGGCTGCCAGGTGAGAAGAACAAGTGGAGAAGGCCTTCTGCCTCCCGTCAGCAGTCTGGATCTTCAAGATGGCCACCAGGATGCAAACATAGGAGACCGCGATCATCAGGCCGCTGAACACTCCTATGGCTCCAGCCAAGTTGAAAAGCACCAACTTATTGACCCAGGTGTCTGCACACGCTAGGGAAAGCAGTGGTGAAATATCACAGAAGAAGTGGTTGATGATATTTGGACCACAGAAGGGTAAGCAAAAAGTGAGAACCGTATGCGTCATGGTGCTCAGAAGAGCCATGGCATAAGGCCCCGCCACCAGCTGCACGCAGACCCTCTGGGACATGATGAGCGTGTACAATAGGGGCTTACAGATGGCCATATACCGATCATAGGCCATGGAAGCCAGGAGGAAGCATTCAGTTGCCACAAAGAGTCCAAAGACCCACATCTGTGCAGCACAACCCATGAAAGAAATGCCTTTTTTCTCTGCAAAGATATCGCATAGCATCTTGGGGGCAATAGAAGAAGAGGAAGAAATATCTACAAAGGACAAGTGGCTAAGAAAAAAGTACATAAGAGTGTGGAGTCGGGGATCCATCCATATGAGGGTGATCATCCCCAGGTTACCTCCGAGGGTGACAAGATAGACAAAGAGAAGTGTGACAAAGAGGACAATCTGCTGAAGGGGATGCCCTGTGAGGCCCAAGAAGAGAAATTCAGTCACTGTTGTCTGATTCTTATCTCCCATTGGTCAGTTGTAATCTGTTATAAGAAAAAGAATTTTATTATTTAAAAAAACTATGTTTAACAGTTATAAATAATATTTTAAGCCAATGACAGATTATCTTAAACAAGTCTATAATTAAGGACAATTATTGAAACCATAAGACAATATTCCTAGATGCTTGGTCTAGGCAGCTGTGCAAAGATACTGTGTAAACTTGGGCAGTTCACACTTGATCTGGTTCTCTCTCCTATAAAAAGAGTCCAACTGTATTATCTAGAATTCCCTCAATGTATAAAAATTGTATTTGAAATAAGAATGCTCTCCATGTTTCAGCTTACTGTATGATGGAATAATAAAACCCATTTGAGAATATCCTTAATGGGAATACTGTAAAAACCAGTGAGATACTCAGATTCTAACATCAGACATCTGGGAAAGGCTAAGCAGGGAAGTTCCTGTTTTTATTGAATGATCACTACCATTCTAATATTATTAAGACACTATTCATATGTGTGTTTGTCGCTCTATTCCCTACCCCCACTTATAAAAGGGTATGGAAAGGATAATGTACACAGTTGGCACTGAGGTCACTCATACAGGAATAGGATGCTATGGAAGTAAGGGAAAGGAACTGCCTTTGAGTTCAAGTGACATAGCAAACGTTGGACAGCAGCTTGTCATGAAAGTTGTATAGAAAATTAAGCATCTATTCCACCAAAATGACATCAAATTTTTAAATGTGATTTCCCATATTTTATATAAACTTCTTTTAAGGCATTTATCTGAAATCTTTTAGAAAACATCAGCTATAGTAATAATATATGTAAAATATCAAATGCATAATTCTTTATGCAGGGAACACACCCAAGAAAATATTGCTTTCTGACTCATTAATGAAGGAAGAAAAAAATTAAGCTGTTTAAAATTCCGAGTAGAACAGAAGATCATTAATAGGATAAGTTATATGAAAAACATCTGGTTTTAAAGAACATTTATTATGACTTAGATTAATGTTCTCTTTAAATAAAATTATAGCAAAATACTACTCTTGAATTATATAGTAATATGTGCAGCTTGATATCTGATTTTAACAGTGGCTATTTGACTTATTATTTTATCATTATCATGATTTGCTTATTGCTATATGAAATATGTTTTCAGCAGTCACAAAGACAATTCTAGGCTCATATTAGGAGCATTGTCCATTGCATGAATGCTTTTGTTATGCCAATCCAAATATGTCAAAATAAGTGTGTGAGTGTAGGGGCTAGTACAGACTGCTTCTAGTTTGGGGCCAACCACTAATTAATTTATTTGAATGTAATTCATTTTGAGTATTCCATAAAACAAGGAGAGTGATCTCTATGCTTCGTTCATAGCTCACGTTCTGTGACCTTAGGATTCCTCATGGACATTGCAGAATCTCTTTATTATAAAGAAATAAACAAGAAACTGTTCAGAAAAAATCACATAAACCAGTTGTTTGGTCTCACAAGGATGTCAACAAAATGCCAATCTGCTCTCTTTAGAAAGCCTGGGATGGGTGGGGTGGGAAAGTTGCATTCCCAAAGTTCAAACATCCTGATGTTTCTCTACCATATTTCTAGAAACTTCTTATTATCCAAAGAGCAGTGCACTCACTTCTTTAAGGATATCCTTGATGTATCTCCATTAACTAGTTCAAAGGAGGTGATCATTTTCTAGAAGTAAAGATGGAACATTCAGCTCACGGTGGGAACCTTTCCCAAGAGGCATGACTTTCTAGTTCCTTGATAAAGAAGGCAGATTCCCCATCTTGAAGGGCCTGGGAGTAAAGAGATACTCCTTGACCTGCACATTGATTTAATACAGCACAAAATAAATGATTTTTTCTTGGGAGTTTTCAATAATTTAGAACCAGGTCCCCAAAGAACCAAAACCTCAAGAGTTTACACCTGAAGGGACAAAATTAAAATGATCTTGGTGGCATGGGGACCAAGTATTATTTCCTAACTGATCTCTCTCAAAGAGAGGATTCCTAAGAAAATAATGTAAGTTTTTTCCCTCCTTTGGGATCCTTCTTGCCAAAAGAGAGCTCTTTTCTACACTGGAGAGTGACACATTGAGTGCCCACTGTCAGCTGGGCTGAAATCTTTTTGCTGCCTGGATTCTGAAGCCACATCACCTGGGTGTAAATCTCGATTCCACAGTTTTACTGATTGTGAGTAAAGTTTTTCACTTTGAGGAAGGCTTCTAACTTTGAGCACATTTTTAAATCTCCCTATGCCTCATCCTTTTAATCTCTAAAAAAAAAAAAGAAAACAAGAGTATCTATTCACAGAGATGTTGGAAGGATTTTATTAACACATTTAAAGTACTTAAAAGAGTGTCCAGCACAGAATCAGTACTCAGTAAGGTCAGTTGTTAGTGTAAGGGAATCACGGCACGGTTGTGGAGACAATACCTAGAAGTAAAAACAATACAGCAGCTCAAAGTAGCTTTTGCTTCCCTCCAGGCAAAAATAAAACACAGTCCTGGAAAGACAGATCATTATAAAGCATGAGGAGAGGGGAGCATTTCAAGAAGGAATTAGTCTGGAAAGATAAAATTAGATAAATGGAAGTGAAGAGAAAGCTATCTCAGGCAGTGCAGGCAAGATGAACAGAATCAGGAAAGCACCAACCGCAAGGCAGTCTTTGGGGCTGGAAGGGTCACACGAGAGAGAAGAAAGCACAGAGTCTAACAGCACAAGTTAAACTCTCTCATCACCACCTTCTTTGAGGACCCTGTTTATGCCATCAAGAAGAGCTAATATCTCATTCTGTCAAACCCCATAATCTGATTGGTAGTTCATTTTTAACTCCTACTAAGTATCTATCTCAGAAGTTTATTAATAATTAGTGTTGTGTAAGTATTCATTGAATTAATGGGAAACACCCCCAAAAAATCTATAATTCATAATTATTTATATTCAGCAATTAAAATTATGTTACATGCTTTTAATTCAACATGGCAGGGGAAAAGTATTTCTGTTATTCTTCTTAAAACCAATTAAAAGCATTAAGAAGACAACAAAAACAGATTTTAGAAATAAGTGAATGACACTGTTAAACCTAAAAAAGGAAAAAGCAAATGGAAAACATGGGGAAAAGCACTCTAGTAACAGAGAAGATTATAAGAAAATTCTTCTTTATTACATTTTTAAAAATAAAAACATCCATTCTGTGGGATAATAAGGTTGAAAAAAGAATAACAAAATTATATTAGACAATGGGAAGTAAGTTGGGGGAGCCCAGGAAAGAAAATTATATGAGAATTGTCAGTCACATGACATAAAACAAAAATATATATATAAACACTACTTAAAACAATCATGGAAGACACATGAGAAAAAACATTTTAATTTTTTTAAATGTAAAGATAATACATAACTTCAAAATGTTTATACAGAAATGACTCATAAAGCAGAAAGGAAGATCTAACATACAAATAATTGCTCTCTGAAAAAGAGAAATGTAATTTGTAAAAACCTTTCTAAAACCTACGAAAAATCTGTATGTATGGAATAAAATAAAATAATATGTCTTCCAGAAAGAATTATCATTTATACAACATTGTATTCAGCAATAGCAGAATGCATACTGATTTAAGTGTACTTAGAATATTTACCAAGATAGATTATATTTTGGGTCATAAAATAAAACCTATGTAAGCACCATGTGATCACTAGAATAATGTCCCTTCCTCAAAGATTTCGGGTCCTAATCTATGGAACCTATAAATATTATTTGATTTGGGTAAAGGCTTCTTTGCAGATGTAATTAAATGAAAGATCTGAGATAAAGAAGTTGTCCTAGATCGTCTGGGGGGGCCCCAAATGCTGTAACAATTGCCCTTATGAGAGAGAGGTGGAGGAGATTAGAGAGAGAGAGAGAATCTGAGGAGGAGAAGGCAGTGTGAACACAGAGTGAGGGATCGGTGAGACGTGCTCCCAGGTCAAGGAATTCCAGCAAAGCTGGAAGAGGCAAGGCATGAATGCTCCCCCACCTTCTCTGGCGGGAGTGTGGCCCAGCTGCCATCTTGATCCGGCCCCAGTTTGTGATAACGTGTTACAGCAGCCATGGTAAACTCATAACGGAAAACAGAAAAATAATGGAAAAAACAATAGAGAAGGAAGCAGTTTCTTTGAAAAGATCAATAAAAGCAAGAAACTTCTTACCAGATTCATCAGAAAAAAAGAAAACTACCGATATCAGCCATTAGAGAAATCACAATACTATATAAATTCTACTGTAAGTGCAAGTGGTCTGCACTAAAAATATATACAGATTTCTGAGAATATTACAAAGGGCGTGGCTGGTTATTCAGCTACCTGGAAAATGCAAGACTGAAAGAACAGAGACAAAGAAATCTGGGAGAGGAGCATGTAGATGAGACTGTGGGTGTTCACACAATGTATGCAGATCTCTGCGTCTTGTATTATTAATGTCAGTATCACCTGCTGCACAAGTCCCTGGCCAAGTGGAGAGGAGGGTTCTACCGGTTGATGTTAGCCAGTCTTTATCCTCAGTCATCTCGGTGCTGACACAGTGGACTCCTGAACAGAGCAGCCGTGGTGACAGGAAAGGAGGCCACGCATAAACCCAACAGCATGAGCTCTCTCACCACGGCTAACCGAACAGCCTTGCTGTTTCTGCTGAGTGTTCATCTTGTCAGTAAGACACTGACTCTGGGCCATCGGTATGGTCCCATCCCTTGAGGAAACTGACCTGCCACATGGTATGAAGTTGGTTGTATCAGACCACTTCCACATTGGAGGATGCAATGTTTTGATCTTACTGGGATTAACACATGTTTCAGACACAAATTTTCTCTCCCAGGCTGTGATGCTTTAACTTACCATCCAAGAGCTCACAGAATGTCTGTGTGATCATCATGGGTTTCACCTAACAGCACTCAGTCTAAGGGACACGGCTGGTGGCGAGAAAGAACAAGATAGACCTAGAAGCCAGCACAGCCTCCTTTACACTGCGCCGTCCAGAGCTACCGGCTAGCGGAGTGCTGGAATGGCCTCACGAGGAAAAAGACAGTAGCATGGGCAGAGCACTCTTACTTCAATATGCTCTATATACCGCATATACTTTGAGCCAATGGTCATATGATATGCTGTGTAGGTCCCTGACGCCTAGACCCTATGGGTCTGGGATCCAGGAGATGGAAGTAGAAATAGCAGCCCCTATCACAATTACACACAATGACCCACTGGGAAAGTTTATGTTTCCTGTCACTTCAAATTTAAGGCGGACGGATCCTGGCATTTCTTTGCCTAAGAACATTCACTGCTTACCTGCCTGACAGGCCCAAAGAACTGGGGAATTAACAACCCCCAAGAGCAGTCTTCAACTTGTAAAGATGGGATCTGGTGTACAAGCACTGCAGCCCTCTGGTCCCCCAGGTGGGCTGACTCTGACTTCCAGAGCGCCCTGGACCGCAGGAAGCCCCAGCCGCGCACCGTGATAGCTGCTTTTTACTGCTCAACTTCCTTTCCTGTCTCAGTTCCTCACTCCTATACTGGTGCTTCCTTCACCTCCCGAATAAATTGCTCAAACTCGAATCCTCGTTTCAGGTTCTGCTTCTAAGAAACACAAACTGAGAAACCAACCTGGCCTAAAATGAAAGAGAGAAAAGTATTAATAGGCGGTGATGAAAAAACACAACATCCCCATTCGTGTTCTTTTGTTTGAATATTTCTGAAGTCTCTCTCCAAAGACAACAAAGATAGGTGAAGTTCTTTTCCTTAGCTCCGAGAATGGAGCTAAGCATTGGTCTGTGTGTGTCTGGGTGTGTGTGTTACCTAAGCACTTAAATCTGCCTTGTGGGAGACTATCTGCAGTTGACCTTCTATTTTGGGGAAAAAAAAAAAAAAGTGAGACCAGATAAATTCTGAAACATAACAGAAGTTATGCCTCTCTGGCAGGATCACAGATCACATTTATTCTCTCTTTTTTCTATTTAGGTATATTTAACAAAGATTTCTAATAAACATAATTCCTTTAGTCACTTAAAAACCTAACTTTAAAGTTCTTAAGATAAACCTTTGGCTAACTACCTCTCCATGCCCACTGAATGATTGCTAAAGGACTTCTATCTGTAAACACAGACTTTCAGACCTGATTTGCTAAATCACTATTACACAAGCTGCAGCGTCTCCCAAATAAACAAGCAGGGTCCCTCTAGTGTTTTAAGAAAGAAAGAACAGCCCTGGGTCCTAAGAAAGAGAGGACCGAAGAGCTGATAGTGGGGGACCCCAGACTTCAGCATGGAATGAAGCCAGCTGCAATTTAGACTAAATAGATTTTTTTTTTTTTGCAAGCCAAAATGCTATCCAAAGTCATGCTGCAGTGCAAAAGGATAGCAGGAGAGACTGTCAGCCTTCCTAGATCTGAGGAGGCATTAGCAGCAGCCATATTGGTTACAGAAGTTTCTGTCCATACCACCAGGAATAAAACAAAGATGCGTATGTGCAACAGGTGAGCCTCAGGTGGTTTACAGGAGATTTGATGAAGTTTATGTCCCACGCTGCACAAAGCTGCTCTCTTTAATTGCTCAGAGTATAAGTCCTTTGACGTTCATTTACTGTCACCTTTGACATGAAGCTTCCCCCATACCCAGATTAGTGTCATGCCCTGAGGCACTGAATTCCTTGATATTTTAGCTGGACCTCTCTCACTACGGACATCACAAATACACATAATAAACCAGATGACCAAACACAGAGTCTGTACTAGATAGAACTCTCCCTGAGGGCTGGACACGTATTGGAATAAGCTCTGAATTCTCTCTCCCTATACTGCCTAGCAAAAAAAAAAAAGAGAGAGAGAATCCACTAATTCACACTAATAAATATATTATTTTCAAGGCAGCTTTAAAAGCTGAATGGCATATAGTGTCAGTTGTACCAGGAGTGGGCCACCATAAACAAGAAAATCAGCAACCAGCTAGTCTAAGCCTTAGTTTCTTGATCTATAAAATGGGAATAATTACCGTATCTCCATAATAGGATTCGAACAACGATTCAATGTAGCATCTTAGCACATCATGTAAATATCTTAGCACATTTTCTGTCAAACAAGTTGTCAGTAAATGTTAGCTATCATTTAATTATCATTACAATTGGTTCAGTAAGAAAGAAAAAGATGTAGAAAAACAAAAGCAGGAAATCTTTTAAAAAATATACTCAGCATCAGGGTTAAGGGTATGTATTCCTGAATTAGTACTTCCTAAGTCTGACCTGAGATCAAACCCCAGCTCTGTCATTTATCAAATAGATTGCGTGCTCTCTCTGCCAGTTTCCTCATTTGTAAAAGAATATAACTGTTCGGTCTAAGTGACATAATACACCTGAAGTATTTAATACGTGTGATTTTTTAAGTAAAATACATATTTGGTGATCAACTTTTTGGCTATTTTCCAAACGAGAAAAACAACACCCAAAGTAGTTGGGACTTGTTCAAGGTCATAGAGAAAAGTAGTTTCATTGTCAGAGTTAGAATCCATGTCTCCAGACTCCCACACTAGTGCCAAAAAAAAAAAATTGCTAAGACCTCAAGACAATAAATCATAACTAGAATGGGTCTAGATCCGACCATACTAAAATTCACTGACGCAGCCTTTGCAACCTGGCCAATGACAAGAAAAGGCCAGTAGGTGGCAGTACATTCACATACATAGAAGTCGGCCGTATGGCTTTCTACTCTTCAAATTCACAGCAGAAAATCTACAACTCAAACATCAATATCCTTTATTTGCCTGCAAAGCTCCCGATATCCCTGGTTATGAGCTCTGTTACAAACACAGAACAGAATTTCTCAGAACAGTTTGCTCCTGAAATCCTTACTCTTAATTAATTGATTTGCTGAACGAAAACCAACATTTTAAAGAACTCACGGAGCATCATTGCATCTAAGATCGATCCATTAAATAAATTCAGTGTTTATCAAGTAGAGGATACTACTTTATGTCGTATAACCATTCAGCGTTATGGAGGTAACGCTAAAATGCTTCACTTCCACCTCCTAGTGCATCCCCTCCAAAAAAACAAAATATTTGAAATAAAAGGAAACTGAGGATTGCCCATTCTGAGATAAAAGTGTAAGTGAAAAATAATTGAGAACAAAAGTACACAAAGTCTCTTTTGAAAGACCTGATGACATTGGAAATTAAATTAAATTATTGCTTTATCTAGAGTACATCCATGAGCAGAGGAGTTTGCCAGTAATGAATGGAAACCAAAAAAAACTCTAAAAACAGAGGCTAAAGGTAGAACTTCCTATCCAACTGGTTGTATTGGGCACGGAACTCCAGAGTATCATTCTTACAGCAGCTTAACCAGATGCCACTAAATATTCAAATTTTAGCCACAACTCCCTTCCCCATTTTCATTTCCATCAAGCAAGCTTCAAATTATCCTCCAGGGAGCCTGAATACATGAGGCCCATGTGAGTTTCACTGTCTATGGAAAGTAAGTAAACTGGGAAAAATCATAAACTGTGTCTCTACTTTTATGTAGCATTCTCTTGTGAGTTTTTGAAGGCGTTTAAGTATCATTTCCTCCCTCCCTCCCTCCCTCTCTCTCTTTTTTCTTCTTCTTTCTCCTTTTTTGAATGGGGAGGTTTATGACACCTAACATGTCTTTTCCAGAGCGAAGGGCCTGGTTTCTCTCCAAACCCCTGGAGGTAGACCGTGGAACACATTGTTTGTAAGGCCTTCCACTCACACCTTCTGCCTCCAAAACATTTCTCAGAAGAGGGGGATGTCCCGCAGCTTGCTAACCTGCACCATCTACACAAAATCTGCAAGAGTTGTTAAGAGTGGTCATTTATGAAGTCTGGGTTGTGCTGTTCTTCTTTGTATCTGTATGTTGGTAGATCTTAGGATTGAAGACACATTTGCCTTTAACTAGTAGCACTCCTTCATGCGTGGTGGATTGACTATAAATAAATTAACAGATGTATCCTAACATAATTTCTAATTTAATGTCATTACGCTTGAAAGTCTTTCTAGACTCATTTTCACATGACTGTGTTGAAGAAGCGCAAGGTACCACTCACTCTCTTGTTATATTCTTTGGCTCAGATCAGAACCCATCAATCCAATTAGCCTGGAGACCAAGATTCTGTACTTGAAAACCTAAGCAGATCCTGGACTAGGACTGTCCTAAGTAAACTCATTTGTAAGGTCCTTGGACAGCCACTCAACTTCCTCTCATGACACTTCAAGTCCATGGGCTTAACTTTCAAACATCAGTGAATCTTCTTTGCTGAATATTCAGCATACTTACATATATACTTCTATTTGGTTCTCTGCAGAGATGGAAATAAATGGCCACATGCCTACCTCACAGACTTAATGATGGCTATTAACATGCCATGTAGCCTCTTTCCCCGCCATAAGGGCAGACAGTTGGATGACATCAGAAAGAATACTAAGTTCAATTGCTAAAGTATATTCCAAGGAGAAAATTTGGTGTAATATTGCTTTAGGTGAAGTAAATTTATAACTAAAAATCTATTAAAATCACACCTTTTTTTCCAGTTCCAAGAGGTCTTGTTAATCTTCCATGCTACAGGGGTTTCCTCCCATTTGCCAAAACAGTGAAAGGGGATTGATCGCACCAATTTCACACAAAGCACTGGTCTTTCTAGTCAAGTATATTTGGGTAATTGATTTATTCATGCTCACATAAAATATTTACCTGAAGGGTTCTCCAGAGATTATAAAATATAACTTAATTTACAAATAAGACAGTGAATGTCTTACACACACAACATGACTCATGGTCATGAAACTCTTTAGCCACAGAGGTCTAGGCTGACTATAGGAGACATTGGTGCCATGGCAGAAATGACTTTAATAAAAATAATATTTAGGTCCTATTTGGGGTAGAATTGACCCCATCTTAAACTAGATGAAGTCCACTGACCTTTCCAGGTTCCAAAAAGTATTCATGGTCACAATAATCTACATGGCATTTTAAGTTTCTATCAAAGTCCTTGGTGCCCCCATTTAAGATTATTTGCAAACACCTCATGACTTGACTTACCTACAGTTAGGCAATGTCTGACATGCCATGATTAAAATAGCATTCCTTTACCTTAAGGTTTTATCCACCTGTTACATTTGGAATGCAAATGTACTGGGTGAGACATTACCAGTCAGTCAACCAGTAACTCTTCAAAGTGAAAGAATTCCTTTCGCTCTACTGTTAAGAGCTGTTTAATTCATTAGCTTCTTTGGTCATGCTTTTAAGGAGTACCTACTCCTATAAAAGACTGAGCTAAGAGGTGATGGAATTCATCGAAATGAATAAGACAGGATTGCTGTCTTCACAGATTTCATACTCTACCAGGGGAGAAAGGGATTTAATAGGATGTGACATGTCATAGCAGTTTTGTGTGACATCTCACAGTAGTTTTGTCAAAACATGCATTTGCTGCCACAGTGCACTGAGAACAAATTTCATCTAAGGGGGAGGAAGTCGGGGAGAATTAGGAAGGTTTCTTAGAACAATCCACAGAAGATTTTGGTGGGAGAATGTTAGAAGAAAATATGAAGGCATTCTATATCTAAGGAGGATGGAGGGGAAAGGAGTGTAAAGAAAGAGAGAAGAGAATCAGGTATTTGGGTTACTCAAAGGCTAACTTTATCAATTGCCCATTTGACCTTGTCCAGCTAAACCTAAGATGTGCTCAATACATGAGCTGAAAATATGTATAGATTTTTACTGTATCATATCCCAGAGTGAATACAAAATTAATGTGAAGCATCAGTCACACAGAGTTGGATAATTGAAATGACTCGTGAGACTCCAGTCTAACATCAGAGAGGATCAAGACTTCTGGACGCAGCCCCCAGGGTCATTCTTCAATCACATAAGATACACTTTGTATTTGAATCATAAATGACTAGGATACATGCAAGATAACTTTGTCTCAGGAGAAACACAGTCTTATCCAAGAATTGGGATTTGTACCACTCTGGTTCTGTAGCCAGAAAAAGGCTGCATGACCAAGAGCAAAAAAGAAATCAAGAGAATGTAACAGAAATTTGGGTGCCCACCATCTATCTGTTTTTATGAACAAAGTGAATAAACTAGCACAGATTGCCCCCCATATCTCCCTCAGACATTAGCACAGGAATGTTTATCCTTAGGTAGCTGATTTCATTCTGGTTTGGCCAAGGGTCAGCACCTTGGCTCCAGGCATCTCTGGAAGTAAGCACAGGATTGCAACAGATCAGCTAAGATCAATTCTGTATTTATAACTTGTATTTATAACCCATATGTCCTCAAGCCAGGAGAAGACAAAGTGCTAACACAATGGTAGGAAATACATCTTTTGGCTGCATTCCTACCGTGCATCCCTACCTTCTCCCTATTCAAGTATTTCCCTTTCAGCCCTTGTTGGGTCTCAGAAGGTGCCTGAAGTCTTCTTGGTCGCTAGCTGAGCCTGCCAACTGCTCTTCCTCCTGGGGCCAGACTTGGTGGTCATGAAAGTACCTCCAGCTCCTGGCTGACGGCTCTCAGCTCTGTTGCAGGAGGTAGTGAGTCCTCCCTCCAGCCTCTATACAACGCTGTTCTCATGCACAAGAGGGAGAGCCACTGCTTTGTGACTACAATAAAAGTTAAGTTAAGCCTGGGTACTCTGGGCCTTGGCTACTAATGGGGATTGGCCACATATAAGACTTGAAACAACCGGTATAAATTGCTTTCTACTTAAAAGGCAAAAATTCACATAGTGAACTTGCCAATGGTTGAAACAGAAAGGACTTTGAAATCAGGGTAGAACATAAAACAAAGAGTACAAAGTGCACAGGTCCAGAAATGTCTCCGTCTATGAAGTTTTGTTTGCAAAGCTCTGTCTTCAGGGCTATTGATGGACTCAAACCCATTAAAATTGCTGCTTCTCTGAAGACTGACTCACTGTCCTAAAAACAGTGTTTACCAGTGTGGACTATAACTAGGATTTGCATGACAAGCTAGCAATTCAGATCCTGACTTGAAAAACCACTATAACATGCCAGTCTCCAACCACAAATAGAACAGTGCTTAGAAGCTCATTAGTAAGCAGGCTGAGGTTTTGATTGAGCAATAACAGTCATGTCTCATTATATAATGTTGGAAATTATCCCTATGCCATCTGGGGTTTTTTTAAATCCAGTCTTACTGAGAAATAATGAACATACATCACCATGTAAGTTGGGGGCATACAGCACAATGGTTTGGTTTACATATATTGTGAAATGATTATCACAACAGGTTCAGCCAATATCCATCATCTCACAGAGCTACAATATAAGGAAAAGAAAGAAAAGAGAAAAGAGTAAGAAATGTTTTCTCTTTGTGATGAGAACGCTTAGGATGTCCTCTCTTAACAACTTTCCTATATAGCGCACGGCAGTGTTAGCTACAGTCATCGTGTTGTCAAGAGCCAAGCATTAAAGGAATCTAAACATGACTCAGAAGACAGAGAAGTAAATCTTATGCAAAATAGGATGCAGAACTGAGGAATGACACCCGAGGAGGGACGCAGAAAATGGAGATGAGTGAACGCCACCCCCACCCTACAGCCAGCCTGGGTGCAGGCTGCAGACAGGGTGTCCCCGGTTCCCTCCCAGCGCAACACAGGAGGCCATAAGGAGTACGGGCAGAGTCACGCAGCGATTTACACTCACCCGCAGAGTAACTGGGAACCCCAGAGGGCGTGGACTAAATCCCAGTGTCTCTAGGTTGTGCTGGATATACAGTGGCTGCTTTTTTTTTCATTCCTATTCACAGCAAAAAGTGTGGTCATGGAGTGGGAGACTACGTTCTAATTCTAATGAGTTTTCTCCTGAACAAAATTGTTCTCTAGCCTCAAGTTCCCCAGGCTCCACCCAGCAGCAATTCCAGTTCATCAAGGAAGGATTTACACGCTGGTAAGAGGCTAGAGGAGCAAACCAGGTATTGGACATCTCTCCACAGAAATCCACAGAGCTTAATCAGGGCAAGAGGGTACTAGACAAAAACACTCATCGCATCCAGTTTCCAACCTGTGATCCTCAGCTTCCCAGCTCAGCAAAGCATTTAGCTACAGACTGGTGAGTGCCGTGTCCTCTTCTTCTCTCTCAAAAAGAGGAAAGAAAAGTCAGAAGCAGTATGAACAGAGAGCAGGAAGAAAAGCAGTCGGATTCAAGGATGAACTACCCAGCCCAGGGAGCTGGGACCAGAGAACGTAGATGTCATGTGAGTGGCTCACACATAGAAGGGAAGAACTAGGCAGAAGGAGAAAAGACAGAGGAAATGAGATGGGATGACAGAAATGAGAAGGAAAATGCCTATAAAGGAGAAAACTGAGTTGCTCCTGGAAGTTCTACGTGCTGGAAAATGAGAAGACAGGTGGAGAACATTCACTTTGAATTTGAATTTGGTAAGCTTTCAGCAAGTGTCAAAAACACAGTTCCTTCCTCTGAAGATCTGAAAATTGTTTTAAGAAAGATAAAAAGCTAGAGATTCACAAAAAAGACATGAATGCCTGTTAACACATGAAAAATGTGTTAAAACAAAAAGGCACCATGTTTGACCCATCAAAACGGCAAATGGCAGCAAGACACTCAGGAAGCAGCTCCTGCCTTAGGCCTTTCAATCCAGCCCCCGAGGTTCCTTAATCTTAACTTTTCTGCTTTGCTAATTTGTCAGTTGATTTGTAGCTTCTACCCTCCCAGCTATAAATGTCCTAACAGAGGCTCCTGGTAGGAGTGTAGGCCCTAAATGATTAACATCAAATCCCTCTTTATAACAGGAGGAGAATGAGTGAAATCGATAGAAATAATACACCCATTGTCATTAGGGATTTGCAAGGATGAAAAACATCGTATTTTAAGGTTTATGGCCTTGAGACACATATTCCCCCAAAGGCCATCAAGGTCCTCAGGCAATTTTGCCAGCTTATTATGTATGCAGCTACATTTAATTTTTTCTAGTATCATGAATTTTTATCATACTCTCTCTTTATAGTAGGGGAATCCCTTAGCTAGTGAGTGAGCCTAACCATCTGCCCACAATTTATAAAGCTTTGTGGCTTTATATTTGTTGTGAATATTGTAACTCACATAAAGGGATGAACCCCTCTTTGGGGGGCAATGGGTGCGATTTTCTTTTAAATGGGCCCTAGGAAGAAAGCCAGCTTCTAGTTTTGGAGATGGAAATGAGAACGTAATGGTTCTCAGACAGAAAACAAAATGTTTGCTTGAATGTAAAAGTTAGTAATAGCTTTGACCACCAAGGTGACTAATTCCAAGTACTGTCGACATAGACACAGGAGAAGAATTACACAGAACTATCTCAGTAAGCGTTCCCACCAGTGAAAAAATTACTCAAGTGAGAGGGAAAACAGTAGGTGACACCTGAAAATTACTTGTCGTAGAAGGATAAACAAGGGTATAAATGCCTCTTGGTACAAAGGTACTTCAGGACAGAGTCAGGAACTTGCAAATACACATTCTTAAACTCTAAATTGTAGAGGTATTAGGGAACCTGCTCAAAGTTTACCATTACCATTAGTAAAGATTGGCGGGAGAATTATAAGAGCTGATTTTTCCTTGCTTAATGTAAATTCAATGGAAGAAAATACCAACAGACATCCCTGTCAACTATTTTTGTTTTTATTTTTTTTCCTAAATTGAAAAGCTGGAAAGGCTCACTGTGGAGAAGGTCATGGACCAGCATGAACACTCAACACAGACAAAATATATCTGTGTTAGATGAATGTCTTGGCAAGCAAAGATACCCAAGGAAAAACGAGCTTCTGGGTTCAAGGTGGGTTAGAGCTAACTAACTCACCTTCTTCGGGGCAATGCTGTAGACTTCACCTTTAAGCTGGATTCGTTCTGCCACTAAGAAAGCCCCAAGGACTCAGAAGATAACCATGAGAATTTATTGCAGTTAGACTGGATGTAAAAAAAAAGGAAGGAAGGAAGAGAAGCTTGGATAATGCCATGTCAAATAAATTTTAGTAATATTTATTTTGATAACTTCATAGATTGCTGTACTCATATATGTATAGAATTATTAATGTCTAAAGTAACCAAACCCCAGTTGAAAAATAAAGAACAGAAAGCTATCAGAAAATAATATATAAATGCAAAACTAACCACATGAAAAGGTACTCAACTCTCTCATAAGATAAGAAATGCAAGACTATACTGAAATGACATTTCTCGACTACTCAGTTGGCAAAAAGTTCAAAGGTTTAACACCATATGCCAGGTGCTGGGGAAGCTGTAGAAAGGCAGGCACTCACTTGCATGGCTGGTCTGTATGCACGATGTTTCACGATTTCCAAAAAGTGCAAATTTATATTAGGTATAAAAATCATAATTGCATAAATCTTTGAAGCTGGTATTCAACTTCTGGGACTTTATTGATAGATATTCCTACATGTGTGCAAAATGGCTTTTGGAAGTTATTCACTGACATACTGTTTGTAATAGAAAATATTACAAACCACCCAAATGTCCATTAGTGTGGAGCCAATGGACTAAACTGTAATAAAATGAATGAGGCAGCTCTCTGAACTGATCTGGAAAGATGCCCAGATACAGCACTGAAGGCAAAGTGCAGAACTGTGAACATATTATGTTTCCTTTATAACAAAGAGGTGGATAGTGGATGAACAAATATATTCATGCTTATACTTATACTAAAGAGACACTGGATAGGGAGACTCAAGAAATAACAGTTTTTACCAATGTGAAGCATGGCAGGTGGGAGAAGATGAGACTAGAGATAGAAATGAGTTTTGTCAACATGGATGGTATTGATTTATGACCTATATGAATGTACACCATATAAAATAAATAAAATAAAGTCTGATTCACTTAAGTTTTGCAGTTATGTGTTTATTGCAGTTTATGAGGGAAAATATGAGGCACATATTCTTTGGTGGAAGTCTTTGATTTTTGAATGGTCATAGTCTTTGGATGGATTTTAAGGAAATCATAAACCTTGAAACTGAATACAAAATGTTTTCTGTTTGCATATCTGCACATTTCTAGGGTAACTGTCTATAGCTCACATCATATCATTCAAATGTCCCCTTGATCCTTGTAATAGTCACAAATTTGAGGATTCGCACAAGTCTCTAATCTGATTCTTCCTGAATAAGAAGATATTTGGTTGACTTGGTGGTTAGGAATATGAGTTCTGTATTCAAGAGACCTGGGATTACCATCAAACTTCACCACTTACTAGTTGTGTGTCCCCAGGTAATTTATTCAAACTTTCTGGCCTCACTTCTTTTCTCTGCAGTAGAAAGAAAATAGTTAATATCTACTTCGGATGATATTGTGAAGATTAAATTAAATAATGGATTAAAGTGTTTAGCAAAATACTGACACATAATAAGAGCTCAAAAATATTGCCTATTGTAGTCATTGAACTGAGTATTGGCACTGTGATTACTTAGCAGTTTTTGGAAGGGATCAGAGTACGCACTTTGGACATGTTGCATTTGAGTTATCTACAGGGTGCCTAAGTGGAGATGCCCCACAGAAAGCTGGATTTGAAAGTCTGGAACACTGAAAAAGGGCTCTGCTATATTATCAAATTTTGCTTCTGTCTACACTCACTCCCTTGATGATCTCATCTAGGTCATATGCTGGACTCCCAAATGTATATGTCTAGCTCAGACGTCTCCCCAAACACAGACTCTAAATAGCTACTCAACAAATATTCTAGGTATTTTTAAATTAATATGTTTTGAAAACAAACTCCTGATCTTCCCCTCTTAACCTGATCCACCTACAGTCTTCCATATCTTAATTAATAGTATTTTCATTTTTCTAGTTAACTGAAGCCAAAAAAACTGAAGTCATCCTAATTTTCCTCCTCCACCACCCACATCCAATCCATTCATCAATGATATTGGCTCTACTACAAAATATATCCATTTCCAATTATTTCCTACTCCCTCTCTACATACCACTCTGGTCCAAGCTAATTACTCTCTCCAGAATTATTGTGACAGTCTCCCAGCTTAACTGGTTTTCTACTTCCACCTTTCCCCCTAGAGTGATAGAACTGAGTCTCAGCACTGCAACCAAGTGAGCCTTTAAGAAATCAGACCAGGTCACTTCTCTGCTCAAGACCTCAACGGCACCCATCTCACCTGGAATTCAACCAAAAGCCCTTTCTGTGATCATGGCTCCACTCCTCTATGCATCTAACCTCATTTGCAGTTTTTCTTCTCTTAATTCATTGTTTACCAACCCCACTGACCTCCTTCGTGTTCCTCCAACATACACGAGGAACAGTCCTATTCTACCTAGAATTCTCTTCTTCAAGATATCCACGTGGCTAACTTTTTCACCTCCTTCAATTTTTTTTCAAATGGCATCTTCTCAGTGAAATATTTCCTGACAAACCAACTTCCATTACACCCCATGCTCCCTCGACCCTCCTTTACTGCTCTATTTTTTATGCATCAGCACCAGTTAACATATATATTTTACTTAGCTATTTTATTATCTAACACCTGTTCTTGAATATAAGCTTCACAAAATTGGACATTTTCTCTTTTTTCTTCTCCTCACTCCCTATCACCCATTCCCTTGTTTTCTCTCATTGCCTACAGTAGTGTCTGAAAATCCAGTAAATATCCATTTGTATTTTAATTACTCTAATTTCTCATAACACATCCTGTATTTGCAATAAGTTCCCCTGGGGTAAGTCAAGGGACTGAGATTTGTAACTCAGAGTCAAGACTAGATGTTCCTTCCTACCTAATGTCCATCCACTCTCCAACCTCCAAAGGGCCCCATGACTTGCCTAACTCAGAGAGACCACCTCATCCTTATAAAGCACATTCTGAGAAGTTGGGTGGTGGACACTAAGGTTTTATAGCCTTTTAACAGAAGTTTTTGAGTCCACTGGTCCTTGAGGCCTCTTGAGGATGCTAGCCAAATCCTCCTGTAAGAACTGGCTACTCCCCATTAAATCCCTTGACTAGCCAGAAGAATTGTTACCATTTGCCCTCCCCTTCAATTCTGGGCACTCAGGGTAAGTTTGTCTGGATAGAGATGTGATGGGTGGATGGTGAGTAGACTGTGCCCTCTCGGGCCTGACAGTAGGAACAGTCTAAGATCTAGTTTGCTTTGAGCACTTAGCCTTATGGACCCTATGTATGGACTGAATCAGTAGATACCCCCAAGCCTTCCCAGATGCTCAGCACCAATTCTTATAACCCATCCTATTATCACCAGCAAGAGCAGGGTGGGGCCTTGAAAGCAGAGAAAACCACAGGGCCCTCCCTGCCTGCGTAAAAAGACCTGGAGATCACCAGCTGAGGAAGCCAATAGGGTAAGAAATAAAGGCGTTGGCAGGGAAGTTATCATAGAGATCAGGGAAGCCAGAAGACAGTACAAGTTCCCACACATGCATCCCAGAGTACTTCTCCCATTTCATTCCCCATAAAGTCTTCTAAAACCTCTAGAGGACATCCTGGAGAGAAGCAGGCCAAAGAAGAGGCAACTGAAAGATAGGACTTCTGGAGATCATCAGTTCCATTGGCTTTAACAGATTGAACTCAATGAAGTGGTCCCTGCTACTAAGCAGCCTATGGTCCTGGAGATGAGCTCAGTTATAGAAAAAAAATGTTCCAGTACAGATTATTTGCACATCTGAGTGCAATATGAATGACTTACCCCCAGCTACATTTGTGATTTGCTGTCCAACAGCAATGTCTGCATTTCTCAGAGGGATCCTGATAGATTCTACAGTCCTCTTTGCCAGGGTAGCCCCTCCAATCCTGAGGGTTGGCACCCTAGGCTTCCTTCCCTCCCTCCCTTCCTTCCTCTCTTCCATTTTTCTTTCACTGGTTACAAGAATTGAGGGCAGTTGAGGCACAATTCAGAGATATTAGAACTAGTGCCTGCCCTCAGGGCTGCTGTCACCCGTCCTGTGATTTGGGCCAATTCCTTAACTTCTCTGAATCTGTTTCCTTATGTGTAAAATAAGGATAATATCCCTAGCTTTAGACTATTGACATTTGTGTTAAATAAAATAAAAAATATGAAAGATATTAAAAAGTCCCATCAGTTGACTGCCCACTATATACTACTAGAGGGTGCACTTTTGAACAAGACACATTCCCTGCCTCCAGCTGTTCATAATTTAATGCAGTGATACCTCAGCTTTGTCGACTTAACCCTCTGGGTCCTGCTCTGGCTCATCGGAAATCAGTTCACTTCCTGTTTAGAAGGTTTAGATTGAGGAAAATCACAAGGTTTGGTTCTAGTTTCTTACCTTGAAAGGAGTCACTTGATCACCTACAATTCCCTGATTCATAAAAGATGCCTTTGCATAAAGTTTGTAATACTGCATATGAATCTCTCAGCTTGTTTGCCTCATTAATTCGGTCTATATCTGTGTAGTGGAAAATTGAAGTAATCAACCAAATAATGAACACCTGAAAATTTGCTATTGCAGAGCCTGGAATTAGCCAGATGAACTGGTGACATCAGGCAAAGTGGTTGGAAAATAATCTTTCCACCTCATTTTGCTAAAACTATACACACACACATATATGTATATAATATATTACAGTAACATAATATTGCATTATAACATATTTTAAATTAAGCATGAGGTAAACCTCCCATAGCACCTACTGTTGTCAGGAAATTCAATCCGGGGAGATCACCCTGTGAGCTTGGTGAGATCTCAACCTGGGAGAGGGTTCTTGACTCTGATTGAGAAAAATCTGTGAACCTGTTGGGCAAATGTCGGTAAGGAAGGGATTCATTACAGCAAGAGTACTAATGAATGGCAGCAGCCATGCAGGCCATGGAACCCAACGAAGCACAGAGGGAACACAGGAGTGTACACAGCACAGTACAAATCCCTTGCCAACTCCTGATGTCAGGTCACCTGACATCCAGGGTCTGCTTGAATCTGCATGGCTGCAAGATGTGGGAACTAAGTCCCTACTACCCCAGGATTCGGGGAAGCCATGGATCACTGGATGGGGTGAGATTATGTGCTGAAAACTTCCCAAAGCAAAGAAAGGAGATTTGGGGGCAGGCTACTAAAGAGCATGGTCATAGAGCTGCAGTCCTGTCTGGGTAACCATGGAACAGGAACTTGCAAGCCCAAAGCAGAGATCTCAGTAGCCCTTCCCTACTTGTCTGAAGTAGGACAGAGAGAGAAAAGACTTAAGTTTAAGTCTAGAAAATTGAATGAAGTAGTGAAGTAACAAAGATACTTACCACCAGGAAAGGGGCCTCTTACTAGCCTCCCAGCAGGCTTGGAAGAGCATGGAGACAAAACGGAATTAGCTGAGTGGCAAGAAGGTTTTATTTAAGGCCAAGTACACACTTGAAGAAAGGGGAGTGCAAGCAGCCTCAGAGGAAAGGTGTGTTTAAAGGATTAGGATTTGGGTGTTTGAGGATTTCCAGAGCCGGGTAAAGGGAGAGTAGGCGGATCTCATGGTGTCCATCTCAGGTGGTAGAGACATTAACATGAGCAGTCCTCATACACAAGGAATTTATTGGTCCTGTTCTTCTCCAAGATAATGGTTATTCTCAAGCAGTGAAAATATATCATTTAGAACAGCTTGCCTTGCCTTAGGATATGGTCAGTTGTTGGCTATCACAAACTAGATTTTAAAATGGAATCCTAGCCTTAAGACAGAGCCCTTCTTACTGTTAGTAAGTATGTATATCTTGGCATTTTTCATCACAGTCCAGAAAAATTAATCATGATGCTTGTCCCATGTCCCTGCTCTACCTACCATGCCTGGGTATGGGGGAAAAAGAGTCCAAAGGAAGAAATATGTGAATTAGAGAGAATTCAACTCACACTGCACATAGTGTGTGCAAGGTTCTGACTCTTTATGCCCCCCTAAATGTTTCTCCATAAAACCAGAAAACCAGTGCTTAAAAACACTATTTGCATGAAAAGAAACAAATAAAACAACATGGTTTTTTTCCTTCTCTTCTGCTTCCATCCCCAAGGTGAAATCAAGTTCAGAGGTATTACTTTTCTTAAGGAGGAAATAAAAAAACAAACAGGCACTGAGCTTTCTCTCCAGAGACTACTGAAGGAGGAGATAAGCAGGCTTCCTCTCTCTGATAAGACATGCAAACTAATTATGAGCAATTAACTGACACCAAGGTGAGCAGCTGCACAGCGCTTTCCCTCTGGGCCTGCCTCTTAGAGACGGCATGGTTCTTTTCCTTCTGTCTGTTTTGGAACAAAATCAGAGTGACATTGTAGTGAGGCTGGGAGAACACCAAAAGTCTAATTAAATTGGAAAGGTCGGTCCAAGGACCATGAGTGACCTTTCTTTTAGGGAGGCTTTTAATTTTATTTAACTCTTAACTCCAAGTGCTATGCAAATAACTCTTGCTGTTAAGGTTAAACAAAGAAATATACTCTTACAAACTAGTATTTGAAAAACTGAAATGGGGAGATAATGTCCAACCTAGCATGATATGTAGCCCCTGATAGAAATAGCTAAAAATCGATGGAGCCTTTTCTGTGCACCTTGCATCTTGCACTGGGTACAACATTGATTCATTCAAAAACTATATCTTAGGTATTAGGCATTCTAGATTCTTGAGGTTCAACTGTGATATAAGCAGACAGTGCCCTCTTCTCATAGTGTTTTTAGTGAAGGAGACACAAAATGTCTCTGGATGTATCTAAAGTCAGTCGGTAATCTCTGAAAGAAATCTACCCAAACTCTAAGATACCAATCCAGTACACTCAAAATACTCTGGTGGCCCTAAAGTTCTCAGGTTTCCACAGGATTCTTGGCAGGCTGTCTGGGGACACTCACTTCTTCTCCAGCCTGTTGAAAGGGCTAGAGCCCACTTGTCTGGGGTATGTAAAAGAAGTCAATAAAGAAGGAACTGAACAAAAGAAGGCAGGCTTATTTGGTGTAAAACACAGGAATGCAATGGTGTGCTAGAGAGCCACATCTGTGTCCATCAGGAAACCTGGGTCTTAGTCATACGTAGGGCCCTTCCTAGTTATGAGGTTTATTTCCCTTGACCTTCGTTCCATCAACTACAGGGAAAGGAATCTGAACGCTTTCTGTCTTGATGCTCTTAGTATATGCATCCCCCTTTATCCATGGGGAATACATTCCAACACCCCCAGTGGATGCCTGAAACTACAGGTAGTACCAAGACCTATATATACTGGGGTTTTTCCTATACATACATACCTACAATAAAGTTTAATTTATAAGTTAAGCACAGTAAGAGATTAACAACAATAAAAAAAATACAATTATAACAATATACTATAATAAAGCTTATGTGATGTGGTCTTTCTCTCAAAATATCTTAATTGTATTGTATTCACTCTTCTTCTTGTGATAAGATGAAGTGAAGTGAGGGAATGAGGTAGACATTGTGACATAGCCTTAGGCTGCTACTGACCTTTAGACAATACATCAGAAGGGGGAAAACCCGTTTCAGGACCAGGTTGACCTCATTAACTGAAACCGTGGATAGCAAAATCGTGGATAAGGGTGGACTACTGCAGCAGTAAGTCACTTACAGTCTACAGTGGTCCAGCCAGGACTTGAACCTAGTGATATGTCTACTCTTTTATTGATGTCTGGGTATGGTGACAACAATACGATAATAAGCATTCCTGCACGCCAGGCACTCACCATTCCAAGCACTCTTCATGTATGAACATATTTAGATATTTAACCCTCACCACAACACTGGGAGTTGGATACTATTATTTTTCTCATTTTTTGGATAAGGAAAGTGAAACACAAAGTTTCCAAAGCCGCCCAACATGAGGAAAAGTGTGATGGGAAAAATGAGAGAATAAAGAGATAGTGGTCATAACCAATTGCAATTACATATCTTACTTTTGTAAATTTCGCAAAAACATCTGATATGCGAGCACATTGCTGAGGTCCCTCATAGGACCTCGGGAGGGATTAATCCAAGGGAGGGGCTTCCCAGCAAATTTGTCTCTAAAGGAAGGACTCTTTGGGAACCTACTTGTTTAAAGACTTAAATGATGAGAAAGAAGTAAATAGTGCAAAAATATGGAGAAAGTGTCTTTGGAAGAGTGACCCACCATGCAAAACAAAGGCTTGAAACAGAATAAATTTGAGATGTTTGAGGCACTGAAAGCAAGCCATGGAATGTAGCTTGACTGGCTGCTCTATCTTCCTCACAACTCAGGAGCACAAAGGTGTTAAGGAACTCAGTGTGTAGCTTCTGTCTGGAAGGAAACTCATGTATCACCATGATGAGCTCAGGAACATCCAAGTTCATCTAGTAATCTGCAATGCCCACTGGATTTCTGACAATGCTTCAGAGAGCCCCAGAGATGGGAGCAGAGGAGTTTATACAAAGGCCAACCAAGATTTCAGCTTCTCACTGTAGCCTTACACTCTATGTTTCGTATATCTGTTTTTTATCTTGGGTTCCTCACAAGGATTTATTTGAACCAAAGGCTCTATCATTGGGAAAAGTTGAAAATCTACTGAACCCCTTCCTTACCATTTGATCTGAGAGGACACTGAAGCTCAGAAAGTGCACATAGCTAGCCCAAAGTCACATTAGAGAGGGGCAGAGCCATTGCAAGAACTCCCTTTTGATTCCCATTTGAGGGCTCTTTCCAGGATGCTATATCATACCTAACCCTAGTCTCCAGCCAATAAATTTTCTTTCAGATATTTGATATTCTTTTAAAATGTAGGGTAGTTGGAAGATGATTTTCATCAGTTTATATTCTCTACCCATCTTATGAGACAAAGATAGAGATCTGAGAAACTTGCTCAAGGTAATAAATTCTCCATTTGTCAGCAGATGCTGAGAAAGAAAAGTGGACCTTTCATAGCTATAATTCTACCAACTGGAGCTTCTACTAAGAATATTACTTCTTGGTATCTCAACAAAAGAGCTAAAGGATGGTACGTGTTGTTGCAGTGAAAGGCTAGGAGATGTCAGCCTCCTCTCCCGTCCGTTCCCTCCCCCTCCATCCTTTTTCAAGTTGTCATACTCTCACCTTAAACCACTACACAAAACATCTGGTTGTTCTCTCTGCCTCCAGTTTCCCCATTCTGATCTGCCCTCCACAGTCTTGCCCAATTCATCATCTTTCAAGTAGAACTCTTACAAAAACCCTCTCCTTCACACAGTCTGAAGTTCTCCTACCAAATAAAATTGTAGAAATCCCACTCTCTAAGACTGTTAAGATCCAATCACCTGAACTTGACATTCCAAGCCTTTCACAATCCAGTACAAACATTATAATTCCCATTTTATCTCCAAATTCCTGCTTTCACTCATACTGTGTCCCTGAAATTTTATATGTTCCTCAGGCACACACCATGCTCTCTATTTTTGCAAATGTAGATCTTTGCTCATCTTATTACCTCTACCCAAATGTTCTCCGCTGACCACTGCCTTTGGAAATCTTCTCTCTCTTTCATTGTCCAACTCTGTATCATCTCCTTGATGAAGGCTTCCTTGATCATGCCAAGCAAACAAGAAATTTTCCAGCTTTGACTCCCTACACTTATACTTCACAGTAGTTTTATGATGCTGTCTTGTGTCATCATGGTTTGTGAAATTATTTTATTCCCATTATAGGTCATGAGCTCTCTGAGGGCAGAACTAACCTATTCATCTTTGTATCTCCTAAAGGTCATGATACAACTCCTGAGACACAGTGAGCATCTAGGACCATATTCGATGAAAGAGTTGAAAGGACTTGGCACTCCATTCCTTCAGTACAGAACCAGCTCACAGAGAAGAGGCCACCCATTGAAGAGAGACTCTTTATGAAATATCCAAAGGTTCTATCCAAACAGAAGGGGAAAGATGATGGGTGGGGGGGTCATCAGCATGCAGCTTGACAATAAGTAGACATGCAATAAAATGAGTCACAACTGATGATTCAGATAAAAAACTAAATGACACTGTGCCAAAAGAGCAAGAGCTGCAGCTATGAAATCAGTTGCAACCCTGGCTGAATCCCAGTCAAGTCACTTTCCAACTGTGTGACTTGGAGCAGGTTCCTGTGTAGACTGAATCTCACCTGTAAGGTGAGGCTAAAGGGCAGCTATGAAAACTGCTTAAGAAATTGCAATAGGATTTTGGAGCATCATAATTATGCCATAAAAAGGAAAGACAAGCACAATAGTCAGAAAATCAACTGTCAAGTTGAACATTTGTTACTGAACATCAGCCTGCAGAGCCATGATTCTCTCTTGCAGCAGCTAACCCCTCTTAGAAAACCAAGGTTTGGGTCTTTCTCTAGTCATCTATACAGTTTGTTAGGCCTTCAGAAAGCACCTTTCCCCCTTCATGAGAGTTTGTTTTGCAGGTTTTGCAATTATCATCAAATCTAATGATGATGTAAATGACACAAAAGTGTAAACAACACATCCAAAAAAATGTTTTTTAATGAGTACCCCCGGAATGAAAGACCTAAGGACATTCTAATTCATATTGGAGAGAACAATCAGGGGGACACTGAAATGAGTCACAAAGCCTGGCACTGCTAAGATGAGAGGGGAGCTGGCAGGCTATGTTAACTGAGTTGTTCCCATGCCCCTGCCCCCTCCATCACAGAGAATGTATGACAGAGTAGAAGGTGAACACCTCTGGGTTTTAGTTATCCATTGACCCATTCATTCAGTCTGTCATCAAGTACTAAGCACCACTTAGTGCCAGGCTTGAGAAATGCCAAAGGAGAAAAGCGTGTTCCCTGCCCTCAAACAATTCATGGTCTCATGGATGAGAGAGACAACAATAAGGACCACGCAAATGCAGTGTGACGAGAGCTGTAATCACATGTGCCCAAGTGAAGTGAGAACGCCAAGGAGTTCCAGCTCTATCCAGGTTGGTCATGAAAAAGTAAAACTGAGTTTGAAGAATGAACAAGAGTCCCCCAGAAAGGCAGCATGTTGTGTCCTCTTTGTGACTCCACACACAGCACAGTGTAGGAGTGCAGGAAATGCAGAAGTGTAGCAGGTGGTCCCTCTGGTAGGCAGAGGTCACCCATTCTCCTCCCCTTCTTGTGTATCTTCTGAGCATGCCTTGTAGGACATGCAGCACATAGGTTCTCAGGAGACGAGGGCTTATTATTAAACCTCATGTTACCTTTAGACTTAATCTCCACACCTGATAGAGCAGAATCAGGAGTACACTTTGTCTATAGCCAGAGAAGAAGACGGAAGAATTTATCACAGCAGAGGAATCCAGCTTTCGCTTCTTTTATCTGAGCTGAAAGGAACCTCAGATCATCTCATGCAGGGATTCTTAACTTGGCATCTCGACTACTCTATGAAAATTTCTGTTTTCACTCAAATTATAAAAATAATATGTATATTAGAGTGACCACCTTATTATCAAGTTCTGCCATGCAACTTTGGTTCTCAACTTTTGTGTTTGTGATTTTAAATATATGGATACCAAGTGATCAGCCAAAAATGACAGTTTTTGACTTCTAATTCAGTATTCAGTGGGATCCCCAAGTCCTCAAGTTTGAGAACAACTTTATCTGAAGCAACAAGAGATGGGGATATGGAGACCCAGAAAGGGGGAATGGCTTTTGGGAAATGTAGAGTCTGGGACACTATCCCAGACCAACTGAATCAGAATGTCCACAGAGCAATACCCAGAATACAATATTTACAAAAGCTTTCCAGGTAACTCAGGATTATCTGACTGACCCAAATTAACTCTCTCCATATTCTTCAGAGCACAAGAGTCTAAGTAAGTTGATGGAATCAGCTATGGCAGCCAAGTATATTCCTCCATGAGATATAAGGCCTTCTAGGATTGGGGTAATTGGGACCAGTTGTCCCTTGCCTTCATCCAGCTATTTCCTCTGCTTGGGACCCTATTTATTCACTTATTGAACAAATTATTAAATGTCTACCATGTTAGACCTGGACATATAATAGTGAACACAATATAAATGGCAGTTTTCTTATGATGCCTGTAGATATGAGTCACTGGAGTACGACAAGAATTCTATCTGGGAAATTTTCCTGAATTTTTCAACTCGACTTTTTTTTTCCTGCTAACACCTTAATTTTCACACTTGCTACAGGCAGACCTTTTTGGCTTCCTGCTCCAAATGGTGGAAAGTAACCACTGCCAATGGCTTTTAAAGTCATATCTCCTCCACTCAAGATAATAGCCAATCCCAAAAGCTCACTGACTCAACTAAGGTTGCGTGATCTCCTGAATCAGGCACTATGGCCTGGAGGTCAGGGGTCACACTGCAGGGACATGGTGCTCCAGTGGAACTATAACATCAGAGAGGGGATGGGGCAATTCCATCAGAAAGAGATGATGGGCAGGCAGTTCAATACATTTCAAACCCCATTTCTCTGAGGGCAGTTCGTGTGTCAGCACAGGAATGCTGTGCCATTCATTCAGGCTGCTCAGACTTCTGTTCTGCTCACTGTCTGAATTTTGACTTTGTTCAAAGAATCAAGTTATTGTAGTCTTTCTTTCATTATTCACTCAGAAAACATGTATGAGGCATTGACCTGGTCCTATGGAAGTCCTTGTCCTTAGGATAAGAAGAAGAAAGAAGCATGGTGTTATTCCTCTTGGAGCTCCCTGTTGCATGAGGAAGATGGACAGACAGGCACATAATGATAATGTAGTGTGAGAGCGGCATATACCAAGTACCAAAGAAACACTAGAGAGTTGCAGAAATCCTCACAGGTTTCTGTAAGTGGGTCTTTATGGATACACAGGAGTTCTCCAGGTTGGGCAGGGTGAGGAGGCTCCCAAATAAAGCATACTATAAAACCAAAGTTAGGGTCTGTGTACCAGAAGCAAATTTCATGGTTGAAAGGTAAAATAGTAACTGTGGCTAGAAGATTCATCACCATACAAGTTATTTCCCAGCCCTACCACTCGTGCACTGTATAACTTGTTACCAAAACTTTCTGTATTTATAGGATTGTTTTGACGATTAACTTTTCTAATGCATGTGAAAAGTTTAGAGTACTGCAGGCACATCTTGGGTGCTTAATGAACGTTTTACCATCATCATCACTATTGTCATTATTTCAAACAAATGAGCTACTCCTGGGGGTGTTTATTTTACTTATGAGAGGAGAGTCCATTTTGTTTATCATACCACAGAGACCATGATTTGGACTTGGCCCAGGGTACAAAGTAGTGAATTCAGAGATCACATGCATTAGATTGCCAACCAGGTCATGGTGGATCTCAGAGGATAAGCAGAGAAAATTCCAGTATAAACTTACTCCCACCAAACCACATGCTGCTTTTGCATAATTACATACTCTGATCATGAGGTGACAATTCCACTTTGTTTGGATAAATGACTCTTAATGACTATAGCTGTCATTCACCCCATTTCCCACCACAGAGACTGTAAAGCAGAACCCAACTACATTCTCCCAGAAGAATGTTCCAAAGCAGGAGCCAGTCTTGAAAAACACAACACAACACATAGAGAGCTGAATTCCAACTTTAGAACTATGTCCTGCATATCCTTAGGACTTTGGCTCAAGGGATGAGATCTGTGTCCCCTTAGGTTTTGGAAGGAATTACAGAATTCCTTCTATTCCTTCCTCTCCTTTCTCTGTCTCTTCAGCCAATTACCAACAATGAGGCCAGTGACATTTTGAATCAGAAAATCCATCCCAGAGCTACAGTCTTTTGTAGATTCTATTCACATCTTCTCCAGGCTTGGCCAAGGACTCCAACCTTTTCAGGGTTCCTCTTTTTATAAATAATAAAGCTTTACTTATGTCTGTGGCTCAGGCCTCAGAGGAAGGTTTTTCATTTGAAGAGTAATGAAAAAGCTATATAAATTTCAGCTCCACATCAAAACCTTATTAAATAGAAAGTGTTATTATTGCTTATGCTGCACCAACAAAAAAGCAAAGGAACATGTCGTTTTTATTAATTTTATGGTCAAAGTACATTTTCCTTGAGGCACTTTGAACTATTAAAGATAGCTTTAGTTTCTTCCAGTTCTCCTCTTTGTTCTACTGGTTTTTGGTCTGGTTAGGCCTTTTGCCCAGAATCAATGTGACAAAGGACCTTTAATGGGCATAAAATACAGGCCCCATCAAGGTACTGGCATGATCTCACATTTTGTTATTTTTTCACTCTTCCCATACCACCATCCCCTTCTCCTTCAAAGAGATTTTTCCTTGCCCTGTTCCACCTTTCTAACCTCTGCTCCCATGTGGCCCTCTTCTGATCTTTGCATAGAGATACTGGCTGCCTAAACACCAGAACTTACATCACATCCCCCTTGCACATTGCAACCTCATCTGCATCACTGGAAAAGTTATAGGTTCAGCTCCAACCATATTGATGTAGCCCTATTCAGATATCTGGAATAAGCACTTTCCCTCTTGTTTCAGCTTCATGTGTTGGAGAGAGGTGGATGAACACACACAAAATAATAGAATAATTGGCCCCAGCAAATATTTAGTACACTACATATGTATGTGAAGCCCCAGGATAGCCATGAAGGACAAGAATCACAGCTGGGAGTTCAGAAACTCTAGAGGAGAAGCAGAAGTCTTGGTCCATCCAAAGACCTATGCCTGTGTTTTCATCTTAATGGGACTGTGGATTTTGTCAAGTGTTTTTGTGAACTTGTTCTCTCACAGTGAACCTGTAAAAGGTCATTAACACCTGCCCCCGAAAGCTATATGTGGATTGGAAAGATTAAATGGATGTGGAGAGCGTTCTAAACTCCAAAACATTTGCTGTGATGATGAGGATCAAGAAGAGGACAAGGAGGAAGAGAATAACAATTTACTATGGGGCAAGCACTGTGCTTAACATTTTCAATACATTATTTCAGTGAATTTTCACTAACACATCTATGAATTAGATTCTATCATAATCTCCATGTCATAGATGAGGTTCAGAGAGGGGAAAGATTTTTTTTTTCCCAGAGTCACATAGCCTATTTAATTGTGGAACTGTTAATAGAAACTAGATCTGTTGAGCTCCACAGTTAATACTCATCTACCATGCTGTATGACTGATCATTGGGAAGCAAGTACAGTGCAAGTCTATAACTCATCCCATGTATGACACTGGGTAAGTCCCAGTCTCTCTGCACCTCACATGTTAAATGAAGAGGTGGAACTCCAGATTCTCACAGATTCATTCTCTTTAGGTCATGTGACCATCTGATCTTTAGTCTAGTCAGTACACCAAACATAACTGATCAGGTAATTAACAATGCAGATCACTTTGGCTCTATGCCAAATGAACAAAGCAGACCACAAATAACAGGTAGGATTAAAGGGAAAAAACTCCAAGGGCTCTAACAGGTGGATAAGGCTTTTTGGAGACATGGGCCTGAATGATTTATTATTTTCCTCCATATTCATTATGTTCACAAACATTCTATTTTTACTTAACCTAAATGTGGTGGCATGGCCTGGCAAAAGTGGGCAATTACAGCCCCTTCAGTAGAGAATAGGAATCTCATAACCCCAGAAAGGCAGTCAAGGAGACAAAATCAGTGGTTGCATGCTTATTGCAGACCACCTCAGCATGGCATTTTCTCATCAGCTATTAGTCAGCTACAAGTTGTGCCAAATGCCCAAGAGTTGTTTGAACTTGTCTTTTTTCCTCCATGAGACTTATGGGGCTTCCATTCATCCGCGCCATCTTTGCCCTTATGGGAATGATCATGTAAGGCAGTGATTCTCTTCTGGGGATGAGTTTTGTCCCCCAGTGAATAACTGGCAATATCTAGAAAGTTTGAATGCCATGACTTGGTAGGGAGGTGAGAGCTCCTTGCAACTGGCTTTTAGTGGGCAGAGACCAGGAATGCAGCTAAATATCCTGCATTGCTCAGAATGGCCCCACCCCCAGCAGTAAATAATTATCTGACTTTCAATAAATATATTGAAAGTCAATAGTGCTAAAGCTAAAAACTCTGATATGGGGAAAGGAAAAGGCATCTAGCTCACTTAAGACTTACAAGAGTTGCAAAACTTAGTAGAAAGCCCACGTACCCTTCACCACGTTTCTCCCAAAAATTAATATGTTCTATAACCACAGGAGATAGTCTAAACTAGAAAATTTCCTCATCTGAAGGATGACAATGAAAATACCTGTCTGTTGTGAAGAAGTAAAATAACACATGTGAAACACATAACCAATTGTAGAAACTCCATAAAGTGTGAGCTTATTTGCCATCTTGAGTGTTTAGTCCAGGAGGCACCTACAATGTAGAACTAAAAGGGAGTGGTGGCAAAATGCCAGTTTTAAATTTATCTGACTGTTTGCTTAATGTCTCTGAATTCTTTGCCCCTTTGAAAGCCATAAGATTACAGATAGGATAGAATGTCATTTCTCCTAGCTGTCATTGTGCTTTAAAATTGTTGTGATAAAAGTAATACTTTTATTTTCAAATGGTAAAATAATAGTAGAAAGTGTTCCCCATAAACATTTAAGACCTACTCAGTTTCTTACATTTTCATCTAAAATTATTATGTATTCCTGGAGTCATGCTGATTCATGTACTACAAGAAATGTTGCTCAGGAGATATCTTTCTATAAAACAAAGAGATAAGTTCTCTTTGTTTATTTCTTTAAGATTTGCTCTAGTTCAGGGAACTTATGCACTATCAACAGAAAGGAATCCACAAGCATCCCTTGAGCAACAACTAGAAGTTAAGCACCATCCCAAACTCTGGGAAAAGGTATAGTCATCAGCCAGTGAATTTGCTAGTAAGATGGTAAATTCTGGAAAGTAATCTAGTAGCAGATGCATGGCATTTTGAGTGAAGAATCTTAGAAAAGTTCTCATATACTCCTTTGACTTTATAATATTAAACTTTTGATGAAACTAATAAGCATAAATTCTCAAATTCAATTTGATACAAGGTGTTAATAACTTTAAAAATAGTCAAACCCTTGAACCCTGTATTTCCCATTCAAAGTATTTTTCTTGCAGAAATAATACATACAAATACCTATTTGAAAAGACAAGTACCATATAATTTCACTTATTTGTGGAAATAAGCAAAACAGAAGGAACAAAACAGCAGTAGAACTCATAAACACTGAGAAGTGACTAGTGGTTACCAAGGAGGAGGGGTTGGGACGGGAGGAGAATAAAGGGACAAAATAATTAGCAATCACACTATAAGTTGATCGTGGGGACTGTTGAACCACTGTGACATACATTTGAAACCAACATAAGATTGTATATTAATGACACTTAAACAAAAATAAAAAAAGATTCTGGTCCTTCATTATTAATAATGGAAACAATTTGAGAATCCCCTAACCAATGATAGGGATATTGCTAAACAAATGACAGTACCTCCTTAGTGTGGAAAATTATGTGGCCATTTACAATTGCACTTTACAAAGAATATTTTACAGAAATGACATGTTAAAGAAAAATAAGTAAGGTGGATAAATGCGGGGTACAAAATAGCATTTTAATTTACTTCAAGTTCTTTACTTGGGTTTCTTGAACTCTAGGCAATAACTCTAAAACACCCCTGTTCTCTCTTGATCCCACATGTTCTGGGATCAGCTGCTCCTACATCTCTTAATTCTAAGTTCCCTGAAAATTTCATCTTCTGCCACCAGTCTGAGTGAATATATTCTTTATTTCCCAAATCATAGTACCTCTAGTTCCAGACCCCAAATGTCAGCAAGAATGCCCTAGATCAAGCAATGTTGGTGCTGTCCCTTGTCCTGATATGACATAAGAACCTCAGGGTTTATTTGGTCCTGAGGGAAATGAAGTTAGGTGCCTCCTCCAATTCTAATATTTTATTTTTCTCTTTATCTGCTACATATAAAAATACCAAATAAGAGAATGTAATAAAGCATGTTACAATAATATTTGCCCACAATATAGATTTTACAAATCCTGTAATTGTACTAAGTTGTTTGCATCTTATAAATTGGTTCTAATTTTCTGGACTGGTCCTATATAAACATTTACTGGCTTAAAGAAGCTTTATCATTTATTCAGCATACTGGACCTTCTCAGGACAGATTGGAACCACAGAGAATTCTCAGAATACATAGACATGTCCAAGTTGTTGGAGACTTTCTGATCACTCCCAGATCTTAGTTTCTAAAAACACTTTCTTATTAATATGAACCAAGTATTGGATTCCAGAAGTGAACCTGGGACATCTTTCTGTGCCAGGAACTAAGGATTTGTTCAAAAGTTGATACGGATGTATCAAAAAGACAAGAAGTTAGCTTGACAGGACTTTCTTTGACCAGAATTTGTAAAATTTACAAAATGAATAAAGATAGGAATGGATTAAACTCAATTAATTTAAAAAGAATCCATGAGTTCTTACTCATATAAATGTACAGAGATAGATGATGGATAAATAGATGATAGATAGATAGATAGATAGATAGATAGATAGATAGATAGATAGATAGATCATGTCCTTACAAATGCATGGAAGAGACAAAGCAAGTATGGTAAAATTCTTTGTTTTTGTTTTACCATATTTGTTTTCCTGTTCTTGCAACTTTTATGTAGGTTTCAGATTTTTTTAAATGAAACTTTGATGGGGGCTGGGGAGCTACTGAACCAAGGGACTTTGTTCTTAAATGACTGTTAACTATGTATGGACTTCAAAAACTCTCTGGAAATAAAAATGTTTCATTTATCTTCAAAACCATGGAATGCAACGATCACTGAACAAAAAAAATTTCACTCTCATCACCCACAAGTTCTTCTTGAAATATAATTAGCTATTTCACACAGATAGCTTCCTGTTCCATTTCATCAGAATGTTAATTTTTGCCACCTTCATTTCCCAAAGATGGTAAATTGTTTTGATACAATACATAGTATGTATCTTAACCAGAAAGCTTCTAATGGTATGTTCAAGGCTTAAATAACAGAGGTGCTAAAAATAAGGGGGGAAATGTTTGAATTCAATATAAGCAATAAATTTATTTTAATACATATTTTCAAAGCACCTCCACAGCCTGCCATACTCACAGACCATATGAATCAGAGTGTATTCCTACCTCCACACACGAAGACCTACCCAGATTTTGCTTACACAGCAGCTTATCCTGGCCAGTTAAATCTTCTCTCTTCACTCACACACACCACCCCCCAACTCACACACCTGTGCTCAGAGGCAGGACCATGAGAAACACAACAATAGTTTTCTTTTCACCTGAAGAGACCTATTTTATTAACCTCTGAAGGGTCCACAAAAAGGAAGGAAAAAATAGAGAATGAAAAAGACAGAGAAAGGAGGGAAAGAGGTCAAGGTGAAGGAGAGAAGTAGGAGAAGGACGGACACCAGGTGTGTGATGGGGTCTGCTTCAATAAATCAGCATGGAACCTTCAGATTTGCCCACAGGACTGACCCCACTCATCAGGTCATACATACAAGGATGGGTGTGTAAATATTCTAAATGGGGCCTCTGCCCCCTAGAGGCAAATGACACCACAAGTTTCCTCCAAGCCGGGGTCCATGGGCCAAGGGTCTTAATTATGTTCCCTGAATAGTAGAGAATCTTTAGGAAGAAAATGTTAAGAGGTCATCTCCATCTCCACAACTTTGGAGCTACCTAATCCTGGCACATTTAATCTCTCTGTATCTGACCTCCCCTGCCTGATGAATGAAGTAATAACACTTGTCTTTTACGGTATCATGGGATTAAGTGAAATGTGGTAAGTAAATATGACGGGCACATGCAAAGCTTGACAAATATCTCTTTTCTCCACTCATTTTCTCCAAAGACAATGTACCTGAGAGAGCAGCGAAAGGCCACTGGCAAACCTGAAACAAAGCCACATTCCCCTGGTCATAGTCATTCACTCATTTACTCATATAATAATCTTTTGTGAGGACCTAATCCAAGACCAGACTCTACAGCTAGAGCGATGAACTAAACACGCAAAAATCCTGCCCTCCTGGACCTTAGAATTTAATCACCTGCTCTTGCCTCTAGCTTTCCCATCTCTTCTTTGGCTAGCTGAACACAGAGTCTTGGATGTTCACGTTTTCCTTTTCAGGAATAAATCTCCATTTCTTGTTTCTCCCTATGAGATAAGGCATCAGCTGGGACCACAGAGTAAGGGATTGTGTTGAGTTTGTGAGAATATGAGGCCACATTGCTCCACCTGAATCCGGCCCATGGCAAGACCAGGGCCAGCCAGTCACCAGCAGACAAGGAGCCAACTAAGTCTGGGAGTGGTTGTCACTAAAGCAGTCCTTCCTGAATGTCTGCACGGAGACAATGAAACTCTTCAATGCCAAAGAGCTAGCAGCTAATTGGGGCATTTTTCAAACAAACTTTGTTGGAATGATAAAGCAGTGTTTCAGAACAGTCACACTGGGAAAAATGGGTGTGTCATTCATACAGTAACTCCATTCACAGAGCCAGGGTGTGCCCCAAGCCAAATGAACCCTTCTGGAAAGCAGATCAGCCAGTGATAATCATAACTACACTTACATGCACTCATATAAAGTGACTCCCCAAGGAGCTCAAAGCACTTTATAAACATATACATAGGTAGATAGCAACCGATCACACTGATTCAACAGAAGAATCGAATCCCCATATACTCGGTCCAATATTCTACATAACTCTGTAATTAATAAGAATGATTATACTTTTCTCTCTGTGACCCCATGGTTCCAGCTGGAACGGTTCCCACAGGGAACATGACAAACCTTGCTACTCACTGTAAAATCAGTTGCCATAATAACAGGTTTCTACACAAAACCCTACTTTCATCTTCACTATCTCTTTTTAAAAATGGGCAAAATGGTTATCATCAGACCCAATTTAACAGAGAAGGAAACTGAGGTTCAGAGAGACTAAGTGACTTCAATAAAGATGCTCAACACTTAAGAAGGAAACAACATAAAAGAGGCATGAACAGTTCTGCTGATGTTAAGACCAGAGTTCCTCACTCTGTGCCAAGTTCAAACAAGTGCTTCTTTCTCCATGAACGGTAGGGTCTGACCCCTCAGGACCAAAAAGTGGCATAGACTGGCACCTGAACCTGCTGTAGAATTTCTTTAAAAATGATTTTCATTTTTTACCTGAAAAAACAATGTTTTGATTTTGAGGGCATTACTATAGCATTCTGCATACGATGGACATCTTGTGTTGGTTTATGACATTGCAGAGCCACGGAATGTTCACTTACTGATTTAAAGGGAGATAAGGAGCCTGAAGAAGAGATTCCAAGTGCTAGAAGGTGCAGAGAGCCAAGCCCCAAGACTCAGACTGTGTCTTATCTGCAACTTATACGTTGATACTTTTTACCACTACTTCGATAATGAACTGATGCCTATTCATCTCTTCCTTGCCCTTTTGACTTTCTTCCCACTTCCTTTAAGAAAACAGAATTATCATAAAGATGTATCTGGCAATAGCAAGTATTGAGCAAGTATGGTTGAATGATATGCTGATCAGAGATAGAGAATACCAGTAGCTAACATTTATAGAGAAGTTAAGACACGTGAGGCTTTGTCTTAAGCACTTCACATGAATTAACACATTTAGTTGCCACAAAAGAAAAATCTACGAAGTATTCAGCATTATTAGCATAATCCCTTTTTTAGAAACTGAAGCATAAGGAGGTTAAAGCCCTTGTCCAAGTTCACAGCCCTAGAAGCCATAGTCTTGGGTTTTGTAGCCTAGAACTGACTGTACAAAGAAACTAAATGCCTGCGGGGGGTGAGGTGGGAGTTGTGGGGGAGGTACACTGTATTTATTAATTTTGTTTTCAGCAGCTCTCCTTACAGAGAAAAAAAGAGGAAGTTTTGTTTATCTCTTATCTCCAAGTTATCCAGCATGTTAACTAGAAAATAATGAATTCCCTGTAAATCTTTGATAAACTATGTAAAAGGAAGAAGGCCCCTCACGGTAGGAAGAACCCCTGAAAGCCTCTGACACATTCCAGAGAGGCTGGCATCCAGCTTCTGAAGGCCCTGTGTTTGGAATGACCTATCCAGTCTAGTCTCCCAAGCAAGGGAATGCATGTACTCAAGTCACAGGAACCTCTACTCTGACTTCCTATAGGTAACAATGTCAAAAAAAACTCAAATGTCTTTTAAAGAAGCCAGAAGGTCTGGAGGCACACCATCCCACAAAGCTGCTCCATACAGGCTCAGTGGATGGACGTGTAATGACTCACCCACTGCTGGGGAAAGATGCTACCTTTTCAGAAAGCTCATTGTGGTCTTGACATCTCAGAATCTTATCGTTAAAAGAAACTTTGGGTTAAACATATTTTTTTTTTATAATCAGAACATCTTGACATTACCTATGAGATGAAATTTACTTTATTTTCCTGAAGGAATAGTTAGCATGTGATGAGGAAGATGAGTGACTGAGGGGGTTCAGCTCTCTGTTGAGGGAGGGATATGCCTCTCCAAATCTGGGAAAGATTTGAACTCAGTCAACATAGCCCCATATTCTGATGGACTTGCATCCATTCTGAAAAGGAATGTTTATTGGAAACCAAGGGTGCTGAGGACTTTTGCTGGGAAACTCCATTACCAATACTTTCTGAGCCTTCCAGACTCCTTGCACAGAAAGAGGGTGTCAGGAAGGAAGAATTCTCTTCACCCTTCAAGGTTCTTCCAGGTGGTTTAAGAATCAAACTGACATGAAACAGATTAACAGGAGAAGGAACCAAAGTTAAATTACATGTGCACAGAGGCCCAATAATGAAATTGAGACCCAAAGGAATGAATCAGGCAGGCAGTTTTATACATTTTAGACAAAGAGACAATAAACCAGTGAGGAATTCATAGGGCAAAGACAACTTATCTTTGGTAGCCTCAATTAGTAAGGAATTCTATACAACATTTGAGCAGGGTAGTAGATTAGTAAAAAAGTAACAAGATCTGTTTATGTAGCCTTCTTAGCTCTGAATTCCCTGCCTCTGGTGTTAAGGATGTCTCTCTAGCTACTGGTACAGGGACGGTACCTGTCGCATGGGCAATTTATTTCCTGATTTTGTAGTGTTCAGACGAGGGTCAGAGCAACCCTCTTATTCAAATTGCTTTAATTTAAAGTAATCAGTAGGCCAAAGTGGCACGTTTTGGGGAGGCCTGCCTTAGGGCCTTACAGGTCCCTCCTCTGCAAATTTCCCTGGAAGTTTCCTCTTCCCTGGAAGTTTCACATATTAAAAGCTGAGCCACTGACTGTGGAGACAGAGATCTAGTTAATAAATGAGTGGTAAGAGATCTGCAAAGAGGAAAGAAGACATAAATGAGGATGAACATACCAAAAAAGAACAAATCAAAGCACATTTCCCCACACTCCATTAATTAAACCAGTGCCCCATTCCTGGAAACATATCAGCCCAATAGAATGTCCATGTTTCATTTATCCGACAAAAAGTAGTAACCCTTTCTTTTAGCTGATTTAAGTTAGTTATTACTTGTCCCATTTAGTTTATATGGAGGCCATTCTTTTCACTGATGGCCGCACAAGCTCTTCCTTGCTGGCAGTCAGGGTATCTAGGGCACAGTGATTCTCGAGCACCAAAGAAGCTGAGGTGGTAACTTCTGCCTGGAGCATTTTCAAAATTCACACAGTGGTACAGAACTCTTTTTCCATTAACAGAGAGAAATTAAGGATCACCTTTTCTAATTCATAATCTCCAAAACATAAGAGTATGATCCTCAATGATGGAAAGAACTTGTAATTGTGATGTACAAGCAAATTTTCTATCAATTTATCGTTGTACCACATTTATGTGGTACAATTTTATGAAAAAAGGAGCCCAAGTTTGTAATCTGGCTGGCATTTAGGCCAGAGTGGTTAGTGACAGGAGCCAGGTATCCAGGTCTACATTGCTCTGGCCATTTAGGTGGGAATGCTTTACATACTTTGCTGCCATGTAAAATAAAAAGGCCGTTGTGGTTAGGCTGGAACTTGTAATTTTCAAGGTCTGGAGCATTTCATGACCTTTGCCACTGAAAATGTTGACATCCACACATTCTCCATGAGAATGGGCTCTTGTCAGTCTGTAAGAGCAGGTGTGTAAGGTTGCAAAATAGCTGATGTAGGAGGCCTGGAGTTTGGTTCTAGTAGCTATAAAGCTTAGATTTGGCCCCTAAACAAGAAAGTCCTGAATTTTGATCCACCTAAAGTCCAGGTCACCTGTAGGAGCTATTTCCCAGTTGTCTTGAGAGTGATGATCTGAGTCTATTTTGGTGCGGCATACATAAATCCAGGAGTAATTTCTTTTATTTTGATGGCAGTGTAGGTAACTGTAGGTCAGCAGTACCTCATAAGTGAAGTGATAGCATGTGTTTTCTTCTGAAGACTTTGATATATTCCGAGTTTCTAGGTCAAAGGGGTAGCAAGACTTGTCAGTGATGGAGGCCAGGTCTCCTTTACCTGTTGGTGATTTGCTTCAAATACAGTAGTTAGATCTTGTGTAGAGTGGGTCATAGTATCAAAATACTCACTTAAGTTCCCATAATTTTTATTAAACTCATGAATGGAAGGTTTTGATATGCCAGTAGCCATGGGGCAACTAAATGCTGTTTCAAAGGGGACTAATCCTTCTCTCCTATTTTGAGTATTCCAGACCTTAATAGGTCAGGGTTAATGCTTCTGGCCAGTTAAGTCCAGTTTCTTGAGAGATTCTTCCTAAGGTTGTTTCTATGTCCAGATTTTTACATTCCACTTCCCTGATGATTGAGGATGGAATGGGGTATGAAATTTCAAGGAGTACCACAGAGAGTTTTGCAAGCAAGTGGTTTATTTTTGCTGTTGAATGAATTCCTTGGTCTGAATCAATCCATAAAGGAGTGCTGAAATGAAGAAAATCTCACTTATTAATTTCCTTACCACTGTTGTAGCATAAATGAGTCTAGTCAGGTAGCATTCAGTCTATCCATTGAGCATAGACAATCATGAATCAGTAAGAATAGCCCAAGACTGAAATCACCAATCTTCCTGAAAAAGATTTCAAAATAAAAATGATAAAGATGCTAAGGAGCTACAGAAAAATATTCAAGATCTAAGGGATGAATTCAAGAGAGAGACAGACAGTTTGAAAAATACAGTATCTGAAATGAAACATGCAATGGAGGTATTTAAAAGCAGACAAGAAGAGATAGAGGAGACAGTAAGTGGAATGGAAATTAGAGAACAGGAATACAAAGAAACAGAGGCAGAGAGAGAAAAAATGATCTCTAGGAATGAAAGAATAATAAGACAACTCTCCAACCAATCCAAACAGAACAATATTCACATTATAGGGGTACCAGAAGTAGAAGAGAGAGAAAAAGGGATAGAAAGTGTCTTTGAAGAAATAAGTGCTGAAAACTTCCCCAATCCGGGCAAGGAAATAGTCTCTCAGGCCATGAAAGTGCACAAATCCCCCAATACAAGGAACCCAGGGAAGATAACACCAAGACATATGATAATTAAAATGGCAAAGATGAAGGACAAGGACAGAGTATTAAAAGCAGTCAGAGAGAGAGAAAAAAGATCACTCACAAAGGAAAACCCATGAGGCTATCATCAGACTTCTCATAAGAAACCTTACAGGCCAGAAGGGAGTGGTATGATACAGTTAATGTAATGAAACAGAACGGCCTCGAACCAAGAATACTCTACCTGGCAAGATTATCATTTAAATTTAAAGGAGGGATTAAACAATTTCGAGATAAGCAAAAGTTGAGGAAATTTACCTCCCACAAACCATTTCTACAGCATATTTTTAAAGGGACTGCTCTAGATGGAAGTGCTCCTAAGGTTTAATAGCTGTCACCAGAGAAAATAAAAACACAGTAAAGGAAGTAGACCAGTTAATTACTAACCAAATGCACAATTAAATCAACTACCTACAAAGTCAGTCAAGGGATACATAAAGAGTGGAGGAGAAAGAAAACGAAGGAAGAAAAAAAAAGAATCTTTAGATTGTGTTCATAATAGCATAATAAATGAGCTAAGTTAGACTGTTAGATAGTAAAGAAGCTGCCCTTGAACCTTTGGTAAACACAAATCCGAAGCCTGCAATGGCAGTACGTACATAACTATTGATCGTCACTCTAAATGTTAATGGACTGAATTCACCAATCAAGAGGCATAGAGTTACAGAATGGATAAAAAAGCAAGACCCATCTATATGCTGCCTACAAGAGACTCACTTCAAACCCAAAGACATACATAGACTAAAAGTGAAGGGATGGAAAAAGATATTAAATGCAACCAATAGGGAGAAAGAAGCAGGAGTTGCAGTACTGATATCAGGTAAAATAGACTTCAAAACAAAGAAAGTAACAAGAGACAAAGAAGGACATTATATAATGATAAAGGAGTCAGTCCAACAAGAGGATATAACCATTATAAATATCTATGCACCCAAGAAAGGAGCACCCAAATATGTATAACAAATACTAACAGAATTTAAGGGGTAAATAGAATGCAATGCATTCATTTCAGGAGACTTCAACACACCACTCACTCCAAAAGACAGATCAACCAGTCGGAAAATAAGTAAGGACACAGAGGCACTGAATAACACATTAGAACAGATGGACCTAACAGACATTTACAGAACACTCTACCCAAAAGCAACAGGATACACATTCTTCTCAAGTGCACATGGAACATTTTCCAAAATAGATCACATACTAGGCCACAAAAAGAGCATCAGTAAATTCAAAAAGATTGAAATTGTACCAACCAACTTCTCAGATTACAAAAGTATGAAACTAGAAATAAATTGTGCACAGAAAACAAAAAGGCCCACAAACACATGGAGTCTTAACAACTTGTTCCTAAATAATCAATGGATCAATGACCAAATAAAAACAGAGATCAAGCAATATATGGAGATAAATGAAAAGAATAGCTCAACACCCAAATTCTGTGGGATGCAGTGAAGGTAGTTTTAAGGGGAAAATATATAGCAATACAGGCCTATCTCAAGAAAGAAGAACAATCCCAAATGAACAGTCCAAATTCACAATTAATGAAACTAGAAAAAGAAGAACAAATGATCCCAAAGTCAATAGAAGGAGGGACATAATAAAGATCAGAGAAGAAATAGATAAAATTGAGAAGAATAAAATAAAATTAATGAAACCAAGAGCTGGTTCTTTGAGAAAATAAACAAAATAGATAAACCCCTAGCCAGACTTATCAAGAAAAAAAGAGAGTCTACATACATAAACAGAATCAGAAATGTGAAACAAAAATCACTATGGACACCACAGAAATACAAAGAATTATTAGAGAACTATGAAAAATCATTTGCTTACAAATTGGATAATCTAGAAGAAATGAACAACTTTCCATAAAAATACAACTTTCCAAGACTGACCCAGAAAGAAACAGAAAATCTGAACAGACCAATTACCAGCAATGAAATTGAATTGGTAATCAAAAAACTACCCAAGAACAAAACCCATGTACCAGATGGCTTCACTGCTGATTTTCATCAGGAATTTAGAGAAGACATTATACTTCTCCTTCTTAAAGTTTTCCAAAGAGTAGAAAAGGAGAGAAACTTCCAAATCCATTCTATGAAGCCAGCATCACTATAATACCAAAACCAGGCAAAGACACCACAAATAAAGAAAATTACAGACCACTATCCCTCATGAACATAGATGCAAAAATACTCAATAAAATATTAGCAAACAGAATTCAAAAATACATCAAAAATATCATACATCATGATCAAGTGGGATTCATCCCAGGGGTGGAAGGATGGTACAATATTCAAATATCCATCAACATCACCACCACATCAACAAAAAGAAGGACAAAAATCACATGATCATCTCCATAGATGCTGAAAAAGTATTTCACAAAATTCAACATCCATTCATGATAAAAACTCTCAACAAAATGGGTATAGAGGGCAAGTACCTCAACATAATAAAGGCCATCTATGACAAACCCACAGCAAATATCATACTTTACAGGGAAAAGCTAAAAGCTTTTCCTCTAAGATCAGGAACAAGACAAGGATGCCCACTCTCCCCACTTCTATTCAACATAGTACTGGAAGTCCTAGCCACAGCAATCAGCAAACACAAAGAAATAAAAGGCACCCAGATAGGTAAGGAAGAAGTTAAACTGTCAGTGACTGCAGATGACATGATATTGTACATAACAAACCCTAAGGAATCTACTCCAAAACTACTAGAACTAATAACTGAATTCAGCAAAGTTGAAGGATACAAAATTAATACACAGAAATCTGTTGCATTCCTATACACTAATGATGAATTAGCAGAAAGAGAAATCAGGAAAACAGTTTCATTCACAATTGCATCAAAAAGAATAAAATACCTAGGAATAAACCAAACCAAGGAAGTGAAAGACCTATACCCTGAAAACTACAAAACACTCACAAGAGAAATTAAAGAATACACCAATAAATGGATATACATACAATGCTCATGGGTAAGAAGAATTAATATTGTCAAAATGGCCATCCTGCCTAAAGCAATCTACAGATTCAGTGCAATCCCTATCAAAATACTGACAGCATTCTTCAACTAGAACAAACAGTTCTAAAAGTCATGTGGAACCACAAAAGTCCCCGAGTAGCCAAAGCAATCCTAGAAAGAAGAATAAACTGGGAGGATTGTGCTCCCCAACTTCAAGCTTTACCACAAAGCCACAGTAATCAAGACAATTTGGTACTGGCACAAGAATAGACCCAGAGATTAATGGAACACAGTAGACAGTCCAGATTAAACCCACACATTTATGGTGAATACAATACAATAATGGAGCTATGAATATACAATGGGGAAAATACGGCCTCTTCAACTACTGGTGTTGGGAAAACTATAGTTATACGTAAAAGAATGCAAATGGATGGTTGTCTAACTCCATACTCAAAAGTAAACATGAAATGGATTGAAGACCTGAATATAAGTCATGAAACCATAAAGCCCTAGAATCTGTAGATTGTTTTAGGCTGGATGGCCATTTTGACAATATTAATTCTTCCTACCCATGAGCACAGGATGTATATCCATTTATTGGTGTATTCTTTAATTTCTCTTGCGAGTGTTTTGTAGTTTTCAGGGTATAGTTCCTCCCATTTGTAACAACATGAATAGATCTAGAGGGTAGGTGGAAAAAGACAAAAAATCTCTTGAATATAAACATGAGCAATTTTTTCCTGGACACATCTTCTCAGGCAAAGGAAACAAAATGAAAAATGAATAAGTAGGACTACATCAAACTAAAAAGCTTCTGTACAGTAAAAGACACCATCAGCAGAACAAAAAAGACACCCTATAGTAAGGGAGAATATATTCATAAATGACTCATCTGATAAGGGGTTAACATCCAAAATATATTAAGAACTCATACACCGCAGCACCCAAAAAACAAATAACACAGTTAAGAAATGGATGGAGGATCTGAACCAACATTTCTCCAAAGAAGAAATGCAGATGGCTAACAGGCACATGAAAAGATGCTCCACATTATAATCATCATGGAAATGCAAATTAAAACCACAATTAGATAACACCTCACACCAGTTAGGATGACCACTATACAAAAGACAAGTAATAACAAATGCTGGTGAGAATGTGGAGAAAAATGGGAACCCTGCTACACTGTTGGTGGGAATGCAAATCGGTGCAAACATTGTGGAAAGCAATATGGAGATTCCTCAAAAAACTAAAAAAAGAAATAGCATTTGACCCAGTAATTCCACTCCTAGCAATTTTCCCAAATAAAACAAAATCCCAAATTCGAAAGGACATATGCACCCTTATGTTTACCGCAGCACTATTTACAAAAGCCAAGGTATGGAAGCAACTTAAGCGTCCATCAAAAGATGAATGGATAAAGAAGAGATGGTACATATACACAGTGGAATATTATTCAGCTATAAGAAGAAAAGAAATCCTCTCATTTGTAACAACATGGATAGACCTAGAGGGTATTATGCTCAGTGAAATAAGCCAGGTGAAAAAAAACAAATACCTAATGATTTCACTTATTTGCAGAGTATAAAAACAAAGCAAAACAGGAGGAACAAAATAGCAGTAGATTCATAGACACTGAGAGGGAACTAGTGGTTACCAAGGGGGAGGAGTTGGAGAGAGTTTGAGGGATGGGGAAGTGGATTAGGGGCACAATAATTCGCAATCTCAATACAGGTTGATCATGAGGATGGCAGTACAGCATGGGGGATGCAGTTAATGGTTCTGTAACATCTTACTACTGTTGATAGATAGTAACCACACTAGCTGGGATGAGGATTAATAATATGGGTAACTGTTGTACCGCTGTGTTGTATATTTGAAAACAACATAAGATTGTATATCAATGACACTTTAATGAAAAAAAATAGTAAGTCACAGGGATGTGATGCACTGCATAGGGAATAGAGTTACTAATATTGTAATAACTTGTATGGTGACAGTTGGTAACTAAATTTATCTTGGGGATAATTTCCTAATGTATAAAATATGAAATCATTATGGTGTACTCCTGAAACTAACAGCATATTGTTATTTCAATTATTCTTCAATAAAACAAGTGGAAACATGAAACTAAAGATTAAAGAAATTTTAAAAAAAGACGGTTGTGGGCTTTTTCTATTCTTCCATGTTGCTTCTTTTCTTTAAATTAAGACCCACCCCACCACCACCACCACCACCCTGGAATCGCTTCTTCTGCTCATTTCCAAACCACTGAGTCATGTTATTATTATACATATCGAGACTCCAGGTTTGGAGAACAGAATGGAAGGAGTTTGGGATTTGGAATCAGAAAATCCAGATTCAGTTTACTTCTGTATGACATGGTGATTCTAGGGCTTTACCTGATGTCTCAGCTGTGTTTTCTCACCTGGGAAATGGCACACTGAGATTACCTCCCTCAAAAGATTAATGTGAGGATTGAGAATTATGCAACAAGAGCTTTGTAAACTCATGTGTCTGGCAAGTGTCAGAGGCCATCACCTTTAGGTATGTTGGCAGATATAGGCAGCTTTCAAAGGGAAATAAGAGAAAAACTGGTTTACTGTTGATCATGTTCGGTCAACCTAAATTTCTCTTTTAAAAATGTTTTTTTTAATTACTATTTAAAAGCCCTAGAGAGACAAAATAGCTATCAAAAAGAACATTTCCCAAGTCCACCAAGCATTTGTGTCATCCGGCAGATTTGGAAAGCTTTTGCTCATGTGCAGAATTAACAAATCTTCTGTCTCCATTCACAGGCACGTCAGAGAGCTAGGAGCTCAGGCCACCGGAATGTGGTTAGCAGTCACTAGACAAGAACCTGGCCCCTTCTGCCCTGGGGCGGGGCCACAACCTTCAGATCGACTGCAATTGGCCCTAGCTCTTCCCTGAGGGACATTTAATGGTGAAGGAGGACGCTGCTAAGAGACCAGCGAGCAGGAAGAGGAGTAGCGAGGAGAGAAAAGTGGTCCAGCTTTCATCAGCGCCAAAAAGATTCAGGACAGACAACAAGTGAGAAGCTGGAGATGTGCTTCTCACTAGGCTAAAAGGATATTTTCTGGACAGGCATCATTCAGAAGCAGTACAAAAGCGGGGGGAAGTAATTTTGTAGTCCAATCAGAGGCAAGGATTAAAAATTTCAGGAGTCAGTCCAGAAATCTCAGGAGTTCAATGACGAAGTTTGAAGAAATGCACACAGGTAATGGGACCCTTGTAGAAAAGAGCCAGCCGTACCTAGATGAGGAGAAGCATCAGGCAAACGGGAAGCCAGTAGCAAACGGGAAGGCCAAGGACTCTGCAAAGCAGCAAGCAAATGGGAGGTGTGATGTGCCCAGAAAAAGCATCAACACGTACAGCTGGCAGGAGATCCGGAGACACAATCAAGAGGCGGATCAGTGGCTGGTGATCAATCGCAAGGTCTACGATGTTACTGGCTGGGCAGAGCGACACCCAGGTGGGCGCCGGGTCCTCCACCACTATGCCGGGGAAGACGCCACGGTAAGGAACTCAAAGCCCCACCCTGTCTCTCTGTTCCAGCTGCTGGGTAGCTGGGAACTTGGCTCTCTTCCCCAAAGCATTTCAAGTACATGTTCAAGCTCCACAGTCGCTTATCTCCTCCCAAACCAATTTTTCAGGATTCCTATCCAGCAAGAATTTGGAAGCAAATTAAGCCTCAAGGTCTAGCTAGCTATTATACACACCTGGTTAGGGATAGGCTCATATGTTGACAGTAGATACCATGCTTGTGTATTCTGGATTTTGTTTTCTTCTGGGTGTTTTGTTTTGTTGTGAAGTAAAGTCACCGTCTTTTAAGAAATAGTTACGAACAGGAAAGTAAAATGTGAAAAAAGAAAAATGCACCCAAGGAGAAATTTCTCAGACTCTTATGTCTAAAAGACAGTGATGCATCGGCCAGGCATCAAATGTTGTTAATAACAATAATGAAAACTTACAGTTACATAGGCTTGAGGACTTGGCAGAGCTCTTTTGCATCCCGTAGCTCATTCAGTATAATACAGGTAATACAACCCACATTTATGGAAGAAGAAATTGAAATCAGAAAGATTAAGTGATTATGTCACCCAGCAACAGATTCAGAATTCTTATCATTCTTAACTTCCAGTCTTTTCACTTTTCTTCACTGCTTCTCCTCATCACCACTCCCCACTCCACAAAAATAGCTACGGGAAAAAATATATAACATTTATTGGATGCCTAAAATAAATACCTTAGACACATTCAAATTCATCATCTCACTTAAACCTCACCATGAGGAAGGTGGATATTTTCCTGTATTACAGATGAGATGATTCATGTTCAAAGAGGGAAATAATGTGTCACACAAAGCCCTCAAGTAACAGTGCCAAATTTTGAAATCAGGTTGGTTTTTGATCATACAGGCTTTCATTGACTCCTTAAAAAATAAAACGTCCATTTAATATTTGGTAGGGAGGTCTCTCAAATCTGTAAATGCATTTACAAATTCCTTTTAAAATACCCTTTAATGAAGTTTGCTTTATCCCAATTAGGAATTTATTCTCCATTCTTTACAGATGAAAAACAGAACCTGAGGGACTCAATAACTAACCCAAGGTCAGGAAAGTACCATGTGACTAAAGGAGAAATGAAAACCCAGGGTTATTATACTTTCCTGACCTTGCTTATTTCACAGCTTAGTATATAAATTCTCCAACTGGTTTGAAAGTATAGGCTTGAAAACATTGTTTCACTAAACATCTTTCTAAATGGTACTACTGCTAATAATAACAAAATATGTAAGCACCTGGCAAATTTGCAAAGTAAGCAAGATTTTGTCTTTTAATACTATCTGTATCTTTTTCCCTCAATTTTGCATCTCTCTTCTCTGACCAGGGTCATCTTCTATGATCTTTCTGTTCTGACTCTGCTGTTAGACATCACTCTGCAACCCCCACCATTTTTGTCAGATCTGTATTTTTAAGACAAAGTTCAACCTTTTCTTGGGAAAATTAGCATGAGCCTGTAGCAGGGGATGGGAATACCATGCCTGTTAGGAAGACACATGCTGTGTAGGAACCCAGAGAGCTGAGGCAGAAGAAGTTGGAAAGCATTTTTGCTAAATAAAGGAGAAAGATTACTGAAAATAAAATGAAAAGGAATACTACAGATCCCATCCCCTCATTCCACAACTCAGAGAAAATGTGGATGATCCTTTTCCAACACAAGTTCACAGAATTAGCTCAGAGGGTGTGCTGGCAAAGAAGTGGGCCTTCAACCACTGGGGAATAATGGATAGACTCAGCATGAGGCAGCTCAGCTGATAAATCTGTGACGTGTTGATAATTTTTATCTCCCAGAAATTAGGAAATGATTCTGCATCCACTTCTAACCAACACGGAGAAATTGAACCTTAAGGGAAAATACCTATGCCACTTGGGATTCATATCTTAAGAATGAAAAGCCTGAGGGTTGTCATCCATGTACCTTAAACTTTAGAAAAGCAAATCCAAACATTAGAGAAAAGATTACCCAACAGTAGAACAGGAGGGTGCCAGGAGAATTCTGACAACCACTTTACTACACAGCTACTAAGAACTGAGAGAGCCTGAACTTTGCGATGGGGTATGTGAACTTAGGAAAGTTGCTGAAGTGCTCTGAATCTCAGCTTCGTCATCTGCAAAATGGGAATGACCTTACCCATCTAACAAGTTTATGGTAAATGAGACTAATGCTTGCAAAGTGTTTAGCATAATGTCAGACATTTTAAAAAGTTTTACTAAATTGTAGCTATTATTATGCATCTCACTAGCACCCACAGCCTTGAGATGTGATGATTATTTCCTGTTTACCACTAGCTTAGAAATCTTGGTTATATTTGGTGTCATCTGATTGGGAACCCAGGGATCCATGGCGGAGAAGCAACACACTCACTAATAAAGGAGCATAGAACATAAAGGGGGAGGACTTGAGGTCAAATGCTCCCTCTCCAAATTTAAGAGATGTTTGTAACCTGTGCCCTGAAAGGTAAATGTGGACCAAACTATGGTCTCTGGGTACCAGCCCTGGACCTGTGGCTGCCCCTGCCCAGTAGGGACTCCTTTTTCTTATTTACAGAGAAACTCTTCTCCAAGCCTCCATCCTCCTCATCCAAGGTGAATAATGATACCTAAGTAGTCTGTCATTAATTCATTCATTCATGTAGTCATTGTGAAACCTTCCTTAGGGGTACAGACTGATGATTAAGAGCACAGGTTTGGAAATAGAACAGGTCTAGTTTGTATCTCCTCTCTACCACTTACTAGGAATGTCCTAAGAAGGTTGCTGAAACTCTTGGAGTCTCATCTCCCTTATGTAGAAAGTGGAGATAATACCTTCATGTTAGTACTATTGTGAAAGTCAGTGGAGATAAAGTGCTCCCTGTAGTGCTCAGCACAGATTAAATACTCAAAAAGTGGCAGCTCTTGCATTTTATTATTACTTAGTTCTTCTGAGATGGATTGTAAATTTCTCCAAAGAACTTCACTAAGAAAAATAAACCTATAAAACAAAATTGGTACATCATCTCTGGTTATTGTGCATATGAGTTATCTGATTTTCAAACTATATGATTTTAAACTAATGGCACAGGTATATTCACCTGGAAGAGCTCACTTGGGAAAAGCCAGAAAAACCCATACATCCACAAAGATATGATTATATAGATTACAATATAGCCATATGATGAGCTATTTTTTCAATCACTAAAATGAGGATTACAAAGCATTTGAAGACTGGAGGGGCATATGAATAAAATAGCCACAGGTTTTATAGAAGGCCGTAATATGTTCCAGGCTCCACGAAAGAAGTAAATGCAATCTTATGATGCAGACACATGAGCAGCATGTTCGAAACAAACAAAGCAGGCTGATTATCATCTGTGCAGATCAGCCCATTCCTTATCTCTGAACAACACCCTCCAAGAAGGACACTGAGAAACTCAAGTTCTTTCTAATGAGAGGCAAAAGCCACTATTATAGGGAAGGGATGGTGAAAACTTAGAGGAAATACAGCAAGGTTTGTTTCAACTCTTTGGAGGAATGCAATATGGAAGAGAGTGGAGATGTATGCAACTCCATAAGGATTGTGTGGAGTCAGCAGAGGCAAGGCCAGAGCAGGAGGAAGAGTGGACGTGGACAGAGGTGGAGTGCAGATGTGATTCATGTCATGAGTAAGCACCCAGCCTGAATGGGCATCCCAGCTTAGCCACTGCCTTTGCTTAGCACAGTACTGGCAAATAGTATGCGCTCAATTAACATCAGTCATTATCATGGTGTGAGAAAGAGATGAGGTGAAGGTGAAGGAGAATATGAAAGAAGAGGAGAAGGAGTGGAAGACAAAAGAGAAGACAAAGGAGAAAGGATCATGAGTGGAGAGCTATGGAGTCTGTATTTTGCTCTCGCTGTCTGTCTCCTCTCCTTCCTTTGCACATAATGACCCTTGTCTAGCACAGCATCCCTCCTGACCTGCAATCATCACAACAAATCAACCAGGATTTCTAAGTTACTAGGAAAGGAAAGCAATAACCAGCACTAACTGCTTTTTCTCTGGGTTGTCAAAATTTCTTAAATAACCCAATTCTAATTTGAATGATGATTCAAGTTGAAAAATTGGTGGAGGTGTAGAGAGAAAAGGGCTGAAGGGCCAACAGGCGAAAATGGGCCATAAGGAGACTTTATCTTTTGAAAAGGCCAGCCTGGCAGGTAAGGGAAAGATGAACCCAACAAGTGCTGGTCAAAAGGAAGGCAGGAGTCCAGGAAATACATTGAGGGCCTAAACAAGGTGCTGACAACAGGAACGGAGAAGAGGGGATGGGTGCCAACGTCTTCTCGCAGACATGATTTATGATTTTGATGAGTGGCTGAAAGAGTAAAGAGGATGGAGGAATCTACACTGACGTATGGGTATCTGGCTTAGGTAACTGGGTGGTGATACCCATTACAGGACAGGGAAGCCAGGCGGAAGAGCCAGTCTGGGAGGAAAAGCGGGGACAGAGAGTTCAGGCTGGATCGCAGCTCAAAGTCTCACAGAGAAGTATCTCAGGATAAGGAAAAGTTCTCAAACAATAGAACGAGTTGCAATGGAAAAACAACCTCTTACAGGATTCGGCCTGTTTACAGCTCCTGTCCTTCCCAATATATGAGGAGACTTGTTCTCACCATTGCCTTGGAACAGATGAGGACCGACAGAGACCAGCATAGGAGAAATAATGCAAAGATGAGGGAATGAATATCTGTAGTTGGGTATTGTATATCCTGGTGAGCTTTTCTGAGGTCTATGTTCCAGTTATCTTGCTTTTTGAGTATATAAATATATTTGCCATTGCTGTTTTCTGAATTTTGGGAAATGTCAACACACCTTAGAAGATATAAATTATAATAATATAAAAATGTGGTCACTTATTGAAGTCTGATTCCAAAGCCTAAGCTCTTAGATGCTAAAGCTAGATCCTCAGTGAGGTTTTAGAATGACTGAATAACTGAATGAAGTAATTAACGAGCCCATGGGGCAGGCTGCATGGTATTTTTATCCACATTTTAAAAAGACTGAGGCTTAGTAATTAAGTAATTTGAACAATATAAAACTGCATCCTCCCCTGCTACCTTGTACTGTGCTTTAGTGTGAATTAGGAAGGTGCACTCTTCGGGTGGTTCCAGCACAAAATTTGTCAGAGTACACACTGTATTTCAGCCTAAACACACCCTCTTGGCCAGGTGCCTTCATGCAGGGTACAACCTATATATAGTACTTAGTGTAAAGGGAGGAGTTCATCTTAGGCCTTCTGATTTTACACACTTTTCTCATCTACTAGGATCATACTGCTTTTACAGTAGAGCACATCTCTCCACCCCTATTAAATAACAGCACAATATTAGCAGGATTTCCAAGCTATCTGTGAGAGCAAAGTGATCACATAGTTCCTGTATTGATCCTTTTTTGGAAATAAGTGGCTTTGAGATGAGCCTTGGTATAAATTTATGAAAAGATTAAGGAGTAAAGGTGATGGTCGAGAAGGGAGTCAAAAACTAACAGATGAAAACAGGAGATGCTAACGTAGCAGAAAGGCCAGAAACTAGAGATGCTGAGGGTAGAGAAGAGGCAGTGGTGCTTAAGATCTGTATCCTATGAGCTCAATACTTGGATGCTCCAAACTTCCTCCTGATTAGAAAAATCCTATATCCATCTATTCATTCACTTTTTCCCTTATTCATCCAGCATCTGTTGATCCTATCTATATTTCTGGCACAGTAATAGATGGTAGGTACAATTTAACCAATACTACATGGTCCCGGTCTTCAAAAAACTTTAAAATACCTAGGAATAAGTTTATCCAAGGAGTTGAAAGACCTGTACACTGAAAACTATAAGACATTAATGAAGGAAATTGAAGAAAAATAAATGGAGAGATATCCTGTATTCATGGATTGAAATAATTAATATTGTTAAAATGCCCATACTTCCTGAAGCAGTCTACAGACTCAGTGCAAACCTTATCAAAATTCTAATGGGATTATTCACAGAAATAGAACAAACTATCCTAAAACTTGTATAGAACCACAAAGACCCCAAATAGCAATCTTGAGAAAGAAGAGCAAAGCTGGAGGTATCACACTCCCTGATTTCAGACTATTACATATAGTTTATAAAGTAGTATAACTGTATTATAAGTATGTATTATAAATACAAAAATAATAAAATATTACTATATTACACTAACAAAAACAGTATGGTACTGGCATAAAAACAGCCACATAGACCAATGGAACAGAACAGAGAGCTCAGAAATAAACCCACACATATGTGGCCACTTAATTTATAACAAAGGGTCCAAGAATATTCAAAGGGGAAAAGATATTCTCTTCAATAAATTGTATTGGGAAAATGGACAGCCACATAAAAAAGAATGAAACCAGAACACAGTCTTAACACCATACATTAAAATTGACTCAAAATGGATTAAAAACTTGAACTTAAGACTGGAAACCATAAAACTCCTGGAGAGCACCTAAGCAGTAAGCTCCCTGACATAGGTCCTGGTGATGGTTTTTTTTAATATGACACCAAAAGCAAAAGCAACAAAAACAAAAATAAACAAGTGGGACTATATCCAACTAAAGTACATCCCTTTGCTGTGCAAAGGGACCATCAGTGAATGAAAAGGCAATCTACTGAGTAGGAGAAAATATTTGCTAATCTGAAACCTCATAAGGAGGAAATATCTGAAATATATAAAGAACTCATACAATTCAATAGTAAAAGAAACAAGCAATTCAATTAAAAAATGGGTAGAAGATCTGAACAGACATTTTTCCAAAGAAGACATACAGATGGCCAAGAGGTACATGAAAAGACACTCAACATCACTAATCATCAGGAAAATATAAATCAAAACCACAGTGAAATGTCACCACACACCTGTTAGAATGGCTATTACCAAAAAGACAAGAAATAACAAGTGTTAGTGAGGATGCGGAAAACAGGGAACCCTTGTGCACTGTTGGTAGGACTGGAACTCAGTGCAGCCACTACGGAAAACAATATGGAGGATCCTCAAAAAATTAAAAATAAAACTACCATATGATCCAGAAATCTAATTCTGAGTATTTATCAGAAGAATACAAAAACATTAACTCAAAAAGAACTAACTAACCCATGTTTGTTGCAGCATTATTTACAATAGCTCAGATATGGAAACAACCTTAATGTCCAATACACACACACACACACACACACACACACACACACACACACACGCGCGCACACACACACACACACACACACACACACACACGCGCGCGCACACACACACACACACACACACACACACACACACACACACACCCGCGCGCACACACAATGGAATATTACTCCGTCATAAAAAAGAATGAACTCTTGCCATTTGTGACAACCTGCATGGATCTTGACAGCATTACGCTAAGTGAAATAAGTCAGACAGAGAAACACAAATGCTTTATGATGTCACTTATATGCAGATCTAAAAAACCACAAAACCAAGCTCATAGTCATAGAGAACAGACAGCTGGTTGCCAGAGTTGGGGGCAGGGGAAAGAATGGATGAAAAAAGAGTCAAAAAGTACAAACTTACAGTTATAAAATACATAAGCTTTGGGGATGTAATGTGCAGCATTGTGACTGTAGTTAGATACTCTATCACATATCTGAAAGCTGCTAAGAGAGGAATTAAAAGTCATCATCATAATAACAAAAAAATTGGGGTAATTATGTAAGGTGACAGATGTTAACGAGACTTATTGTGATGATTATTTTGCAATGTATACAAATATTGAATCATTATGTTGTACACCTGAAACTAATATAATGTCAATTATACCTCAATTAAAACAAGTCCAAGACCATTAGGGAGGGGGCAAGTACACAGTTCATTACAGCATGACTTGAAAAGCTCTAGGAACAAAGTGTCACAGAAGCCCAGAGGAGATCATAAATAACTTCCCTGAGTGAGTGAGGAGAGGAAATATTTAATCTTAATCTTGGAGGGTGAGGAAGAGTTTCAAGTAGAAAAAGTGGAGGAGGGCACTCAAGGCAAAGCGAACAGTTTGTGCAAAGCTTCAGAACCATGGAGAAGCGTGGAATGTTCCCTGAACAGGGAGAGATGCAGTGGACAAGAACGTGCATCAAGGGTATGGTGAAAGGTAAGCCTGGAGAGGTAGGTTGGAGCCAGAGGTAGAGCAATTCATGTGACTAAAAGCTAAGGCGGGGAGATACCATTACTCTCTGCCCAGCAGATACAGAATGATTTTACCATATCCCAAAAAACCTGGCTTTGCTTCTCTCTTGAGAGGCCTTTTAGTAAAAGAATTATATATGTTCAGGCTGGCATGAACCTTCATGGCTTCATGGACTTACAGTCACAGAGCCCTGAGTTCAAATGCTGGCTCTACTATTTACTGTGGCTTTTTGGACAAGACATTTCTCCCCTCTGAGACTTGGGTCTTTATTTTGACAACAGAAGCCATGGAAATATAACAACTATAGAACTAAGGTGATGCTTATGAGTTGGCCCATAAAGCACCTTGTACATAGGATGCATGCAATAAATGTAAACACTGTCCCTCCTCCCCTTCATTTTCCCCCTTTCCTTCCTTCAGCAGGAACATACTTGCCCAAGAATTTTGATAAAAGAACCCGTATTTGCAGGTCTTTCAAGAAGATTTCACAACTTAGTACCCAGACTCCATTATAAAATTCTTTTATATTCTAAGACTACCTAAGCTCCTTTGTTGTACTGCCCATCAAAATAATGAAAAGAGTTCACAGAGCAGGGCAATGCTTGCTATTCTGGAAAATCCTGTAAGTCTTCAGTATCTGTTAGTACAGTATTGACTTGTGAGTCTTGCTGGGGATCAGAAGAAACAATGAACCCAGAAGAATATTTTGTCAGCACACTGTTCCAGGACTCTGGAAAACCACTCACAGTACGGTGAAATTTCAATTGTTTACCCTTCTTCTACACTCTGGTCTTGATTGAGCTAAATGTTGTTGATCCTAATCTGCTCCAAACAACAAGCAGAACATAGGATATTTTTAGTACAGATCATCCTGAAATACTTTAATCTCCATCTTAATCACTGAATGACTCTCTTCATCATTAGGGGAACTCAGTTTTAGACTCACAGAACGGGACAATTAAAACATACCTTTTAAATCATGTAGTTCACCAAGGGGATCAGAAGAAATATGCAGAAACGGAATAGACAGAAGCACCTGAACTGGTTCTGGCAAATACAAAGTCCTTTTTACATCATTGTATCTAGAGACCTTTAGGGGAAGTAGATCAAAAGAGTTGACATTGCACCCTTATAATTATTCATTGTATAAGCAGTTTCTTATAAATAGGCTTATCTTGGATATATCTAAAGTTGCTTTACAATTTGAAGGTGAAGGATTCATTATATCACTAAAATAATTTGGAATTCATACCACATTGGGCATTGGGGTTTAAGAATAAAATCTGTGAATTGCTATATGAAAGAAAAGGTAAGTAGTAAGTTCTTATCACTGGAGGTAGTACATATAAGAAAGCTAGTATGTATTGAAATTTTACCGTATGCCAATCAGATTCTAATTAATTCACTTAATCCTTAAAATGACTTAATGAGTTGAGTAGCTATTATCATCACCCCCTTGTTAGAGAAAATAGAAGTATGGACAGGTCAAAAGGCTTGTCCATCATTTCACAGCTACTAAGTAGTGAAGGCAGAAATTAGATATAGGAAAGTAACTCCAAGGTCCACTTTCTTAATCAGTGCTGTGCAATGCCAGTACTTCAGAGTAATGTGTATGGCTTCTAGGTATTCAAGTCACAACTATAGTTCTATTTGTTCATTTCTAATCACTCCTATCTCCAAAGCCTTAAGAGAAGGAAGTCCAACACCTTCCTCAGAGAATCCTCTTTCCCCAAAAACTGTTTAAATACAAGAAGGAAGAGAGTATCTCTTACTTCCACAGTAGATACAGCAACCACCGTGTTTCTCAGAGCCCCTTGCATTTGCTATCTAACCTGGACCTGAAATGAGGAAAAATATAGTTGGTCAGCTCAATTCTGCCTGGCTGTCCCAAACCTGGGCAAAGACTGCCCTATCATTTCTGGAGAAGAGTGGTGAGACTCCTTCAGTAACACACTTGGCCAAGAGTATGCTACTTTAGACAGCTGGGAGCTCAAAGGTTGTGCTCCCACACTCTCTCCTGCATTTGTCTCTAGCTACCATCATCTACTTTAACCTGTATTTCTTGAGAAATAACTGAATTCAAGGGCCTCATTCCCCTGGGTCTTGGCCAAGAACCAAGAAGGAGACTTCGCTGGGCGATGTGATTTGCCCACCAGTCTTGGTGGCTGCATGCCTCAGATAGTATGAGCGACTTACATACCAAGCCTGATGTTGGAATTTAAAGATTCATCATGGTTCATTAGCCCAAGTCAACTATTTATTCTGGTGCTCAATGAAATAAACTGATCTCTTCCAATGCTTGGGGAAAACCTGGCTGTCCTGGACTTACCTAATGAAGCAGTGCATTCAGCAGGTAGATCTCCAGCATGAGACTTTCACAGAGGATTTCCAAGGGTGATTTTGATCATTCAACTTGGAGTATCAACCTAGAATTAGAAGCAAATCCTCTGTAATGGAGTCTGTGATGGTTCAGGATGAGGTAAGGAAGGAGAATAATCTACAGATAAGTATGTCCCTTCTAGTCCTCTAAAAATTCTCTCTGATTTACAGGATGCCTTCAGAGCCATGCACCTGGAGCTTGACATTGTGAAATTGTACCTCAAGCCACTGCTCATCGGAGAGCTTGCCCCAGAAGAACCCAGCCAGGAGAGACACAAAAATGTGAGTGAGGTCTCAGCACTCAAGAGCATGTGGAGGGATGGGGACAAGGTATATTTCAGGGCCAACTTGTCATTTTCTGTGGAAACCAGCCATCATGCTACAACAGCATGAATGAATGAATTCTGCATATTTCAAAACATCCTCCTTAGACTCTCAGACCTCTTAAACCTCTATAAAACAAAGCAATGGAGTTTAGGACCCTGTACCAACAGTAATCCCATGTCTCTAAGTACCTACTTCATGCCAGGCAGTTCACACCTTTTTTTTTTTCCAGTGACTGCTTGTGTTATTATTTGCTCAATGTCTATGTCTATGCTCCCTGCCAGCCTAATTTCAATGAGAACAGGGAATATGTTTATTTTGCTTATCCCTGTATCCTTAGTACCCACCTGCACAGGATCAGACACATGATTGGAACTCCATAAATAGCTGTTGGATGAAAGATGTGACACATCCTAACTACAGCCCTTTTTACACTTGGAGAAGTTGTACTCCAGAGAGAATAAATACCTTTCTGAAAGTCCCACAGTTCATGTGTCAGAGAACTGGGACTCCAAGTCACTACCTTTTGTCCCCAACCCTTTAGGTATTCACAAGGAAGGTCTCTACTCTTTCTATATCTAATACTGTGGCTACCTGCAATACTATCTCCCTAAGGACAGGGTCTCTAGAAAACTAAAAACTCACTAGGATGGTTTTACATAAAGCTTACAGGGGTTTTAACTAATACTGAGCCTTTCATTTCTTTGCAATTTATTTTTTTAACAGTTTTCATTTGTATAATTCTTTTGAAATAATTTGTACAAAGTGCTGACCCATAGATCACCATGAGGCAGACAGAGTAAGGATTTTATTTCCACTTTAGGAAATGAGGACATAGGCTCACAGAGGGGCAGGAGGACTCTGAGGACACAGAAATGGTTAAATGCAGACCTCAGTTGAACACTAGACTCACTCCTTAGGTCCATGGGCATCCCGCAAGGCTGTGTGCCAGGAAGCACAGCTCTGTATTTAGAGTGGGCTCTGGGGGTGGGCAGCTTGGACTCACAGCCCAGCCCTGCCACTCTCCAGCTGCCTGAGTTTGGGCCTGTTTCCAAATCTCTCTGCAGCATAGTTTTTCTCTCTCTGCAAAATAGCATCAAAAATAACACCAATCTCTCCCATAAGTTATTGGGGGATTATTGAAAGAGTAAAGGCATTTAAAGTGCTTAGGAAAGTGTCTGGAACACACTAAGTGCTCAATGAATTTTAGATACTATCATTATGAGCTCAGTGGTGGAACTAGTAATTAACAAACCTCCAGATATGTCCCCATCATTTAGGGCAGGAGGCCCTCAGTTAAAAAGGGAAGATAATACAGAGCTTAATTGTCTTTCCTAAAAATTTTCTCATAGGAAAAGAAAATCCCACTAATGGCTGAGAGATATAAGACAATCGTTCGTTATCGATGAGTGTTGGTCTCTGGGGGTAAAGGTCTACCATAAATTTTCTTTAGTGCATTTATGTGGATACTCAGATATATCTATATATAGACAGATATAGAGAGAGAGATCAATATATAGTTTTTTTTTTCAGATGTATGTTATAGAGAATAAGTGTTTCAGCACAGAACTGATGTCAGGAAGTCCAGTGTCTGTCACTGACTTGCTGAGGATTTCAGACCAGTCACTCTTCTGGGCTTTGGTGACCTTCTATACTATACAATAAATGGGTTGGAAAAGATAACCAGGCTGGGAGATACTCTTGAGGTGACCTATTAAAATTACCTCTGGCCACCAGAATTCCAAGGTTGATACAGGCTTAAGAGATGAACCCACCCAGACTTTTCCCAGGCAATGGACTTTTTAAGAATCAGTGAATTTTGAAGTGAAAATTTTGGCTTCTAGAAATATGTTCATAGCTCTTTCTTTTTCTATTTCAAATTTCTTTCCTTTCTTATATCTGGAAAATCCTGTTCTCTTTCTTATACCTTGGTCACCGCTCAACTGGCCTGGTTTCAAACTCACTGTAGTCATAAAGCTGAGAGATGTTTCTCCCCGCCCTTGCACTGGGAGAAATGGCAAGCTGGTACATACACACACGTGTACATATGCACTGTATACATACACGGGACCAGGACCCCTCCAAATAGCAGACACAAACTAATGCCAGCAGGGACCCAGTCTTGTTTCTGGGGATCCATTGAGCAGCTCACAGGAAATTCATCCTCTGAGCTAATCTAAGTGAACTATATTTTTCTATGATCATCATCTTCTATGAAGGAGACCTTTACCTATACTGGGCAGCTGATGCCATAGAAACACTTTGTGAACTGCACTGCTAATAGATATGTGTTCCCTTTGCCCTGAAGAAACTAATTCCTTCCTTGAATATTTATTTCACAGTCCGAGTTGGTGGAAGACTTCCAAGAATTGCGGAGAACATTAGAGACTATGAACATGTTCAACGCCAACCTGATGTTCTTCTTCCTTCACTTTGCCCAGATTTTGATTTTGGAAACTCTGGCTTGGTTTATGCTGTGGCATTTTGGCACTGGCTGGCCTATCACAATATTTATTTCCCTTCTTCTCACAGTTTCTCAGGTAAGCATGAATCTAGGCAATAGCTTCTTAAGGCTCAGAATTTTCCATCTCTCTTTAGTTTGGTGTCAGCTTCTGCCTGACACTTTTGGCAAGCTAATCATTAGTGTTTGACACCAGCAGGTTACCAAACCTTACTGCACCCCAGTTCCCTAGCCTGTAAAATGAGGATAACAATTTTTTCATGGGAATATTCTGAGGATGACTAAACAAGTTAATATGCAGAACACCTAGCTTAGTGACTGGCAGTGGAAAAAGATTTAATTCATGATAGTGTCTCCTCAGCCCACTTTCAGCCACACAGGTTCAGTAACTGAAGTCCTGTTCTCAGCCATATAACGCTCTATCTTTCATCCACTTACCCATCAACATTTACCCATGCATCAGAGCATGAATTCTTCAAGAGCAGAGCACATCTTATTATATGATAATATAAGTACATCTTATTGTATGAGAATAAAGACATATGGATCCTGCCATGAATGATAACCAGTGACTGGTTATATATCAATAACAAGGCATTTGTTAAATCTTTGTTAAATGAAGTATGAATCTCTGAGCATGGCCTTCTGTGAGCACAACACTCCAGCGTAGACATGAAGGGAAATGTACCTAGTCCCTGGCCTTGGGAAAAGAGTCATCCAGTGAGGGAGACTGTCATTCAAACAGCAAGCTTACCACATGACAGAATGACATTGATGCCAAGAAGAAGGACAAGCGTGTGCTGCTAGAACAGAAAGAATTGTTTGCAGCTGGGGATGGTTTTATGAAAAATTAACATCAATGTTAATTCCAGAATTTTATGTTAACTTTTTTCTTGAAAAACCAACCTGCTTTATTCTTTGAAAAGTGACTTTAGGAAACAAACATCTGTTTAATGCTTAGCATAAGCCAGACACTTGGCATATATTTAAGTTGCCCAACAGTCCATGAGTAAAGTATTATCTTTGCTTATCAAATAAAGAGCTGAGGTTCAGAGCTACTAAGTAACCTGCCAAGAGACTGTGCAGTTCATTAGCAGTGAAAAATTATTTAGAACCCAAATCCACCTGACTCCAAAAACCATACTTCTTTCCACTCCACACTGGATGGTCTTGACAGTGGCACAGAGAGTGCTTGAGGCTGAGAGAACCCCATGCACAAAGGCACAGAAGTGGGGAAAGAATGCAACATGTGGGAAACAGAAAGGTACCTTGGCTTGAGGTCAGGTGGTATCTCGCACTGTTCTTCTCAAATAGGCTCCTGAATGTACCGGCCGGCTCATTTATTAATTTCTTCTTGACTTTCCAACTTCCCTAACAATGACTTCCTGTCTTTTAGTCTCAGAGTTCATTTCTGCAGCATGACACAGGACACCTTTCCATATTTAAGAAGTCCAAGTGGAACCACCTGATGCATAAAGTCGTGATGTGTCATCTCAAGGTACAAGATATTCATTGAGTACAGTCCTCAAATGTTGTTTCCTAAAGAAGCAGTTTCCAAGTTTGTGCACAAGTATCAGTAAACAATGTTCGTGCACAAATAAATTTACAAATAAATGTAAATATGCTAACAGTGCAGATACCATATATGTACTAATATGTAATATTATTAACATTATAATACACATGCTAAGATAAGAATTTTTTAATTTTTAAGAGGAAAAGGTTTATTGTTATTTAGGAAGTTCTAATATTTTTCCTTACCCCAGTTAACTATTTGGTCCAATCCCTGACACCCCATTAAGAAACCACAAGGAGGATTATGCCTTTAGAAATGAAGATGTGCCCTGTAAAACTGCAAAGGGGAATATCCTTAGAAGGGGTCTGGACATTTCCTGCTGGGACACAGGGCAATCCAGCAGAAGTGGGGCTCTGAAGAAATAAAGGAAAGGATGCAGAAGAATAGAGAATTAGTGACGAGAAAGAGAAGGCAAGAAGGGCAGATGCCTCTGCTCAAGGCTGCTGGAAAAGGCAGGTGGTAATGATGGCAGTCAGCGGTCTCCCTCCTAATGTAAGCTCTGGGACAGGTGCACTGTCCTATGCATACTGCACTGCAGCATTTAGCGGAGTGCCTGGCACACAGCAGGCCTTCAATAAGCATTTGTCGAATGAATGAATGAACAAACCTAGGCAACAGTACATGGCTACTGAGAGTGGCTTCTAGTCCTGCATCTGAGAATGCTCACGGTGTGACCTTGAGTAAGTCATAATCTATCCCTCAGTGAGATAGTCTCTCATCTCACCTCAGTGTTCTCATTTCTTACATTAGGAATTAAACTAGATCTCTGCTTTTCTAGGATTTGGTGACCTCTCACCCTGAAGTGGGGAAAATGCCTCCAAGCCTCCCACTAAGCCAAATCCTTGCATTCAAGCCAGGTCATTTTAGGAAAAACTTATAAGCACTGACTCAGAACCTAGCTGTTCTTCCTTAACACTGTGGTTTTATATTGAATTGGAAGATACTTCGAATCACTGTGTTATCAACCTTCTTTCCAGCTGGGTAAACTGAGCCTTAGATTAAGTAACACAGAGTTGGATCTGGGTTCATATTAGAATTTTGCCTGCTGCTCAAAATGGTTAGCATAAATAATATATTGTCATTTTATGTGACAAGTTTCATCTAACCAGAAATTCCTGTAGACACACCCTTTCACCCTCTTTCCACCAGTGTTAAATAGATGGAGTGTCTCTGGATTCACTCAGCAAACTTTACCACAGAAAAAAACAAAGACCCTCCCACTCTCCTTCCCCAGTTCTGAGGAAGTCAGAGGAAAAGTGAGCCTCCTCCAGCCTGGAGGAAACTGGTAATTGATTGTGTGCCAGTTATTTGAAATATTTCATATCAGCTCTACCCTTGCTGCTTTTAACAAATCACTGCACTCTCATTGGTCCAAATTTGTACACAGTATTCTCTATATAAATTTTGTCTCCAGAAACGATTTTGCTCTAATTGAAATGAATATAACCTCAATGACTTGTGAACAGAGTAGATAAATGAGAAATGGTTCTAAGAGCATATTAAGTGTGCTCTGCCTTTTCGCAGGCAAAACCAGTAATTCGTGAGCAAAATGAATATAGGCTTTGACTATGTGCAGGAGAGAAAATGACCAGTAGGAAGAGAAGGTGGGCAGGAGGGAGGTAAGAAAGGAAATCATAATATAAACAGCAACACCCTTGCCTTATACATGCATAACAACTTTATATTTCAAATTTTGATTTTATGTCAATTTCACTTCCCCTTGGAAAAGGAACAGATACTGAGATTCTTTGGAATTTTCATTCAGTGGCTGTGCAAATACCTATATGTTCTAGATTTTGAAGTGTTTGTACAATGAAAGAGCCCTTCTGAAAATAAACCATTATGTCTGCCTACATTCTGGGCTTCTGGGCAATGCTAAAAAAAAATGGACTCCCTATAGCATTTTTTTTTCAACACCACCACTATCTCCTGCAAGCACATTTTGAAAACTGTAAGAATCAAGTGTTATTATAGGGATAAGTAGCAAAATATTTGAAATTAAGACCTTCCTTGAAAATCTGGTTTATACTGCTTCCATGACTACATCCTAAAACATTGGGGTGGCGGTGGGGAGATGTAGGATGTCAAGCATGTTATTTCCTATAATCCTTTCAGTAACTTCATCCATTTAACAGATGAGGAAATTGTCCAAGTTCATACACCTAGTAGCAGGGATTTAATTCAGGGTGGTTTCAGCCCAAAGCCTACATTCCTTGTAGTGCACCAAGGAGGGACCTAACTTGGAAATGAGGAATGGGTGGTTCCTATAGGAACTAGGTACAGAGGCAGCCTATTTTGCATGCATGATAATCCTCACTTCCCCATGGATCACTCTATCCCTATCTCCAGTAACTGCAGCTTCCAGACAGAGGGGCCAGGGTGTAGCCAGCCGCTTTAGATCACACCCAAAATTATTCTGACTATGATTCTAAGCTCCAGAACCTTGAACTGTCAAGAACTGCCCCCTGACCTATCATAAATCAAAACCCGCCTCTTATATTACCAATGTCCACAGATAGTGGCTGGTGAAAAGGGTGGAAGAGGGCCAAAATATTGGCTCTCAGAGAATTTAACGGAAAGAAGGAATCATCGCTTCTCACAGCATCCTTGTTTAATTGTGTATTGCTTCCAATATATTATATGTTGCATAAATGTGGGAATCCCATTTTAGCATGTCTATCTTTATATCCCAAATGCCTAGCTCAATATCTGATACACGGGATATACTTCAAAATAAATAATGAATGGATGAATGAGTAAATGCACAGTTTAAGAAAGAGTAAATGCGCAGGTGGTATACAATCGGAGGGGAAAAGTGCAGAAAGCAGTGGAGCCCCTGAAGAGGGAGTAGAAATTGATGAGCACACCATGAGTTTGAGATAGCATGAGACAGCCAAAAGAAAATGCTTGGAAAGTGACTGCACATTCAAGCATGAGATTCAGGAGAGCAATCTGGGCTGGAGAGAGAAGATTCCACTGTAAGGAAATTCAGGGATGTTAGAGGTAAGAAGAGAATACCACTCCAGATGAACGGGGTCAGAGAGGACCCTGCAACAAAGACTGTGGAAAAACAGTGCTGTTCAAAACTTACAGATTTTCAAACATAGCCATCCCCCTTTACCATAGATAGTGTCTAGACAAGCGTAGTCCAAAAGAAACATAATGAAAGTCACATTAAAATGACATGGCATTTTAAATTTCCTAATAGCCATGTTTTAAAAGGTAACTTTATTACTCCATTTACATTCAAAATATTATTTCAACATTAATCAATTCAAAAACTATTAATGTGATATTTTACATTCCTTGTTTAAGCAAAGTCTTCAAATTCCAGTATGTATTATATACTTAGAGACCACCTTAATTTGGCTGATCACATTTTCAGTGCTTATAGCCACATGTGGCTCGTGGCTTACTGTATTAGGCAGCACAGATCTAAAATGTGTAGAGACCAGTTATTGAGAGATGTCAAATATACAATTAAAAATTACTACTATTGCTTATTCCTCTGTAAATGATTAATGTCATGGGGAAAATAAGGGAAATTAAATGCATATCTCGATATGCCAACATTTTATATTCAGCATCTCATGTCTCCCTGAACAGCCCATGGAGGGTAATGTCATTATGCTATATTTAGTGAAGATGGAATTGAGCTTCAAAAAGGGTGGGTAATTTGCCCAAACGACACAGCAGTATTTATTAAATACTTTTGTTAAAACCTTCAGGCATTCATTGAGAGACAGAAAACCATGAACAACCTAATCACAGGTGATCTGAGCTTGGCGTCGACTGAAATATTTTTATTCTCATTTATTTTTATATGACAGCTTGAAACCTAAATATGCTATGATCTAAGCCAAGCCCCCCTGGAAGACAACTTCAGATCCATGATTCTTTGAAATATTCATTGAAGTAGGATTCCTTGGGCCATTTTTTTCCCCCAGAATGAATTAAAGTCTTAGAACTAAAGTTTCTTTATTTGTAAAGAATACTCTCTGCCCCACCTACCTGCAATTTTTTTTTAGATGACGCTCACAAAAAGAATGGAAAAACATTTCATTTCAATAGGTTTTCATGATTTTTTCATTAACGGGAGTTGTTTTTACCTGAATTTGTGTTCGTGGGTCAAATAATTATTCATTTCTAAGCTTTGAGAGCCTCTGCCCAGAGAAGGATTCTGGGACGTGGTAGTGGGGTCAAGTCCAAGCTCAACAATCTTGTTTTGACTTTGGGGATGCATATAGAAAACTCTGAGAATAAAGGAAATCATAGGAGAGAAATGTTCCAACTAATGAACCCTCTCTTCCACAGGGTCTATCATCAAACTGGTGGAATTACCGACATTCCCAGCATCATGTAAAACCAAACATCTACCCCAAAGACCCAGATATTGACGTGGGCCCACTTTTTCTGGTTGGAGATTCACAACCTGTCAAAGTATGTTGAGAAATCCTGGGGCCCATAGAAATGTTCCTGGAAGTGGTCCCTAGAATAGGCTACAGCCTTGTCTTGGAAAAGTCAAGCTGGAGTTTCCAGCTTTAAGCATGTTCTCAGAGCATCTCTCCTTTAAAGTCCAGGATTTTGATCTGAAAGAACTGAGTCTGGGGTTGTAGAAATAGAAGGATATGTGGAGTGTATGACTCCATGACCTTAAAAATCATCCAGTTCAACCACCTACATCAACAACTGATATCACTCTCTTAAGCAATCCTGATGACAGACAGATCCCTGCCCAGTAACCATCACTACCTCTGAGGCAACACAAGCTAATGTTAGAGAGCAAAACCAGTGACTGATTGGCAGTGTTAAACACTGCCCCAAGTGTAACAAGGACATGAAGACCATCACTCAGAGAAGATGTGTCAGTACATTCAATAAGAGCCTAATCACAAACATCTAATTATCTAGTTATTTCACCCCAATTCTAGGTATGTCAGAAGAGGCAATGCTGCTATTTTGGGTTCATGCTCATTTTGGTTCATTTATATGTGAACCACAGCCCAAATGCCTTGTAAGATATTAAGAGAATCCACCTCTAATTTAGACTTCTTAAACAATAGCAAAGGGAGGAAAAAGTCAACTCCAGAATTTCTCAGTTATTGGCTTTTTTTTTAAACTTTGACTTAAAATCATCACGTAAGGAATTATTACCAAATTATTTAGAAGGGAGTCTTCTTTCAACAAAGTAACCACAGAAAGGTATCTCTCCTCACGGGGAAATGATGGACCCTGAGAGCTGGGCAGTTAAGAAGAGGCTGCCATATCCTTTTGGAAGAATTTAGGAGCTTCATAAAGAATAAAAGAGTGTAGCTTTGTTAACTGCTACCTGGACTTTGTAGTACATAAACCAAATATTTGGCAACACTTTGAAAATAGGTTTGCCCTGCTTTAGAAGACTCAACCTTCCAATTAGGAAACAGTCTTTTGCCTAGATTAAAAAAAAATCCTTGGTTGTGATCACGATTCAGTTGCTTTTGACAATGACGCTACCAACAAGTTGGATGTTTGTGGACTCCTACGCTCATCACTAAACCTGGCACGTTGATTTCTCTAATCATCCTCCCAGAGCAGTAGAGATTTGTCTTCCTTGAGTTCATGAAGCAGCCTGAATCTCTCCAGAAGTGCCTTTTTCAGAGCTGTATTCAATACATATGCTGCCTCTTCACAAATCAGGGAGACCATGTCTCCACTTTTCACAGCTGCTCTTGGGACATAAGCTTCCATATTTATAAATTCTATATGATATAGTTTTGAAGCTACTGTACAAGACTTTATTTAAAATTACATAAACTCTAAAATTCAGTTGTTTCACACCAAAAGTAGTTCTGATAAGCCCTGAACTTTTCCTTTCTTCCCACTTTACTGATAATCTTCCTATCACTTTCTTCAAACATTTGTTCCTTCAACAAGAATCAAATTAAATCTTTCAGAAAATGAGCTACATATGCTCATCTCCTGAAAGGCTTAGACTCTGCCTTTAAAGTGATGCTCAAAACCAGTCCACCTAGATTGGCTAATTCCCAAGAATTTTCCACCCACTCCCTCTTCCATGTTTCCTACTATTGCAATATCTGAAAATTTAGGAGTAACTGCAATAGCTATTATACTTCATCCCCATGATATTTCTTTTTATTTAGGACAGCAATAGAAGGATCAACCCTACTATCCAAATAAGAGAAGAAATCCAAATGTAGGAGGAAAGGTGTCAAAAGAATGGGGAAAACAAGAATCAAACACTGCCCATAGTGTTGTAACTGAGGGAAAATACAGTAAAAATATAGAGTGGATAAGAATTATCATTAATTCCTTCAATTAAATACTCACTGAGTGTCTGCTGGGTACTAGAGATAGAACCTTGATGTAACCGTTGCTTCTATACCTCCTCTCAGGGTGTTTGCTGTCTTTGTGCTCTGAGTACAAACTACATTAATTAAGAGACTCCCAGGAAATGTATCAAGTTCCCAATAGTAAGATTATATATAACATCATCATGCTTTTGAAATAGTAAGTCTCAGTGTGAGATCCATGAGGAGAATACAAAAGAGATGTATAGGAGGGATGATGCTTACATCTCTTATCACATTACCATTCAGAAAATAACTGTCGAATGAATGGATGGGAGATGGAGACTGCGCTTCAAGCAGATTTCTAACACAACGGAAAAAGAGCTAGAGAAACTCATAAGAAATGCTCCTTTTCAATCACTACTCCACTACACATAAGGACAAAAAATTTCAAAATGGATTCCATGGGAAGAAAAAGAAACATCACAGTCCCCATAGTCCTGGAATAAATCAACTATGTGTTCACTGAACTTCCCACAATTCATTAAAGCAAAGTGATGCCACAATGTTTCCTCCTGTTCTAGTTCTTGTTCTTCTAGTGCCTCAAGTTTGACAGCCAATGAACTCTTAGCAAATGGCTCTTTCCATAGAGATTTTAAGCGTGCACACATACACACGCACACACACACACACACACGCACGCACGCACACAGACGTCCTTGAGTGTAATGTTCAGAAGTATTGTCTCTCATTACTTTTGTTTTATTCTCTCTCCATTCAGTACGGCAAGAAGAAAATAAAATACATCGACTACGAAAAGCAGCACCTGTATTTCTACATGGGTGAGTCTCTTGGAGCCACATCCCTTATCATTCAACTTCCTTGAAGCAAGCCATTGTCAAAGCAGAAGGCATGTCCGGGATCCTCTCACAGACAGACTAGCTCCTGTCTTACTGTGACTAAGAAAAGCAGTCTTATTTCAGACTTACTGGGGTGAAAATATAAAAAGGAAAATGAACAAGCAAATAGGCACTTTTATCAGGCATCTCATCGCTCTGGATATTGGGCAGGGAAGGAAGTGCTCTAAGAAGGATGGAAGGTAGGTTGCCAGTCAGGGGGCCCTGCATCTGGGGCTCTCATCCTGGAAATACGGAATACCCATCAAGAAGAAGAGTGGTATTTGGTTAGTGAGGAAAGAGAGATAGGAAATGAATGCTGGTGTCGGAAAAAGTAGAGGCTCAGGAATAAATGGCACCTGCAGAGCTTCTGTGTGGAAGAAAGCTGGTTGCCCCACGGTCTACATACAGCTGTAGAAGATACTTTGGTGGATTGAGACATACATATATATATATGTATGTATGTATATGTGTGTGTGTGTCTGTATATATATATATATATATATATATATATATATATATATATATATATATCATAAGTCTAAATGTGGGTTCAGGTTTGAAAGAAAATAGGATAACTGAATGATTGTGATACTGAAAAAAAATCTTAAGCAAAAATGCTCTGCCTTTAACCAAAATCAAACTCATGACAACTCAGAAAGAAAGGTTTCATGGAACATGTAAATATGCTCATTTCAAACATGCATTCACATTTGGGAAATCAACCAAATTCAGGGACTGTTCCAAACATTTCCTTTAGATCAGTGGTTCTCAGCCAGGAGTAATGTGTTCCCAGCGGGACATTTAACAATATCTAGCGGCATTCTTAGTTATCACCACACAGGGGGAGATGGTACTGGCATCCATTAGGTAGAAGCCAGGATGGTGTTAAAAACCCTACAATACAGCAGGCAGCCCCGAACAATTAAGAATCATCTGACCCGAAAAGCCAACAGTGCCAAGTTGAGAAACTCCATTGCAGATGATCTGATTTGCCCAAGTGCTGGCCGCCAGTGGCCATCTGTGACATACCTCACCAGGATGACCTATGGGCCCATTTCTTTGAGATATGGGGGGTAAATTGCCACTTCTGCCCCCATTTCACTGCTGGAATTCTGCAACCTCCTCCTATGGTAGTTACCCTCTCCTTGTGCATGACCAAAAAGACGAATGAGGACATTGGTGCCCTGTTTTGAAAGGTAGCTGATCTCCAGCCTAACTAGATGTGTGTTCACAAAAGAAAAAGCTGTTGGAGTATCTTCTCCTCCCCTGTCTGTAGAGCTGCGATATGCCCTTGGCTTCAGAGGAATGAATGAATGGTGTGGATTCACTGCAGAATACCCACCTCACAAACTACGCTGCCATCAGCAGCTTTGCATTGTGGCCTTTTTCTTCAAATGCCAGCTCAGCACTTCAGGGCCAAATAAATCATAGGCATAGCTGGACATTTGTTAAAGGTGGCAAAGCAGACTATCCAGGCTTCCCAAGGAGGGGAAAGGGACTTCAGTATACACTGAGCTCAAATCTGCTGACACAAGAGGTAGGAGACTTCTGGAACACTGGAGCATGCTGAAGGAAATGGCTGAAAGACCCGGAAGGGAAGTTGGTCAGGCTGAGTAGGCTGTCTGTGTCTGTGACCTGGCGCTTAGCAGAGTTAGGTTCCCGCCTCCCACAGAGACCAGGAGTCAGGGCCTTATCTTCGATGATTACATTTCACATGGATGACTCCCAGGTCCTTGAGAAAGACATTCTGGGTTACAGAAGATCCATCCCAAGGCAAAAGAGAACAGGTGTTACAAGGATAAGCTTTCCAACACAAATACTCTAAGAAAAGTAAGGTTCAGAGGCCTCTGATCAAGTTCTGGCTTGAACAAACAGTAAATTCATTTGATCATGTTGAACTTGCTCAGGCAGGAACTTTAAGGGGGCTGAGGTCACCCCGGGGGTGCAGACTTGAGCTGTCAGAAACTATGCTAGTATTTGTTCAAGTCTTTTACTGGGGTAGAGGGACAAAAGTCATTTACACTGAGAGTCTGAAGAGGTTGGGGGCTTGCAGGCCAATGCTGAGGCCTAGTGGAGAAGATCTCAAAGGATCCCACCAAAGTTCAGTCAAGGAGAGAGCTGTCAAAACCCAAGCGTCTCTGCAGGACTCCTTTGTGCTCTAGGCAGCCTCTAGGGTCCTTGGGGAGAAGCAGGCAAGTAGCTGTCTGGCCAGGAAATGAGTACACCTTTATTTCTAACACTTTATATTGTGACAGGGCCCAATCCTAAGTGTTGGGAAGGGCTGAAGGACTCCATGGACCCTGAGAGAACTTGAAAGCTCACAGCAGAAGCTCTTCTGGGTTGTCCCCACCAAAAATAACTCAAACCGCCAAAGCTTCCCTCATCCCCTTGAGGGAACTCGAACCAAATTCCTGATTCAGCCTAAAGACTCCAAAAGCCCAGCAGAGTCCAGGATCTTCAGCTCACGTCCCTTCTCAGGGGCACATTCCAGGGGTGGTAGGTTAAGGACACAGACTCCTTGTGACTTGCACTGGGGGGTCACATTCTGCTCATTCATTAACCATCTTTTTGTTGTTGTTCTTTTTCAGTTGCTCTCCCCTTCCTCATGCCTGTGTATTTCAACCTGCAATCCATGCAAGTGATGTACCTCCGAAGGTACTGGTGGGTAAGTAACTTGACTCATGAAACCCGATCAGGCAGAAAAGGGGAAGTGAAAACACCTAGGCCTTTCCACATGTAGCTTCCTTCAGCGATAGGCATAAGATTTTCAGCTAGTCCATGATCAGCCAGACCCTAGCCCAAAGAAGAGGAAATGAAATTGCGTTCAGGGCATTTAACTTTCAAGTACTTCTCTCTGCAGGACATCGTCTGGGTCAGCAGCTTTTACATCCGCTATTTCATCACACTTGGCCCTTTCTATGGAATCTTCGGAACCTTGTTGCTCATATACGTGGTCAAGTAAGAAAGCAAGAATATTCTCTTATTCCCATAACCTACATGGTCCTCTTACTTTCCCTATCTGAGCTTTTTGTGATTAGCAGAAGAGTATAGCACCATGCCCCATTCTCTGTAACTGAGCCATTTCCAAGAAAATGTGAGAAAAATAAATAGTTGAAATAGTTGAATAAGAAGGGTTCCTCAGAAAATGAATTTACCTAATCTTTTTACCACTTGCTTAAGTCCCAATTGCAGTATTCCCTCTGATCCCCAAGTCCTTTAAAATTGTAATCCAGCTGGACATCATAATCCTTGCCAGATACTGGAAGAGCAGGAATCTTTTTAAGTTATTTTATGACTAGAGATTTTTCCCAAGACCAAAATGACTTCCCACTGAATAACCCTCTCAACTTCCCAATTCATCCTCATTCCTTCACATTATTATTTTTAATTCTACATAATAACAAGGATAATGATAGCTACTATGCATCAGGCACTTTGCCAAAGGCTTTACATGCATTGTGCATTATTTCATTTGATGAAATCTTTGCACAGCCCTGTAAAGTAGATAGTATCATCTTCATTTTTATGCTAAGGAAACTGAAGATCAGAGAGAGATAAAAATCACTTATTCAAAGTTAGAACGCAAATAAGGGACAGTGCACGCCAAACCAGAAATTGAACCCAGCCCTGTCTGATGACAAATTCAAGGCTGTCAAACACTTTGCACATGCCCTTAAGTACCTCGGTATTTTTTGACCCTTGGGCCAATGCTGCAGCAAACTTTGAGGGCACTCTCCCCTACATTAGGCTGTGTGACCTGATGCCTACTGTATCATCTCAAGACATAAAGGGCCTCCAAAGTAGAAAATATATGACCACTATTTTATTGAAACCTTTGAGTTCCTTCCATTTCCTTCAATGCTCAGTCAGATCTGCCAGTGGTTAAGCAAGCCCAGTGATGGGAACTGATAACCCCAACGAGTCATCACTTCCTCTTATTATTCTCTGAAAGGTTTCTTGAAAGTCCCTGGATTGCATATGTTACCCAGATGAGCCACATACCAATGAAAATGAGCAGAGAGGAGAACCAAGATTGGCTCAGCACTCAGGTAATAATGGAGTTCCCAGAATAGGATTTTTCAAAGCATGCTGATTTCAAGCCTGGCTACCAGACTTACTGAATGTAGGCCAGGTCCAGGCTCTGTCCACTGCTTTGCATGTAACTACATGAGATAGGTGCCATGATTATCCCCACTTTAAAGAATGTAAAATTGAGGCATGAAGAGTTGAGTTAGCTTACATAAGATCACACAGTTAATAAATGGTAGAAGCAGATTTTAAGCCTAGGCAGTTTGATTTCAGAGCTCTTCAACTGAGGGTCAGTAAGCTACAGTCAAGGGCCAATGCCACCCAACTGCCTGATTTTGTAAATAAAGTTTTATTGGAACACAGACTTGCTCATACATTTACATATTACCCATGACTGCTTTCATACTACAGCAGAATTGAGCAGTTGTGACAGAGAATTAAAATATGTACTGTCTAGCACTTTACAGAAAAGGTTTGGTGACGTCTGCCCCTACATAACACAGCTTTTTAAGTGAACCTGAAACTTTCAGAATTATGCAATGAATTTTACACCTAGAAGGACCCTGGACTTTCACTGTTTCAAGAGGCCCAACAAGGAGACATGGCCTGCTCGCCAAGCATGCTGTTTATGATGGACAGAGTTGTGATCAGTTGGATACCCCTGTTTCGTGAGCCTTCCCCTGACCACACCACAATTAACTGGAGAATCCAACCATTATACTGCTTCCTTCTCCAAACTCATTTCCAAATTCAGTGGGCCTTCCAAAAGGGTGTACGGTAGTGGTTCCCAAACTTTTTGGTCACAGAACCACTTTACACTCTCAAAAGTTATTGAGAACCTCAAAGACTTTAAGTTTATGCAGGCTATATCCACTGATATGTACTATATTTGAAATTAAAACATAATTTTAAGATACTTATTTTTAATTTTGAGATAACAAGAATAAAAACAATACATGTTCACATCAGAGTGATGATACCATCCCATGTTTAGTAACCTCTAGAAAGATCTACTGTATAAACATGAGAAAATGAGAATGAAAAAGGCATATACTATCTTAGAAATATTATGGAAATAGTCTGGACCTTGGAGATCCCCTGAAAGGATTGTAGGGAACCCCAAGATGCTCTAAAGTACGCTTTGAGAAACACTGACATAGAACAACCACAAAAATAATATTCAAAATGACAACCCCAACCAGAATTAAACCTTAGAAAGGCATTGATATTCATTGAATAAAATTGGCAGTCTAAAGAAACCTGTGAACTCCTTCTTAGGATAATGGTTTTTAAATGCATAAAATGCAGTACACTCGATTACAAAAGAAAGTACCTACACTGAAATGCACTTCTGTGCACAGAACCCTTGGTTAGAATCCTTGACTGCCTTACTCCCCACTTAGAAGTCCTTAGAGTCCATTCTGTAGAAATGGTATCCTAACCACTATAATCTCTACCAAGATCCAACAATCCCACTTCCATCTGCCAGAGTCCTCATCCATGACATTTTAGCGTTCTGTATCCAAGGGCTGATGCTGAGTTAGCCCCTCAAATCCTACATACTTTTTGTTGCCTTGTATATACTTCTTAGCGAACTATCTTCTCGCCTTTTTAAATTATAAGCTCCTTGAGATCTGGACCGTGTATCATTTTTATCCCTCAGTTTCTTACACTAAATAGGTACTTGATAAACATTTTCTAAATGATTGATTGAATTAAAGAATAAACATACATTTTCTTTGTTTGACAGGCTAATTTACATCTAATGTAAGCTTTTTCTTTGCAGGTCTTGGCCACCTGTAATGTTGAACAGTCCTTTTTCAATGATTGGTTCACTGGGCACCTGAACTTCCAAATCGAGCACCAGTGAGTGATAGAAATAGTCCATAATAAAGGGAAAAGACTGTCACATATAAAAGCCCCCATATAGTCCAGGGCAAAGCCCTAGGCCCAAGATCTCAGAGGGAAAAAGTGAACCAGAGTTCTCTAAAGGCTGCTATCTTTCTATTAACATAGTGGTAAGGAGGGGAAGAAAGAAAAGAAGGAGGTGTAACAATCATGAGTAAAAGGAGTGAAATATTGGACAAGTACCAGTGACTCCATTTCCATATTCCTATGGACTTAGGAATTGGTGACTATTTTCTTTCAATTTGGATTGTTGACAAAATCCAAGAAAAATTATGACACTTCAGAAACCAAGGTGTGTTAAACCTTAATTACAATTTAATTTAAATATCTATCTATATCTGTATCGTTACAGCTGAGGGTACCCAATAATCCACAGTGAAATCTAGTCTCTGCTGGCCTTTCCAAATGGTATCTAGAAACACTTTACCAATGGGTCAGTTAGGTGGCCACGTCCTCAAAAAAGAGAAAATGATAATACTTTGAAAGTCAATCTCTCCAGGATACTCAGGGGAGAGACTTTATACATTTTCTTTGTCCAAGCTGTATCTGTGGTACAGAAGGAGAAAGTTTTTATACCTCTTCATGAGATATTCCCATCCTTTTTTCTCATGTTATCCCTTTAAAATGTGAGCAAGCTAAGAAAGAATTATTATTCACCTGTTATCAAAGGAGAGGTTAAAACCCAAAAGGTCATCTGACTGATTAGTGAAAACCCTGGATTAAAACCCCATCTCTCTTATTGTCTCTATCCTAGGACTTTTCCCCATTTCATACCATGACTAGAACTTATTGAATATTCACCTATTTGTATTAAATAGAGTTAGATGCAGGAGTTAGATGGATAGAGAGAGAGAAAGACAGATACAGAGATGGCTGGTGGGTATGTGTGGATATCTCCAGCCCTCTGGGTAATTCAAAATGCTAAAAAAACACTATACTTTTCATTTGACTTGGCCAAAAAAATAAACATATTTGATGGAGCTAATATTTATCCTCATAGCTCTTCCAAAACATTTGCACCCCACAGGGTTCACAGAGGGTTAAGAAGAAGATGAATGTTTTGGCAAGCATTTTTGAACTTTCTGGAATAAGAGTATTAGGCAAGGTCAAGGTTGGGTCTGCATTGCTGGTACAATTTTATTTAGTAATGGGGAAAAGTTTGGGTTTCCCTTTAGGTCTAAGTTTTGTATCTCCCATCTCTGTTTCCCTAGTCTGTTCCCCACAATGCCACGCCATAATTATCACAAGGTGGCACCTCTGGTGAGGTCACTGTGTGCCAAGCATGGACTGCAGTATGTGAATAAGCCCATATCGAAGGCATTTGGAGACATCGTCCGGTAAGAACAGTCTCTTAACTCACAGCTCTCATTTCCCTTCACTGTTCGTCCCTAGAGTAGCCAGTCACTTATGAATCATTCACCCAACAGCTGTTTATTAACGGGCATCTGCATGCCCAGCATGGACATGAGACTCTACAGGGAACATTAACACCAGCAGCAGTGATAATAATAATTCTTACCACTTACCTGCTGCTGCCTTTTAGGTACTTCCTTGTGAAGAACACCTTGCTGCCCTATGTGATTCCAAGCCTCTTCAAACCAGGGCTATGTACTATGTCTTTGTATCCCCCACAGAACCTTGACATTCTTTAGAATTTAAGTAGAAGGAGAGACACTCGAATCACCTGGTCCATAGTTGCAAAGTTAGATGCCTGTAGGGTCCAGTGGGACATAAATGCGTGGATCAGGCAGGGGTGCCTGACCAAAAGTGGAGGGACCCGTGGAAACTAAAACCCACACTCATCCTGAAGCATTCATAGTCCCCTCGAGAACAGTGCACTGGTCAAATTCATAGCCAATGATCTGGTAACTTTCTCTTTCTTTTAGGATTAGACAGAAACAAAAGAAAAAAAACAGTATTTTGAATGAAACCAACAAGGACCGGCTTGCTCTGATCAGATTTCTGATGGCGCTCCAATTTCAGACTCTCTCCCACTCCCCTCCTCCTTTTCTGCACTCCAGATACCTGGCCCCTCTTCAGTTGCTCCACAAGTCCCTGCCCCTTGCCATTTCATGTCCTTTGCCACCTTTACTTTGCTTAGAATGTTATTCTAAGCCCCCACCTCCTCTCATATCACCTCGTCAATTTCCATTCACTCTTCAAAGTTCATCTCCAATGCCTTCCTCATCTCAGCCGGCTCTTATCCCCCAGACTTAAGTGGTCACATGTTCTTGCAGCACCTGGTTATCATCATTCATGATCTTTATCACAATCATGATTAAATAACATATTAAGCAATAAATGATCTAGTATGTGTCCCTCCAGCTAGACCAGGAACTACATGTGGACAGGACTCACATCTCTTCCCTATTCATTGCTGTATTCCCAGAGCCTAGAAAAATATCTTTCACATTATAAAAGAGGACGGGCAGGTGGATACAGGATGGGCTAGTATACGGGTATATGCTTTATCTTATGAAAACTCAAGAGAAACTGTTTTTTCTAGGTTCAAGATAACACCTAGAGAAAAGGATAGGTGATGGCTTGGGGTACAGGAGAGAATAAAATGAGAGAAAAAAATCAATCTCCCCCATAAAGGAAAGGTGAACTCACCTGCAAAATCAATTCAATGTATCTGACTCCCTTCACTGGGCTACAGAGAAAGATATCTTTCAGATATAGCTGAAAATGACAACATTGCCCTGATCCAAGTGAAAGAGCAAATGTCCCAGGGAGTCGCTCTTTTGACAGTAAAATCTCACCTGCTGATGATTTTGTTTCTCCCCCGGACAGGGCCTTGAAGAAATCTGCAGCCCTCTGGATGGATGCTTACTATGAAACCTGATGCAGAATGTCAGCCTTGACATGCATGTCAAGCGCATCTCTGAAGAGGGCTTAGTGAATGTGCTCTTTCCTGCTTACCTGTCAGCACCATGGACATACCTGAGTGTGCCAGGACTGTGAATGCCAAGTGCACACGATAACCCTTTTCCCTGAATATTTTCTCTGCAAATACAAAGCAAACACAAGATGGCTTTGGCCACGGTAACAAAAGGGAAATGGGAGCCACGTGTTTTTACTTCTTTAATAGGACTTTGAGCTTAGTCATGCCAATAGACGTTAGTCAGATCACCTCAAACCCTGGGGCCTAAGTACAGAAGTGAGGCAAAAGTTTTACTGATGAAGTGGGCATAGGAAGAAGAGGGCGAAAGGAGAGACTGCTAAGGGGCACTCGGGGAAACAGTGCAATTGCTCCTAGAAGAGAACCATGTATTTAAGAAGTTCCTACAGAAGCACACATTTTTGCTTATTCCTTTTTTAAATATGTGAACTTCTTTTTCTTTAAAAATTGAAGATGATTAACAATAAAATCTCTTTAAATATTTCAGTATTCACTTCAGATTTTCATTATTGTACCTGCATATGTATAATTAGTGTGTATAGATATTTTCTTTCCAAATTATAAAATCTTAAAGGAGTTTTCTACAACTTGGCCTCGTAACAACTGATCAAGCAGGTTAAGAGTCTATATTTAAAGGTTACTTGTCTTCTGCTGAAAGACTGTTCTTGAATATAAAATTTGTTGACCTCATCCCTACCCACCAGCAGCAGAACTACTATATCTGATTACTGAGTAACTCTAATGAAAAAAGGAGATGTTTTCTTCTATAAGGTAGATCCCAGGTTGTGTTAAGACATTTTTCAATCTTGGCATGAAATTAAGCATGTCTTAGGACAAGAGAGTTTCAATGAAGGATGAATGGACACTTGTGGATAAAATTGCAATATTTCCAGAATCTCTCGTCTGGCCTTAGTGCATCTCTGTATCAATAGGTGTTTCCAAGGGGTGGAGAGTAGTCCATTTCCATATCAGTAGTGCTTTCAAGAGGGTGGAGAGGTGAGCAGGCTTGGGGACCAGAGAGGTTTTTTTGGGTGGGGTGGGGCACTTCTTTCCAGCCAGGACAGGGAGAGACATGGGCGAGCGGGAGTAGACTAATTCTTGTAAGCAATAAATGGGTTTCTCCACTTTATTTTCCCTTTGACTATTCCGGTTTTAGAGATTTTCCCCCCAGAGTTACAACATTCAGTACCATACTGATGTCTAGTGTCTATGTTTTTGCTCACCTATTGTTGGGGTCGTATTACAGCTGATCCTACCTGCAGGGAAGGAAAGCAAAGAGCACAAACTTCCATCCATGCTCACAGCAACTCAGCACTATGAATCTATCTGTTGTCTGCAATGCTCCCAGAAAGCATTTCATTCCCTTGCTCCAAACCCTGAAAAATATTTTTTTTTCTTTTTGTTTGTTTGCTTCATAATTAAATCACTGGGCTCAGGAGCAAAGACCAGATACAAGGTAGGGCAGGCAAGGACAATACAGTAAATTACTCACAGGTCTTGGCGAGTTAGGCATGCATGTCAGAGCTAAGAAAGCAAGAACCAAGGAATACTGACATGGTCATAATATCAAAGAGGGAAGTAGGACAAAGGATGAAAAGGAAGGAAAGCTTTGTTGACTTCATGATTCTCCATAATATGAGCCCTGGATGGATGTGGCAAGAGTCCAGATCCCTCCCACTGATGGACCTACAGCTAATACTTCCTGCCTGGAGTTGCAGATGGGAGTGGGCCACCGCGGATGGTTTTCTCTGTGTCATCTGGCTCTACTCCCAGAGGTGGTCAAGCCCTGTTTGCTCTCCTGGTCATTGAAATAGCAACCAGACCCCTCCCTGGACTGTACAAACTTACCACCTCAAAGGCATTCCTCCCTCAGTGTCAAAACTAGTCCACTTGGTAGCTGGCCAAATGGAGTTGTGACTGTGTAACTGAACAAATCTGGGAGATTTAGACAGATTATGTAGGGAAAACGTGAAATCAGTTCAAAAAAGGTGCTAGGTTAAGAACAAAAGTTCATGATGGAGTAACTTTTAAGTTGCTTTGTGGGTTGCTGCTCAGTAAGATAGTCATTTTCCTGAATGCGATATCTCAACTGAGTTCTCCTTCTCCCCTGTGACTGGTATTTGCACATGAGGAAGCACATGACTACATTTCTACTACTTCTCATAAGCTTCCCAGAGGAGGAGATCCAAGGTCAGTGACTTTCTCAACTTTCCAGACCACTGAGCATTGAGTTAGAATTTAGGTGACAGATCCCACAGTTCATTCCATTTCTTCCCTCCGTACTGCAGGGCTCTGCTCCATGGCCCTATGAATGAAGGTGGCTTAACCAGCCAGGCTTCTGCCTCTTTAACTTTAAATGACCCCTAAGAGTCATGGACAGGCCTGCCTAAAACTCTTCAATAGATTCCTGGCTCTTGGAATAAAGACAAACCCCAAGATAACCGACAGGCATTGCTTGCATTGCTCTTCCAGTGTACCCTGCCCCAACCTGCACCACTCTGGCCCTTGCTCCTTCTGCGTCAGCCCCAGTGGCTTCTTTCAAATTGTCACACTCCCTTCTGCACAGGATCTTTGCTCCTAACCCCAGTGTCTGGACGTCTCTGCCACCCTTCCCACCCTCCCTCCTTCTCACCTGAGACAAGTCCTATGATAAATCTCATTTTATAGATGAAAAACTTGCCTGATATCACAGGTAAGAAGTGATGGAGTAGAGTTTCAGATCCAGGGATATCTGATTCCATAGTCAAGAGGCTCACAAATTTCCATGCTGGAAATTCCAAGTAAAGGAGAATTAAGTGACATTAGAGGACATGGACAATTGGCATTTCTGGAATATCTTTAATAGCTTCCAGGAGCTGATGGAATAAGCATCAAGGCAGTTATCTTCCCACCTCAGTGAGGACAGGCATCCCAGGGAGGAAAACACAGAGGAGAATGTGGCCGTGCACAGCAACCACTTAGAACCAGTCCCCACTGACTGACTTCCGCGCACCGATCCTAAAAGGGTATCCGGCTCAGAGAAAACTCACAAGCTGAGACTGAACCTTTCAGAAAGGACACAAACTGAATTAAACATGGAGGAACAGGATGAAGAAATAGGTTTGAAATTTTGTGGTGACTTAGCACAAATTCAACCCAAGGAAAATTTACCTCCCCAGTGGCTATCTTCCAGGGTCCTTCCCTGAAACCTCATTTCATCCAAAGATCCACTCCTTCTGGCAAAATTAAGCAGTGGGCAGTTGTGTGCATTATCCACTGGACATCAAGTTAAGGGTGACTGGATGGAAAGTCGGGAACCTAGATTCTAATTTCAGCTCCTCACCTGAACACCTGATGATGAAACTGGCCAGGTCATTTCTACACTTCATACCTCAATCTGTAAAACAGGTGTGGTGCATTACCTGACCTATATACTACATCATAGCTTGGTTGGGACAATCAAAGGAAGTAAGGCAAATGGAATAGTTTCACAAGCTGGGAACACCCATTCAGGTGATTATTGTTATTATTATAATGAAGCTTCCTCCCATCCTAGACCCACCAAAAGCAAGAGAGGAACACAGACCCACAGGGTGGAAAGATACTGAATCATTTTAACAACATAGGTACTTTTCCCCAAATAAGAGTCATAAGAGTCACAAGTGAGAAAATGATTTCTCCTGTTGTAACAAACACCCATGAGTCACCCTCCACGGCTGACTGTATTAAATCCCCTGGTACCAGGACCCAGCTTTTAGGCTGGAGGGATAGTAGAGAGGCAAGGGTTCTAAGAGCACAGTTCTCATTGTTTGAAATCATACCAAATATAAGTATACTGTTTGTTGCTTAATCAGTCTATTACAAAGAATTTTCTTGACTATTTCCCTGCTTCTCATCAACTCTAGAGATGCAGAAAGTATAGAAAATTGAACTTAAACTCTATTGATGGCAGGAATATACTCAGGTACTTTTTCCTTCTCAGCATTATTTATGAAAGTTTGCAAACAGACAGAGATGTTGAAAACATTTTACAGTGAACATATGTATAGCCATTGCCTAAATTTCAACATTAATATTTTAGTAAACTATATTATTTTGTGTCTATCTATCTGCTATCTCTCTACCCATTAATCCATTTTATGCGCTTCCAAGTAAATTTCCAGGGGCTTCCTCTCAAAAAATAAACTCAGATTATGCAAATAACAATGTATAGTTCTCCTCTTCAATAAAGAATTGGTGAAAATTGTGTAGCATCTTCAAATTGAAAGGAATTTTGCTATGTTAAGGGAATATAACCTGCTTTACTTTCTGCAAAATCAATTATTGATTCAAAACAGAATAAACCTCTTCGGGCATAGATTTATCTTCATCACTCTCCTTCATTTGGCAATATATTCTGAGCATCTTCTACATGTCAGGCATTGGCCCAGGTGATATGAACAAGAGAGACAGAAGCCTGGCATCTTGGAGCTTACATTCAAGCTGGAAAAGACAGGCAATAAACAAGTAAATGGAAGAAAGAGCAAGATGATTACACATGAAGAATATAAACAGGGTGCTGTTAGAAAGATCAGCAGAGGGCTTGTTTAGATAGGGGGTCAGGGAAAGGTGAATATGAGAAGGACGTGAAGGAGCCTGCCTTGACAGTCTGATGAGCAAAACCATCAGAAGCAAGTTCAAAGGCACCGAGGCAGGAACAAACTTCTGTTCAAAGGACAGAATGGGGAGGCCTCTGTGACTGTGGAACAGTAGGCCAGGTTTTATCCCCACTTTCGCTTCACCTTCATTGCTTCATGAGTATATGCTGCCTAGACTTCTCAGCAACATTCGAAAATAGTTTTCTATCGTGTGTACAAGCATATTTCATCTGGGACATCTTCCCAGGTTTACTGACAAGGTTAATTCTCCCTTTATAAGCTCTGAGGCTCTGTGCACCTCATTGATACAACTTATTTCTGCCTGTACACCCTCTAAAATTCTATAAGGACAGTGACCTTGAACACTATTACTTATTATTTTATTATCAGTCCCAGTTGATTGTTTGACATTGAGTGGGAGTTCAAAAACTGTTTCAGTGAATAAAAACAAGGGTAGATAAACCTGGAAAGTTAAATTGGGTTCCTATTCAAAAAAAATCTAAAATGCTAGGCTGCAAAGTATCTGGTAAGCTAGATAGGTCCACAGAGAATCTTTGAGTCAGAGAATAGTATAATTAGACTTGGGCTCTGCCAAGGACCTTTCTGAGGCCACGCAAAGGATGCTGTAAGACTGAGTGGGATGGAGGTGGGGGGACCAGCTAGGCAACTATTGTGACACCTGAGTAAGAGATAATGTGAACCCGAGTTCAGCTGGTGGCTGGTGATACAAATATGAAACAGAAAGGAATAAATGGAGACACATTATAGAGGCTGGATTTACAGAACATGAAGTAATTAAGTATTGGGGAACCTACAGGCAATCCAAAGGTTATATTGTAGGTGGCAACATCAACAAAGGGGAAAAGTAGAAGATTGAGCAAAAGCAAAGAGTTGCTTTTAAGTATCTCAAGTTCATGGTCTTGCAAGAAAACCTAAGTGGAGATGCTAGCAAGTACTTGCAGAAAATGCCCTTCTGAACCTTGGAAAGGAAATAAGGACAAAAAATACTAGCTTGGACATACTCTGCAGAGAGGTCACCAAGAAAGAGAGTAGAGGGGTAGACTTGACTTGTCAGAGAATCTTAAGGATGTTTCCACTGTAGAGTTGGGGAGAGAAAAATGGGGCAGCAAAAAATGAAGGAGATTAGCTGAGTCCTACCAGGAAACACAAGAGAATGTAGGAGGCAGAATGTGGGAGAGGAGAAAGGTTAGAGGATGACTAATAAAGCCAACTACCAAGAGATGGCACTACAGAGAAGAGTCCATTTAATTTCATTTAACTTTGTTCAGTTTGCGTAAATTGAATTGGGTTCATCTCAAGAAGGACCTGAACCTCCAGGCTAAAGAAAATATTCTTATGCTGCCACTTGATTCTAAAAGGAATATCGTGTTAATGTTTGCAAGTTTGCCATCATTTTTAAAACAGAGATGAAGGTTTTTGTATTTGCACACCACCAAAAATTTTTCAGTAATGTTACAAACAAAAACTTGGAATATTTATATAAAACATAAGGATAAATGGAATAAAATGTTCATCTCTAAAAATGACCCAGTCAGCTAACCTGAGAGGTGAAGGATCAATAGCTCAGCACATCAGGATGTCCCAGCACACGGGTTGGAAAGTTTCAGTCTTACCACCTCAGGGACATGTCTGGATTTCCCGGCTAGTCCTGCGGCAGAGAGTAGTCAGCACCCCTTCAGTTGTATCATTTGTTAAAAGACTGAGACACTAGCATGTCACCTGGTAAATAGCCCTGACCTGACAGCTGCCTCTCCCTGATGCCAGACCCCTTTTACCAGGACCCACACCCCAATCTGCCCCAGAATGAGGAGGCAGCGAGGGGATGAGTGGGTCATAATTTTTCATAACTCTTACACCCTGTTCAATGTATTGAGAAAGCAGCTTATTTACAAAAGACAAAATCCTATCCAAAATAAAACTGAAATTCTAGGTCTTGAATGATTTGAATGTGACCATTTCAAAGTGGCCTACAAAATCACCCAGTTAAGAGCAAAAACCAAAGCCACAAAATGTCTCTACTACCTAGTGACAAAAACAGTAAATAATCTTTCCACTCATGACAAGCATTCCACACATTCCTGGTAATTGCTGCCGAGATGCCATTCTGGAGCTCCCTGTTCAGCACGTAGACCAAGAAGACACCTAAGTAGACGGAATTATTAAAGGAGTTATTAAAGCCTATAATTTGGAACCCTTTGCTCAGGCAATTGAAAAAGGTTGCACAAGAGTGATCTGGGTCCCTTCTTATTTGACTAATGAAAAGAATTTGTATTCTGACACATGATTTATTAGAGGAAAGACTGAGCATGGTGGAAGAGATGAGAAAATGAGGCCACCCTCAGCCACAATGGGCAGTTTCTAGCCATCAGTGTGCAGTGACCAGAGCCTTGAACCTGGGTTCTCTTTTAACAGTTACACATCTACTTCTAACTAACCATGCAATCGTGAGCTTACCCCTTCCTCTCTAGAGATTACCTCCTCTAGTCATAAATGATGAATGAAATACAAGGCATTATCTGGGGTTTTAAAAATACAATGCATGCTTAAGTGTCAGTCCCATGCCTGGCACCAGTCAGCTTCTAGGAGCTGCTACTGCATTAGCTTCTGAACTGTTCTCTTTGTTTCCCTTCTTCTTCACTTATAAGAACCTTTGAACTTGATGTCCTATCTACCTGGAATCTCCCAGACATCTGCAGGAGGTCATACCGATTTATCAATCTGGTCTTTGTCTAGCCAATCCAATTTATAAACAGGGTCTCTGTGCCCTCCCCCACCAAGATTGCTGATCATTCCCTAAGCACTGTTTTCTTTCTTTCATAATATTTAACACCATCACATAATATTATCATATGTATTAGTCATCTCATCTCACTGGAATATTAAGTTTTAATGCAGAGATCTGAAAAGGTGCTTGACAAATGAATAAATGGGTTTACGCATATCGTTGCCATTTGTAAAATGTAAGGAGAATGGGAAAACAACATCAGCTCCTTGAAATAATTGATTTTTGACTAATTAGTTTCTATTCTCTAGCCCCTATGCTGGCCTCAGATAGGCACTCCACAAATTCCTTTTGAAGGACCACCTTTTTTAACTCCTGGAGCCATCAGATGCATCTCAAAAAGGTACTGGAGTGGGTGCAAGGTCCAGACCTGGCTGCAATATCTGAGGGCAAAGCCACCGGGGGTGTCCAATGGAGTAATATTTGGAGAACTTCCAATGCCCAACTTCAGAAAACTCAACAAGGAACTATGAAGATACTGTATTGTAGCTAACATGCACTGCAGGCACATGGAATTTGGGCACGTCATTGCTCTACTCTCAAGGAGTTGACAATTTCATTAAGAAAACAAGACTAATATAAGTTATAAATATAAAATTAATATGGTCCGGAGCTGTGTCAAAAATAGCTGGAGCAAGGCTTGGGGGTTACTTGACACCTGCGCAGTGGCTGCCCGGGGCCTGGGACACAGTGCCCCAAATTATCCCGCCCCGCGCATGCGCACAAAGAAGCCGCAGAGCCAGCCAGGCCCAGGCCATGCTGCAGCCGGGGAAAGGCCCTGCCAGGCTCCTTCCTACTGGTACTAAAGAAATTGAGGGAGAATCCCCACACCAGGTGTGCCTGGATAAGGAAAAGGGGGAGGAAAACCGGAGGAAGCCGAGGCCCCACTGGTGGCCAGCACCATGGCCTTCGCCGCCTTCCTCCTGCCCATCTGGTACACGACCTTCCCGGGTGACAACCAATCTCCCCTTGGGCACAAGGCCCCCGATGCCTTAGTGCTGGAGCATGGCATCCGCGCAGCCCCAGCCACCTGGCCCAGAACCCGCCCCTGCTGTGGCTGAGCTGGAAGGGAGGACGTCGGCCAGCGCCCCCAGGGCGTCTGCACTGTCCTCCTCCACCGCAGCCGTCCAGCCCTCTGGACCCGTGTCCTGTGCAGGTTGGTGATGGGCCCTTGGGCAGTGCCCCCGCCTCATCCAAGGAAGTCCCCTTCCCACTGAGGGCTGCTTGTGCGTACACACCCAGGAGCCCCTCCTCCAGGGGAGGCCCTGCAGGGAGCCCCTCGGTCCCCACCCCTCGGCCCAGCCCCCAAGGCTGGGGATAAAAATAACAGTCCCATCAGCCACAGTCCTAGTCTCTGTTGGTAGGTGTCCTGCAAAGGGTCAGGACCCGTGGAGTGAGCCCCTCAAGATAGAAATCACATTTTGCATTTCCTCAACTCCACCCTTTACTCCCGCATTCACTTTGCCACAGATCACTGGGAAGCTCAGACAAAAATAATAATAATAAAAATAATACCAGTCGGCCACCCCTAGGATAGCTTAAGCAGCTACAGGGACAGCAGGAAGGAGAGCTCTGATTGATCTACCTTTTCAGCAAGCTGCCTGGATCACCACTTGCCCCAGGTTTCATAGGGGTGCCCCACGGGATTGTTTACTCTGACTCAGCTGCTGAAGGCATCCAGTGTTTGTCTCTTTGGAACCCTATAGACCCGTTAGCAGCTTTTCACCATTTTCAGTTTTGACAAAGTCCATTACCTAGCCTCTTGAAATCCACTTTCTGTTTCAATTTTACTGAGGGTTTTTTTTAATTTTGGTAATGTCATATCTGACTTTTCTGCACTTTATTTTAACCTATTCCTTCTACCTTCATCACAGTTAAATGGAACTAACCATTCATAGTTGATCAGAACAAGAATCTAGGAGTCAAACTTCATTTATTTCTTTCAATTCCTTAATCCAAGCCCAAAGCAATTCCTGTATATTCACCTTCTCAAAATAGTGCAATTAGTTATCCTTGTTTCCCTTTGCTTTTTACTACCCTGATTCAAGCCACTATTCTCTCACAATTGAAAGACTGTGTGAGTCCCTTTTATGGTCTCCCAACTTCCATTCTTGCTTTTACAATTTATACTCTAATCAGCAGCAAGAATAATCGGTCCAGCACAATAATATGTCTAATATCATTTCCCCCACCTACGCCTACAATGACTCCCTATCACCTTTAGAATAAAATCCCAACTCCTCACTATGACTCTGAAAGCCCTACATGATAAAGCCTCGCCTGGGTCTCTGACCCCACGTGTGACTTGTTCCCCTTCTGCCTGTCCAGCCTGCCTTCTTGTCCCTAGGACACATGAACAAGCAAGGCTCATTCCAGTTTCCACTTCCAAGACTTTGAACCATCTTTTCCCTCAGTAGGTTTGCTCTTCCCACTACTGGCTCTATAAGAAGGCCTCCCCTGACTGAGGTGGAGCCTCCTCTCAGGCACCATCACTCCTTGGGATTTTATTTTCCTTACAATATTTATCCATGTCAGAAATGAGCTGGCTTATTAGTGAGTTTCCTTGTTGATACTCCATTTCCAGACACACTAAGATGCAAATTCCATGAGAATCATAGCCACATGTTCCTATTTCTTATGTGTCTCCAGTGCCTAGAACAATGACTAGCACATAGTAGATGCTAGTAATAATATCTTTTGCGATAACATAGAACATTTAACATAGAACCACTGAATATATGTTTTTCCTCGAGACAACAAAGATACCTTTTTCCATTTTGGTTCTTTTCAAACTTTGGGTCTGGCTAAGCCTGGTGACTGAGATCTTACATTCTGGATTCAAACTGCCTTATTTGAATCCCATCTTCATTCTGTACTGTCCATGTGGTCATGGCTGAGTCATTCTGCATCTCAACCACAGCTCAATTATCTGTAAAATGCAGATAATCACAGTTAAAGATAATTTAATTATTTAAAGAAAATTTAATCCACCATTTGTGTGTGGATTAAACAAGATAATACATGTCAAACCTTTTAGCCCAATGCCTCAAAATAGCAAGCCCTCAATAAGCATTATTATTATTATTGGTGTTGGTTTTGTGCTCTCAGTAGTCATCGCCATAAAATAGAAGGGGTAGATTTCTCTATCAGAGATAATGCCTCTCTCATTCACAGTCATTCATTTATTCCATGAAGATTTAAGTACATACTAGTTCCAGACACTGCTAGGCACCACTTACACAAATACAAACACATATGCTTGCCTTCAGGGAGCTCACATCCAACACATTAGCAGTTAGTACATAGGGACAAAGGATACATATATGGGAAGAAAGAGAGAAAGTTTTAAGTCACAAGGGTTGGGGAGGAAGCAGGTGCACATTTCCCTGAGCCAAGAGTCAAAGGATGAGTATGAATTAACCAGAGGGAGGAAAGGTGAGTGGTGGGAAACTGGAGGGAAGCAGGGGGCAGAGGTTTTCAGAAGGCATGGCAGGAAGAAACACTGTTTAAAGAGCAACCAAGGTGCCTTTGGTACCTTTGGCGTGGACAGCGGCGGGCAAATCGAGACGATCCTTGTGCGCTGAGCCAAAGAGTTTGATCTTTATCTTGAAAGACATGGGGAGTCACAAAAGGAATTTAGTGAAGGTGCATTTATAGAAGGTGAGATGGTAAGTGGGAGGCTGATTAGGAAGTAATTAGAGAAGGAGTAAAGGTATGGCTTAAGGCAGTGATTATGGAGAGACCAAGAATAGGGAGCATACAACAGAGAAGGAGGAGAAACTGGGCTGTAGTGAGGCATTCAAACAACGACTACTTCAAGCAGTTCAGGTACCACCAAAGGAAGGGAACATAGACCTCATTAGTTTGAGAATTGAGAACTTTAATTCCCTCTTAGGGATGCTCTCAGACTTGGTGCAAGAGTGATAGTGAGGCTCCAATGATCAAGATATGGTGAGACAGTTGATCGAAGTGAAGCATGGTGACCAACACTGGCCACCAGTGGGACAGCCAGCATTTGGTCAAAGTGCAAGGAGGACAGTGCCTGCTACTTGGTTCTGATAGTTAGAGAACACATTCAAATCTGTTGAGCAATAAACATGAATTTAAAAATTGAATGGATGATGTAATCCTTAAACCCATGAAACCTGAAGTCTGAAATCTCCAAGAGGTTCAGTAACTTGCCTGTTTGAATAAGTGATAGAGTCAGGATTTGGACCCAGGCAAAATGAGAGTTTATTGTTTAAACCCCTATCCCTAACAGCCCATCACCTTGCCCATCCTCCTAGGGAGATCAAGGAAGACAATAATTAAATACTTCATGATAGCCTCTGGGAGATACCAAATATCAGAAAAGCAGGCAAAAAAAATGTGGATTTATAACAGCCTTTTGACATTCAGCCCAAGTCCCTGTCAGTCATTGCCTGGGGGAGAAGGGATTTCAAGGCTGTAGAATTGCTTCACAAGTGAGCTCAGAGAGGATACTTACAGACTCTCTGAAATGATGGTCTAGAACTATTCAGTAATGCCTGTGAAACTTTTTCTAATGGCCACCACAAGGTTAAAGTGAGAGGCATGGAATTAATCAACTTAGAAAGGCATGGAGATGCCTTCACTGATGTTGGGAACAGAGCATCAGTTGAGGATCCTGACGGTGTAAGTCTCCAGAGAGTCCTTGAGACATATACCAATGATGACAGCTGCAGCCATGAAAGAGGAAAGAGGGCATCCAGATCTGGAGATGCCTTCTAACAATGATCATTCTGATAATCCCTTTCAGGGCAAAGCCCTTCACAATTCAGTGGATGTATGCAGGTGCAGGCCCTCACCTTCTCTTCCAACATCACTGAGGCAGCCATATCTGGTGTCCTTAGTGCTATTTTCCAGATGGAGAAATGTTTAGAGTAAGTGGGAGATGCAGGATACAAACCCAGGTTTTCAGACTCAAATATCAGCCCCAGGTTAGAACATATGGCCCCCAAACTCATAGAAGTAAACAAGATGCAAAGTCCCTAAAGGACAGAAACTTGAAAAAAAAAATCATTTTTAATGGTCTCAACTGGGAAACTCAGTGCTGTAACTCAGTCGTTCCCCAGGGTCTGAGATTCTCATGGGAATAGGTCTTCCTCCCACAACCCTCAAAAATAAACCCCATTTGTAGCAAAAGCAGAAATACTGCCTTGCAGCAAGTGTAGAAAGAGATATTCTAACATAAATATGGCTTTGTAAAAAGTAACTCTCATTGTATTTTTCTAAGCTGCTTGGAAAATCCAAGCCTGGGAAGTTAAATCACAAGGAATTTTATCTTTATTTTGTTGCAGGCTCCAGAGAATCCTCCTCTGGAAAATCCAAAGTGGAAGCAAAGTAACAGAATCTGCTGATCAAGTGAGTTGGGAGCACTCTGAACAATCAACACTTAAAAATGCCTCCAATAGGGTCAGTCCTCAGTAAAAGTTTCATGACCGAAATAATTCATCTAAGCTACCAGCTAACACTTTGGGAAAGGGATAAATCAAGTCTAGATTTAAAGTTTTTCTTACTTAAGAGTACCTCCAAGTAGAACAGTGGCTTCAAGGGACAGGAGCATGGGTGGGAGAAATGAGAAGACATTGGTCAAAGGGTACAAACTTCCAGTTATAAGAGAAATAAGTTCCAGAGATTTGATGTATAGCATGGTGACTATAGTTAACAATACTGTATTGTATACTTAAGAGTTGCTAGAAGAATAGATTTTAAATGCTCTCACCAAAACCACAAGGTGGTAATTATGTGAGGTGAGGGATGTGTTAACTAACTTGATTATGGTAAACATTTTGCAATATATATGTGCACCAAATCACCCATTACACACCTTAAATTTATACAATGTTATACGTCGGTTGTATCTCAATAAAACTAGGGGGACAAAGAATATCTGTGAAAAAGATACAGGAAAAGTCCATGGTGATGTAATGTACAAGTTGCTACTAATTAGAGCAACAATCCTTAATTGTATGTAATGTGACTCCCTATTGCCTCTTGCCCTTAGCTTGCAGGGTAACATAACCAAGCTTTTGTTCAAATTACTTTCTCTGCTTGGAGTTGCCTTCCCAGGACATACACATCTCCACTTTGTAAAATCCCAAAGTAGTTCTAAAACCAATTTTAAAGTCATTTATTTCAGAAAAGGTTTCTAGATGCTCTAACAAGATGAGTTCATTCCCTAAAGTCAAAGAGCATTTGGTTTGTATCTCCTTTTGGACACTATTAACTCTGACTTTTGTCACAGAGAATCAACATAAAATTGAACTTGAGGACTGTGGATGTAACTTACCATTTTAGACCCTAAGTCTCTGAACATTGATTTCACCAACTGAGATGCTCAGTTTTTCTTTTGGACTGAACTGACCTCTTTTACCCCTTAAAATGGTAATACTCTTGTTTCTCTAATGTCTTGCAAAGGAGGTATGGCTTTAATTTTTTTTTAAACTGGCATCATTTCGACTTGTTGAGAAAGGGTATGACTAAAACCTGATTTAAAGGAAACTTAAGGGGTGTAAAATACATACAAAAAGTATTTAATTACAAAAGTCATATGGAATATACAGTGAATACATGTAACCACTGAATAGCTAGAGATATAAAATATCACCAGTATCATGGAAGCCCTAGTATTATATCACACTGTAATTAGTCAAGAAGCTCTTTCCTTCAATACTATGTTTTTAAGATTTGGGTAGAGAAATGTAGCTCCAGGGGATTCATTTTCACTGATGCATAATAATCTACTTCTTTATATGCCATATTTATTTATATACCATTATTATTTAAAGTTTGGTATCCTTTCAGTTTTTTGTCTATTATATCACATGGCTTGATTTATATTCTTGAAATCTTATTTGATAATCTTTGAATTTTAATGATGTTTATTCCATTTATATTTATTACCCTTACTATTCATTTGGATTTATTTATGCCTTTTCAGGTGATTACTTGTCTTGATTTTTTCTATTATTCTTTTTATCCCCTTTATTTTATGCTTATTTATGCTGATTGACTTTAAAATTCCAATTATTCCCCTAAACTTTAAGAAACATTTCATTATCTTTTATGATTTTTAAACATACGTACATCTAAGTAAAAGTCTAAAGTACAAGAATTTTAGAACACCTCCAATCTAAAATTAGCTAGATATTTTTAGTTTCTTTACCACTTCTCCATGGAAAATATTACTAATATTTCATACTGCCATTCATTCCAATTTTCCCAACTGTTAACAGTTTGTAAGATCACCATTTATTCTTGCTTCTGAGACTTTTTTCAGAGATCATATTCCTCTTTTCTGAACAAGTGTCTTTAGAAGCATCTTCAGTGCACACCTATTGATAGTTAACTCTCTCCATTTGTTTTTGCATGAAAATGTTTTATTTTACTTATGTTTTTCATTAACTTATTTTTTAATGAAAAACCTTCAAAGTTAAAATGATAGCACAGTGAACACTGATATGCATTCCACCTAAATTAACCAAATCTTTTTCTTTCCCATTTACTTGATCTCTACATAGACAAATGGTAAGAGATATGCAGCACATGCCTCCCTCCCCTCAAAAAAATATTTTCTATAGCCACCTTTTCACACCAGAGGAATTTAATATTGACAACATTATCTAACATATACTCACTCAGCCATATCTTTGTAGGTGTTGTGTTTTCAGATTCAGGAGCCAACCAAAGATTGGTTATTAAATTTAGTTGTAATAGCTTTCTACTGTAGGACATTTCCCTGTTTTGTTTTTGCTGTTTTTCTTCTACAAAACTGACATTTTTGAAGTGCCCAAGCCAGTTGATTTGTAGAATTTCCTATCATCTGAATTTTCTTCATAATGATTAGATTAAAGATAAACATCTTTGGCATTAAAACAACATAGATGTTGTTACCTTTCCTTGTATGTATAATTGATTTATTAAGTGTACAACTCTAGGCTGTGATTGTTTTCTGTCAGCACACTGAGGATTTTATTCTGTTTTGTTCTGGCTTTTATTGTAACTGTTTAGATATCTGATTTTCAGACTATTTCTACTTTTTTCACAATGGTATTTCTACATATGGACAATATTTATTTATTCTGCTTGAGATTCTTCAGACCTTCCAAATTTTTTATATCTTTTGGCAATTCTCAAAACTTCTCAACAATTATATTCTTAAACCAAATATCTCTTCCTGACATGCCAATTTAATGTATCCTGTTCTAACCATTTCTTAATTTCTCCCTCATAGATTCAATCCCATCATTTTGTCCCATATTTTTGAAAATTTCATCATGTATGTTCTTCAGATCACCAATTCTTTCTTCAGGTGTTTATAATCTCTTTTAACTCACCTATTAAGCCATTTCAATATTACTTTTTAGGAAATCTATCAAAGCCTTTTACAAACCAGCTAGGTAATCTTTAATAGTCTTTTATTCCTCACTTTTATTTTTCAGTTTCTTAATTACTTCATAAAATAAAAATCTACTATTTTATATTCTGTACGAGATGATTCCAATATCCCAAATACTGTTATTCAGTTCTGTTATTTGTTGTTTCTACAAAGTTCCACTCAAAATGACTTTTTTCTTTCATTTGTTTTCTTAATTTTTGATTATAGTATCATTTTTACTGATTTTATCCTTGGGAAGCCAAAGATCTAAGTTTTGTGTAATGGCAAAAGTCTGTGTGACAGCCAAGCATCATCTCAGGACCCGCACCCAGTTGGCACGTTTCTTTTCAATGCTTAGTTGCCAGGCATTTCTTTACATGTTGTTGAGTTCTGGAGGACTTTACAGTGATCTTTTGTGATATTTTATCCAGCATTTGCTTTGAACTGTCTAGTTTCCTGTTATCTTTTTTTTTATGCAGCCTGGTGCAGAAGAATGAATTAGATTTTTCCAAAATAATTCTTCCCACCTTTTCACTTGTTTTGAATTACCCTCAAAGGGGGGGGGGGAGGGAAACCCTGCACTCTTGATGGATATTCAAGAAAATGGGTTTCAGATTCTGAAAGCAATGGCCAAAGGAAAATTCTCAAAAACTGTTTCTTTAAAGGCATTATCACTGGTGCTAAATATTCAGCACCCAAAACAAAATGAGTAAGACAATTTTCATTTAAAGGTAAAATTTCTGGGAAAACATTAATCTTATTTTTGGGGGGATACTGCATATAAAGTTTGATCCTGTTACCTTGCCGCCATACCCTCACATACAGTTGCCATTTGACATTCATGATAGTTGTGTTGCAAGAACTTCTTTAAACACTTAACTTTGATTAAGGCCTAGAAATACAAATATTACAATATTCTAGAAATATATAGAGAGAACAAAAAAAATGATATTGAAATGCTTAAATTGAGCATTCTTTTTTGCAGAATATTGCATTCTGAATGATACAAAGATTCACAATCACAAGACTCAGTTGGTCCCTGAGCAGTCTCCAAATTACCATGTCTCAGGAGACTAAAGGTCCCTCAGGAACAGGCAAAGCATGACTGCAGTGACAGTGGAATAAAAAAGCGCTAGCTGCTGGGATGATAAACACCCAGATCTCAGTGACTTATCAAAATAGAAGTTCCCAATCACATAAACCCAGTGGAGGAAAGGGGTTGCTGACAGGGGGACTTTGCTCTCCACAGTCATTCAAGCCTGAAGGAGAACAAAAAAGCATCGCAGGTGTTGTTGCCAGAGTCAGTAAATAAAATACAAGAGACTGAATTAAATGTGAATTTCAGATAAACAGTAATTTAATGAATTTCCCATGTAATATTTATTTTTTGTTGAAGTACAGTTGATATACAATATTATATTCATTTCAAGTATGCAACACAGTTACTCAACAGTTATATACATTATTTAATCCCCACGTCCACTAATGCAGTTACTATCTATCAACATAGAAAGATATTACAGAACTATTGACTATATTCTCCATGCTGTACTCCCATCCCCATGACCAACTCATATTGTGCTTGAGATATCGTGCCTCTTCATCCCCCTCACCTACCTACCCCCACCCCTTCCCCATGGTCACCACCACTCACTTCTCCATGTCTGTAAGTCTGTTGCTGTTTTGTGCAGTTTTTGTTTTGTTTCTAGATTCCACATATAAGTGAAATCATATGATATTTGTCTTTCTCCACCTGGATCATTTCACTTAGCATAATACCATCCCTCTAGGTCCATCCATGTTGCCTCAAATGACAGGATTTCTTTCTTTTTCATGGCTGAATAGTATGCCACTGTGCATATGTACCACCTCTTCTTTATCCATTCATCTATAAATGGACACTTTGGTTGTTTACATAACTTGGCTATTGGAAATAATGTGGCAATAAACATAGGTGTTCATATATCATTTCAAATCAGGTATTTTGTTTTCTTCAGGTAAATTCCTAGAAGTGGACTTACTGGGTTGTATGGTATTTCTAATATTTAATTTTTTAAGGAACTTCTATACTGCTTTCCATAGTGGCTGCAACAATTTACATTCCCAGCAACAGTGTAGGAGGGTTCCCTTTTCTCCACATCCTCGTAAACACTTGTTAATTTTGTCTTTTGGATAGTGGTACCTGGTGTACTGTTATATATCTCACTGTGGTTTTGATTTGCATTTTCCATTGACTGTGATTAGAAATGAGGAACATCTTTTCATGTGCCTGTTGGCCACCTGTATTTCTTCTTTGGAAAAATGTCTGTTCAGGTTCTCTATCCATTTTTTAATTGGGTTTTTTCTTTTTTCTTTTTGATGTTGAGTTGTATGAGTTCTTTATACATTTTGGATGTTACCCCTTATCAGATGAATATCATTGATGAATATATTCTCCCACACTGTAGGTTACTTTTTATTTTGTTGATGGTATCCATTGCTGCACAGAAGCTTTTTAGTTTGATGTAGTCCTACTTACCCATTTTTTATTTGTTTACCTTGCCTGTGCAGACATGTCCAGAAAAAATTGCTCATGCTTCTAGTCAAGAGATTTTTTACTGTGTTTTCTTCTAAGAGTTTTATGGTTTCATGTCTAACATTTAGATCTTTAATCCATTTCAAATTTACTTTCATGTATGGAGTTAGTAATCCATTTTTATTCTCTTGAATGTAGCTGTCCAGTTTTCCCAACGCCATTTATTAAAGAGACAGTCTTTTCTCCATTGTATATTCATGATTCCTTTATCATACATTAATTGACCATATATGCATGGGTTTATATCTGGGCTCTCTATTCTGTTCAATTAATCTATGCCTGTTCTTGTGCCAGTACCATACTATTTTGATTATTGTAGGTTTGTGGTATACCTTGAAGTCAGGGAGTATAATACCCCCAGCTTTGTTCTTCTTTATCAAGATTCTTTTGGCTACTCAGGGTCTTTTGTGGTTCCATATACATATAAATTTTCAGATTATTTTCACTAGTTCATTGAAAACTGCTAATTGTATTTTGATAGGGATTGCACTGAATCCATAAATTGCTATTGGTAGGATGGCTCTTTGACTATTGGATATTAATTCTTCCTATCCATGAGCATGGATAGGTTTCCCTTTATTTGTGTCTTCTTCAGTGTTTTTCATCAGTGTCCTATAGTTTTCAGAGTACAGGTATTTTGCCAACTTGATTAGGTTTAGTCCTAGGTATTTTATTCTTTTTGATGCAATTGTAAATGAAACTGTTTTCCTAATTTCTCTTTCTGTTAGTTCATTGTTAGTACATAGGAATGCAACAGATTTCTTTATATTGATTTTGTATCTGGCAACTTTGCTGAATCCATTTGTTAGTTCTAATAGTTACTTGGTGGATTCTTTAGGGTTTTCTATATACAATATCATGTCATCTGCTCCCTTGCAATATTTAGATTATACTTATACTATAAAAATTATCTGTTATTTGTCTGCAACTCAAATGTAATTGAGTGTGCTATATTCTATCTGGCAACCCTAACACAGGGCTTCCAAAGTTTCTTTGAATGTTAAAATCCATCAAGTGAGGAGGAAAGGGAGTAGAAAGTCATATGGTTTCAGTTTGAAGTGAGTGGGGAGGAGTTAGTTCAGGTCTAGAAGTCATATGGTTCCAGTTTGAAGTGAGTGGGGAGGAGCTAGTTCAGGTCTTCTGGATAAAGAAGAGGTGGTACATATACACAATGGCATACTATTCAGCCAGGAAAAAGAAAGAAATCCTGTCATTTGAGACAACATGGATGGACTTAGAGGGATGGTATTATGCTAAGTGAAATAATCCAGGTGGAGAAAGACAAATACCATCAGCAGAACATAACAGTATCACAACCACACATAGGAAAATTTGTTTGAAGTGTGGTCTAACTCTGCCCAGAGGAAAAAGCAAATGTACTGATGAACTGCAAGTCAATTTCTGCCATCCCAAGGGCCCATGATAAATGAGCAGTGCTCAGCAATGTGGGATGATGTTTAAGAGGAAAGATTCTAGAATAGGCGAGTTTGAGGGCTTACAGTAAATGACAGATCATGGATGAAAACACTTCAGCCATATGCCTAACCAGTTACAGAGGTAACAGGACTCAAAGTAGGAAACAGAGAAGCTTATGACTAAAAATCAGCTATCATCATCTGTTAATAAAATAATTGCAAGACGATTTGTCCTGCTGCTAGGCTATGACTAAAACAAAAAACAATGCACCAGAAAATGCAAGAATCCATATGTATATGTGTGTGTGTGTATGTGTGTGTATAGACACATAGCATTGCTAAGAATAATTTTACAAAGATGTTCGAACATGTTTGACCATGAATAAAGATCAGAAAATTTCTCTAAGGCTACTAATTTCAGAAAATTGACTAAGATCCAAACGATAAATGGCTGAGAAACACTACAGGTTGTTGAAAAGGTACAAAATTATATTTGAATATTGCTTTAAGCAAATATAAATACCTCTTTAATATAATGGAAAAGTGTGCAAATCTATGTTTCTTAGAATCACACATGTTAGTAGTCAGTCTTCTTCTGCGAAATCTTCATTTTGAACATGAATCCATCGTTCACATACCACTTTTGCTGTGGTGAAAACTTATCAGGAAAATAGAAGAAATAGATAGAAAGCAATAAACCCTGTCAAGAGCATTTGCCTTGAAAATCTAATTCAAAAAGATGACTGAAATATAAGAGCCTTTTCCTTCAAAAAGCAACAAAGATTTCCCTTCTTTTTCTGGTCCTCCCCTTGGTCCTCTGTGGACTTCAGTAGCCATGACAAAAGGAAACAGCACTGATGTGACGGAATTTTTTCTTCTGGGATTTGGCACCCAACACAAGTTTCGGTATGTCCTCTTCGTTGTATTTCTAGTCATCTATGTGACCTCCATGGTGGGTAATGTTGGAATGATCCTACTCATCAAGACAGATTCCAGACTTCAAACACCCATGTACTTTTTCCTACAGCATCTGGCTTTTGTTGATATGTGTTATACCTCTGCCATCACTCCCAAGATGCTGCAAAACTTCATAGTAGAAAATAAATCCATATCCTTCAAGGGCTGTGTAATGCAGTTATTGGTTTATGTAACATTTGCAACCAGTGACTGTTACCTCCTAGCCGCCATGGCAGTGGACCGATATGTTGCCATCTGTAAACCACTTCACTACCCTGTAATCATGTCCCGAGGAGTCTGCATTCAATTGGCATGTGGTTCCTATGTCATAGGCTCCATAAATGCTTCTGTGCACACAGGGTTTACATTTTCTCTGTACTTCTGCAAGTCCAACACCATCAACCACTTTTTCTGTGATGGTCCCCCAATTCTTGCCCTCTCGTGCTCCAACACTGACATCAACATCATGCTACTAATTGTCTTTGTGGGATTTAATTTGATGTTCACTATTCTGGTTGTCATCTTTTCCTACATATATATTCTGGCTGCCATCCTGAAGATGTCTTCTGCCACAGGGAGGAAAAAAGCTTTCTCTACGTGCACCTCCCACCTGACAGCTGTCACCATTTTCTATGGAACCCTATCATACATGTACTTAGAGCCTCATTCTGATAGTTCCCAGGAGAATATGAAAGTGGCCTCCGTATTTTATGGTATTGTGATTCCGATGTTAAACCCGCTGATCTACAGTTTGAGAAATAAGGAAGTAAAAGAAGCTCTAAAAGTGATGGGGAAAATGTTTTAGACTAAACCCAAATTGTTAACTTCAGCACATCACAATCTCCACTAGAGATGTTTGACCACTAATGTTTCTAAAATTGGGAACATGTGCACATCTTAAACTAATGCTGCCTTTTCAAGAGATAAGTTTTTTAAATGTCGAACATATTGTAACATCTCATGGGACTAATTTCCCCTTGAATACTAGTTTGAATATAATTACTACACATGAAAGGATATTACTCCACATGAATATCCCTTAAATATATTACTACACATGAAAAAGTGCTTTATAGAAAGTACTTAAAATATTAAGATATATACTTTACAAAATATTTAGCCGTTTCATATATTTCAGATATGTTCTTAAAGACTAGAAACCCCAATTTGTGTATAATCAATGTAAAATTTGAAGTTCATTATTTTCCATTCATTTAAAAATTTCCCTAAATTTTCTGCAAAGTGTCTTTTCATATATTCTGTTCCAATTATTACATAAACCTGGAAGTAAAGTAAATGTTCTGCTCTGAAAAGCACCTTATGACTGAGGCTTTACATTCTAATATTCCCATTGTTAGATTCTCTAGCCCTTGAAATTTGTATTTCTTATGTGATGTTATAACTTATTTTTGTCAGTAGTTACTGACTTTATCCTGAATTCATGTCTTGAATAAGATAAAGAAAGTTCAAGAAACATTTTCTATATATACAAATTTTTCAATCATACCTCAATAAAGCTAAGGAAGAAATGATGAAACAAAGAAAATCTTAGTAATGTGGGGAAATCTAAGTGGCCAAACTGGAAATAGGGTGCAAAATGAAGAATCACATAGTACTCTGCATTCAATACTGATATGGAAGAAATCACAAAAGAAATGAGCTCTGTGATAAATCAACAAAACCAGCAAAATTGCTGCAGCTTACATAAAGGAGGAAGCAATTTATCTGTGTTCTGTGACCTCAGAATGATTAGCGATTGTTACCACTCACCCAAGACAGTACCTTCCTTTCTCACATTATACAGAGTATAATGGCCCAGTGTTAGAGGATCCTACATTATTTCATAAAACAACAACTACGCATTAGGCTGTTTAGACCCAACCTAGCTAGACTGAGACAAGATGAAAATATTGACCCATTCTTGATTGGATCAGTACTTTGTGCACCCATTCACTTTTTTACTTGCGATTTCAAGCATGCGCTGAGGGCCAAGTATAGAATCAGTGGGGGGCCGTAGTTAAATCAGATGGTATCTCTAATAGGAGATTTAGGAAGCATCTGACTTACTCAAAAAAAAACAAGAAAAAGAAGGTGGAGGAGTGGGAGGTGAGGAAGGGAAGCACTAAGAGGAATGAAAGCGAGAGGAAGAGGAAGATGGACGGGTTGGAGAAGGGGTAGGAAAAGAGAAGACGACATTGTTACCCAGGGAAAGGGAGGGATTGAGATGAAGGACTCACTCTAGGATTCACAGACTGGAATACCAGCCCAGGAGCCGCAGACAACCAACTGAAAGAGTAGCTGAAGACCAGACAAGTGAATCCTGAGCAAATATCCATGAAGCAGAAGCCCTAAGATCAGCCATCAAGAGGAAACCCTCCTAAAAAGAAAGAGAACTCAAGAATAAAAATGAATGAATTGTTGATACACAAAACACTTCAATGAATGCCCAGGGAATTAAGATGAATGAAAATAACCAATGCCAAAGGTTATAGACTGTATGGTTGCATTTGCATAACATATTTGATAACTGAAAATATTTTAGAAATGGAAATTAGTGGTATCCATGGGTTAGGGATAGATTGAGAAGGGAAGAGAGAAGGAGGGGGGAAGGTTGGGACGGACATCATTATAAAAAAGCAATGCAGGAAATCTTTATGATTTGGAAACTGTTTAGTATCATGACTGTGGTGTTGAGTACAGAAACCTACACAGGTCAAGCATTTTATAGAACTTTATACAAACATACACACAAAATGAGTAGTAGTCAAACTGGTGATGCCTGGATAAGATCATCGATGGGATGCATCAATGTCAATATTCTGGTTGTGATATTACAATGTAGTTCTGCAAAATGTCACCTTTGGGTGTGTGGAGGGGTGTATGGATTTCTGTTGCTGCTGTAATGAATGTAGGAGTTAAAGCTGATTCATACTACCACAGGTATATATATGAGAAACACTCAAATTTAACCTCTGTAAACACACTGATGATTTGTATTTTGCTCATGATTGTATCCTCATCATCTAATAATATTCAGTGCTCTTTAATTCTTACTGAAGGCAGGAAGAGAGATAAACACAGAAAACTTAAGTGTACTCACTAAAATTAGAAAGAATACCAGCTACAGCCTGTACACCTAACTGTTCTCATACCAGCCTATGTTTTGGAAGGGCTCTTTGGGTCCAGTAACTATCATGAAAGGGTATTGTTCATGCTGCTAATATTTAGTTTCCAAATACTCCTAGAGGTCCAAAGTACACGTTAATTCCAAATTCCTCTAGAGATTGGAAAGGATTGGGCAAGTCCCAAAGCTCCCATCATCAATTACACTGTTAGAGTACCCAGTGGCCAAAGTCTCCACACAAGCACTATGATAGAGGCTCAATTAGGCAACCAAAAATTGAACACAGTGATTAGCAAGATGGCTAACTTTATAGAAAATATCAGTCTAGACCAGGATTAAAGAAAATGTAGCATCTCACAAAAAAAGTGTAGAACAAGAATGACATGGACAAGAGAACACCCACAGAGTAGAAAGATGAAGAATCTAACATCCTTTATGGGTATTGATGAACCATACAAAATATAGCTGGTTTTCTATCCATTAACAATTCTCTTATTCCCTACTAAAACAACTCCTATTTTGTAAGGAAGGTGATGAAGCCAGGAAGAGACATTTTACTTCTTAGCTTCCATTGTAGCCAGGGTGACATGTATTTTAGTTTTCATTCCTAGGATATGGCCTTGGGTGAAGGCACTGTATGTGGGGAGTTCTGTGGTGAAGAATCAAACTTACCAAAAGGGAAGTCTGCCCCTTGCCTTCACCTACTGGGAGGCGATCTCTAAACCCTGGAGAGCCCTTCCAAATAGGAGTCTCTTTATTACCTGGAGGCCTGGGGCACTGAACAGTCTAACGAAGTAATACATGATGGCAGATTTGGGTCATGCCCTATCAGTTCCAACCTCAAGAGGAACTTGCCACTAACAATATACCCTGAACCTCCTGGAGAGGATGAGAATCGCAGATCAGCCAGATGAGCTATCTGTCCTACAGCCCTAAATGGAACTGTGGACACCACAGGCTCAGCTAAGCACCCCTAGTTGGCGATACTCCACGAGTATTGCCACGTGGGGGGTTGTGCACCGCATCTACCCAACATGCATCAGTGAGGATGATGGAAGCTTCCTGATTGAAATACTCATAAGTTCACCCTGTGTATTTCTTCCTTTGCCTGCTTCTAATTTGTATATTTTTGTTGTAATAAAAATAAAATGCCATGGTAAAGTTTCTGGTGAGAACCCTCTTGTGGGTTGCAGACTGCCCACATCTCCTTGCATCTTCACACGGTGAAAAAAGAGATAGATTGCACCTCCTCTCTAAGGGCACGAATCCCATTCATTAGAGATGCACCCTCATGACTTAATCCCTCCAAACACCCCTCCTAACAGCACCACATTGGGACTTAGGATTTCAATAAATGAAGTTTGGGAAACACATACTTTGTGAATTATCAAACCTCAGGAAGATTATGGCGAGACCCCCAAATCTGTAGCCAGCTAAAATGAGAGTGGCTCTGAGGATCCCTGAAATTTCAACTGATGGTCTGAAGGCACATCAGTCCTGTGGGAACTGTTCTCTCAGATGTGCTGTTTGCTTTCTGGGGCCTCTTCTATAAGAGAATGAGTTTATTAGGACTTCAACCTCATGACTTAATCCTTCCAGAGGCCCCACCTAAATTAATACCACCACATTGGGACTTAGGATACACTGTCAACAGATGAAATATCGGGGGCACATACATTCAGTCCATAACACTGATTCATTCTAGTGAATTATCAAACCTGAGGGTGATTGTGGCACAACCCCCAAATCTGTAGCCAGCTAAAACTAAGGGTGGCTCTGGGGATCCCTGAACTTGTGACTGGTGTTCTGAAGTGGCATGAGTAATAATAGGTAGGAATTATTCCCTCAATGTGCTGTTTGCTAAACTTTTTCCGGGGTCTTTCCGAGACAGTGAAGAGAAGGAATATGAAGTGTGGGCTGCAGGAAGACAAAAGCAAGGAAAGGGTTAATAACTTAGCTGGCGTTCACTCTGGGAACTGGAACTCAATCCACAGGGGACTTTGATGAACTATGTAGAATGTCCCACAAAATTGTCCCTTTGAAGAACAAGAGGTTGACACAATTATTCATGTCTCCCCATTGCTCAAGGGCTACCCAAGATCATCCAGGGCTTCTGAGATATTCCTGAGGAAGAGAAGCAGAGAGATTCCACAGGAAACCGGCCGCTAGTTGCACAGACAATGCCGTCCACCTCATATGCACTAAGTCAGGTACCTGGGGAGACAGTGCAAGGCAGAGATTTCTGCTCCTCTATGTAACACGTTCCCAGCCAATAAGATGTAAGCAGGAGTTTTCTGGATTGGGGGACAGCTTTTGTTTTCCTCATGAAGAACAGATATGTGGTTGTCACCCTCCCCTCATGTACCTTTTTTGTGTGTGTGCTTTAAAAAGGAATGTGATGTCTTACACTAATAGACATGTAAGATTGTGAGGCAACTAGCTTATGTGTAAGTCAAGCCAATTACAAAATACAAGTCTTAAAGCCCAAATATTTAGATGAAAGAAAATACAAGTCCCAGTCTTTGTGAACCAACGTGTGTTTGGTTTTCCTCTACTCTCAGGAACCCATCCTAACCTAGACACAGATCGTGTAATAAGCAATGCTGGATTTCGGTTCACCAGCCTTTGACACTAACTCTCCTTCATGGGTGTGCTTGTTAATCAGAAAGCTTCAGACCTGGAACCTGGCCTTCTCCTTTGACTGGTTACCTTAAAGGTGTAACGTAGCAGCTTTAGAGCCAAATACTTCTCAAAATCTCTTATCCTACACACTGTCACCTGAAATATTCTGAGGGCATAAATGGAACCAGAGAAATGGTGTTTTTATCCAGAACTGATTTTTAAATGTTATGTTTTTGGAAAACAAGAAAGAAGGAATTAAAGGTAAAATTTTTCTTCAAATAGTCAGTTATAATAAAAAGTTGATTCAATTAGCAACTCTGTCACACTGGGGACATATGCCCTTAAACATATACTAGTTTTCCATCTCGCTTTTGCAGATAGTCAAGTATTTTACTGGTTATGGTGACAAAGTCAACTTTTGAGACACAAACACGCATTCTTAGGCATATTAAAACTTGTTCAACTTGATTTAGAGCAAGAAAACTTTTAAAAAGGAGATTTCTATAACAAGGCAACACACACACACACACACAGAGTTCCTAATGACAGTAAACACGAATTAAATTTATCCTTACTACATAGTTTAAATGTTCTGCAGAAGGAAATAAATCCTGAACATTGTTTATTCCAATTCCTCCTCAGCCCCTAGAAACTCAGATTCTCAGTGGAGCAGCTATTGATCCCTTAGGCCCCGACTATAAACTCCCTAATTAGAAGGAACCATACAGAGAGACCTCAGTTGGTGATCAGCCTGCACCAGTTGCACAAAGAGCATCTGGAGACAACTCTGGTGTAAGTAAAACAAAGCAAATTCCACTTATGCAAAAGCAGACATGTATCATCCAGTGCATACTGAAAATGGTGGAGCAAAGGGGTTAGAATCAAGGTTGTGGGATGGTCCCCACCCAAGACCACAGCAATCACTTCATCCCTGGTAATGTGATGGAAATTTGAAAAATAAAACGCTGTTACTATATACTGTACCTGAAGGTTTCAGTACCCCAAACCCTATGCTATGTATATCTTCTGTGTGTTGTTTCTGCAACATTTTGCTCAGGATGACTTTCGGCTTTTTTTTTTTTTAAGTTTTTGGATAATACTGCAGCTTCACTGCTTTGATCTGCAGGAATCTGAAGGAATCCGGTCTGTTCCTATTTGGGATTTTACTTTGTTTCTGCCAGGTTGCTAAGTTATTCACAAGCCCGCACAATTCGCTGTGAATTACTTATATAACAATGCAAATTTAAACCCAAACCCATGTGAATTCAGGGTGGTCGTTACCAGTTCTTAGATGGAACATTTGTGTGCGTGTGTGCCAAAGCAGGAGACGTTTTCTCTCAGGGCACTTTTTCTAAGCCATTATTTATGAGATTGTATGTTTGAGTCCTTATGCCCTCAGCATACTGAGAAGGTGTTTATTTTAACCCGGGGTCTGTGTCTGCCGTAGTGTCAGAAGCCCTCCAGCAGCCGCATGTCCCCTCAGGGCCAGCGCTCTGCTTGGCCGGTTCCCTCTCCGGCCTCAGTGCCGGGCCCCTCCTTCCCTGCTCAGGAGCCTCGCAGGCCTCCTGAACATCCTTGTCATACTTCACCCAGCATGTTCTGGTGTTTTCCACCAACCAGTTTCTCATTATCTTTTGTATTCTACTGCATGGAGGGAGGGATGAATGTGATTTTCAAAAGTAATTCTTGCCACCTTCTCAATGGTTTTTAATGACCCCCCAAAGGGAAAAATTGCCACTCAAGTTATAATAAAGAAAATGGGATTCAGATTCTGAAAGCAATTACCAATGGGAAATTCTCAGAAACTATTTTGTTAAAGGCACTATCACTGGCATTGTTATCAGCACCCTAAAAACAGTAAATAGAACATTCATTTCAGAGTAAAATTTCTGGGAAAATATTAGTCTTAATTTTGGGGCGAGATTCGACATATAAAATTTGATCCTGTTATTTTTCCATCCACATCCTCACATACGGTTGTCCTTTGACAGTGTTATGACAGTGATGTTGCAAGAACTTCTTTAAATGTTTAACTTTGATTAAGGCCCAGAATGACAAATATTACAATATTATAATATTACACAATCTATAGGAAAAACAAAACAATGCCATTGAAATATATAAATTAAGCTATCTTTTTTGCAGAATAATGCATTCTGAATGATACAAAGATTCACACTCACAAGACTCCGTTCTTTCCTGAGCAGTCTCCGAATTACCATGCCTCAGGAGACTAAGGGTCCCTCAGGAACAGGCAAAGCATGACTGCAGGCAGTGGAACATTTCCCGGGCAGTACTTAGATTATACTTATACTACACAAATTATGCTGTTTATCTGCATTTCAAATTTAACTGAGTGTGCTGTATTCTATCTGGCAACACTAACACATAGCTTCCAAATATCTAAACTTCATACTGAAGATCAGTATCCAAGTAGCATGTGAGGAAAAAAGAGAATGGAAAGTCTATGGTTCCAGACTGAAAGGAGCAGGGAGATGCTGGGTCAAGACTACACGTAGCAGTCAGAACTTTTACCCACGTTCCATCAGCAGAACATGTATCCCAACCACACATGAAGAAGTCTGGTTGGAGGTGGTCTGTCTCTGTCCAGAAGAAAAGACAAGTGTATGGATGCAAGTCAACTTCTGCACATTCTGATGTATGAGCAGTGCTCAGCAATGTGGAATAGTGTTTAAGAGTAAAGATTCTAGAATAGGGGAGGTTGAGGGCTTGCAGTACATGACAGACCATGGATGAAAACACCACAGCTGTACACCAAACCAGGTACAGAGGTAGAAGGACTCAAAGTAGAGAACAAATTTAGGATTTAACATAAGCCATTATTATCTATGAATAGATTGGTCACATGATTTGTCCAGCTGCTAGGCTCTAACTTAAAAGAAAAACATACCCATGGTAAATGCAAGGCTGGATCCAGATAATGAATGGCTGAGAAACACTACAGGCAGTTGAAAACGTATAAAGTCATATTTGAATATTGTTTTAAGAAATAGGGAACCTGTTTAAAATACTGGAAACCTGTGGGAAGCTATGTTTCTTAGAATCACACATATTTATAGTCATTGTTCTTCTATGAAATCATCATTTTCAAACTGAGTCCATGGCTCACCTACCACTTTTGCTGCGGTAGTTATTTATCAAGCAAATAAAATACTTGGAAAGCACTAAACCCTGTGGTGAGTGTTTGTGATGAAAATATAATTCAGAAAGGACTGAAATATAAAAACCTTTTCCCTTCAAGAAGTCACAAATATCTCCCCGCCTTTTTTTTTTTTGCATCCTCCCCTTGTTCCACTGTGGACTTCAGTAGCCATGACAGAAGGAAACAGCACTGACGTGACGGAATTTTTTCTCCTGGGATTTGCTACACAACACAAGTTTCGATATGTCCTCTTCGTTGTATTTCTAGTCATCTACGTGACCTCCGTGGTGGGTAATGTTGGAATGATCCTACTCATCAAGACAGATTCCAGACTTCAAACACCTATGTACTTTTTCCTACAGCATCTGGCTTTTGTTGATATGTGCTATACCTCCGCTATCACTCCCAAGATGCTACAAAACTTCGTAGTAGAAAATAAATCCATATCCTTCAAAAGCTGTGTAATGCAATTATTGGTTTATGCAACATTTGCAACCACTGACCCTTACCTCCTAGCTGCTATGGCAGTGGACCGATATGTTGCCATCTGTAAACCACTTCACTACCCTGTAATCATGTCCCAAAGAGTGTGCATGCAGTTGGTATGTGGGTCCTATGTCACTGGCTTCATAAACGCTTCTGTGCACACAGGGTTTACATTTTCTCTGTACTTCTGCAAGTCCAATACTATCAATCACTTTTTCTGTGATGGTCCCCCAATTCTTGCCCTCTCGTGCTCCAGCATTGATGTCAATATCATACTAATAACTGTCTTTGTGGGATTTAACTTGATGTTCACTGTGTTGGTCGTCATCTTTTCCTACACGTATATCCTCGCCACCATCCTGCAGATGTCTTCCGCCACAGGGAGGAGAAAAGCCTTCTCCACGTGTGCCTCCCACCTGACAGCTGTCACCATTTTCTGTGGAACCCTATGTTACATGTATGTGCAGCCTCATTCAGATAATTCTGAGGAGAACATGAAAGTGGCCTCCGTATTTTATGGTATTGTGATTCCGATGTTGAACCCACTGATTTATAGTTTGAGAAATAAGGAGGTAAAGGAAGCTCTAAAATTAATGGGGAAAGGTTCTTGTAGATCAGACCCAAATTGTTAAAATTTGGCATATCACCTCCTCCACTAGAGATTTTGACCACTCTTTATTGTTTCTGAAATTTAGAACATGTGCACGCCTTAAACCAATGCTACCTCTTTTAAATGATGCATTCTCAGTATGCAGGAAATTTTGTAACATCTCATGGGACTAATTTTAATTTTATTGTAATTTGAAAAACATCTAATTCTAATTTTGTATTCCAACATCTAATTCTACCCATAAAGGGTTTTACTGAGATTATTTAAAATACTAAAAAGTATGTATAGACATCATAAGTTATTTAGTTCTTTCAAATGTATTTCAGAGACATACTTAAAGACTAGACAACTCTGTTTTGTATATAATCATTATTAAAATAGAAGTTCACTCTTTTCCATTCATTTTAACAAGGTCCCTAAATCTTCTACAAAGAGTCTCTTCATATATTCTATTTCAATTACTGCATAAAGCTGAGTGCAAAATAAATGTACAGCTTTGAAAAGCATTGACGATTCAGGCTTTACATTCACATATTCCCATACTAGGTAACATTCTCTAGCACTTGAAAACATTTCTGTTTTATGTAATGTTATTACTTATCTTCATCATTCATTACCCTCTTTATTCTGACTCCATCTCTTTATAGTATGATTTCTTGCAAAAGGTAAGGAAACTTCTGGAAATATTTTCTCTCTCTCCAACAGAAATAAAAAATCTAGATCCATCTAGAATATAGACAGATCTAAAAATCTAAATAATGATCACTCATTTATTAAAGATATAACAATCATTTCAGTCCAGACAACTAACTTTAAACTAGGAATAGAGGGAGAAGTTGAACAGAGGCCAAGATCTCTTTTAATCAGAAACATAAACTGTTGACAAAAAAGCTGGAGTAGATATACAGGGAAACTGATGGAAACCCACTCATGAATCTAGAGATGCCATGGGAACTAGCAAAAAGATCAAGTTTCACACCAGACATTCTAGAGAAATTCAAAGAAAATGTACTAATAAAAAGCAAAAGGACTATTCTGCATGGGAAGATAAGTTTTGCAAATACGATATCCTGTATGAATTGTAATGGAGGAGGAAAAATTCACCTGAAGTCAATATAGGAGGACCAGACTCTCCCAGCGAAGAACCTGTCTTCATAAAGGAAGACCCTCAATGGGAAGGGAAGTCCGAGTACCTTAAAGACCAGGACCAGGGGCAATTGCTGAGCGGCCATTGGCAAAGGATGCAGAGAGTGTCCTGAGGCCCTGCAGAGGAAAACAGAACACTAGTGTACAATAGGAGACTAGTGTTAATATACTGTGTCACAACCAGAAATCTGCCAGCAAGGTGACCTTAAGCATTGTCACCACAGAAAAAGAAAAAGAAATAATAATTATGTCAGTTGATGGATATGCTAAGGAGGTTGATTATGGTGATCACTAAGCAATGCACACCTTTATCAAATTATACACCTTAAATATGTACAGATCCCATCAATTATATCTCAGTAAAGCTGGGAGAAAAGGATAAAACAAAGAAAAACTTGCTACATGTTGGGAAGTCTAAGGGGCCTCACTGGAAACAGGGTGCAAAGTGGAGAATGACATAGGACTCTGCATTCAATACTGAGGTGGCAGGAATCCCAAAGGAAACAAGGTCTGTGACAAATCAGCAAGACCAATGCAATCCCTGAGGCGTCTGTGAAGGAGGAAACAGTTGATCTGGGTTTGAATCAGGAATGATTAGCAATTGTTAGCACTTAACCAGGACAGGGCCTTCCTTTCTGATATTATATAGAGTATCAATGGCCCAATATTATACAACCACACATTATTTCATAAACCATCAGCCACACTTTAGTCTGTTTGGCCCAGCCAGGATTGAGAAGAAAAGGAAAATACACCCGCTATCTTGAGTGAATCAGTACCTTGAGCACCCATCCACTGATTTAGCTGCAATTTCAAACATTTACTGAGGGCCCCCTACAATCACTGGGGGCCCATAATTCAATCACACAGTACCTCTAGTTGGAGACTAAGACGCACTTGAGTTAATGCAAAAAATAAAATAAAACACTCCTTTAACAACAAAAAAAGGAGGGATAGAGATACAGGGCTTATTTACACACTAGCAGCCCAGTAGCCAGAGAGAAGGGACTGGAAGGATACTGAAGGCCTGACAAGACAAAGACTAAGCAAATATCCATGAAGCAGAAGCCCAAAGCTCAACAACACTTGTGTGTATCAATTCCCTTGATGAATCTCCAGGGAATTGGTACTGAATGAAAAAAGCCAATCCCAAAGGTTATAGACTATATGGTTCCATTTAAATGACACATTTTAAAGTTGGCAATATTTTAGAATGTAGGACAAAATGTTTTCCTAGGTCAGGGATAAAGGAGGGAAGAAGAATGGAGTGGGGAAGGACGGGTAGAGATGGTTATAAAAAACAATAATAGACAATCCCTGTGGTGTGGAAACTATTCATTAGCTTAACTATGGTGTTGAGTCCAGAAACCTACACATGTCAAACTTATTTTATAGAACTTTATACAAACACACACAGAAAAAGGGTAGTAGTAAAAAGTGATACCTGAATAATATCAGTGGGATGAATCGATGTCAACATCCTGGTTTTGACATGAAGCTATTGTTTTTGCAAAATGTTGTGAATGGGGCTTGTATTGGCTTTCTACTGCTGCTGTAACAAGTTAATTTAAATTCACTTGCCAAATATGATTTATCTTACCAAAGGTATTTATATGGAAGCACTCAAATTTAATCTCTGTAAACACAATGATTTGTGTTTTGATCAGATTGTATCCCCAGCATCTAATAATTTCAGGAATGTACTCAGTGCTCATTAAGTCTTACTGAATGCAAGAAGAGAGATTACACACAGAAAACTTGACTATAGTCACTAAAATTAGAAAGAATACCAGCTACAGTACACTACCAGTAACTGTTCTCATAACAGCCCATGTTTTAGAAGGGCCCTTTGGGTCAGCAACTGTCACAAAAGCGTACTGCTCATGTGGCTGATCTTTACTTCCCAACCTCTCACAGAGGTTCAGAGGTTCAGGATGTACTGTTAGTCTCATGTTCCTGCTGAGGTTGGAACTGATAAGACATGTCTCAAAGCTCCCATTATCAATTACAGTATTAGCCCATCTAGTGGCCTAATCACATCCAGGCAATCACTGTGATGAGTCTCAATTCTTTTTTTTTTTAAGAATACTATGCAAATGCATTTTTATTGTCATTATTTTATTCATAAGACATGTGGTTAGAAATCACCCAAGTTGACAAAATAATGAGATAATGTGTTTGAAAACATTCAATAAAATTTCATTTTCCCGTAGTGTTCACATTTGTTATTCTTTTTATTTTCAATGTTAGTGAATTTTTTTATTGCGGTATTGTTGATATACAATCTTATATTGGTTTCAAGTATACAACACAGTGGTTCAACAGTTACCCAACCCTCACCCCCACTAGTGCAGTTACTATCTATCAACATGCAAAGATGCTACAGAATCATTGACTGTATTCTCCATGCTGTACTACTGTCCCTGTGACCAACTTATATTATGATTGAGAATTTTTGTGCCCCTTTAGATCTCTCAGCATCCCGATCCACCCACCCCAACACCTCCCACAGTATCTATGAGTCTACTGCTGTTTTCTTCATTCTGTTTTGCTTTGTTTTTATATTCCACAAATAAGTGAAATCACCTGCTTTTTGTCTTTCTCTGCCTGGCTTATTTCACTGAGCATAATACGCTCTAGATTCATCCATGTCATTGCAAATGGCAGGATTTCTGTTTTGTGGCTGAATAATATTCATTGTGTATATATATATGTACCACCTCTTGTTTATCCACTCATCTATTGACGGACACAGGTTGCTTCCATACTTTGACTACTGTAAAAAGTGAACAATACACATAGGGTGCATATATCATTTTGAATCAGGAATTTTGTTTCCTTTGGTAAATTTCTAGGACTAGAATTACTGGGTTAAATGGTATTTCTATTTTTGATTTTTTGAGAAACCACACTGCTTTCCACAGCAGTTGTACTGATTTACATTCCCACCAATAGTATAGGAAGGTTCCCATTTCTTCACTTCTTTGCCAACACTTGATACTTCTTGTCTTTCAGATAGCAGCCATTGTAACTGGTGTGATGTGATATCTCATTGTGGATTTGATTTGCATTTTCCTGATGACTAGAAGTGTGGAGCATCTTTTCATGTGCCTTCTAGCCATCTGTATTTCTTCTTTAGATAAATGCCTGATCAGGGCTTGCACCCATTTTTTAATCAGGTTATTTGTTGTTTTGGTGTTGAGGCATATGAATTCTTTGCATATTTTTATGTTAACCCCTTTATTGGGTGAATGAATTGATTACAAATAAATTCTCCCATACTGTGGTATGCCTCTTTGTTCTGCTGTTGGAGTCCTTAGCTGTACAGAAGCTTTTTAGTTGATGTAGTTCCACTTGTTCATTTTTTATTTTTTTCCCTTACCTGAGTAGATGTGTCCAGGATAAAACTGCTCATACTTATGTTCAAGAGATTTTTGCCTATGTTTTCTTATTAGAGTTTTATAGATTCATGGTTTACATTCATGTCTTTGATCCATTTTCGGTTTACTCTTGTGTATGGAGTTAGACAGTAATCCATTTTCATTCTCTTGCATGTATCCGTCCTATTTGCCCAGCATCAGTTATTGAAAAGGCTGTCTTTCTGGATTGTATACTCATGGCTCCTTTATCATATATTGATTGACCATATTTGCACGGGTATAAATCTAAGCTCTCTATTCTATTCCATTGGTCTATGGGTCTGTTTTTGTGCCAGTACCAAACTATTTTTATTACCATAGCTATGAAGTATAGCTTATAGTCAGGGAGCTTAATACTCTTAGCTTTGTTCTTCTTTCTCAGGATGGCTTTAGCCATTGGGGTCTTTTGGATTTCCATGTGAATTTTAGGATTATTTGCACTAGATCATTGAAAACTGCTAATGATATTTTCATACAGATTGCATTGAATCCGTATATTGCTTGGCAGTATTAATTCTTCCTATCCATGAGCACTAAATAGAGTTGCATTTATTTGCGTCTTTAATTTCTCTCATGACTTCTTATAGTTTTGAGAGTATAGCTCTTTCCCCTTTTTGGTTGGGTTTATTCCTAGTGTTGTATTCTTTTTGACGCAATTTGTTTTCCTGATTTCTCTTTCTCCTAGTTCATTGTTTGTAGGTAGGAATGCAACAGGTTTCTTTATATTGATTTGTATCCTGCAACTTTGTTGAATGCAGTTATTAGTTCTAATACTTCTTGGTGGAGTCTTTAGGGTTTTCTATACATAATATCATGTCATCTGCAAATAGTGACACTTAACTTTTTCCTTACATAATTGGATGCCTTTCATCTCTTCGTCTGTCTGATTACCATGGATAGGATCTCCAGTACCGTGATGAATAAAAGTGGAGAGAGTGGACATCCTTATCTTATTCTTGATCTTAGAGGAAAAGATATCAGCTTTTCACTATTAAGTATGAGCTCTGGGTTGGTCATATATGGCCTTTATTATGCTGGGTATATGCCCACCATACCCATTTCGCTGAGAGTTTTTATCATGAATTGATGTTGAATTTTATCAAAAGGAAAAAATTACTACTCCTGATTTATACTCATGAAATTGGGTTTACGATGCTGAAAGCAATTACCAATGGAAAAGTCTCAGAAACTATTTTGTTAGAGGCATTATCACTGGCATTAAATATTTAGCACCCAAAGCACAATGCATAGGACAATATTCATTTAAAGGTAATATTTCTGGGAAAATATTAATCTTAGTTTTGGGGGATATATAGCATATGAAATTTTATCCCATTATGCAGCCACATCTTCACATGCAGTTGCCATTTGACACTTATGATAGGTTTAGAGAACTTATTAAATGCTTAACTTAAATTAATCCTAGAAAGACAAATATTACAATATTCCAGACAATTTATAGAGAACAAAATAATGACAATATATAGAGAACAAAAATAAATACTGTAAGTTAAGCTTTCTTTTTTGCAGAATAATGCATTCTGAATGATACAAAGACTCACACTCACAAGAGTCCCGTCGTCCCTGAGCAGTCTCCAAATTACCATGTCTCAGGAGACTAAAGGTCCCTCGTGAATAGGCAAAGCATGACTGCAGTGACAGTGGAATGAAATAGAGTAGCTGTTGGGATAAATGCATACCCAGCATCTCAGTACAAGTCTTATCACAATAGAAGTTCCCAACCACATAAAATCCAGCAGGGGAAATGAGTTGCTGGCAGGGGGACCTTGCTCTACACAGTCATTCAAGAGCCCAGCCTGAAAGAGAATAAAAAGGCATCACAGGTGTGTCTGCCAGAGTCAGTAAATAAAATACAAGACACTCAATTAAATGTGAATTTCAGATTAACAGTGAGACATGTGTTATGTATTTCCCATATAGTCCTTAGATCATACTTATGCTACAAAAATTATGTTTTCATCTGCAATTCAAATGTAACTGAGTTTGCTGTGTTCTATCTGGCAACCCCAACACATGGCTTCCAAAGTTTCCCTCAATGTCAATATCCAACCAGCAGGTGAGGAAGAAAGGGAGTAGAAAGTCATATGGTTCCCATGTGTAAACAGCAGGGAGGAGCTGGTGGGAGCGTACACATCACATCCAGTACTGCTGCCCACCTTCCATCAGCAGAACATGGTATCACAACCACACGTAAGGAAGTTTGGAAGGAGGGGGTTTAACTCTGCCCAGAAGAAAAGAAAAATGCGTGGATGAGCTGCAGGTCAGTTTCTGCTCATTCTGATATATGAGCCGTGCTCAGCAGTGTGGAATGGTGTTTCAAAGACTCTAGAATATGGGAGTTTGAGGGCTTGCAGTACATGACAAATAATGGATCAAAACAACTCAGCTGTATACCAAACCAGGTACAGAGGTAGCAGGACTCAATGTAGAAAAAAAATTTATGATTTGGCAATAACCCATTATTATCTATTAATAACATTATTATTATATGATTTGTCTTGCTGCTAGGCTCTAATTAAAAAGAAAAATACTCCAATCTGAAATGCAAGACTATCTCTCAGAGGTCTGTGTGTGTATACATACACATATATATATATATATATATATAAAACATTAGAGGATATCAGGCTTGTAAAGATGGAACTGCATGCCAAGAATAGTTGTACAGTGATATTTAAATATATCTGACCATAAATAATGCTCAATCTCTAATTAATGCTACTAATATCAGGAAATTGATCTGGATCAAAATGATGAATGGCTGAGAAACACTACAGGTTGTTGAAAAGGTACAAAATCATAATTGAATATTGTTATAGGCAAATAGGGAACCTGTTTAAAATACTCAACCTGTGGAAAGCTGTGTTTCTTAGAATCACACGTATTTGTAGTCATTCATCTTCTATGAAATCTTCATTTTCAAAAGGAATCCATAGTTCACATACCACTTTTGTTGTGGTAGTTATTTATCAAGAAAAAAGAAGAATACTTGGAAAGCCATAAACTGTTGTGAATGTTGTGCCATGAAAATCTAATTTAAAAAAGAAGACTGAAATGTAAAAGCCCTTTTTCCTTCAAGAAGTCACAGAAATATTTCCCTTCTTTTTGATTCTTCTTTTTGTCCTAGCTAGACTTCAGTAGCCATGACAAAAGGAAATAGCACTGACGTGACTAAATTTTTTCTTCTGGGATTCGGCACCCAAGAAAAGTGTCGGTACTTCATTGTATTTCTAGTCATCTATGTGACCTCCGTGGTGGGTAATGGTGGAATGATCCTACTCATCAACACAGATTCCAGACTTCAGACACCCATGTCCTTTTTCCTACAGCATCTGGCTTTTGTTGATATGTGCTATAGCTCCACTATCACTCCCAAGATGCTACAAAAGCTTCTTAGTAGAAAATAAATCCATATCCTTCAAATGCTGTGTATTGCAATTACTGGTTTATGCAATATTTGCATTTTTTTTTTTTACCTCCTAGCTGCCATGGCAGTGGACAGATATGTTGCCATCTGTAAACCACTTCACTACCCCATAATCATGTCCTGAAGAATCTGCATGCAATTGGTATGTCGTTCCTATGTCATGGGCTCCATAAATGCTTCTGTGCACACAGGGTTTACATTTTCTCTGTACTTCTGCAAGTCCAACACCATCAATCATTTTTTCTGTTATGTTCCCCAGTTCCTGCCCTCTCCGGCTCCAACACTGACATCAACATCGTGCTGCTAACTGTCTTTGTGGGATTTAACTTGATGTTCACTGTGTTGGTCGTCATCTTTTCCTACACGTATATCCTCGCCACCATCCTGCAGATGTCTTCTGCCACAGGGAGGAAAAAAGCCTTCTCCATATGTGCCTCCCACCTGACAGCTGTCACCATTTTCTGTGGAACCCTATGTTGCATGTATGTGCAGCCTCATTCTGATAATTCTGAGGAGACCATGAAAGTGGCCTCCGTATTTTATGGTATCATGATTCCGGTGTTGAACCCACTGATCTATAGTTTGAGAAATAAGGAGGTACTGGAAGCTCTAAAAGTAATGGGAAAAAGTTCTTGTAGATTGGACCCAAATTGATAGAATTCAGCACATCACAGCCTCCACTGGAGATGTTGACCACTCATTAATGTTTCTGTATTTGAGAATATATTCACATTTTCAACAAATGCTACTTGTAGAAATTCATTCTTAATATGCGAGAAATTTTGTAATATGTCATGGGACTAATTATCCTTTCAACATAGTTTGAAAAACATCTAATTCTAGTTCTGCCCGTAAGGCTTTATTGAGATTAGTTAAGATACTAACAAGTAGGTATAGACATCACAAATTTTTTAGTTTTTTCAAATATGTTTCAGATACATTCTTAAAGACTAGAAAACTCTCTTTGGTACATAATCATTACAAAGATTGAAACTCAGAGTTTTCCATTCATTTCAATGAGGTCCCCAAATCATCTACAGTTTCTTCATATGCTTTATATTAATTACTGTAAATATAAAGCTCAATGTAAGGTAAACATACAGCTTTGAAAAGCACTTATGACTCAGGCTGTACATTCACACTTTCACATATCGGTTACATTCTCTAGCACTTGAAAACATTTCTGTTTTATGTAATGTTATGACTTATCTTTCCCATTCATTACCCTCTATACTTGAATCCATCTCTTTCTTGCAAGTTATCTTGCAAAAGGTAAAAAGCTTCTACAAACTTTTTCTCTATCTCCAACAGAGATGGAAAGTCTATGTCTCTCTTCAACAGAGATAGAAAATCTAGATCCATCTAGAATATAGATGAATTTAAAAATCTAAATAATGACCATTCATTTACATTTATTTATGAAAGACATAACAATCATTTTAGTCCAGACAAATAACTTTCAACTAGGAGTATAGTGAGAAGTTGAACAGAGGCCTATTAAATCAGAAACATAAACTGTTAACAAAAAAAGCTGGAGTAGATAGATTGAGGGTAATTGATGGAAACCCATTTGTGAATCTAGAGATACCATGCTAACTAGCAGAAAGAGCAAGTTTCACACCAAAAACACCAGACAGTCTAGTGAAATTCCAAGAAAATGTACTAGGAAAAAGCAAAAGGCATATTGGGCATGGGAAGATACGTTTTCAAATGTGATAACCTGTACGAATTGTGATGGAGGACAAAAAATTCACGTGCAGTCCATATAGGATGACCAGACTCTCACAGCAAAGAATCGGTCTTTATAAAGGAAGACCTATGGGAAGGGAATGTACAAGTATCTTAAAGACCAGGAGCAGGGGCAACTGCTGGACAGTCATTGGCAAAGGACACAGAGGATGTCCTGAGGCCCTGGAGAGGAAAACTGGAGACTAGTGTACAGCATGGGACTATTGTTAAAATACTGTATCATAACTAGAAATTTGCTAAGAGGGTGACTTTAAACATTGTCACTACAAAAAAGAAAGTGATAATTATGTATGTTGATGGATATGTTAATGAGGTTGGTTATAGTGATCATTTTGTAATATACACCTTTATCAAATTATACACCTTAAATATGTACAAATTATATCAATTATACCTCAGTAAAGCTGGGAGAAAATGATAAGACAAAGAAAAACTTAGTACATGTTTGGAAGTCTAAGCGGCCAAACTGGAAATAGGGTGTAAAGTGGAGAATCACATGGTAATCTGCATTCAATACTGAGGTAGAAAAAAATCCCAAAAGGAAATAAGCTCTGTGATAAATCAGCAAGACCAGGGCAATCCCTGAGGCTTCTGTGCAGGAAGAAACAGTTGATCTGGATTCTGAATCAGGAATGATTAGTGATTGTTAGCACTTACCCAAGAGAGGACCTTCCTTTCTGACTATATGGATTAGCAATGGCCAATGCTACATAATCATATATTATTTAGTAAAACATCAGCTACACTTGAGGCTGTTTGGTCTAGCCTGGTTGAATCAGTACTTTGTGCACCCATTCATTGGTTTACCTGCAATTTCAAACATTTACTGAGGGCCTGATATACAGTCACTGTGGGCCCATAATGCTATTAAACAGTACCTCTAGTACAAGATTTAGGATGCATTTGAGTTATGCAAAAAATAAAATAAAAGACTCCTTTTCCAAACAGGGCAGGATGGAGCTATAGGACTTATTTACAAACTAGAATAGAATGGACTGAGAGAATAGACTGGAAGGATACTAAAGGCCAGACAAGACAAAGACGAAGCAAATATCCATGAAGTGGAAGCCCAAAGCTCAACCATCAAGAGGAAACCCTCCTAAGAAGCAAAAGCACTCCAGAATAAAAATGAATGAATTACTGATACACACAACACTTATGAGTATCAATTAAATTCCCTCAATGAAACTCCAGAGAATTACACTGAATGAAAAAAGCCAATCCCAAAGATTATAGACTGTATGTTTCCTTTTAAATGACACATTTGAAAATTGGCAGTATTCTATAATGGAGGACAGATAATGTTTTCCCTCAGTTAGGGATAGAAGAGGGAAGAATCATTCCTGATTAGGAAGAAAGATAGAGGGTAGTGAACAATGGGATAGGGATGTTTATTTTAAAAAAAACAATTACAAGAAAGCCTTGAGACTTGCAAACTATCCATTATCTTGACTGTAGTGTTGAGTCCAGAAACCTATGCATGTCATATAGGACTTTTTAGAAACACACACACAAAATGAGTAGTAGTAAAACTGGTGATACCTGAATAAGATCAGTGAGATGCATCAATGTCAACACCTAAGTTTTGAGCTTAAGCTACAGTTTTGCAAAATGTTATGATTGGGGATTGTATGGGCTTTCTTTTTCTGATGTAACAAGTTAGTTCAAATTCACTGGCTAAATATGATTTATCTTGCCATAGGTATGTATATGAGAAACACTCAAATTTAATCTCTGTAAACATGATTTGTGGTTTCCTCATGCTTGTATCCCCAGCATCTAATACCTTCAGGAATGTACTAATGCTCATTAAGTCTTACTGAATGCAAGAAGAGAATACACAGAGAAAACTTGACTGTAGTCACTAAAATTAGAAAGAATACCAGGTACAGCACACTACCAGTAACTGTTCTCATAACAGCCCATGTTTTAGAAGGGCTCTTTGGGTCAGCAACTATCACAAAAGTATTGCTCATGTGGCTGATCTTTTATTTCCCAGCCTCTCCCGGAGATTCAGGATGTACTGTTAGTCTCATGTGCCTCTGGAAGTTGGAACTGATAGGACACGTCCCAAAGCTCCCATCCATTCCATTGTTAGACCATCCAGTCGCCCAATCACATCCAGACAATCACTATGATAGAGGCTCAATTCTTTTTTTTTTTTAAAGAACACTATTTAAATACATTTTTATTGCCATTATTTTATTTTTATAAGTCATGTGATTAGAATCACCCTAGTTGCCAAAATAATGACATAAAATATTTGAAAGCAACAGAACTTTGTTTTCCCACAGTCTTCACATTTGTGTAAGATTTTCTTCTTTTTTTTAATATGAATGAATTTTCTAATTGAAGTATCATTGATATACAATCTTACGTTGGTTTCAAATATACAACACAGTGGTTCAACAGTTACCCATATTATTAAATCCTCACCCCACTACTGTGGGTACCATCTCTTAACATAGACAGATGCTATAGAATCATTGACTATATACTCAATACTGTTCTACCATCCCTGTGACCAATTTATATTATAACTGAGAATTATTGTAACTCTATATCCCCATCTCTTCCCACCCATCCACTCTAACCCCTTCCCCATGGTAACCACTAGTTACTTCTCAATATCTACAAGTCTATTGCTGTTTTGTTTGTTCTGTTTCATTGTTTTATATTCCACAAATAAGTGAAATTATATGATAGTTGTCTTTCATGGCCTGGCTTATTTCACAGAACATAATACTCTCTAGATCCATCCATGTTGTAGCAAATGGCAGGATTTCTTTTTTTAATGGCTAAATAATATTCCATTGTGTATATATACCACCTCTTCTTTATCCATTCATCTATTGATGGACACTTAGGTTGCATCTATATCTTGGCTATTGCAAACAGTACGGTGATAAACATAGGAGTGCATATATCATCTCAAATCAGGGATTTTGTTTTCTTCAGGCAAATTCCTAGGAGTGGAAATACTGGGTCAAATGGTATTTCTGTTTTGTTTTGTTTTGTTGAGAAATCTCCATACTGCTTTCCACAGTGGTTGTACCAATTTACAATCCCACCAACAGTATACTAGGGTTCCCATTTCCCCACATCTTTGCCAACACTGGTTATTTCTTCTCTTTGGATATTGGTCATTCTAAATGGTGTGACTTGATATCTCACTGTGGTTTTGATTTGTATTTCCCTGATGATAGAAATGTGGGACATCTTTTAATATGCCTACTTGTAATCTGTATTTCTTCTTTGAAGAAATGTCTGTTTAGGTCCTCTGCCCATTTTTTATCAGGTTACTTGTTTTTTTAGTGTTGAGGCCTATGGGTTCTTTATATATTTTGTTTGTTAACCCCTTATCAGATGAATCACCTACAAATATTTTCTTCCATACTGTAGGTTGCCTTTTTGTTCTGATGATGATGCCTTTGCTGTATGGCAGCTTTTTAGTTTGGTCTGGTCCCTCTTGTTCATTTTTTATTTTGTTTCCCTTGCCCAGGGAAATGTATCCAGGAAAAAATTGCTCATATTTATGTTCAACAGATACTTGCTAATGTTTTCTTCTAAGAGTTTTATGGTTTCATGTCTTACTTCAGGTCTTTGATCCATTTCAAATAACTTTTGTGTATGGAGTTAGACAATAGTCCATTTTCATTCTCTTGCATGTATCTGTCTAATCACCTTTTACTGAAGAGGCTGTCTTTTTCCCACTGTGTATTCCTGGCTCCTTTTCCATATATTAATTGACAATATATATGCATGGGTTTATATTTGGGCTCTCTATGCTGTTCCACTGATCTATGGGTCTGGTCTTATGCCAGTACCATAATGTTTTGATTACTGTAACTTTGTAATATAGCTTGATGTCAAGGAACATAATACCTCTATGTTTGTTCTTCTACCTCAGGATAGCTTTAGCTATTGGGGTTTTTGTGGTCCTTATGAATTTTAGGATTATTTACACTCGTTCATTGAAAATTGCTAATGGTACTTTCACAGGAATTGCATTGAATCTGTAAATTGCTTTGGACAGGAGGGCCATTTTGATAGTATTAATCTTCCTATCCATTAGCATGGGATTGATTTCCATGTATTTGTGTCTTCTTTATTTCTATCATGAGTGTCTTATAGTTTTCAGAGTACAGGTCTTTCACCTCCTTGGTTAGGTTTGTTCCTAGGTATTTTACTCTTTTTAATACAGTTGTAAATGAAATTGTTTTCCTGATTTCTCATTCTGTTAGTTCTGTGTTAGTATACAGGAATGCAACAGATTTCTCTGTATTAGTTTTATATCCTGAAATTTTGCTGGATCCAGTTAGTAGTTTCTAATAACTTTTTGGTGGAGTCTTTAGGGTTTTCTATGTATAATATCATGTCATCTGCAAATAGTGACAGTTTAGCTTTTTCCTCATCAGTTTAGATGCCTTTTATCTCTGTCTTGTCTGATTGCCATGGCTAAGATCTCTAGTACTATGTCAAATAAAAATGGTGAGAGTAGAAATCCTTTTCTTGTTCCCAATCTTAGAGGAAAAGTTTTCTACTTTTTGCCATTAAGTAAGAAGTGAGCTGTGGGTTTGTCTGAGATGGCCTTTATAATGTTGAAGGTATGTGCCCTCCATGCCCATTTTGTTGAGAGTTTTTTTTTATGAATGGATGTTGAATTTTGTCAAATGCTTTTTCAGCATCTATTGAAAATATTATGTGGTTTTTATCCTTCTTTTTGTAATGTGGTTTGTGATATTGATTGATTGATAAATATTATAACATCCTTCCATCTCTCTGATAAATTCCACATGGTTGTGATGGGTGATCCTTTTGATGTATTTTGAATTTGGTTTGCTAATATTTTGCTGAGGATTTTTGCATCTGTGTTCATCAGGGATAATAGTCTAGAATTTTCTTTTTATTACAGTGCCTTTGCCTGCTTTTTGTATTAGAGTGATGCTGGCCTCACAGAATGAGTTTGGAACTATTCCCCCTTCTACTTTTTGGAGTACTTTAAGAAGAATCAATATTAGCTCTCCTTTAAATGTTTGGTAGAATTCAGCTGTGAAAACATCTGGTTCTGGGTTTTTGTTTGTTAGGAGTTTCTTGATTACCCATTCAATTTCATTGCTGGTAATTGGTCTATTGAGGTTTTCTGTTTCTTCCTGCGTCAGTCTTGGAAGGTTGTATTTTTCTAGAATTTTTTCCATTTCTTCTAGGTTGTCCAACTTATTGGCATATAGTTTTTCATATAATTCCATACTAATTCTAGGAATTTCTGTGGTATCCATTGTGACTATTCCTTTTTCATTTCTGACTTTGTTTATTGGTGTACTCTATTTTTGTGTGACAGCTGTGGCTAGGGGTTTATCTACTTTGTTTATATTCTCAAAGATCCACCTGTTGGTTTCATAGATTTTTTTTCTATTATTTGATTCTTCTCTATTTTATTTATTTCTGTTCTGATCTTTATTATGTCCTTCCTCCTATTAGTTTTATGCTTCATTTGTTCTTCTTTTTCTAGTTTCTTTAATTGTGAGTTTAGACTGTATATTTGGATTGTACTTGGTTCTTGAGGTTAGCCCATATTGCTATGCACTTCCCTCATAGAACACTTTTGTAGCAAACCACAAATTTTGGACTCTTGAATTTTTGTTTTCATTTGTCTCCATGTATTGCTTGATTTCTGTTTTAATTTGTTCATTGATCCATTGATTATTTAGAAGCATGTTGTTTAGCCTCCATATATATGTAGGGTTTTTGTTTTCTTTGTGTAACTTATTTCAGTTTCATGCCATTGTGGTGAGAGGTTGCCTGATACAATTTCAATATTTTTGAATTTATTGAAGCTCTTTGTTTGCCCTAGTATTGATCTAATCTGGAGAATAGTTTCATGTACACTTGAGGAAAGTGTGTATCCTGCTGCTTTTGGGTGGAATGTTCCATAGTTAACTGTTCAGTCCATCTGATCTAGTTTATTGTTCAGTGCCTCTGTTTCCTTTATTATTTTCTTTCTGGTCAATCTGTCTGTTGATTTGAGTGGTTTGTTAAAGTCTCCAAAAATGAATCTGTTGCCATCTTTTTACCCCTTTAGTTCTGTGAATATTTGTTTTACATATTTAGGTGCTCTTAAGTTGGATGGATAGATATATCCTCTTGTTGGACTGAACCCTTTATCATTATGTAATCTCCTTCTTTATTTCTTGTCTTTCTTTTGAATTGATTTTGTCTGATATGAGTATTGCCACTCATGCTTTTTTCTCCCTATTATTTTCATGAGCTATCTTTTTCTACCTTTCACTTTAGTCTGTGTATCTTTGGGTCTAAAATGAGTCTCCTGTAGGCAGCATATAGATGGGTCTCATCTGTGTCTTTTGGTTGGTGCACTCAGTACATTTACATTTAAATTAGTTATTGATAGGTATGTACTTATTGTCCTTTTATTGTTTTCTGGTTGTTTTTATAGCTCCTCTCTGTTCCTTTCTTCCTCTCTTATACTCTTGACAAATGATGATTTCCCTTAGTTTGATATTGGATTTTTAAAATTTTTTGTCGGTCTACTATAGGCTTTAGGTTTATGATTACTGTAAGGGTCTAGGATAGCTTCCTGACTATACAACACTCTATATTAAGTTGATAATTGCTCTATTTCAAACAAATCTGAAAGTACTTATTTTTCTTTCTTCTTCCTCCTCCACAGTTTATGTATTAGATGTCATAATCTTCACATTTTGTGTATCCCTTGACATATTTTGTTTATAGTTGGTTTTATTATTTTTCTTTTGTTTTAATATCATACTTGGTTGATAAGCAATTGGCCTACTACTTTTACTGTATGTTTATTGTCACTGGTTTGTTGCTATTTAGTCTTAGCAACATTCCCATTTACAGCAGTCCCTTTAGTATATCCTATAATGCTGGTTTAGTGGTTATAAATTTCTTGAGTCTGCATTTATCTGGGAATTGTTTAATCTCTCCCTGAAATATGAGTGATTATCTTGCAGGATAGAGGATTCTTGGTTGAAGGTCCTTCTGTTCCAATACATCATATATGTTATGCCATTCACTTCTGGCCTGTAAAGGTTCAGTCAGCTGAGAGCCTGATGGGGTTTCCCTTATAAGCAATCTCTTTCATCAATAGAGGCTTAATTCTTCAACCAAAATTAGAAGTCAGTGATTAGCCAGATAGCTAATTTTATAGAAAATATTGATCTACACGAAGGTAAAAAAAAATGTGACATCTCAAATAAAAGTTTAGAACAAGAATGACATGGAGAAGAGAATACCCACAGAGCAGAAAGACAAAGAATCTATTTAATATCCCTTAAGGAGATTAACTAGCTATCCAAAATATAGTAGGTTTTCTATCCACTAACAATTCTCCTCTCATTCCTTCCTAAAACAACTCGTGTACTGTGAGGATGGTGATGCACCCAGATAAAGAGACATTTTACTTCTCAGCTTCCATTGTAGCCAGGGTGACCTGCATCTAACTTTGTATTCCTGGGATATGGACTGGGTGAAAGTAATAAAGGTGGGGGGTGCTATAGTGAAGAAATAATCTTACCTGAAGGAAAGTCTGCCCCTTGCCTTCAATTACTGGGTGCTGCTCTCTAAGCCCTGGAGGACTCTTCCAAATAGGAGTCTCTTTGTTACCAGGAGGCCTGGGTGCTGGACAGTCTAACAGTGTAATACATGATGGTAGATTTGGGACAAGCTCTATCACTTCCAACCTCCAGAGGAACTTGTCACTATCAATATATCCTGAGCTTCCTGGAGAGGATGAAAATCAGATCAGCCACATGAGCAATCTGTCCTACAGCCCTAATAGGAACTGTGGACACCACAGCCTCAGCTGAGCCCCCCTGGTTGGTAATACTCCACGAATACTGCCACATGTGGGGCAATGCAGCACATCTACCCAACATGCATCAGTGAGGGTGATGGAAGCTTCACATTTAAAATCCTCGCAGGTTAACCCCATGCATTTCTTCCTTTTCCTGCTTCTAATTTGTATCTTTTTGTTATAATAAAAATAAAATGCCATGGTAAGGTTTCTAGTGAGAGCCCTCTTCTGTGCTGCATCCTGCCCATGTCTCCTTGTATCCTCACATGGTGAAAAAAGAGATAGAGCACTTTCTGGGGCCTCTTCTATAAGGTCATGAATCCCATTCTTAGAGATGCACCCTCATGACTTAATCTTTCCAAACACCCCTCCTAATACCACCTGATTGCAAGTTAGGATGCCAATAGATGAAGTTTGGGGGACACATACAATCAGTCCATAACATTGATTCATTCTAGTGAATTATCAAACCTGACAATGATTGTGGCAAGACTCCCAAATCTGTAGCCAGCCAAAAATGAAGGTGGCTCTGGGGATCCCTGAACTTGCCATTGGTGTTCTGAAGTGACGTAAACCCTATGGGAACCGCAGATATGCTGTTCACTTAACTGTTTCAGGGGTTTTCCCAGGCAGCAGAGAGAAGGAACATGAAATGTGGGCTGCAGGAAGACAAAAGCAAGGAAAGGGTGAGTAACTTAGCTGACTTTCACTGGAGGAACTGGAATTCAATCCACAGGGGACTTTGATGAACTATGTAGAACTATGTAGAATGGCCCACAGAACTGTCCCTCTGAAGAACAAGAGGTTGACAGACTAATTCAGGTCTCCCCATTGCTTGAGGGCTACCCAAGATCATCAGGGCTTCTGAGATATTCCTGAGGCTGAGGAGAGAGATTCTATAGGAAACCTGCCACCATTTGCACAGACAATGCAGTCCACCTCACATGCACTAAGTCAGGTAGCTGGGGAGATTGTGCAAAGCAGAGATTTCTGTTTCTCTATATAACACGTTCCCAGCCAATGAGATGTAAGCAGGGGTCTGCTTGATTTGGGGAAAGCTTTTGTTTTCCTCATGAAGAACATATGTGTGGTTGTCACCCTCCCCTCATGGACCGTTTTATTGTCTGCTTTCAAAGGGAATGTGATGTCTTCCGCTAGTAGACATGTTAGACTGTGGGGCAACCAGCATACGCATAAGTTAAGCAAATCACAAAATATGAGACTCAAATCGAAACTGTTTCCATAAGGAAAAATAAGGCCCCAATTTTGTGAGTCAATGTAAGTTTGGTTTTCCTCTACTGTCAGCGGAACCCGTCTTAACCTAGACACTAATTATGTAGTAGGTAATGTTGGACTTCAGCTCACCAGCCTTGGACACTGACTCTCCTTCCTGGGCGTGGTTCTCCATCAAAAGCTTCAGACCCGGAACCTGGCTTTCTCTTTTTACTGATACCTTAAGAGTGTAACCCTACCAGCTTTAGAGCCAAATACTTCTCAGATTCTCTTATCCCACAGACTGTTACCAAAAAAAGTCTGATAGCACAAACGGAACTGGAGAAAAGGCACTTTTAAGTAGAACTGATTTTTTAAAAGCATACATTTTCAGAAAACAACAAAAAAGGGATCAAATCTAAATTTTTCATCAAATACTAAAATTTAGAACAGTCCAAGTTATAATATAAAATAGATTCAAATAGTAGTAACTCTATTTGTCACATTGGGGACATATACCCTTAAACTTAGACTACCTTCCCATCTCTCTTTTACAGTTAGTCAAGTATTTTAGTGCTTATGGTGGCAAGGTCAACTTTATAGACAAAAATGCACATTCTTAGGCATATTAAAAATTGTCCAACATGATTCATAACAAGAAAACTTAAAAATGTTTTTCTATAACAAGACAACACACACAGAGAGAGTTCCTAATGACAGTAACATGAATTTAATTTATCCTCTTTACAAAGTTTAAGTGAGTTACAGAAAATGACTCTGGAACATCATTTATTCCAATTCCATCTCAGCCCCTGGAAACCCAGATTCTCAGCGGAGCAGCTTGGATCCCTGAGGCCCCAGCTATAAACTCCCTGATTAGAAGGAACCACACAGAGAGACCTTGGTGGGTGATCAGGCTGCACACGCTGCAGACAGAGAATCTGGGGGAAACTCTTGTGTAAGTAAAACAAAGCAAATCCCATTTCTTCAAAAGCCGCCATGTATCAATGCTGTGTGTGTCAGAAACGGTGGAGCAAAAGGGTGAGAATCAAGATCGTAGGGTGTTTCAGCCCAAGACCAGAATAATCCCTTCATCTCTGGTGATGTGACAGAAATTTAAAAAATAAAACCCTTTTACTCTATATTCTGTACCTGAACATTCCAGTACCCCAACACTTGTGGTACTGAAATCTGTGTGTTGTTTCCACAACGTTTTGCTCAGCGTGATTTTTGGCCTTGATTGTTTTTGTTTTTGTTTTTTTAATTTCTGGATTATACTACAGCTTCACTGCTTTGATCTGCAGGAATCTGAAGGAATCTGGTATGTTCTTATTTGGGATTTTACTTTGTTTCTGCCAGGTTGCTAAGTTATTCACAAGCCAGCACAATATACTGTGAATTTCTTATATAACAACACAAATTTAAACCCAAACCCATGTGAATTCAGGGTGGTCGTTACCAGTTCTTAGATGGAACATTTGTGTGCGTGTGTGCCAAAGCACGAGATGTTTCCTCCCAGGGCACTTTTTCTAAGCCATTATTTACTGAGATTGTATGTTTGAGTCCTTATGCTCTCAGCATACCGAGAAAGTGTTTAACCCGGGGTCTGTGTCTGCCGTAGTGTCAGAAGCCCTGTAGCAGCCGCGCGTCCCCTCAGGGCCAGCGCTCTGGTTGGCCGGTTCCTGCTCAGTCCTCAGGGCCGGGCCCCTCCTTCCTTGCTCATGAGCTCCATTGGCCTCCTTAATGATCTTTGTCCAATTTCATCCAGCATGTTCTGGTGCTTTCTACCAACTAGTTTCTCGTTGTCTTTTGTATTCTACTGCATGGAGGGGAAGAATGAATGTGATTTTCAAAAGTAATTCTTCCCACCTTCTCACTGGTTTTGAATGATCCCCCAAAGGGAAAAAATTACCACTCTGGACTGATAAGCATGAAAATGGGACACAGATTCTGAAAGCAATGACCAGAGGAAAATTCACAAAAACTATTTCATTGTTGTCATTATCACTGGCATTAAATTATTAGCACCCTGAGAACAGCTAATATAATAATATTCATTAGAAGGTAAAATTTCTGGAAAAATGTTAATCTTATTTTGGGGGGGGATACTGCATATAAAATTTGATCCTGTTATTTTTGCATCCACACCCTCACATACAGTTGTCCTTTGACACTGTTATATTATGATAGTTATGTTGAAAGAGCTTCCTTAAATGCTTAACTTTGATTAATCCTAGAAAGACAAATATTACAATAGTATAGACAATATATAGGAAGAACAAAAAAATGCCATTGAAATATGTAAGTTAAGCTTTCTTTTTTGCAGAATAATGCATTCTGAATGATACAAAAACTCACACTCACAAGACTGTGCTCTTCCCTAAGCAGTCTCCAAATTACCATGTCTCAGGCGACTAAAAGTCCCTCAGAAACAGGCAAAGCATGACTGCAGTGACAGGGGAATAAAATAGCACTAACTGTTGGGATGAATAAACACCCAGATCTCAGTGACTTATCATAATAGAAGACGCTAATTACATCTGATCCAGTGGAGGAAATGGGTTGCTGGCAGGGGACTCTGCTCCACATAGTCACACAAAGCCCAGCCTCAAGGAGAACAAATAAGTATCACAGGTGCTGTTGACACCAGAGTCAGGAAATAAAAGCACAAAAGGTTCAGTTACCTGTGCATTTCAGATAAACAGTGAGGAATGTGTTAAGTATTTCCCATGAAGTACTTAGATTATACTTATTCTACAAAAATTATATTGTTTATCTGCAATTCAAATCTAACTGAGTGTGCTGCATTCCATCTGGCACCCCTAGCGCATGGCTTCCAAATACTGAAATTTGATACTGAAGATCAGTATCCAGCCAGCAGATGAAGAAAAAGGGAGTAGAAAGTCATATGACTCCAGCTGGAACGGAGCAGGGAGGAGCTGCTTCAAGCCTGCATGTGGCATTCACTGCTTTGCCCATGTTCCATCAGCAGAACATGTATCACAGCCACACATAAGGCAGTTTGGACGGAGGGTGATCTATCTGTGCCCAGTAGAAAAGACCAATGTATTGATGAGCTGCAAGTCAATCTCTGCCATTCCAAGAGCCTATGATAAATAGCAGGGCTCTGCAATATGGAATGGTGTTTAAGAATAAAGTCTCTGGAATAGGAGAGTTCGAGGGTTTTCAGTAAGTATATGACAGATTATGAATAAAAACACCTCAGCTGTATACCTACCCAGGTACAAAGGTAGCAGGACTCAAAGTAGAAAGCAATTTATGATTTAACATAAGTCATCATAATCTATTAATACAAGATGATTTGTCCTACTGCTAGGCCATAACTAAAAAGAAAAATACACCATTGGATATGTAAGACTATCACTCAGAATTCTATGTGGAGATATATATATATGTATATATATAATGAGAGGACGATCTGGATTGTGAAGATGGGACTGCATGCTAAGAATAGTTACCAAGACATTCAAATATATGTGGACAATGTATATCTGAACATTTCTGTAATAAATGTTGTTAATTTCAGGATATTGACAAAGATCAAAGTGATAAATGTCTGAAAAACACCATAGGTTGCTCAAAAGGTACAAAATCATACTTAAATATGGCTTTAAACGAATATGGATACTTGTTTAATATGTTGGAAACATGTTTTAATCTCTGTTTTTTAGAGAAACACATTATTAATAGTGAGTCTTCATGTTGAAAATAAATTCATGGCTCACATGCCACTTTTGCTGTGATAGTTACTTCTTAAGAAAATAGAATACTTGGAGAGCAATGAGTCCTCATGTGAATGTTTGCCATGAAAATCTAATTCAAAACAGGTGACTGAAATGAAAGAACTTTTTTTTCCTTCAAGAAGTCACAAAAATTTCCCTTCCCTTTTGGTCCTCCCCTTGGTCCTCTGTAGACTTCAGTAGCCATGACAAAAGGAAATAGCACTGACGTGATGGAATTTTTTCTTCTGGGATTTGGCACCCAACACAAGTTTCGATATGTCCTCTTCGTTGTATTTCTAGTCATCTATGTGACCTCCGTGGTGGGTAATGTTGGAATGATCCTACTCATCAAAACAGATTCCAGACTTCAGACACCCATGTACTTTTTCCTACAGCATCTGGCTTTTGTTGATATCTGTTATACCTCTGCCATCACTCCCAAGATGCTGCAAAACTTCATAGTAGAAAATAAATCCATATCCTTCAAGGGCTGTGCAATGCAATTATTGGTTTATGTAACATTTGCCACCAGTGACTGTTACCTCCTAGCCACCATGGCAGTGGACCGATATGTTGCCATCTGTAACCCTCTTCACTACCCTGTAATCATGTCCCGAAGAGTCTGCATCCAACTGGTATGTGGTTCCTACCTCATGGGCTCCATAAATGCTTCTGTGCACACAGGGTTTACATTTTCAGTGCATTTCTGCAAGTCCAACACCATCAATCACTTTTACTGTGATGTTCCCCCAATTCTTGCCCTCTCGTGCTCCAACACTGATGTCAACATCATGCTACTGATTGTTTTTGTGGGATTTAATTTGATGTTCACTGTGTTGGTCGTCATCTTTTCCTACATGTATATCCTTGCCACCATCCTGCAGATGTCTTCTGCCACAGGGAGGAAAAAAGCCTTCTCCACGTGTGCCTCCCACCTGACAGCTGTCACCATTTTCTATGGAACCCTATCATACATGTATTTGCAGCCTCATTCTGATAATTCTGAGGAGAACATGAAAGTGGCCTCTATATTTTATGGTATTGTGATTCCAATGTTGAACCCGCTGATCTATAGTTTGAGAAATAAGGAGGTAATAGAGGCTCTAAAAGTAATGGGGAAAAAGTTCTTGTAGATTGGACCCAGATTGTTAAAAATCAGCATATCACAACCTCCACTAGAGATTTTGACCACTCATTAATGTTTCTGAAATTGAGAACATGTTCACACCTTCAATCAACAGTACTTGGAGCAATGCATTCTTAGTATGCTGGAAATTTTGTAACTTCTCATGGGACTAATTTTCCTTTCAGTGTAGTTTGAAAAACATTGTAATTCTAATTCTACTCATAAGGACTTTATTGAGATTATTTTTAAGATACTAACAAGTTGGTATAGACATCACAAATTATTTACTTCTTTCAAATATGTTTCAGATACATTCTTAAAAACTAGAAAACTCTGTTTTGTGGATAGTCATTATTAAAATAGGAGTTCACTGTTTTCCATTCATCTTAACAAGGTCCCTAAATATTCTACAAAGAGTCTCTTCATATGTTCTATTTCAATTACTGCATAAAGCTGAATGTAAAATAAATGTACAGCTTTGAAAAGCACTTATGACTCAGGCTGTACATTCACATATTCCCGCACTAGTTACATTCTCTAGCACTTGAAAACATGTCTGTTTTATGTAACGTTATGACTTATCTTCATCATTCGTTACCCTCTTTATTCTGAATCTATATCTTTCTTGTATGATTTCTTGCAGAAGGTAAGGAAAATTCTAGAAACATTTCCTCTCTCTCCAACAAAGATGGAAAATCTAGATCCATCTAGAATGTAGATGGATTTAAAATTCTAACTAATCACTCATTTAAGAAAGACATAACAACCATTTTAGTCCAGACAAATAATTTTAAATTAGGAATACAGTGAGAAGTTGAAAAGAAGACAAGATCCTTTCAAATCAGAAAGATAAACTGCTGACAAAAAAGCTGGAGTAGATAGTTTGAATGTAAATGATAGAAACCCACTCATGAATCTGGAGATGCTATGGAAACTAGCAGGAAGAAATGTATCACACCAAAAATACAAGACAGTCTAGTGAGATGCCCAGAAAATGTACTAAGTAAAAGCAAAAGGAATTCTGGGCATTGGAAGATAAGTTTTCACATATGATACCCTGTATGAATTCTAAAGGAGGAGAAAAAATTCACCTGAAGTCTTTGTAGGAAGACTAAACTCTCCCAGCAAAGAATCTGTCTTTACACAGTAAGACCTTCTTTGGGAAGGGAAGGTGCAAGTATCTTTAAAGACCAGGAACAGGTACAATTACTGGACAGTCATTGGGAAAGGACACAGAAGATGTCCTGAGGCCCTGGAGAGGAAAACCAGAGATGAGTGTACACTGTGGGACTAGTATTAAAATACTGTATCAGAACTACAAATTTGCTAACAGGGTGTCTTTAAACATTGTTACCACACACAAAAAAAAGTGAGAATTATTTATGTTGATGGGTATGTTAATGAGGCTGATGATAGTGATCATTTTGCAATATACACCTTTATCAAATGATACACCTTAAATACATACAAATTATATCAACTATACCTCATTAAAGCTGGGAAAAAATGATAAGACAAAGAAAAACTTATTACATGTTGGGGAGTCTAAGGGGCCAAACTGGAAATAGGGTGCAAAGTGAAGAATCACATAGGTCTGTGCATTCAATACTGAGGTGGCAGGAATCCCAAAAGGAAATAAGCTCTGTGACAAATCAGCAAGACCAGGGCAATCCCTGAGGCTTCTGTGCAGGAAGAAACAGTTGATCTGGGTTGTGAATAGGGAATGATTAGCATTTGTTAGCAATTTCATAAACCATCAGCTGCACTTTAGACTGTTGGTCCGGCCTGGAGTGACTCAGTATTTTGTGCACCCATTCATTAACTGCAGATTCTAACATTTACTGAGAGCCTGATATACAGTCACTGTGGGCCTGTAATTAGATTAGGCAGTACCTTTAGTACAAGATTTAGGACACACTTGAGTTACTCAAAAAATAAAACAAAATAAAAGACTCCTTTTCCAAATATGAAGTGATGGGTATATAGGTCTTATTTACAAACTGGAATAGCAACCCAGGAGATTTGGGGAGAGTATTTCATACTCTGAGAGAATGGACTGGAAGGATACTGAAGGCCTGACAAGACAAAGACTAAGCAAATTTCCATGAAGCAGAAGCCCAAAGCTCCCCACTGAAAAGTAAAAGCACTCCAGAATAAAAATGAACTACTGATACACGCAACACCCGTGTGTATCAATTAAATTCCCTCGGTGAAACTCCAGGGAATTACACTGAATGAAGCCAATACCCGAGGTTATAGAGTATATGGTTCACTTTAAATGACACTTTTGAAAATGGGCAATATTTTAGAATTGAGGACAGATAATGTTTTCCCTAGGTTAGGGATAGAGGAGGGAGGAAGAATGGAGCAGGGAAGGGTGGGATAGGGATGATTATAAAAAATAAAAAATAAAAAAAACAATAACTAGAAATCCCTGAGGCTTGGAAACTATTCAGTATCCTGATTGTGGTGTTAAGTCCAGAAACCTGTGCATGTCAAAAAATTTATAAAACTTTATAGAAACACACACACAAAATGAGTAGTAGTAAAGCTGAATAAGATCAATGGGATGCATCAATGTCAACACCCAGGTCTTGAGCTTAAGCTATAGTTTTGTAAAATGTTATGATTGGGGATTATATGGGCTTTCTTTTTCTGCTGTAACAAGGTAATTCAAATTCAGTGGCTAAATATGATTTATCTTGCCATAGGGATATATACATATATATGAGAAACACTCAAATTTAATCTCTATAAACACAATGATCGGTAGTTTGCTCACCTAATAATTTCAGGAATATACTCAGTACTTATTAAATATTACTGAAAGCAAGAAGAGAGAATGCACACAGAAAACTTGACTGTAGTCACTAAACTTGGAAAGAATACCAGGTACAGCACACTACCTACCTGTTCTCATAACAGCCCATGTTTTAAAAGGGTTCTTTGGATCAGCAACTATCATTGAAACATATTGCTCATGTGGCTGGTCTTTACTTCCCAGTCTCTCCCTGAGGATCAGGATATACTCTCAGTCTCATGTGCCTCTGGAAGTTGGAACTGATAAAACATGTCCCAAAGCTCCCATCATCAATTACATCATCAGACCATCCACTGGATCACTATGATAGATTCTCAATTCTTTTTTTTAATAAGAATACTATGAAAATGCATTTTTATTGCCATTATATGATTTTCATAAGACATGTGATTAAAAATCACCCTAGCTGACAAAATAATAAGATAATGTATTTGAAAGCATTCAACAAAACTTCATTTTCCTGTAGAGTTCACATTGTTAGATATTCTTTTTATTTTCAATATTAGTAAATTTTTTATTGAAGTATCATTGATATACAATCTTATATTGGTTTCAAATATACAACACAGTGGTTCAATAGTTACCTGTATTATTAAATCCTCACCATGGCTACTGTGGGTACCATCTGTTAACATAGAAGGATGCTACAGAATCTTTGACTATATTTTCCATGCTATCCTACCATCCCCATGACCAACTTATATTAAGATTGAGAATTTTTGTGTCCCTATGTCCCCCTGTTTCTTCCCACCCACACACTCTAACCCCTTCCCCATGGTAACCACTAGTTACTTCTCTATGTCTATGAGTCTACTGCTATTTTATTCATTCTGTTTTATTTGTTTTTATATTCCACAAATAAGTGAAATAATATGGTATATATTTCTTGGCCTGGCTTATTTCACAGAGCATAATACTCTCTAGATCCATCCATGTTGTTGTAAATGGCAGAATTTCTTTTTTTTAATGTCTGAATAATATTCCATTGTGTATATATACCACCTCTTCTTTACCCATTCATCTATTGATAGACACTTAGGTTGCATCCATATCTTGGCTATTGCAAACTGTGCGGTGATAAACATAGGAGTGTATATATCATTTCTGACCAGGGATTTTGTTTCCCTCAGGTAAATTACTAAGAGTGGAACTACTGGGTCAAATGGCATTTCTATTTTTAATTTTTTGAGGAAACTCCGTACTGCTTTCCACAGTGATTATATCAATTTACAGTACCACCAACTGTGTAGATGGATTTCCATTTCTCCACATCCTCTTCAACAGTTGTTATTTCTTGTCTTTTGGATACTGGCCATTCTAAATGATGTAAGGTGATATCTCAGGTGGCTTTGATTTGCATTTCCCTGATGATTAGAAATGTGGAGCATCTTTTCATGTGCCTGCTAGCCTTCTTTATTTCTTCTTTGGAGAAATGTCTATTCAGGTCCTCTGCCCATTTTTTGATTGGGTTATTTGTTTTTTGTTGTTGAGTTGTATGAGTTCTTTATATATTTTGGATGTTAACCTCTTATCAGATGAATTTATTACAAATATATTCCCCCAGACATAGGTTGCTTTTTTGTTCTGCTGATGGTGTCCTTTGCTGTACAGAAGCTGTTTAGTTTAAGGTATTCTCACTTGTTCATATTTTATTTTGTTTCCCTAGCCTGAGAAGATGTGTCCAGTAAAAATTGCTCATACTTATATTCAAGAGATACTTGCCTATGCTTTCTTCTAAGAGTTTTATGGTTTCATGTCTTACATTCAGGTATTTGATCCTTCTAGAGTTTACGTTTGTTTACAGAGTAAGACAGTAATCCACTTTCATTCTCTTGCATGTGTCTATTTTTCCCAGCAAGAGTTATGAAGAGGCTGTCTTTTCCTCACTGGATATTCATGGTTTCTTTATCATGTATTAACTGACCATATATGTGTGGGTTTATATCTGGGCCTTCTATTCTGTTCCATTAATCTATAGGTATGTTCTTGTACCAGTTCCATACTGTTTTGATTATGTTAGCTTTGTAGTATAGCTTGAAGTTGGGACATATAATACCTCTACTTTGTTCTTCTTTCTCAGTGATAGCTTTGGTTATTGAGATCTTTTGGAATTCCATATGAATTTCAGGATTATTTGTTCTAGGTTCATTGAAAAATGCAGTTGGTATTTTGATAAGGATTACATTGATGTGTAAATTGCTTTGTACAAAATGGCCATTTTGATGATATTACTTCTTCCTATTGATGAGCACGAGATAGATTTCCATTTATTTCTGTTTTCTTTTATTTCTCCATGAGTTTCTTGTTTTCAGAGCACAGGTCTTTCACCTACTGGGTTGGTTTATTCCTAGGTATTTTATTCTTTTCATCAGGATGCAAGTGTAAATAGAATTGTTTTCCTGATTTCCTTTCTGCTGTTTTGTTGTAGTATATAGGAATGCAAGAGATTTCTGGGTCTTAATTTTATATCCTGAAACTTTGGTGAATTCAGTTATTAGTTCCAATACCATTTTGGTGTAGTCTTTAGGATTTTCCATGTATGATATCATCTCATCTGCAAATAGTAACACTTTAAATTTTTCCTTACCAATTTAGCTGCCTTTTATCTATTTGTCTTGTCTGATTGCCATGGATAGGACCTCTAGTACTATGTTGAATAAAAATGGTGAGAGTGGACATCCTTGCCTTATTCCTGATCTTAGAGGAAAAGCTTTCAGCTTCTTACCATTAAGTATGATGTCAGCTATGGGTTTCTCATATATGGCCATTTTATACTGAGGTAAGTGCCCTCTACACCCATTTTGTTGAGAGCTTTCTTCATAATGGATATTGAATTTTGTCAAATGCTTTTCAGCCTCTATCAAGATGATCATGTGGTTTTTATCCTTTTTGTTAATGTGGTGTATCATATTGATTGATTATTCCTGAAATAAATCCCAGTTGGTTGTGATGGATGATCCTTTTGGTGTATTCTTTGAATTCTGTTTGCTAATATTTTGTTGGGGATTTTTGCATCTATGTTCATCAGGGATATTGGTCTGGAATTTTCCTTTTTTGTAGTGTCTTTGTCTACTTTTGATATTAGAGTGATGCTGACCTCACAGAATGAGTTTGGAAGTACACCCTCTTCTACTTTTTGGCATACTTTAAGAAGGATTGGTATTAGCTTTTCTTTAAATGTTTGGTAGAATTCAGCTGTGAAGCCATCTAGTCCTGGTTTTGTTGCTGGGTATTGTTTTGATTACCAATTCAATTTCACTGCTATTAATTGGTCTGTTCAGAATTTCTGTTTCTTCCTTGGTCCATCTTAGAAGGTTGTATTTTTCTAGAAATTTGTCCATTTCTTCTAGGTTGTCAAATTTATTCTCATATCATTATTCATACCATTCTCTAATAATTCTTTGTATTTCTGTGGTATCTGTTATGAATATTCTTTTAGTTTTTAATTCTATTTGTTTACTCTCTCTTTTTTGTCATAAGTAAGGCTAGGAGTCTTTCTATATTATTTATTTTCTTAAAGAACAAGCTCTTGGTTTCACTGACTTTTTTCTATTATTTTATTTTTCTCTAGTTAATTTATTTCTGCTCTTATCTTTGTGTCCTTCCCTTCTACTAACTCTGGATTTCATTTCATTTTTTCTTCTTTTTCTAGTTTCTTTAACTGTGAGTGTGTGCTGTTTGAGATTGTTCTTGTTTCTTGAGGTAGCCCTTTATTACTATATACTTCCCTCTTAGAAATGCTTTTGTAGCATCCCACAAATTTGGACTGTTAAATTTTTTTCATTTATCTCCATGCATTGCTTGATTTCTGTTTTAATTTGTTCATTGATCCAGTGATTACTTAGAAGCATGTTGTTTAACCTCCATGCTTTCATATGCTTTTTAGTTTTCTTTGTGTAATGTATTTCTAGTTGAATACCAATGTAGTCTGAGATGTGTTGATACAATTTCAATCTTTTTAATCTATTGAGGCTCTTTTAGTGGCCTAGTATGTGATCTCTTCTGGAGAACATTCCATGTACACCTGAGAAAAATATGTATCATGCTGTTTTTGTATGGAATGGTCTGTAGATATCTGTTATGTCCATCTAATCTAATGTATTGTTCAGGGCCTCTATTTCCTTATTTATTTTCTGTCTCTTTGATCTGTTGATGTGAGTGTTGTGCTAAACTCTCCTAAAATGAGTGCATTGCATTCTGTTTCCCCCTTTAATTCTGTTAGTATGTTTCACATATGTAGGTGCTCCTGTGTCGGGTACATGGATATTTATAATGGTTATATCCTCTTGTTGTACTGACCCCTTTATCATTATGTAATGTCCTTCTTTGTCTCTTCTTACTCTCTCTTTGGAAATCTATTATGTCTGGTATGAGTACTACTACTCCTATTTTGTTCTCCCTATTAGTCGCATGAAATATCTGTGTTTTAGGTCTGAAATGAGTCTCTTGCATGCAGTACATAGATGGATCTTGTTTCTTTATCCATTCTTCCACCCTATGTCTTTTGATTGGTGCATTCAGTCCATTTACGTTCAAGACAATTATTGATAGGTATGTACTTATTGCCATTTTATTAATTGTTGTCTGGTTGTTTTATATCTTCTTGTTCTATTCTTGTTCTTTTATACTCTTATCTCTTTAATTCATGGTTTTCTTTAGTTTTGATATTGCTTCTTTTTTTTAATTTTCTGTGTATTTATTATAGTTTTTACATACGTGGTTATGCTAAGGTTCAAGGATAGCTTCTTGACTATATAACTGTCTTTATTAAGTTGATGATTGATAACACAATTTAAAGTAAGTCTTTTTTTCTTCTTCCTCCTCCAGACTTTCTGAATTAGATGTTATACTCTGCACATTTTGTGTATTCCTTGACTGATCTTGTGTGTACTTGGCTTTACTACCTATGTTTTGCTTTAATTTCATAATTCCGTGGTAAATAATTCTTCTACTACCATTGCTTTGCATTTATTTTCACTAGTGAAAATGATTTAGCCTTAGGAACATTCTTATTAACAGCAGTCCTTTTAACATATCCTGTAATGCTGCTTTAGTGTTTATAAATTCCTCGAGCCTTTGTTTACCTGTGAAATATTTAATCTTCCTTCAAATCTGAATAATACTTATGCTGGATAGATGATTCTTGGATTAAGGTCCTTCTGTTTCAATACACTAAATATTTCATACCATTCTCTTCTTGCCTGTAAAGTTTCTGCTCAGACATCTGCTGAGTGGTTGATTAGGTTTCCCTTTTACATAACCTTTTTTCTCCATAGAGGCTCAATTCTTCAACCAAAATTGGATGTCAGTGATCAGTGATTGGCCAGATGGTTAATTTTATAGAAAATGTTAGTCTAGACCATGCTGAAAGAAAATGTGGCACCTCTCAAACAAAAGTTTAGAACAAAAATGAGGTGGAAAAGAGAATATCCACTGAACAGAAAGACAAAGCTGTACAAAATATAGCAAGTTTTCTATCCATTAACAATTCCCCTCATTCCTTCCTAAAACAAATATGTGTGAGAATTGTGATGAAACTGGATAAAGAGTCATCTCACATCTCAGCTTCCATTGTAACCAGTATGGCATGTATCTTACTTTGTGTTCCAGGGATATAGCCTTGGGTGAAGGTACTGTATGTGTGGGGTGCTGTACTGAAGAGTCGAACTTACCTGAAGGAAAGTCTGTCCCTTCCTTCAGCTACTGAGAAGTGATCCCCAAGCCCTGGAGAGCCCTTCCAAATAGGAGTCTCTTTGTTACCTGGAGGCCTGGGCACTGAACAGTCTAACAGTGTAATACATCATGGGAGAATTGGGACAGACTCTATCACTTCCAACTTCCAGAGGAACATGCCACTAACAATATACCCTGAGCCTCCCAGAGAGGAAGAGAATCACAGATCAGCCACATAAGCAATCCAACAGCCCTAAAAGGATATTTGGACACCAAAGGCTCAGCTGAGCCCCAGGTTGGCAGTACTCCATGTGTACAGCCACGTGTGGGGCAGTGCAGTGCATCTACCCAACATGCATCAGTGAAAACAATGGAAGCTTCATGTTTGAAATCCTCACATGTTCACCCCTTGCATTTCTTCATTTCGCTGCTTCTAATTTATATCTTTTGTTATAATAAAACTAAAGTGCCATAAGGGGATTGAGAGCCTTCTTCTGGGTTGCAGACAGTCCACCTCTCCTTCCATCTTCACATGGTGAAAAAAAGAGCTAGAGCACTTTCTGAGCCTCTTTTATAAACAACAAATCCAGTTTATTAGGGATGCACCCTCCTGACTTAATCACTCCAGAGACCCCACCTAATACCACCACATTGAGACTTAGGATAGACTGGCAATAGGTTAAGTATGGAGAACACATACCATCAGTCCATAACATTGATTCATTTCAGTGAATTATCAAACCTGAGAATGATTGTGGTGAGACCCCCAAATCTGTAGCCAGCTAAAAATTAGGATGGCTCTGGGGATCCCTGAAATTTCAACAGATATTCTGAAGGCACAGCAGTTCTATGGGAACTATTACCTCAGATGCAATGTTTGCTAAACTTTTTCAGGGGTTTTCCCAGGCAGCAGAGAGAAGGAACATGAAGCATGGGCTGCAGAAACACAAAAGCAAGGAACAGGTGAATAACTTGGCTGATTTCTACCCTGAGAACTGGAATTCAACCCACAGGGGACTTTGATGAACTATGTAGAATGTCCCACAAAATTGTCCCTTTGAAGAACAAGAGGTTGACACAATTATTCACACCTCCCCATTGCTTGAGGGCTACCCAAGATCATCAGGGCTTCTGAGATATTCCTGAGGCAGAGAAGCAGAGAGATTCCACAGGAAGCCCGCCACTAGTTGCACAGACAATGCCGTCCACCTCACATGCACTAAGTCAGGTAACTGGGGAGATTGTGCAAAGCAGAGATTTCTGCTTCTGTATATAACACATTCCCAGCCAATAAGATGTAAGCAGGAGTTTGCTGGATTTGGAGAAAGCTTTTGTTTTCCTCATGAAGAACATATATGTGTTTGTCACCCTCCCCTCATGCACCTTTTTTTGTGTATGTGTGCTTTGAGAAAGAATGTGATGTCTTGTACTAGTAGACATGTAAGACTGTGAGGCAACTAGCCTATGTGTAAGTCAAGCCATTCACCAAATACAAGTTGTAAAGCCCAAATATTTTGATGAAGGAAAATGTACATCCCAGTTTTTCTGAGTCAGTATATGTTTGGTTTTCCTCTACTATCAGGAACCCATCCTAATCTAGACATTGATCAGCTAATAAGTAATGTTGGATTCAGTTCACCAACCTTTGACACCAGTTCTCCTTTATGGGTGTGCTTGTTAATCAGAAAGCTTCACACCTGGAACCTGGCCTTCTCCTTTCACTGGTTATTACCTTAAAGGTGTAGCCTAGCAGCTGTAGAGCCAAATACTTCTCAAAATCTCTTATCCCGCACACTGTTAGGTGAAATTGTCTGAGGGAATAAAAGGAACCAGAGAAATGTTGTCTTTATACAGAACTGATTTCTAATTTGTTTAAATGTTACACTTATAGAAAACAAGAAAGAAGGAATCAAGAGTAAATTATTTCTTCAAATAGTCAAAGTTAAAATGAAAAATAGATTCAAATTAACAACTCTGTTTATCACACTAGGAACATATGCCCTTAAATTTAGACTAGCTTCCCATCTCTCTTTGGCACATAGTCAAGTATTTTACCAGTTATGGTGACAATGTCAACTTTATAGACATAAAGGCATATTCTGAGGCATATTAAAAATTGTACAACCTGATTCATAACAAGAACACTTTTAAAAAGGAGTTTTTCTATAACAAGGCAACACAACACACAGAGTTCCTAATGACAGTAAACATGAATTCAATTTATCCTTACTACAAAGTTTAACTGAACTGCAGTAGAAAATAAATCCTGAACATTGTTTATTCCAATTCCTCCTCAGCCCTAGAAACTCATATTCTCAATGGAGCAGCTAATGACCCCTTAGGCCCCGACTATAAACTCCCTAATTAGAAGGAACCGCACAGAGAGACCTTGGTGGGTGATCAGCCTGCACCAGTTGCGCAAACAGAACCTGGAGACAAATCTGGTGTGAGTAAAGCAAATCCCATTTCTTCAAAAGCCTCCCAGTACCTTCCCAGTGTGTGTTGGAAATGGTGGAACAAAAGGGTGAGAATCAAGATTGTAGGGTGTTTCACACCAAGACCAGAGTAATCCCTTCATCTCTGGTGATGTAATGGAAATTTAAAAAATAAAACCCTATTGCTCTATATTTTGTACCTCAAGGTTCCAGTACCCCAAACCCTCTGCTATTGAAATCTTATGTGTGTTGTTTCTGCAACATTTTGCTCAGGATGACTTTTGCCTTTTTTTTTTTGTTTTTGAATTATACTACAGCTTCACTGCTTTGATCTGCAGGAATCTGAAGGAATCCGGTCTGTTCCTATTTGGGATTTTACTTTGTTTCTGCCAGGTTGCTAAGTTATTCACAAACCCGCACAATTTCCTGTGAATTTCTTATCTAGTTAGCAATGCAAATTTAAACCCAAAGTCACGTGAATTCAGGGTGGTCGTTACCAGTTCTTAGATGGAACATTTGTGTGCGTGTGTGCCAAAGCAAGAGATGTTTTCTCTCAGGGCACTTTTTCTAAGCCATTATTTACTGAGATTGTATGTTTGAGTCCTTATGCTCTCAGCATACCAAGTGTTTCATCTGGGGTCTGTGTCTCCCGTAGTGTCAGAAGCCCTCCAGCAGCCACATGTCCCCTCAGGGCCAGCGCTCTGCTTGGCCGGTTCCCTCTCCGGCCTCAGTGCCGGGCCCCTCCTTCCCTGCTCAGGAGCTCCGTAGGCCTCCTGAACAATCCTTGTCATACTTCACCCAGCATGTTCTGGTGTTTTCTACCAACTAGTTGCTCATTGTCTTTTATATTCTACTGCATGGAGGGGAGGGATGAATGTGATTTCCAAAAGTAATTCTTCCCATCTTCTCACTGGTTTTGAATGATCCCCCAAAAGGAAAAAATTACCACTCTTGATTTATACTCAAGAAAATGGGATTCAGATTCTGAAAGCAATTACCAATGGAAAATTCTCAGAAACTATTTTGTTAAAGGCATTATCACTGGCATTAAATGATTAGCAACCTAACAACAGTGAATATAATAATATTCATTTAAATGTAAATTTTCTGGGAAACATTTATCTTAATTTTGGGGGGATACTACATATAAAATTTGATCCTGTTATTTTGCATCCACACCCTCACATACAGTGGTCCTTTGACACTGTTATGTTATGATAGTTATGCTCCAAGAACTTCCTTAAATGTTTAACTTTGATTAAGGCCCAGAAATTCAAACATTACAATCTTCTAGACAACCTATAGGGAGAATTTTTTAAATGCCATTGAAATTTATAAATTAAGCTTTCTTTTTTTGCAGAATAATGTATTCTGAATGATACAAAGATTCACACTTACAAGACTCCATTCTTCCCTGAGAAGTCTCCAAATTACCATGTCCCAGGAGACTAAAGGTCCTTCAGGAACAGGCAAAGTATGACTGCAGGCAGTGGAATATTTCCTGTGCAGTACTTAGATTATCCTTTACCACAAAAATTATGTTATATATCTGCATTTCAAATTTAACTGAGTGTGCTGTATGCTATTTGGCAACCCTAACACGTGGCTTCCAAATACCTAAATTTCATACTGAAGATCAATATACAACAATCAGTTTGGTTGGAGGTGGTCTATCTCTGTCCAGAAGAAAAGACAAGTGTATGGATGCAAGTCAACTTCTGCACATTCTGATATATGAGCAGTGCTCAGCAATGTGGAATAGTGTTTAAGAGTAAAGACTCTAGAATACGGGAGGTTGAGGGCTTGCAGTACATGACAGACCATGGATGAAAACACCACAGCTGTACACCAAACCAGGTACAGAGGTAGAAGGACTCAAGCAGGAAACAAATTTACTATTTAAAGTAAGCCATTATTATCTATGAATAGATTTATTACATGATTTGTCCAGCTGCTAGGCTCTAACTTAAAAGAAAAACATACCCATGGTAAATGCAAGGCTGAATCTAAATGATAAATGGCTGAGAAACACTACAGGCAGTTGAAAATGTATAGAGTCATATTTGAATATTGTATTAAGCAAATAGGGAACCTGTTCAAAATACTGGAAACCTGTGGAAGCTATGTTTCTTAGAATCACACATATTTATAGTCATTGTTCTACTATGAAATCATTTTCAAACTGAGTCCATGGCACCTACCACTTTTGCTGCGGTAGTTATTTATCAAGCAAATAGAAGAATACTTGGAAAGTACTAAACCCTGTGGTGAGTGGTTGTGATGAAAATGTAATTCAAACAGACTGAAATATAAAACCCTTTTTCCTTCAAGAAGTCATAAATATCTCTCCCTTTTTTTTTTTCTTCTCCTACTCTTGGTCCTCTGTGGACTTCAGTAGCCATGACAGAAGGAAACAGCACTGACGTGATGGAATTTTTTCTCCTGGGATTTGCTACACAACACAAGTTTCGATATGTCCTCTTTGTTGTATTTCTAGTCATCTACGTGACCTCCGTGGTGGGTAACGTTGGAATGATCCTACTCATCAACACAGATTCCAGACTTCAAACACCTATGTACTTTTTCCTACAACATCTGGCTTTTGTTGATATGTGCTATACCTCTGCTATCACTCCCAAGATGCTACAAAACTTCGTAGTAGAAAATAAATCCATATCTTTCGAAGGCTGTGTAATGCAATTATTGATTTATGCAATATTTGCAACCACTGACCCTTACCTCCTAGCCGCTATGGCAGTGGACAGATATGTTGCCATCTGTAAGCCACTTCACTACCCCGTAATCATGTCCCGAAGAGTCTGCATCCAACTGGTGTGTGGTTCCTATGTCATGGGCTCCATAAATGCTTCTGTGCACACAGGGTTTACATTTTCTCTGTACTTCTGCAAGTCCAATACCATCAATCACTTTTTCTGTGATGTTCCCCCAATTCTTGCCCTCTCATGCTCCAACACTGACATCAACATCATGCTACTAACTGTCTTTGTGGGATTTAACTTGATGTTCACTGTGTTGGTCGTCATCTTTTCCTATGTGTATATCCTCGCCACCATCCTGCAGATGTCTTCTGCCACAGGGAGGAAAAAAGCCTTCTCCACGTGTGCCTCCCACCTGACTGCTGTCACCATTTTCTGTGGAACCCTATGTTACATGTATGTGCAGCCTCATTCTGATAATTCTGAGGAGACCATGAAAGTGGCCTCCGTATTTTATGGTATTGTGATTCCGATGTTGAACCCTCTGATCTATAGTTTGAGAAATAAGGAGGTAAAGGAAGCTCTAAAATTAATGGGAAAAAGGTTATTGTAGATTGGACCCAAATTGATAAAATTCAACACATCACCTCCTCCACTAGAGATTTTGACTACTCTTTATTGCTTCTGAAATTTAGAACATGTGCACACCTTAAACCAATGCTACCTCTTTTAAATGACGCACTCTTAGTATGCAGGAAGTTTTGTAATATCTCATGGGACTAATTTTACTTTTAATGTAGTTTGAAAAATATCTAATTCTAATTTTACTTTCTAACATCTAATTCTACCTATAAAGGGCTTTATTGAGATTTTTAAAATACTAACAAGTATGTATAGCTATCATAAGTTATTTAGTTCTTTCAAATGTATTTCAGAGACATACTGAAAGACTAGACAACTCTGTTTTGTATATAATCATTACTAAAACAGTAGTTCACTGTTTTCCATTCATTTTAACAAGGTCCATAACTCTTCTACAAAGAGTCTCTTCATATGTTCTATTTCAATTATTGCAGAAAAATGGGTGCAAAATAAATGTATGGCTTTGAAAAGCACTTATGACTCAGGCTCTACGTTCACATATTCCCTACTAGGTACATTCTCTAGCACTTCAAAAACATTTCTGCTTTATGTAATGATATTACTTATCTTCGTCATTCGTTACCCTCTTTATTCTGAATCCATCTCTTTATTGCATGATTTCTTGCAAAAGGTAAGGAAACTTCTGGAAACATTTTCTCTCTCTCCAATAGAAATAGAAAATCTAGATCCATCTAGAATATAGATAGATCTAAGAATCTAAATAATGATCACTCATTTATTAAAGACATAATAATTGTTTAAGTCCAGACCACTAACTTTAAACTAAGAATACAGGGAAAAGCTGAACAGAGGCCAAGATCTCTTTTAATCAGAAACATAAACTGTTGACAAAAAAGCTGGAATGGATAGACTGAGAGAAAGTGATGGAAACCCACTCATAAATCTAGAGACCATGGAAAATAGCAAAAACAGCAAGTTTCACACCAAAATCACCAGACAGTCTAGTGAAATTCCCAGAAAATGTACAAAGTAAAAGCAAAAGGAATATTGGGTAGGTGACATGTTTTCAAATATGATATTTTGTATGAATTGTAATGGAGGAGGAAAAATTCACCTGAAGTCAATATAGGAGGACCAGACTCTCCCAGCGAAGAACCTGTCTTCATAAAGGAAGACCCTCAATGGGAAGGGAGGTCCAAGTATCTTAAAGACCAGGACCAGGGGCAATTGCTGAGCAGTCATTGGCAAAGGATGCAGAGAGTGTTCTGAGGCCCTGCAGAGGAAAACAGAAGACCAGTGTACAGCATGGGACTAGTGTTAATATACTGTGTCACAACCAGAAATTTGCCAGCAAGGTGACCTTAAATACTGTCACCACAGAAAAAGAAAAAGAAATGATAATTATGTCAGTTGATGGATATGCTAAGGAGGTTGATTATGGTGATCACTAAGCAATGCACACCTTTATCAAATTATACACCTTAAATATTCATGGATCCCATCAATTATATCTCAGTAAAGCTGGGAGAAAAGGATAAAACAAAGAAAAACTTGCCACATGTTGGGAAGTCTAAGGGGCCTAACTGGAAACAGGGTGCGAAGTGGAGAATCACATGGGACTCTGCATTCAATACTGAGGTGGCAGGAATCCCAAAGGAAACAAGGTCTGTGACAAATCAGCAAGACCAGGGCAATCCCTGAGACATCTGTGAAGGAGGAAACAGTTGATCTGGGTTTGAATCAGGAATGATTAGCAATTGTTAGCACTTAACCAGGACAGGGCCTCCCTTTCTAACATTACATAGAGTATCAATGGCCCAATATTATACAATCACACATTATTTCATGAACCATTAGCTACACTTTGGCTGTTTGGCCCAGCCAGGATTGAGAAGAAAAGGAAAATACACCCCCTATCTTGAGTGAATCAATACCTTGAGCACCCATCCATTGATTTAACTGCAATTTCAAACATTTACTGAGGACCAAGTACATTTACTGAGGGCCCCCTACAATCACTGGGGGCCCGTAATTCAATCACACAGTACCTCTAGTTGGAGACTAAGATGCACTTGAGTTACGCAAAAAATAAAATAAAATACTCCTTTTCCAAAAAAATAGGGAGGGATGTAGATACAGGACTAATTTACACACTAGCATCCCAGGAGCCAGAGAGAAGGGACTGGAAGGATACTAAAGGCCTGACAAGACAAAGACTAAGCAAATATCCATGAAGCAGAAGCCCAAAGCTCAACCATCAAGTGAAACCCCCCCCTAAGAAGTAAAAGCACTCCAGAATAAAAATGAAGTCTTATTGAGTGCCAGAAGAGAGAACACACACAGAAAACTGGACTGAAGTCACTAAATATAGAAAGAATACCAGCTACAGTACACTACCAGTAACTGTTCTCATAACAGCCCATGTTTTAGAAGGGCTTTTTGGGTCAGCAACTATCACAAAAGCGTACTGCTCATGTAGCTGATCTTTACTTCCCAGCCTCTCTCAGAGGTTCAGAGGTTCAGGATGTACTGTTAGTCTCATGTGCCTGCTGAGGTTGGAACTGATAGGACACATCCCAAAACTCCCATCATCCAATTACATTAGCCCATCCAGTGGCCTAAACACATCCAGACAATCACTATGACAGAGTCTCAATTCCTTTTTTGTTTAAGAATACTATGCAAATGCATTTTTATTGCCATTATTTTATTTTCATAAGACATGGGGTTAGAAATCACCCTAGTTGACAATATAATGAGATAATGTGTTTGAAAGCAGTTAATAAAACTTCATTTTCTCAGCATTCACATTTGTGTTAGATATTCTTTTTATTTTCAATATTAGTGAATTTTTTTATTGAAGTATCACTAATTTACAATCTTATATTTGTTTCAAGTATACAACACAGTGGTTCAACAGTTACCCAACCCTCACCCCCACTAGTGCAGTTACTATCTATCAACATGCAAAGATGCTACAGAATCATTGACTCTATTCTCCATGCTGTACTACTGTCCCTGTGACCAACTTATGATTGAGAATTTTTGTGCCCCTTTAGATCCCTCAGCCTCCCGATACACCCACCCCAACACCTCCCACATGGTAACGACTAGTCACTTCTCAGTGTCCTTGAGTCTACTGCTGTTTTCTTCGTTCTGCTTTGCTTCATTTTTATATTCCACAAATAAGTGAAATAACTGATTTTTGCCTTTCTCTGCCTGGCTTATTTCACTGAGCATAATACTCTCTAGATCCATCCATGTCATTGCAAATGGCAGGATTTCTTTTTATGGCTGAATAATATTCATTGTGTATATATATATGTACCACCTCTTGTTTATCCACTCAACTATTGATGGACACAGGTTGCTTCTATACTTTGGCTATTGTAAAAAAAAAAAATGCAACAATACACATAGGGTGCATATTTCATTTTGAATCAAAAATTTTGTTTTCTTAGGGCAAATTTCTAGGAGTAGGAGTAGAATTACTGGGTCAAATGGTATTTCTATTTTTAGTTTTTTGAGGAACCTCCATACTGCTTTTCACAGTTGTACTGATTTACCTTCCCACCAATAGTATAGGAAGGTTCCCATTTCTTCACATCTTTACCAACACTTCTTGTCTTTCAGATTGTGACCATTCTAACTGGTGTGATGTGGTATTTCATTGTGGATTTTTGATTTGCATTTCCCTGATGATTAGAAATATGGAGCATCTTTTCATATGCCTGCTAGCCATCTGTATTTCTTCTTTGGATAAATACCTGTTCAGGGTCTCCACCCATTTTTTAAATCAGGTTATTGGTTGTTTTGGTGTTAAGGCATATGAATTCTTTGCATATTTTTTATTCTAACCCCTTTCTCGGATGAATCAATTACAAATATATTCTCCCATAGTGTGGTATGCCTTTCTGTTCTGCTGTTGGAGTCCTTAGCTGTACAGAAGCTTTTTAGTTGATGTAGTTCCACTTGTTCATTTTTATTTTTTTCCCTTGCCTAAGTAGATGTGTCCAGGAAAAATCTGCTCATACTTATGTTCAAGAGATTTTTGCCTATGTTTTCTTCTAAGAGTCTTATAGATTCATGGTTTACATTCATGTCTTTGATACATTTTCAGTTTACTCTTGTGTATGGAGTTAGACAGTAATCCATTTTTATTCTCTTGCATGTATCTGTCCTATTTTCCCAACACCAGTTATTGAAAAGGCTATCTTTCTGCATTGTATATTCATGGCTCCTTTATCATATATTGATTGACCATATTTGCATGGGTATATATCTAAGCTCTTTATATTGTTCAATTGATTTATGGGTCTGCTCTTGTGCCAGTACCATACTATTTTTGTAACTGTAGTTACGAAGTATAGCTTGAAGTCAGGAAACTTAATACTCCTAGCTTTGTTCTTCTTTCTCAGGATGGCTTTAGCCATTGGGGTCTTTTGTATTTCCATGTGAATTTTAGGATTATTTGTGCTAGGTCATTGAAAACTGCTAATGATATTTTCATACAGATTGCACTGAATCTGTATATTGCTTGTCAGTATGGCCATTTTTGACAGTATTAATTCTTCCTATCCATGAGCACTAGATAGAGTTGCATGTATTTGTGTCTTTAATTTCTCTCACGACTTCTTATAGTTTTGAGAGTATGGATCTTTCACCTCTTTGGTTGGGTTTATTCCTAGGTATTTTATACTTATTGATGCAATTGTAAATGGAAGTGTTGCCCTGATTTCTCTTTCTCCTAGTTTGTTGTTTGTAGGTAGAAATGCAACATGTTTCTTTATATTGATTTGTACCCTGCAACTTTGTTGAATGCAGTTATTAGTTCTAATACTTCTTGGTGGAGTCTTTGGGGTTTTCTATAATATCATGTCATCTGCAAATAGTGACACAACTTTTTCCTTACATAACTGGATGCCTTTCATCTCTTTGTCTGATTACCATGGATAGGATCTCCAGTACTGTGTTGAGTAAAATGGAGAGAATGGACATCTTTATCATATTCCTGATCTTAGTGGAAAAGATACCAGCTTTTCACTATTAAGTATATCAGCTCTGGCTTTGTCATATATGGCCTTTATTATGTTGGGTACATACCCTCTATACCCATTTTTCTGAGAGTTTTTATCATGAATTGATGTTGAATTTTGTCAAATGCCTTTTCAGCATCTATTGAGATGATCATGTTGTTGTTATCCTTTTTCTTAATGTGGTGTATGCTATTGATTGATTTATGAATATTATGTCATCTTACATCCCTGGAATTAATCCCAGTTGGTTGTAATGGATGATCCTTTTGATGTATTTTTGAATTCGGTTTGCTAATATTTTGTTGAGGATTTTTGCATGTATGTTCATCAGGAGTACTGGCCTGGAATTTTCTCTTTTTATAGTGTCTTTGTCTAGTTTTGGTATTAGAGTGATTCTGGCCTCACAGAATGAGTTTGGAGGTATTCCCTCTTCTACTTTTTTGGAATACTTTAAGGACTGGTATTAGCTTTTCTTTAAATGTTTGGTAGAATTCAGCTGTGAAGCCATCTGGTACTGGTTTTGTTTCTTAAGAGTGTTTTAATTACCAGTTCAATTTCATTGCTGGTAATTGATTTATTAATAATAAAAGAAAAGAAGATTTTCTGCTTCTTCTTGGGTCAGTTTGGAAGGTTGTATTTTTCTAGAAAGTTGTCCATTTCTTCTAGATAGCCCAATTTATTGTCATATAATTATTCATACTATTCTCAAATAATTCTTTGTATTTCTGTGGTATCTGTTGTGACTAGTTCTTCTAGTTTCTGATTTTGTTTATTTGTGTACTCTCTCATTTTTGTGATAAGTCTGGCTATCCATGTTTTTTATCCATGTTGTTTATCCATGTTGTTTATTTTCTCAAAGAACCAGCTCCTGGTTTCATTGATTTTTTTTTATTGTTTTGTTATTCTCCTATTTATTTCTGCTCTGATCTTTATTATGTTCCTTCATACCTACTTTGGGCTTCATTTGTTCTTCTTTTTCTTGTTTCTTTGATTGTGAGTTTGGACTGTTTCTTTGGAATTGTTCACGTTTATTGAGGTAGGCTTCTCTTGCTACTTACTTTCCCCTTAGAACCACTTTTGCAGCATCTCACAGATTTTGGACTGTTAAATTTTTTGTTTTCATTTGTCTCCATATATTGCTTGATTTCTGTTTTAATTTTCTCATAGATCCATTCATTATTTAGAAGCATGTTGTTTAGCCTTGTGTGTTTATACTTTTTGTTTTCTTTGTGTAATTTCTAGTTTAATACCATTGTGGTCAGAGAAGTTCCTAGATACAATTTCAAACATGCTGAGTTTAATGAGGCCCTCCCTTTGTGTGGCCCATGATTGATCTAATCTGGAGAATGTTCCATTTTTCCCTGAGACAAGTGTGTATCCTGCTCCTTTTGTGTGGAATGTTCTGGAGATATCTGTTATGTCCATCTACTGTATTCTTCAGTGCCTCTGTTTCCTTATTACTGTCTGTCTGTTTGATCTATTGATGTGACTGATGTGTTAAATTATCATAAAATAAACGTGCTGCAATCTATCTACCCTTTAGTTCTATTAGTATTTTTTTTACATATTTAGATCTCCTAAGTTGGGTACATCAATATTTTTAATGGTGATAGTCTCTTGTTGGACTGGCCCTTTTATTTTATGTAATGTCCTTCTTTGTCTCTTGTTGCTCTCTCTGTTTCAAAATCTATTTTGTCTGATACAAGTACTGCTACTCCTGCTTTTTTCTCCCTATTATTTGCATATCTTTTTCAATCCCTTCACTTTTAGTCAATTTTTGGGTCTGAAATGAGTCTCTTGGAGGTACCACATAGATGAGTCTTGTTTCTTTATCTGTTCTGCCACTCTATGTTTTTGATTGATGTATTTTGTCCAGTTACATTTAGGGTGATTATTGATAGGTATGTACTTATTGCCATTTTGTTAATTTTTTTATGGTTGTTTGTGTATCTCCTCTCTGTTCCTTTTTTCCTCCATCATACTCTTCTCTTGTTATTTGATGGATTTCTTTGGTATTGTGATTAGATTTTTTGTTCTTTCTTTCCTTTTTTGTGTATCTATTGTAGAGTTCAGTTTTGTGGCTACCAAAGGTTCAAGAAGAGCTTCCTTACTATCTAACAGTCAATCTTAAATTGCTGATTACTCTATTTCAAACACAATCTAGAAGTACGTTTTTCTTATTATTATTATTATTCCTCCACAGTTTATATATCAGGTGTCATATTCTGCATTTTTTGTGTATCCCTTGACTGATTTTGTGAGTAGTTGATTTAATTTTGTACTTTCTAGGTAATTCATTGATGTACTACCTTTACTGTGGGTTTATTTTCACTGGTGACTGCTATTTAGCCTTAGGAACATTTCCTTCTACAGCAGTCCTTTAACATCTCCTGTAGGGCTCACTTACTGGCGGTGAATTCCTTCAACTTTTGTTTCCCTGAAAATTGTTTAATCTCTGCTTCAAATTTAAATGACTGTCTTGCTGGTTAGAAGATTCTTCATTGGAGGTCTTTCTGTTTCATTACATTAAATATATCATGGCCCTCCCTTCTGGCCTGTAACGTTCTGCTGATAGCCTGATGGGAATTCCTTTAAAAACATCGTTTTTCTCTCTCTGGAGGTTTTCAATACTGTCTTCTCATCTCTGATCTTTGCCATTTTGATTATTATACTTCTTGGTGTTGCCTTCCTGGGGTTCCTTTTGTTAGGTGCTCTCTGAACTTCCATGGCCTGAGTGTCTATTTCCTTCCCCAGACTGGTTAAGTTTTCAATAACTATTTCCTCAAAGAGACTTTCTGTCCCTTAGTCTCCCTCTTCTCTTTTTGATACACCTATTATGTAAATACTGTTCCATTTAGATTGCTCACACAGCTCTCATTATTTTTTCATACCTGGAGATCCTTTTTTCTCTGTTTTTCTGCTTTATTGTTTTCTTGTTCCCCAATTTTCATTCCATTTACAGCTTCTTCAACCTGTGATAATCTTCTATTGAATCCCTCCATTGTATGTTTCATTTCAGATACTGTATTCTTTAACTCTGAGTGATTCTTTTGCAGATCTTTTACCTTTTTGCTGAAGTCCTCCCTGAGACCTTGAATATTTTTCTATAGATCCATGAGGATGGTTATGACTTTTATGTGGAAATTTTTATCAAGATTGGTGATTTCTGTTTCATTCAGCCCTCTTTCTGGTGTTTTGTCTTGTAGTTTTGTTTGGAACATATTCCTCTGTCTCCTCATATTGTCAGTGTTTCTAATTTTCTTCCTGTGGAGTAGTAGCTTTATGAAGGAGATGAACGCTAGTGCCCAGTAGCTCAAAACTCGTTACTTTCCAATGAGGGAGCCCCAGCTGGTAGTGTGCGGTGGGCAGGGCCACCTTTCTTTCTGGCTTGTACTGGTCTGATTCTAGGCAGGCAGTTTGCTTTGGATGCACATTTGCGATCACTGCAGAAGTCTCTGCTGGAGTTGCTGTGGGCCGCCGGGCAGCCCTGTGCCTGGCCTGGAGCAATAGCAAGGGCTGCAGCCTTATGGGATGAGTGGCCTGTTGTGTGGCTCTGCCCAGGCCTGTCACAAAGGACCTGGCACCCAGGGGGAGGAAGGAGCCCCTGCAGGCACTTCCCCATTTAGGCTGAAACAAAGCTGAGAAATCTGGGAAGGTCTCTCTCTGCCTACTCAGCATCAAAATCTGACAATACTGCTGGGCCAAGTGGGTTGTCTGCTGGCTCTGCCTGCAGGGAGGAGCCTTGGGGCTGCGTTGCCAGTGAGGGGGTTGGAGTGTCTGGGACTTCCAAGAATTCCCAACCTGTTTGGCTGAGGGCATGGTGGGGAGGGATTGTCCACCTGCCATTTCTCCTGAGAAAAAAGATCTGTCCAACACTGGCCCCTCCCACTGCTGGGAAGACTTTCAAACTGCCCGTTTGACTTTTGTATGGGGTGGGCGGGGGGAGGCACTGGTGGAGTGCTCCACCAGCAGCATAGATCTCAGCCTCCCCATGTGTTCTGTCTGTCTTTGCTGCCCAGCCCTGCTAATCACTGGAACACCATGTAATGGGGGCTCATGCTCCAGAGAAGATCTCCATGGCCAGGATTCAGCAATCCTGGGCTCCTGTCCCCTCCCCATCTGTTCCTCTTTCTCCTCTCTGTGGGCTAGGGTGGGTGGAGGGCTTGGGTCCCACATGATCGGCTTTGCCACTTTACCCTTTTCAGTGAGGGCTTCTTATCTCCAGGTGTAAGTGGTCTCTTCTGCAATCTTCAGGTCATTTTCAGGTTCAATTGTATTTGCAATACTTTTGTGTTTTAGGTTTTTGGGATGAGGTTTCCACCTTATTTTCCTTCTCTACCACCTTTTTCTCTTCCATCCAAAACCCCATTTTTGTGAGCCAGTGTATATTTGTTTTTCCTCTACTGCCAGTGGAACCCATCCTGACCTAGACACTGATCATGCAATAAGTAATGTTGGATGTCAGTTCACCACACTTTCAACACTAACTTTCCTTCATAGGTTTGCTTGTTGATCAAAAAGCTTCAGACCCAGAACCTGGCTTTCTCCTTTCACTGATTACCTTAAAGGTGTAACCCTAGCAAGTTTAGAGCCAAATACTTCTCAAAATCTCTTATCAAAAGACTGTTACCTGAAATAGAATGATATCATAAGAGGAACTGGAGAAAAGGTATATTTAACCAGAACAGATTTTCAAAATGTATACATTTTCAAAAAACAAGACAGAAAGGAATCAAGGGTAAATTTTTCATCAAATAGTCAGTTGTAATATAAAAGAGATCCAAATAATAGTAACTCTGTCACATTGGGAACATATGCCCTTAAATTTAGACTAGCTTCCCAACTCTCTTCTGCACATAGTCAAGTATTTTAGTGGTTATGGTGACAGAGTCAACTTTCTAGACATAAATGCACATTCTTAGGTATATTAAAAATTGTTCAACCTGATGCATAACAAAAAACTTTTAAAGGGGGGGTTTTCTATATAACAAAGCAACACAGACACACACAAACACACATAGACATGCAGTTCCTAATGAGAGTAACATGATGAAATTTATCCTCTTTACAAAGTTTAAATGAGGTACAGAAAATGACTGCAACATTGTTTATTCCAATTCTGTCTCAACCCCTAGAAACTCAGATTCTCAGCGGAGCAGCTGTTGATCCCTTAGGCCCCAGCTATAAACTCCCTAATTAGAAGGAACCACACAGAGATCTTGGTGAGTGATCAGCCTGCACAAGTCTGAGAAACAGAATCTAGGGAAACCCTGGCGTAAGTAAAACAAAGCAAATCCCATTTCTTCAAAAGCCGCCATGTATCAATGCTATGCATGTTGGAAACGGTGGAGCTAAAGGGTTAGAATCAAGATTGTAGGGTGTTTCAGCCCAAGACCAGAGTAATCCCTCCATCTCTGGTGATAAGATGGAAATGGAAAAAAATAAAACTCTAGTACTCTATATTCCTGAAGATTCCAATACCCCAAACACTATGCTATTGAAATCTTCTCTGTATTGTTTCTGTGATGTTTTGCTCAAGATGACTTTTGGCTTTGTTTTGGGTTTTTTTTTTTTCACTTTTGGGATTATATTTCAGCTTCACTGCTTTGACCTGCAGGAATCTGAAGGAATTTGATATGTTACTATTTGGGGTTTTACTTTGTTTCTACCTGGTAGCTGAGGTATTCACAAGCCAGCACAATTTGCTGTGAATTACATATATAGCAATGCAAATTTAAACCCAAACCCACGTGAATTCAGGGAGGTCGTTACCAGTTCTTAGATGGAACATTTGTGTGCGTGTGTGCCAAAGCACGAGATGTTTCCTCTCAGGGCACCTTTTCTAAGCCATAATTCACTGAGATTGTATGTTTGTGTCCTTATGCTCTCAGCATATCAAGAAAGTGTTTAACCTGGGATCTGTCTCTCCTGTAATGTCAGAAGCCCTCTAGCACCTGCACGTCCCCTCAGGGCCAGCGCTCTGGTTGGCCCATTCCTTCCCAGGCCTCAGTGCCAGGCCCCTCCTTCCCTGCTCAGGAGCCTCGCAGGCCTCCTGAATGATCTTTGCATATTTCATCCATGTTCTGGTGTTTTCTACCAAATAGTTTCTCATTATCTTTTGTATTCTACTGCATGGAGGGGAGGGATGAATGTGATTTTCAAAAGTAATTCTTCCCACCTTCTCACTGGTTTTGAATGATCCCCCAAAAGGAAAAAATTACCACTCTTGATTTATACTCAAGAAAATGGGATTGAGATTCTGAAAGCAATTACCAATGGAAAAGTCTTAGAAACTATTTTGTTAAAGGCATTACCTTTGGCATTAAATATTTAGCACCCGAAGCACAATGTATAGGACAGCATTCATTTAAAGATAAAATTTCTCATAAAATATTAATCTTAGTTTTGGGGGATATACAGCATATAAAATTTGATCCCATTATGCAGCCACACCTTCACATACAGTTGCCATTTGACACTCATGATAGCTTTACAGAACTTATTAAATACTTAACTTTAATTAATTCCAGAAAGAAAAATATTACAATAGTTCAGACAATTTATAGAAAACAAAAAATGACAATATATAGAGAACAAAAATAAATACTATAAGTTAAGCTTTCTTTTTTGCAGAATAATGCATTCTGAATGATACAAAGAGTCACACCTACAAGACTCTGTTCATCCCTGAGCAGTCTCCAAATTACCATGTCTCAGGAGACTGAAGGTCCCTCAGGAACACACAAAGCATGACTGCAGTGACAGTGGAATGAAATAGACTAGCTGTTGGGATAAATGCATACCCAGCATCTCAGTACAAGTCTTATCACAATAGAAGTTCCCAACCACATAAAATCCAGTGGGGGAAAGGGGTTGCTGGCAGGGGGACTTTGCTCTACACAGTCATTCAAGAGCCCAGCCTGAAGGAGAACAAAAAGCATCACAAGCGTGGCTCCCAGAGTCCATAAATAAAATACAAGAGACTGAATTAAATGTGAGTTTTAGATAAACAGTGAGGAATGTGTTAACTATTTCCCATATAGTCCTTAGATTACACTTATACTACAAAAATTATGTTTTCATCTGCAATTCAAATGTAACTGAGTTTGCTGTATTCTATCTGGCAACCCCAACACATGGCTTCCAAAGTTTCCCTCAATGTCAATATCCAACCAGCAGGTGAGGAAGAAAGGGAGTAGAAAGTCATATGGTTCCCATGTGTAAACAGCAGGGAGGAGCTGGTGGGAGCGTACACGTCACATCCAGTACTGCTGCCCACCTTCCATCAGCAGAACGTGGTATCACAACCACACGTAAGGAAGTTTGGAAGGAGGGGGTTTAACTCTGCCCAGAAGAAAAGAAAAATGCGTGGATGAGCTGCAGGTCAGTTTCTGCTCATTCTGATATATGAGCCGTGCTCAGCAGTGTGGAATGGTGTTTCAAAGACTCTAGAATATGGGAGTTTGAGGGCTTGCAGTACATGACAAATAATGGATCAAAACAACTCAGCTGTATACCAAACCAGGTACAGAGGTAGCAGGACTCAATGTAGAAAAAAAATTTATGATTTCACATAACCCATTATTATCTATTAATAGTATTATTACCATATGACTTTTACACCAAACTGGAATGCAAGACTGTCTCTCAGAGGTACATACAGGTATATGTGTAAAATTAGAAGACTATCAGCCTTGTGAAGATGGAGCTGCATGCTAAGGATAGTTGTACAATGATATTTAAATATATATGACCATAAATAAAATTCAGAAAATGTCTCTAATTAATGCTACTAATATCAGAAAATTAATGTGGATCAAAATCATAAATGGATGAGAAACACTATAGGTTGTTGAAAAGGTACAAAGTCATAATTGAATATCGTTCTAAGTAAATAGGGAACCTGTTTAAAATACTGGAAAGCTGTGTTTCTTAGAATCACACATATTTGTATTCTTCTTCTATGAAATCTTCATTTTCAAAATGAAGCCATGGCTCACATACTACTTCTGTTTTGGTAGTTTCTCATCAAGAAAATAGAAGAATACTTGGAAAGCATTAAACCCTGTTCTGAATGTTGTGCCATGAAAATCTAATTCAAAAAGGATGATTGAAATGTAAAAGCCTTTTTTCCTTCAAGAAGACATAAATATTTCCCTTCTTTTTGGTCCTCCTGTTTGTCCTCTGTGGACTTCAGTAGCCATAACAGAAGGAAATAGCACGGACGTGACAGAATTTTTTCTTCTGGGATTTGGCACCCAACACAAGTGTCAGTATGTCCTCTTCGTTGTATTTCTAGTCATCTATGTGACCTCCATGGTGGGTAATGTTGGAATGATCCTACTCATCAACACAGATTCCAGACTTCAGACACCCATGTACTTTTTCCTACAGCATCTGGCTTTTGTTGATATCTGTTATACCTCTGCCATCACTCCCAAGATGCCGCAAAACTTCATAGTAGAAAATAAATCCATATCCTTCAAGGGCTGTGCAATGCAATTATTGGTTTATGCAACATTTGCCACCAGTGACTGTTACCTCCTAGCCACCATGGCAGTGGACCGATATGTTGCCATCTGTAAGCCACTTCACTACCCTGTAATCATGTCCCGAAGAGTCTGCGTCCAACTGGTGTGCGGTTCCTATGTCATGGGCTCCATAAATGCTTCTGTGCACACAGGGTTTACATTTTCTCTGTACTTCTGCAAGTTCAACACCATCAATCACTTTTTCTGTGATGTTCCCCCAATTCTTGCCCTCTCGTGCTCCAACACTGACATCAACATCATGCTACTAACTGTCTTTGTGGGATTTAACTTGATGTTCACTGTGTTGGTCGTCATCTTTTCCTATGTGTATATCCTCGCCACCATCCTGCAGATGTCTTCTGCCACAGGGAGGAAAAAAGCCTTCTCCACGTGTGCCTCCCACCTGACAGCTGTCACCATTTTCTATGGAACCCTATCATACATGTATTTGCAGCCTCATTCTGATAATTCTGAGGAGAACATGAAAGTGGCCTCCGTATTTTATGGTATTATTATACCCATTTTGAACCCACTGATCTATAGTTTGAGAAATAAGGAGGTAAAGGAAGCCCTAAAATTAATGGGGGAAAGGTTCTTGTAGATTGGACCCCAATTGGTAAAATTCAGCACATCAAAGCATCCAGTACTGATGTTTGACTACTGTTTACTGTTTATTAAATTGGACACATGTTCACATCTTATACGATGCTACCTCTTTCAATAGAAAAGTCTTTTAATGCAGGAAATATAGTAACATCTTGTGAGACTAATTTCCCCATGAGTATATTTGAGAAACATCTAATACTGCTCATGAAGAAGGGCTGGAAATTATTTTAAATATTATTATTTTATAGTATAGACTTCACATAGTATTTGTTTCACATATATTTCAGATACATTCTTAATTAGAATACCCCAATTTTGTATATAATCAATATTGCAATATAAGTTAAATATTTTCCAATCATTTGAGCCAGTTCCCTAAATTGTCTACATAGAAACTCTTCATATATTCTGTTTCAATTATTGCATAAACCTGAATGTAATATAAATATATTGCTTTAAAAAGCACCTTATGACTCAGGCTCTACATTCTAATATTCCCTTATTAGTTACATTCTCTAGCACTTGAAAATATTTCTTTCTTATGTGATTTAATGACTTATTTTTGTCATTAGTTACCCTCTTCATTCTGGATCCATCTGTATCTTGCATAAGGTAGAGTAATTCTGGGAACATTTTCTATATCTCTCTCCAACAGAGATAGAAAATCTAGACAGTAGATGACCTACAAACTGAAACAGTTGGCATTTATAAAAGGTATGCCAATTATTTTAGTTCAGATAAATAACTTTAAACAACAGTCTAACATGAGAACTGAATGGACACCAAGATCTTTTTAAAGCAGAAAAACTGTTGACAAAAAAAGTTTTATTAGACAGATTGAGGTTACGTGATATAAATCCCAAAACGAATCTAGAGATGCCATGCAAACAAGCAGAAAGAGCAAGTCACACCCCAAAATAACACCAGACAATCTAATGAACTGTCCAAAAAATACTCTTAATTAACAGCAGGAAAAGTGCACAAGAGAAGAAGTAAGTTTTTCAAATATGATATCTTGTATGAATTCTAAAGAAGGAAAAAAATTCACCTGAAGTTAATGTAGGATGACCAGACTCTCCCAGCAAAGAGCCTGTCTTTATACAGGAAGACCTTCCATGGGAAGGGAGGTCCAAGTATCTTTGAAGACCAGGACCAGGGGCAATTACTGGGCAGTAATTGGCAAAGGACACAGAGGATGTCCTGAGGCCCTGGAGAGGAAAACTGAAGACTATTGTACAGCATGGGACTATTGTTAAAATACTGTATCACAACTAGAAATTTACTAACAGGGCAACCTTAAGCACTGTCACCACAAAAAAAGAAGAAAAACAAAGAAAATGTTAATTATGTAAGTTGATGGATATGTTAGTGAGGTTGATTATGGTGACCATTTAGCAATGCACACCTTAATCATATTATATACTTTAAATATGTACAAATTCTATCAATTAAACCTCAATAAAGCTTGGAGAAAATGATAAAACAAAGAAAAACTTAGTACATGTTGGGAAGTCTAAGGGGCCCAACTGGAAACAGGGTGCAAAGTGGAGAATCCCATAGGACTGTGCATTCAATACTGAGGTGACTGGAATCCCAAAAGGATATAAGCTTTGTGACAAATCATGAGACCAGGGCAATCCCTGAGGCTTCTGTGAAGGAGGAAACAGTTTATATGGGTTTGAATCGGGAATGATTAGCGATTGCTAGCATTTATCCAAGACAGAGCCTTCCCTTCTGATGTTGTATGGCATAGCAATGGCCCAGTGTTAAACAACCACACATTATTTCATGAACCATCAGCTATACTCTAGGCTGTCTGGCCCAGCATGGACAGAGAAGAGGACAATATACCCCTAATCTTGACTGAATCCATACTTTGTGTACCCATTCATTCATTTACCTGCAATTTCAAACATTTACGATGACCTGGTATACAATCACTGGGGACCCCTAATTTAATCAAACAGTACCTCTAGTACAAGATTTAGGACACGCTGTAGTTACTCAAAGAAAAAAGAAGTCTCTGTTTCCAAAAAGGGAGAGATTAAGATGTACGACATTTACAGAGTAGACTAGCAGCCAGCATATGAGAAGGAATAATTGAATCACCAAAGTATGAGTCTTGACTTCAAAACTATTTTAATGAAGGAAATATAAGTACCTGTTTTTGTGAGCCAAAATTGGATTTTCTAGGAACCCATTTGTAACTGAGACACTGCTCATGCAGTAATTTACATTGGATGATAATTCAAACCAGCACTTTCCAAGTACTGCTCCTTCATGAGTATGTTTAATCAAAAGTTTCAGACACCTAATCTAGCTTTTCCCTTACTCATTAACCTAAAGATTTAACCCCAGCGGCTTTATGATCAAACACTTCTCAAAATGTTTTATCCCACAGATTCTTACCTCATAAAGGTCTGATGGTATAAAGTGCAACTGGAGGAAATGGTATCTTTATCCAGGACTAAGCTTTAAAATAATAGGTTTAGATAATAAGAAAGAAGGAATCGATAGTAAATTTCTTCTTCAAATAAATAAACATTAGCCAAAGTTATAATATAAAATATGTTCAAATAATAACAACTCTCTTTGCCAACTGGGGACATATGCCCCTAAATTTAGACTAGCTTTGCACCCCTCTTTTGCAGATAGGTATTTTACTGGTTATGGTGAGAAGGTCAACTTTCTAGACCTAAACACAGTTTCTTGGACATATTAAAAATTGTTCAACCTGATTCATAACAAGAAAACTTCCAGAAAGGAGATTTTCTACAATAAGGCAGCACACACACACAAGTTCCTAATGACAGTAACATGAATTAAATGTATCCTCTCTACAAACATTAAATGAGTTATAGAAAATAACTCCTGAACATTGTTTATTCCAATTTCTTCTCACAATTCCTTCTCAGCCCCTAAAATCTCACATTCTCAAAGGAGCAATTCCTGATCCCTTAGGCCACAGCTATAAACTCCACAATTAGAAGGAACCACACAGAGACCTTAGTGAGCAATCAACCTGCACCAGTTCCAGAAAGACAATCTGGGATCAACTCTGGTGTAAGTAAAACAAAGCAAATCCCATTTTTTCAAAAGCTGCCATGTACCATCCCAGTGTGTGCTGGAAATGGTGGAGCAAAAGGGTCAGAACCAAAATTCTAGGATGTTTTACCCCAAGACCAGGAGGAATCACTTCATCCTTGGTGATGTAGCCAAAATGGAGTGAGGGAACAGAACTGGGCTTAGTGTTGCCTAGAAAGGATATGAATGAACAATGATTGATAGATTGAAAGAATGAATGAATATTAGATACTGTTAGTGTATTTCACATGTGCTATCATGACTGGGTTCTGAGTGCCCATTCAATGCTTGGCCCTGTGCTGGGAATTTTAAAATTTAAAGTCGCATCACTTTAAGTCACATCATTACAATGCAGTCCTTACTTCATTCTCTTCCTCTTCCTTTTTAAAACAAGGCTATTTTAAAAAGAAAATTAAGTGAAGTTTATAAGTTTAAAGACTTTCTCTCCCAACTCCCATGCCGAAGGATGACGTGAAAAGTTTGCTGGGAATCCTTTCTGAGTTTTTTCACAAATGAATGAAGAAAATGAGAAAAAGAGGGAGTTGAGAGTGAAGGGAAGTTTTGTTTTTAAAATAATCTACACTTTTATATTCTGCAACTTGCCTTGCTTCCTTAACATTATGATATGGACACCTTTCCTTAAGAGTATATATTTATCTCATGCTTTTTGAACTATGTATTGATCCATAGTACAAATTTACTCTGATTTATTTAACTCTATTTCCAAACTGTTGCTATTATAAAGAGGGTTAGAGTATCATCACTTTATAATTCTGCAATCCCCATTTTGTAGATGATGAAACTGAGGCTGAGGGAGTTTACAGCCTTTGTCTCTGTGAAGTGGTGGGATCGGAATTAAAACCCAGGTCAGCCCATTTCCTTGCCCTGCCCAGTGCCGAATATAAGTGAAACTTCAGAAACAGGCTTCCAAATACTCAGGTACTTGGATGTGCGTGCGTCTGTGTGTGTGTGTGTGTGTGTGTGTGTGTGTGTGTGTGCGCGCGCGCATGTGCTCGTTGTATCCCACAGACTGGTTTTCTCTCTTGAAAACTGCCACCTATATGTCATATTTTATTTGAATTCAGAATGATTAAATTGATATGTAATGTTATGATCCTATCAAGATTTTAGTTTAAGTGCACCCCTGACCAATTCTACTGTCCTTTGACAAATGCTTTTTCCCACTGGATGGAAGCCTCCTTGAGAAGGTTGAGGATTTCAACTTTTTTACAGCAAATTTACCTGAAGAGGCACTTTATACAAACCCAATGGCCCTTAGCCCTCTGCTCAATGGAAGAGAATTGTTTCCTGTTCCATCAGAGAGTTATTCCACTCGGTTTATTTCACAAGTTATTTGAAAGAGCCAGATTGCCCAAGAATCATCAACAACAGGTTTTGTTAGCTATATTCCCCACTCCTAAAGGCACATTCTTATCTAAAACTGACCATCTTATCTATGAACTGCAGCTTTGCCTGGCATTACTTACATCGAAGTAAAGGAGCCCTCTGCTGATGTATCGGAGAGATGGTTTTTCTTTGGGAGAAATTTCCATTATTGCACAATATTTAGGGTGTATAAAAATATATTTAAAATAATGCAACAACCATTCATATAGCCACCATCAAACTTCTGCAGCTTATCAGAGTTCATTTGAGAAATTTATCCATGGAGATGTTATACCACTTACTGAATTTCCACTGATTTATTCAATAGTTTTATATTGTTTTCTATGATCAACATAGAATGCTATAAACATTCTTGTGTGTATAACTATATATGTATTGTATATTAACACATATACTTATATGTGTATGTATACACATGTGTGTACATCCTTCTCCACGTGTCAAGAATTTCTCTGGAATATGTACCTACAACAGAAATTCTAGATCATAATATGGCATATATTTGTCTTTCATTAATGTTTCTAAATTTGTCTCCAACATGACTGTGCTAATTTACCTTCTGACCAGAAATATGTAACTCCATATTCTCACCAAAATGTTGCAGTTTAGACCAAGGACTGTAAACATATATGAAGTATTAATACACAATTACCTGATACTAGTGAGGTGTGTATGACCAAATTTCCATTGGTCATTTAGGTTTTCTCTTCTCTAATTATATTGATTATACTTTTTATGGATTTTTCCCTTTGGGTAATTTATAGAAATGATTACATGTTTTGGATTCAAATTCTTTGACATTTATGCATATTGCAAACTAATTTACCTGGGCAAATTTCCAGTCAGTATTGAGTCTTTTCTCTTTTTGAGTCATCTAAAAATGTTTTCTCTATTGAGTCATCTAAAAATGTTGGTATTTTTAATGCAAATATAGTTGACTTTTCAATGTTTTGTGCATTCGTGTCTTGTAAGTTTTTTTCTGCATATGTAAGTCACAGATATTTTGTTATGTTTTACTCTCAAAGCTTTACCACTTAATCTTCAATTCATTTGGAAATGATTTTGTAAACTGTAAAGTAGCAATATATTAATTTTTCATATATATAAGTATACTGTAGCACCACAATTTAATGGACTGTTTTTCGTTGATGTGCATGCTACTGATTTCATGCATCAAGTTTCCATGAACTTGTGGGACTGTTTATCATTTCTTTTTATCAGTTCCATTGATCTTTCTTTCTGTCCACCCTCACAGTAGTACCATTCTGTCTTTATTATTATCTCTTTTAATAAGTTCTGACAGCTGGTCAGGTAAGTTCTCATCTTATTTTCCTTTAAAATTATCTTAGCTATTTTTAGCTCTTTCCCTTCCATATAAATTTTGGAATGAGTTTGTCAAAGTATACATAAAATTCTCTCAAGAACTGGATTGGAATTACATTGAATTTATAGATTGATATGAGGGAAAATGTAATGTTTACAATAATGAGCTCCATTCCAAGATCCTGGTCTATGTTTTGGTTCTCTTTAAGCCTTTAAACGAAGTTGTATTTTTTTCAATAAGGATCATGGACATTCTTGCTTAAATTTATGTCTAGGTACTTCATTTTTGCTGTTCTAAGTATAAATTTTTAAATAACATTTCTTAATTATTGCTCATGAACAAAAATGCAATTGATTTTTATATATTAAACTTGTATTAAGTAACTTTACTAGGTTCACTAAGTATTTATTTTTCAATTCTCTAGGATTTTCTGTAGAGATAATTACCTTGTCTAAAAATATAATAATAGTGTTTCTTCCTTTATAATCATTTTATCTTTTATTTCTCCTGTTTGTCATTTTGTCCTGCTAGGACTTCCATTAAAATATTGAATGGATTCCATCATAACAGGCATTCCTGTCCTATTCCTTAGTCTATAGGCACTGCCTCTCATGATTTAAGAATAATAATTGGTCCAGCAATGTGTGGAAGCAACCTAACATGCTCAGCTCTGCCCTTATTCTCAGGAGCAGTCAGCCTGCTGAAGCTCTTGTTCCCCTGCATTCCAGAGGCATTTCCAACAGTGTGCAAGAAGCATGCCACAGCCACTGCCACCAAGACTGCATGGATAAGCCTGTCCCCTTACAGTGCTCATTGGCAACAAGTAACTTGATAATAAATGTTAAGTCTTACCCTAGGTAACTAAAGATGATATTATGGTCTCCATATATGCACTATCTCTATGTCTCAACTTGTCCAAACTCTGGAAAAGGAAGAGAATAGCTATTTCATAGGGGCCTCTCTGGGACCCTCACAACTGTTTGTGTAATACATGGATGGATTCGGTTAATGAATGTGTATTTTTTAAAGCTTTTTGCATCTATATTCGCAGATGAGGTTGGTTCTAATCTTCATCTCTCATATTTTACTTATTTTGGTTTCTATGTTATATTGACATGAATTGGAGAATGGTCTTTATTGTGATTTTCAGGAAAGTTTATATTTTAGAATTAGTTGTTCTATAGATTTTTGATAGAACTTTCCTATTACATAATGGGGCCAAGTGCTTGTGTGGCTAAATTTTATAACAAGTAAAACCATTTAATGGTTTTAAAATACTTAAATATTTCACATGCACACACACACACCCCAATTACTATCCACTTAGTCTGCTTTTTCCTAAAAACAAAAATTGGTTAAATACAAAATAGCTACTTTCAAAATGATCTGTATGGTATAAGATATTATAGTTCAACAAATACCATGTACTAGGAACCCAGTAGAAGAAATAAAATGAATTTTATTATTATGTTTTACTCTTCTGGATAAATGAGAGCTATAGGCAGGAATGGACTTTATTCATAATCATTTTTCAAAAGAATAAACCCTAAGGCAAAAAATGATGAATTATTATTTCAAATTTAAGGATTTCTGATCTATAATAGGTATCATAGACCAAGTTAATAGATGACAGGAGGTGATTAAATCTTTGTCAACAACAAAATATTCAAATCTAGATAAAAAGAGCATCCATCCATAAACTAACTCCTATGTAGGAAAAAAAAACATGAACAGGCACTTTACAGGAAAATAGAATCCTAAAATTGTAAAAAGAATATGAGACAATGATCAAACTCATTTCATATTAGAAAAATAAACAAACATGAGATATCACATTACCCTTATTTTCCTAACCAAAAAAAAAAATATTTAAAAAATACTGATGTTCTCAAAGAAGTGAGGATAGGAACCCCATAAACATTCAGTAGGAGTGTACACTGGTGTATCCATTATGGAAAGTGATATGTGGAAACCTGATCAACTTAAAATGTGTACATACCCTCAGACACCAAATTTTTCTCCCTGGTAATATACCCTACAAAAAGGTCCTGAGTTATTTGTAATGAGAACAAGTTGGAGGCATCTAATATCCATCACTAGGAAAACACAGGTAAATTCTGATGGATGAATACCACAGATCAGTGTTTTTCAGTGCTTAGTCTCAGAACCAATACCAGTCTTAGACTCTGTTTCCACTCTATGATTCAATAACTACCAAAGGTGGGATTGAGCATTTAAACTATACAGAATTTTGACAATGCTGATAGTTTACTGTTTTTTACAAAAATATTAGTACACAACATATTCAAATTTTACAAAGAAAATGATCCTTCGCCATACTTTGAAACACTTCCACAAAAGACTGCACTAGGGCATGACTCCATCATGGAGTTAATAAAGGGTCAAAAGAATAAGATGAAAACATAGAGATAAATTAGAACATGATCACATAGAACTCTGTGGCTAAGATTTTCATACATTATAATTTGTATTTATGCAAATGGATAGATTAAAATATATACAGCATAAGGAAAGTATGGTTATTAAAAATGTATTTTCATATGTTTCTTTTCATATGTTTTTAATTGATATATTTATGAAATGACAGTCACTCTGAGAACACAGCTCCAGGTCATAGCAACTTACCCAAACTTCAGATCAGTTGTCTAACTCAGATGCCAGGTTTCAACCTTTAAATGCCAAGTCAATTATGTCACACAAAATCTCCTCCTACCCTACTCTGAAACCAAATATGATATCATTTACTATTCCAGAATCAGTTAAAGGACCACAGTGGTCTTAGCTTTCTCTCTACCCTTCTTTCTTTGTACTTTTTCAGCTGATATATAATCTTCACAGCCATAGAACAGAACAATGGCACTGAGCTGACTGAATTTATTCTCCTGGGATTTGCTGGTGAACACAAGTCCTGGCATATCTTCTTCATAGTATTTCTGTTGATCTATGTGGCCAGCCTCGTGGGTAATATCGGGATGATCCTACTCATCAAGATCGATTCTTGCCTTCACACCCCCATGTACTTTTTCCTCCAACACTTGGCATTTGTTGATCTCTGCTACACCTCTGCTATCATTCCTAAGATGATGCAAAACTTCATACAGAAGAAACAATCCATCTCATTCATAGGATGTATGATGCAGTTACTAGTCTACGGGGCTCTTGCCACAGCTGACTGCTACATCCTGGCTGCCATGGCAGCAGACCGTTATGTGGCCATCTGTAACCCCCTCCGCTACCCAACAGTCATGTCCCAGAGAGTCTGCATGCAACTCTTACTTGGTTCATACCTGGTAGGCTGCCTGAATGCCTCTGTTAACACAGGTTTTCTTTTCTCACTGAGCTTTTGCAAATCCAACAAAATTAACCACTTTTTCTGTGATGAACCCCCAATTCTTGCCCTCTCATGCTCCAATGTTTACTTCAATACCACGCTTCTCACTGCATTTGTGGGGTTTAACCTGACATTCACTGTGCTGGTTATCATCTTTTCCTACATATATATCCTGACTGCCATCCTGAAGATATCTTCTTCTGCAACAGGGAGGAAGAAAGCCTTCTCCACATGCACCTCCCACCTGACTGCCGTCACCATTTTCTATGGGACTCTCTCCTACATGTATCTGCACCAGGGGACCATTGGGTCTCAAGAGGTGGCTTCTGTGTTTTATGGCATTGTGATTCCCATTTTGAACCCTATCAACTACAGCCTGAGAAACCAAGATGTGAAAGAAACCCTCAAACGGATAGGAAAGAAGTGCTTCTAGTTTGAGCTGTAATTGTAACCTAACATGGTTCAACAAGCAAACCAACCTCTTCTTCCTCAACAACAGAAGATGCAGCAAATGTTTGTGAGATACAAAGTCATTCCTCAGTTAAACCAATAAGCATCTGAGAGACATGCAAAACATCTCAAATAACTAAATAAATTAGCCTCTAATTCATGTTTCTTAAAGACAAAGCATCTGAAAAGAAGACCAGTTATTTTGCTTTTACATTTTTTTAGGAGCTCTCTTTTGAAATAGCAAACATTAACATGGAAAAGTGGATTAAGGAGGAAGCTATGATTGATATTGTATTATTACATCTGTCAAAGAGAATATAAGGGATCACTGGGATAAAAATCTTTTTGTCTTCTCCCATGAGGTACTGTTACACTTATAATTGTTATACAGCTAAGCTGATTTATTACTGTACAAAATGATTTTTTGGAAAAAAAACATTGATTTAGAAGAAATAGGCAGAAGAAAAGGGGGGAAAAAAAGACATCTGAAAATCTCATTGATTTGGGGACAGTTGAGCCAAAATGTCCCATAGATTTGGGACATTTAAGGCTCTCTTTCCCTACATGTTCCCTAAACCTTATGAAATTCACATTGCATTTGCAAAGAAGATGTGCAGCATACCAATTTTCTCATTAGTAAATATAACGTATCTCCACATATAATGTGTGGGTATGCATCTAAGAAGACAAAAATATAATGAAGGGCTTGGTGCTATAAAGTGCACTCATTTATCCAGATATATTTTTTCTTAGGAAACCACAATTTTATATAGATGTATATTTGTAACTGTGTGTATATGACAAAGGTATTGATTTCTGAAAAAATAAGGAACAACAAACATTTCAAAATTCTGAACTAAAACAAAGACTCACAGCAATGCAAGAAACATTTACTCAAGAAAACAATTCAGTCTCAGAGACAACACCAAGTTTTCACGGGGGGTTAACATGCCTTATTACTCTCCCCTTCCAGCTCCAGAGAAGCCCTAAAACCCAACAATTGACAATCAGGTTCAAAGCAGCAGCCTAGCAGCCAGTGGAGCAGATCAAGCTTGGAGCACTCCCAAAGCCCTGTTCACAGAGAACTGTTATCACTTGGCGCACGAGGTGATTCTCTGGAAGCCCCACTGGCAAGGCTGTCTGGACAAAGGTGTCCTTACAAGAAACTCACCCAGGGCAAAAATGCCCTTTCCCCAAGGTCATTTGTCAAAATCAGTCAGAGGCAATTAATTGTTTCATGTTGCAGGTGGCTCCAGATGAGAGTTGGGGCAAATGAGACAAACCAAAGCACACAACAAAAAGCTCAGGAATGAAATACCCATAGGGGTGTTGAAAACTTCCAATATATTCCTGAGAATCTAGAAGACAATGAGAATCAGTAGGGGCTATGTGTCTGTTCGGAACTGAGCCAGAAAAGTCTTAAGCACTCAGCCTGGCCAATCCTGAGGCTTTCCTCAAGCAGGAATTGATGGTCAGATAGAATAGAGCAGTAATGTGCCTGGCTGCAGGTTGAAGGCAGACACCAACACACATTAAGAGGCCTTTGGCAAATACTGAGGGACTTGTGGGTTCCAGGCACTTAAATAAACCACTATCCAATCATTAGCTGACCGCTATGCTAACTGAGCAGAAACTTAACTAGCCATGTGTGATGAAAAATACACACTTTACAGGATTACTTCAGAAAAGTCACTAGCCAAAAACAATTAACAACAGAAGCTAACCTCAGAAATAATGAATGTTAAGGAGAAAGATATTCTGATTTCCCCAGTTGCCACATACTATTAAAATGTTAAATTTTCAACCAAAAAAAAAAAAAGATTTTGAGATATGCAAGTAAGAATAAAGTATGGTCCATACACAAAAAAAGAAAACATTCTATGGAAATTGTCCCTCAGAAAACACAGACAATTACCCTGAAAATGAACTAAGATACGATATGAAAGAAAACTTCCAACATCAGCACTCTCTGGAAGACTCATGCCAGAAGATGGTCATCAAGAAATCCCAACAAAGATCCACGCACTGCTACAGCTGTAGATGCACTCATCCCACCAGCTCCTGGACTTGCCATGGGAATGAAGGAAGGAGATATCTTAGCTGGCCTGTGCATACAGTAAAACAACAAATTTGACTGGATCTATACTGTTGGAACTCAATCAAGAATTAGGAGAAGTGCAAATTGTAGCGCTCCAAAATCTTACAACTACAGACTATTTACTGTTAAAAGAACATAAGGGATGTGAACAGTCCCCAGGAATGGGTTGTTTTAATTTGTCTGATTTCTCTCAGACTGTTCAAGTTCAGTTGGACAATATCCACCATATCATAGATAAGTTTTCACAAATGCCTAGGGTGCCTAACTGGTTTTCTTGGTTTCACTGGAGATGGCTGGTAATTACAGATATGCTTTGGTTATGTAACTATACTCCTATTATGTTAATGTGTGTGCACAATTTAAGTAGTAGCTTAAAACCTATACATGCTGAAGTTACTTTACAAGAAGATATGTCAAAGAAATAATCTTCCCATGTTTTCTTCTGCCTGCTACTTCTATAGCTTTTCTTCTTCCTTCCTAATTACAACCCTTAAATAGAATTCGTGCCTCATATCAAATTTACCAAGTATCATAATTCTTCCAAGTGGTAAAGATACCTCAAGACAAATGCTGGGCATAGAAGGTACAGGGCATAAATATGCAAAGAAATAAAAAGCTAACCATTTCAAACAATAAGGCTTCCCTCTCACTTACCAACTTTACATTTCCCTGTATGGCCCCGGAAGATGACTGGTTAGCCAGAGACGGGTAAGATTCCTCAAGGGAGGAACAACCTAAGACAGGCACAGTCGCAGGGGGGCCATCAGGTGAGAAATTGGGGATCAACAGAGGTGAGGCTTAGAACCTCACCCCCCCGTTCTGAGAGAAATCTTCTGCATACGTGGATGTTTTATTGCCCTTGTCTAGCTTGGATTAACACATAGTCTACAGGCACACACCCGATCATCTACATTTGCTCTCTTACAACACTAAACTATGTTTTCTACCTTTATCTTGTATCTACCTACCACTTCAGCATTTTATTAAAAATAATAATAATAAAGAGAGAAATGTGGTATCCACATATAAATCAAGTATAAAAACCAAATGAGGAGGCGGAGCCAACATGGCGGTGTGAGTAGGACAGTGGGAATCTCCTCCCAAAAACATATATACTTTTGAAAATACAACAAACACAACTAGCCCTAAAAGAGAGACCAGAAGACGCAGGACAGTGGCCAGACTGCAGCTACACCAGCGAGAACCCAGCGACTGGTGAAAGGGGTAAGATACAAGCCCCGGCCCGGCGGGACCCGAGCGCCCCTCCCCCCAGCTCCCTGCGGGAGAAGAGCAGGCAGAGCGGGAGGGAGACGGAGCCCAGGGCTGCCGAACACCCAGCCCCAGCCATCCGGGCCAGAGCGCAGACACAGTACATGCCCAGGGGGCCCTGGATACTGGGGGAACAGGGAGTAAGACCTCTGAGCGGGTGCTGAAGCTGATGCCCCTGTGACAAAGAAAAGCGGGGGCTTTTTGAAAGTCTTAAAGGGACAGGGACTTAACAGCTTGACGGAAACAACCCAGGTCACAGTACAGCAGCTGGAAATTACAGGGAAAACCAGGTGCACTAACCCCCTGGGCAACAGCTCTGAGACCCCTCACAGAGGCAAACAGTCAAGCAGCCCCCCCATCCATCACCCCACCGGGCGCTGCGAAAGCAGAGAAGCAGCCTGAGACAAATTCCGCCCACAGAAAGGGAAATCTCTCCCTCCCGGCCGGGCAAGACACAAAGACCCACTCTACACGCAATTACCCAACACAAGCCACTAGGGGTCGCAGTTGCCCCAGTAAAGAAAGGCCAGTAGTAAGTGAAAATTTTGGCCCTCCCAGCTGACAGTCAATAGCACCTGTCAACATGAAAAGACAAAAAAATATGATCCAGACAAGACTAACCCAGACAGCTTCAGCATCTGCTACATCTTCCCTTGAGAAGGAATCTGGGGAGATAGATTTAGCCAGTCTACCTGAAAAAGAATTCAAAACAAAAGTCATAACCATGCTGATGGACTTGCAGAGAAATATGCAAGAACTAAGGAAGGAGAATTCAGAAATAAAACAAGCTCTGGAAGGACTTCAAAACAGAATGGACGAGATGCAAGAGACCATTAATGGACTAGAAAACAGAGAACAGGAACGCAGAGAAGCTGATGCAGAGAGAGATAAAAGGATCTCCAGGAATGAAAGAATTTTAAGAGAGCTGAGTGATCAATATAAAAGGAACAATATAAGAATCATAGGCATTCCAGAAGAAGTAGAGAGAGAAAAGGGGATAGAAAATGTCTTTGAAGAAATAATTGCTGAAAATTTCCCCAAACTAGGGGAAGAAATGGCCTCTCAGACCACAGAGGTACACAGAACTCCCATGACAAGGGATCCAAGGAGGGCAACACCAAGACACATAATAATTAAAATGGCAAAGATCAAAGACAAGGACAAAGTATTACAAGCAGCCAGAGAGAAAAAAAAGGTTACCTACAAAGGAAAACCCATCAGGCTATCATCAGACTTCTCAACAGAAACCCTACAGGCCAGAAGAGAATGGCATGATATACTTAATGCAATGAAACAGAAGGGCCTCGAACCAAGACTACTGTATCCAGCACGAATATCATTTAAATATGAAGGAGGGATTAAACAATTCCCAGACAAGCAAAAGTTGAGGGAATTTGCCTCCCACAAACCACCTCTACAGGGCATCCTACAGGGACTGCTCTAGATGGGAGCACTCCTAAAAAGAGCACACAACAAAACACCCAACATATGAAGAAGGGAGGAGGAGGAATAAGAAGGGAGAGAAATAAAGAATCATCAGACTGTGTTTATAATAGCTCAACAAGCGAGTTAAGTTAGACAGTAAGACAGTAAAGAAGCTAACCCTAAACCTTTGGTAACCACAAACTTAAAGCCTGCAATGGCAATAAATTCATACCTTTCAATAATCACCCTAAATGTAAATGGACTGAATGCACCAATCAAAAGACACAGAGTAATAGAATGGATAAAAAAGCAAGATCCATCCATATGCTGCTTACAAGAGACGCACCTCAAACCCAAAGACGCGCACAGACTTAAAGTCAAGGGATGGAAAAAGATATTTCTAGCAAACAACAGAAAGAAGAAAGCAGGTGTTGCAATTCTGGTATCAGACAAAACAGACTTCAAAATAAAGAAAGTAACAAAAGACAAAGAAGGACATTACATAATGATAAAGGGCTCAGTCCATCAAGAGGATATAACCATTATAAATATATATGCACCCAATACAGGAGCACCAACATACCTGAAACAAATATTAACAGAACTAAAGGAGGAAATAGAATGCAATGCATTCATTCTAGGAGACTTCAACACACCACTCACTCCAAAGGACAGATCCACCAGACAGAAAATAAGTAAGGACACAGAGGCACTGAACAACACACTAGAACAGATGGACCTAATAGACATCTACAGAACTCTACATCCAAAAGCAACAGGATACACGTTCTTCTCAAGTGCACATGGAACATTCTCCAGAATAGACCACATACTAGGACACAAAAAGAGCCTCAGTAAATTCCAAAAGATTGAAATCCTACCAACCAACTTTTCAGACCACAAAGGCATTAAACTAGAAATAAACTGTTCGAAGAAAGCAAAAAGGCTCACAAACACATGGAGGCTAAACAACACGCTCCTAAATAATCAATGGATCAATGACCAAATCAAAATGGAGATCCAGCAATATATGGAAACAAATGACAACAACAACACTAAGCCCCAACTTCTGTGGGACGCAGCAAAAGCAGTCTTAAGAGGAAAGTATATAGCACTCCAAGCATATTTAAAAAAGGAAGAGCAATCCCAAATGAACGGTCTAATGTCACAACTATCAAAATTGGAAAAAGAAGAACAAATGAGGCCTAAGGTCAGCAGAAGGAGGGACATAATAAAGATCAGAGAAGAAATAAATAAAATTGAGAAGAATAAAACAATAGCAAAAATCAATGAAACCAAGAGCTGGTTCTTCGAGAAAATAAACAAAATAGATAAGCCTCTAGCCAGACTTATTAAGAGGAAAAGAGAGTCAACACAAATCAACAGTATCAGAAATGAGAAAGGAAAAATCACGACGGACCCCGCAGAAATACAAAGAATTATTAGAGACTACTATGAAAACCTATATGCTAACAAGCTGGGAAACCTAGGAGAAATGGACAACTTCCTAGAAAAATACAACCTTCCAAGACTGACCCAAAAAGAAACAGAAAATCTAAACAGACCAATTACCAGCAACGAAATTGAAGCGGTAATCAAAAAACTACCAAAGAACAAAACCCCCGGGCCAGATGGATTTACCTCGGAATTTTATCAGACATACAGGGAAGACATAATACCCATTCTCCTTAAAGTTTTCCAAGAAATAGAAGAGGAGGGGATACTCCCAAACTCATTCTATGAAGCTAACATCACCCTAATACCAAAACCAGGCAAAGACACCACCAAAAAAGAAAACTACAGACCAATATCCCTGATGAACGTAGACGCAAAAATACTCAACAAAATTTTAGCAAACCGAATTCAAAAATACATCAAAACCATCGTACACCATGACCAAGTGGGATTCATCCCAGGGATGCAAGGATGGCACAACATTCGAAAGTCCATCAATATCATCCACCACATCAACAAAAAGAAAGACAAAAACCACATGATCATCTCCATAGATGCTGAAAAAGCATTTGACAAAGTTCAACATCCATTCATGATAAAAACTCTCAGCAAAATGGGAATAGAGGGCAAGTACCTCAACATAATAAAGGCCATCTATGAAAAACCCACAGCCAACATTATATTGAATAGCAAGAAGCTGAAAGCATTTCCGCTGAGATCGGGAACTAGACAGGGATGCCCACTCTCCCCACTGTTATTTAACATTGTACTAGAGGTCCTAGCCACGGCAATCAGACAAAACAAAAAAATACAAGGAATCCAGATTGGCAAAGAAGAAGTCAAACTGTCACTATTTGCAGATGACATGATACTGTACATAAAAAACCCTAAAGACTCCACCCCAGAACTACTAGAACTGATATCGGAATACAGCAAAGTTGCAGGATACAAAATCAACACACAGAAATCTGTGGCTTTCCTATATACCAACAATGAACCAACAGAAAGAGAAATCAGGAAAACAACTCCATTCACAATTGCATCAAAAAAAATAAAATACCTAGGAATAAACCTAACCAAAGAAGTGAAAGACTTATATTCTGAAAACTACAAGTCACTCTTAAAAGAAATTAAAGGGGACACTAACAGATGGAAACGCATCCCATGCTCATGGCTAGGAAGAATTAATATCGTCAAAATGGCCATCCTGCCCAAAGCAATATACAGATTTGATGCAATCCCTATGAAACTACCAGCAACATTCTTCAATGAACTGGAACAAATAATTCAAAAATTCATATGGAACCACCAAAGACCCCGAATAGCCAAAGCAATCCTGAGAAAGAAGAATAAAATAGGGGGGATCTCACTCCCCAACTTCAAGCTCTATTATAAAGCCATAGTAATCAAGACAATTTGGTACTGGCACAAGAACAGAGCCACAGACCAATGGAACAGACTAGACAATCCAGACATTAACTCAGACATATATGGTCAATTAATATTTGATAAAGGAGCCATGGACATACAATGGCAAAATGACAGTCTCTTCAACAGATGGTGCTGGCAAAACTGGACAGCTACATGTAGGAGAATGAAACTGGACCATCGTCTAACCCCATATACAAAAGTAAACTCAAAATGGATCAAAGACCTGAATGTAAGTCATGAAACCATTAAACTCTTGGAAGAAAACATAGGCACAAACCTCTTAGACATAAACATGAGTGACCTCTTCTTGAACATATCTCCCCGGGCAAGGAAAACAACAGCAAAAATGAACAAGTGGGACTATATTAAGCTGAAAACTTCTGTACAGCAAAAGACACCATCAATAGAACAAAAAGGAACCCTACAGTATGGGAGAATATATTTGAAAATGACACATCCGATAAAGGCTTGACGTCCAGAATATATAAAGAGCTCACACGCCTCAACAAACAAAAAACAAAGAACCCAATTAAAAAATGGGCAAAGGAACTGAACAGACGGTTCTCCAAAAAAGAAATACAGATGGCCAACAGACACATGAAAAGATGCTCCACATCGCTAATTATCAGAGAAATGCAAATTAAAACTACAATGAGGTATCACCTCACACCAGTAAGGATGGCTGCCATCCAAAAGACAAACAACAACAAATGTTGGCGAGGCTGTGGAGAAAGGGGAACCCTCCTACACTGCTGGTGGGAATGTAAACTTGTTCAACCATTGTGGAAAGCAGTATGGAGGTACATCAAAATGCTCAAAACAGACTTACCATTTGACCCAGGAATTGCACTCCTAGGAATTTACCCTAAGAATGCAGCAATCAAGTATGAGAAAGATCAGTGCACCCCTATGTTTATCGCAGCACTATTTACAATAGCCAAGAATTGGAAGCAACCTAAATGTCCATCGATAGATGAATGGATAAAGAAGATGTGGTACATATACACAATGGAATACTACTCAGCCATAAGAAAAGGGCAAATTCAACCATTTGCAGCAACATGGATGGAGCTGGAGGGTATTTTGCTCAGTGAAACAAGCCAAGCAGAGAAAGAGAAATACCAAATGATTTCACTCATCTGTGGAATATAAGAACAAAGGAAAAACTGAAGGAACAAAACAGCAGCAGAATCACAGAACTCAAGAATGGACTAACAGGTACCAAAGGGAAAGGGACTGGGGAGGATGGGTGGGTAGGGAGGGATAAGTGGGGGAGAAGTAGGGGGGTATTAAGATTAGCATCCATAGCGGGGTGGGAGAAAGGGGAGGGCTGTACAACACAGAGAAGACAAGTAGTGATTCTACAACAGGTTGCTACGCTGATGGACAGTGACTGTAAAGGAGTATTTAGGGGGGACCTGGTATAGGGGAGAGCCTAGTAAACAAAGTATTCGTCATGTAAGTGTAGATTAATGATTAAAAAAAAAAATGCAGTTCCTATGTGGTGACCTCTAATGAGTTCTACACAATGATATAAAGGACATATAAAAGTGTAGGCAAAGGGTCTGTTTGTGTTTATACAGAGGATCAAAGCCTAATTTGGCTACCCCGAAAATGAACTAAGATACGATATGAAAAAGAACTTCCAACATCAGCACTCTCGGGAAGACTCATGACAGAAGATGATCAGAAAAAAAAAAAACTTCAACAAAGATCCACACACTGTCACAGGTGTAGATGCACTCATCCCACCAGTTCCTGGACTTGCCATGGGAAAGATGAAGGAGATATCTAAGCTGGCCTGTGCATGCAGTAAAACAAAAATTGGACTGGATCTATACTGTTGGAACTCAACCAAGAATTAGGAGAAGTGCAAATTGTAGCACTCCAAAATCTTACAACCACAGACTATTTATCGTTAAAAGAACATATGGGATATGAACAGTCCCCAGGAATGGGGTGTTCGAGTTTATCTGAATTCTCTCAGACTGTTTAAGTTCAGTCGGACAATATCCACCATATCATAGATAAGTTTTCACAAATGCCTAAGGTGCCTAACTGGTTTTCTTGGTTTCACTGGAGATGGCTGGTAATTACAGGTATGCTTTGGTTAGGTAACTATATTCCTATTATGTTAATGTGTGCGCACAATTTAATTTGTCGTTTAAAACCTATCCATGCTGAAGTTACTCTACAAGAAGATATGTCAAAGAAATAATCAATCTTCCCAGGTTTTCTTCTGCCTGCTACTTCTGTAGCTTTTCTTCTTCCTACCTAATCACAACCTTTAAATAGAACTCGTGCCACATGTCGAATTTACCGAGTATCATAATTCTTCCAAGTGGTAAAGACACCTCAAGACAAATGCTGGGCATAGAAGCCACAGGGCATAAATATGCAAAGAAGTAAAAAGCTAACCTTTTCAAACGATAAGGCTTCTCTCTCACTTACCAACTTAACATTTCCCTGTATGGCCCCAGAAGATGACTGGTTAGCCAGAGACGGGTAAGATTCCTCAAGGGAGGAACAACCTAAGACAGGCACAGTCGCAGGGGGCCATCTGGTGAGAAAATGGGGAGCAGCAGAGGTGAGGCTTAGAACCTCCCCCCTCATGTTCTGAGAGAAATCTTCTGCATACATGGATGTTTATTGCCCTCGTCTAGCGCGGATTAACACATAGTCTACAGGCACACACCTGATCATCTACATTTGCTCTCTTACAACACTAAACTCTGTTTTCTACCTTTATCTCGTATCTACCTACCACTTCAGCATTTTATTAAAAATAATAATAATAGAGAAATGTGGTATCCACATATAAATCAGGTTTAAAAATCAAATGAATATTCATATTTGAACTGACTGTGTATAGTTCATAATGCAGGAACAAAACCGAAAGCTTCTGTGATGACTGCCCTTGCACTGTTCACCATGTAACTTATTCACTATGTAAGAATTTGTACTCCATGTAAGAATTTGTTCGTTATGCATCAGAAGATTGGAGACTGATGAAAATTGGGCTTGGGGTGGATTAATGATTGTGCATTGAGTATTGACCCCCCTATACAGAGATTTGTTGTGGTTAACAACTATTTGATCAATAAATATGAGAGATCTACAAATGCTCAAAACAGACTTACCATTTGACCCAGGAATTGCACTCCTAGGAATTTACCCTAAGAATGCAGCAATCAAGTATGAGAAAGATCAGTGCACCCCTATGTGTATTGTAAATTGTTTACTTCCAATTGTAAAATAAATAAGTAACTGGGATGTAATGTATAGCATAAGGAATATAGTCAAAATATTGTAACAACTTGGTATGGTGATACCTGGTACCTAGAAATATCATGTATATAAATGTTGAGTCGCTGTGTTGTACACCTGAAACTAATGTAATGCAATGCTGTTGTCAACTACCCTTCAATAAAAAAAAAAAAAAAAGAAAAGGGCAAATCCAACCATTTGCAGCAACATGGATGGAGCTGGAGGGTATTTTGCTCAGTGAAACAAGCCAAGCAGAGAAAGAGAAATACCAAATGATTTCACTCATCTGTGGAATATAAGAACAAAGGAAAAACTGAAGGAACAAAACAGCAGCAGAATCACAGAACTCAAGAATGGACTAACAGGTACCAAAGGGAAAGGGACTGGGGAGGATGGGTGGGTAGGGAGGGATAAGGGGGGGGGAAGTAGGGGGGTATTAAGATTAGCATCCATAGCGGGGTGGGAGAAAAGGGAGGGCTGTACAACACAGAGAAGACAAGTAGTGATTCTACAACAGGTTGCTACGCTGATGGACAGTGACTGTAAAGGAGTATATAGGGGGGACCTGGTATAGGGGAGAGCCTAGTAAACAAAGTATTCGTCATGTAAGTGTAGATTAATGATTAAAAAAAAAAATGCAGTTCCTATGTGGTGACCTCTAATGAGTTCTACACAATGATATAAAGGACATATAAAAGTGTAGGCAAAGGGTCTGTTTGTGTTTATACAGAGGATCAAAGCCTAATTTGGCTACCCCGAAAATGAACTAAGATACGATATGAAAGAGAACTTCCAACATCAGCACTCTCGGGAAGACTCAGGCCAGAAGATGATCATCAAAAAACCCCAACAAAGATCCACGCACTGCTACAGCTGTAGATGCACTCATCCCACCAGCTCCTGGACTTGCCATGGGAATGAAGGAGATATCTAAGCTGGCCTGTGCATACAGTAAAACAACAAATTTGACTGGATCTATACTGTTGGAACTCAATCAAGAATTAGGAGAAGTGCAAATTGTAGCACTCCAAAATCTTACAACTACAGACTATTTACTGTTAAAAGAACAAAAGGGATGTGAACAGTGCCCAGGAATGTGTTGTTTTAATTTGTCTGATTTTTCTCAAACTATTCAAATTCAGTTAGATAATAACCATCATATCATTGATAAGTTTTCACAAATGCCTAGGGTGCCTAACTGGTTTTCTTGGTTTCACTGGAGATGGCTGGTAATTACAGGTATGCTTTGGTTATGTAACTATACTCCTATTATGTTAATGTGTGTGCGCAATTTAAGTAGTAGCTTAAAATCTATACATGCTGAAGTTACTCTACAAGAAGATATGTCAAAGAAATAATCAATCTTCCCATGTTTTCTCCCTCCTGCTACTTCTATAGCTTTTCTTCTTCCTTCCTAATTACAACCCTTAAATAGAATTCATGCCTCATATCAAATTTACCGAGTATCATAATTCTTCCAAGTGGTAAAGATACCTCAAGACAAATGCTGGGCATAGAAGCTACAGGGCATAAATATGCAAAGAAATAAAAAGCTAACCATTTCAAACAATAAGGCTTCTCTCTCACTTACCAACTTAACATTTCCCTGTATGGCCCCGGAAGATGACTGGTTAGCCAGAGACGGGTAAGATTCCTCAAGGGAGGAACAACCTAAGACAGGCACAGTCGCAGGGGGGTCATCAGGTGAGAAATTGGGGATCAACAGAGGTGAGGCTTAGAACCTCACCCTCCCTGTTCTGAGAGAAATCTTCTGCATATGTGGATGTTTTATTGCCCTTGTCTAGCTTGGATTAACACATAGTCTACAGGCACACACCTGATCATCTACATTTGCTCTCTTACAACACTAAACTATGTTTTCTACCTTTATGTTGTATCTACCTACCACTTCAGCATTTTATTAAAAATAATAAAGAGAGAAATGTGGTATCCACATATAAATCAAGTATAAAAATCAAATGTGTATTCATATTTGAACTGACGGTTTATAGTTCATAATGCATGAGCAAAACCAAAAGTTTCTGTGATGACTGCCCTGGTACTGTTCACCATGTAACTTATTCACTATGTAAGAATTTGTTCTCCATGTAAGAACTTGTTCGTTATGCTTCAGAAGATTGGAGACTGACGAAAATTAGGCTTGGGGTGGATTAATGATTGTGCATTGAGCATTGACTCCCCTATACAGAATTTTATTGTTGTTAACAACCATTTGATCAATAAATAGGAGAGATGCCCTAACAACAACAACCAAAAAAAAGGACAGACTTCCAATTGTAAAATAAATAAGTAACCGGGATGTAATGTATAGCATAAGGAATATAGTCAAAATATTGTAACAACTTGGTATGGTGATAGCTGGTACCTAGAATTATCATGTATATAAATGTTGAATCACTGTGTTGTACACCTGAAACTAATGTAATGTAATACTGTGTGTCAACTACCCTTCAATAAAAAATAATTATCTAAAAAAAAATAAAATAAAATAAAAAATAAAAAATAAAAAATAAAAACCAAATGAGTATTCATATTTGAACTGACTGTTTATAGTTCATAATGCATGAGCAAAACCGAAAGTTTCTGTGATGACTGCCCTTGTTCTGTTCACTATGTAACTTATTCATTATGTAAGAATTTGTTCTCCATGTAAGAACTTGTTTGTTATGCCTCAGAAGATTGGAGACTGACGAAAATTAGGCTTGGGGTGGATTAATGATTGTGCATTGAGCATTGACTCCCCTATACAGAATTTTATTGTCGTTAACAACCATTTGATCAATAAATATGAGAGATGCCCTCACAAAAAAAAAAAAGGACAGACTTCCAACTGTAAAATAAATAAGTAACCGGGATGTAATGTATAGCATAAGGAATATAGTCAAGATATTGTAACAGCTTGGTAGGGTGATAGCTGGAACCTAGAATTATGTATATAAATGTTTTATCACTGTGTTGTACACTTGAAACTAATGTAATGTAATACTGTGCGTCAACTACCCTTCAATAAAAAATAATTATCTAATAAAAAAATTTTAAAAAAAAGAAAACACAGACATTTCATTTATTAGACAAGATATTAAATCAGCTACTTTACAAATGTTTAAAGAACAAAAAAAATATTTGAAAAGACAAAAGAAAACTGAGAATTTGTTTTGGCAAAAAGAGAAAAGCAATAAAAAGTCATTATCTTTAAAACAGTAGGAATTTTTAAATAAAAATAAAAGAACGAAAATGAAAACCTGACTAGAGAATTCACCAGCAGGTTCGAGCAGCAGCAGAATCAGTTAACATAGAGTGAGGTTAACTGAGATAATCCCAGCTGCACAGCGAGGGAAAAGGAAGAAGGGGAAAGGAACTGACCCTCCCACACCTATAATATGCCATCAAGCAAACCAGCATATGCATAATGGGAGTCCAAGAAGGAGAGGAGAGAGAGAAAGGGACGGAAGGAATATTTGAAGACACATTGGCTGAATACATTCCAAAATGATGAAAATTATTTAACCTGGAATAGAAGCTCAATGAGGTACAAATAGAGCAATGAAAAGAGACTCACACCTAGGCAATCTATAGCCTAATTGCGAAAAGTCAAAGACTAAAGAGAATCTTCAAAGCAACAGGAGAGAAGGGGCTCATCACACAGAAAGGAGGCTCAAAACGGTTAACAGCTAATTCCTCTTCAGGAATTATGGAGGCCATAAAAGTATGGGGGTGACGTATTCTGAGTGTTGAAAGGGAAAAAAGAAAACACCAAACAAAAATTCCCCAAGGGAAGAGTACTAGGCTCAAAAGAACAATACAAAAGCAAACAAAATGCTTTTTAAGAGGGCAACACATAGAAACAGATAATTCACAAAAAATAAATGCTAACTTTTTATAGAAATACAAAAAGATGATCAATGTGTCTCACAGAAAAGGGGCAAACATAACTATATACTGTTTTTCACCTCTCATTATGACAAAGTATAATAAAAGTTTCTTAACATTGCATTAGACTGGATTTGGGGAAATAATACCTACAGATTTGCTAAAAGTGATTTAAATTTTTACAGCCTCTTGTTTTAAGGCAAATGGACAACATGTTTCCAAACTTACATATTCATACCTTTTCACCTGGAGATTCCTCTCCCAAATATATCCTTTCAAATCCTAAAAATATATTCATTATGCACACTAATACATTTATTATGACACTGTTTTTATTAGGGAAGATTGGGACCTGGAATTGTCTACCAGTGGTGTTGGGGCAGGGTCGGGCAATCTCTCTAAAGGAAATGAGGAACACAACTGTTCCACAAAATATAAAACACCCATTAAAGGAGAGATTTCTCTTTCCACACAGAGCACCCAGAAATAGTAAGTGAAATGCAAGCTGCTAAACAATGTGCGTAATATCTCTTCCTCTGGGTAGGGGAGGAAGAGAGCATACAAATTTTAACATGCTTACAAATTCCATGCCAACCTTCTATCCAGAAAAATACAGAAGTGTGTAACAGTGGTGATCACCAGGCATAAAGGAAACAGGAAGGAAAGAAACAATGTAACACAGGAGAGAAAAGCAAAAGAAAGCAGGGAGGAAGGGGAACAGGAAAGAAGGGAGGCAGAGCAGGAGAGAAGGAGGCAGGATAAAAAGCAATTTGTCAGAAGCAAGACAACTCTCAAATCAAAAGCTAGAAGTCCCTGTTGGCAGTAACACAAAAATAAATGTGTCCCCTCTGGAAATCTGAACTATTCTTCCACAGAAAATAACTACTGATCATTGTGTTTTCCCATTGCCCCCAGCCCCTGGAGCCTCAGATCCCAAGGAGCCAGTACTGATCCCTTAAGCCCCAGCCATAAAATCCCTGACTGCAAGGAAGCACACAGAGAGAACTTGGGCGATCAGCTCACACCAGTTGCAGGAAGAGAATCTGGAGGCAACTCCAACATAAGTAAAGCAAAGTCACTACATGTTCCAACATCAACTGTCTATCACTGCAGCGTGTACAGCAAGTGGCAGAGCAAAAAAAAAAAAGGTCAGAGCCAAGTTTCACCATGTTTCACATCAAGACCAGGAGGGATCACACCATCAATGGTGATGTAATGGAAATGGGGTGAGGGAACTCAGTCTGAGTATTGCCTGGGAGAAGACATGAATGAATAGTGGAATGAACCAATCAATTGATAGATCAATCAATCAGTATTCTATGCCATTAATGTATTAGTCACATGTGCTACTATGGCCATGAGATGAGCCCCCATTCAATAACACGCTATTCCTGGGGAGCTTACATAAATTTTCTCACTTGTGCTGAGCATCATTGCAAAACAGGCTTTTCCTTTCTATCTTCTCCTTTTATTTTTCTTTTATAAATTTTTCCTAAGTGTTTTAAATTTTTGAAATAATTATACAAAACTATTGTGAAATAATTATACATCCATAAGGAGTTGCAGTTTTTTTAAGGTGTTAAGTTGGAGTTAAGGTACCTTTTTGTCTGTAGATATCCAACTGCTCTGTCACCATTTATGGAAAAACCATCCTTCCTTCCACTGAATTGATTTTTCATCTTTATCTAAAATCAATTCACTGTATTTGTGTGGATCTGTTTCTAGTTTCTCTCTTCTGTTCTATCTTTGTGTCTATCCCTCTGCATATTTTACAATCTTGATTACTATAACTGTATAATAAATTTTCATATCAGGTGAAGTGATTTCTCTACTTTCTTCTTTTTAGGATTTTGTACCTATGCTAACAACTTTGCCCTTCTGTGGGCATTATAATAATCTAGGCCATATCAAAAAGGATTTTGCAGGAATTTGATAGGAATTTTATTAAACCTGCAGATCAACTTTAAGAGCATTGCATCATATTAATTGACTCTTCTAATCCCTGAATATGGTATGTCTACTCATTTAGCTATGTTTTTATTATTTTTATCAGTGTTTATAATTTTTTCAGCATACAGGTGTTGAAAAGGTTTTGTTAGATTTACACTGAAGTATTTCATTTTTGGAGTAGTATATATGATACTGCACTTTAATTTCAGTTCTCATGTGTCCAATATAGTATAGAAATACAATTAATTTTCTCATGATCATCTTGTATTCTATAGCTCTACTGAACTCACCTCTTACTTCTAGTAGACTTTTTGGTAGATTCCTTGAGATCTACCTAAACCATTATGTCACCTACAAGATATACAATATTATTTATTCCATTCTGAGCTGCTATGATTTTTATTCCTTTTGCCCCTCATTCCACTGACTAGATCTTCCAGATCTATGTTGAATAGCATTAGTGAGGGTGAGTATCTTTGCCTTATACACAATCTCAAGAACAAGCTTTCATCTATGACCTATTAGAGGACATTTTGGTTGTATACAGTTTTGGGCTATTACCCAGGCAGCTGTTATGAAAAGGTATATGATGTTTTGTGTGGACATAAGTTGGGCAATCTTAACTACCCAAGAGGACAAGCGTGGAGTGGTATGCTAAATATATATTAGTTTTTCTAAGATACTGTCAAACTATTTTCCTGGCTGACTGTACCACTTTCATTACCACCAAAAATGTATGAGAAATTGAGCTACTCTGAATCCTAGCCAGCACTTGGTATTGTCACTGTTTTTAATTTAGCTATTCTATGGATCTTTAATGATATCATGTGTTCTTAACTTATATATCCTTAATACCTAATGAGTTTGGATATCTTTTCATATGCTTATTTACCATCTATATACCCTCTTGGTAACATGTCTTTTCATGACATTATTTTTAATGTTGAAGTTGAGAGCTTTTTCTATACTCTAAGTATGAGTTCTTTGTCACATACATTTTACCAGTTGGAGTGAAATATGGAAACATGACTTCCCTTTGCATTACTTTCCATTTCTCATTTATATATACTTGTCATTCAATATTATCTACATGCATGCAGAACCTCATTAGACAGGGTCAACATTTTTGCTCCATAGTCAAACATAATTTAGAAAACTTAAGGATTGGTAAGTCTGCTGTACGTGTCACTATGTTGGCTCTTTCCATACTCTCTCTTCTTTCCTAATGTTCCAAGATTTCTTCCTTTAATACCAATCAAATAAAGAGTTTGGAGGTTAACTAGAAAATCTTGATGCAATTATCTGTTGAGTACATGAAGTCCATTTCAAATGTGCTGATAGTTGTAGGTTTAAAGTAAAAGGAAAGGAAAGATGCACCATGCAGACGTTAATCAAAAGACTGGAAGAGCAGATCTATTAATGTCAGGTTAATCAGACTTCACAGCAAAGAAGATCACCAGGCACAGAGAGCACTATGTAATGATGAAAGGGTTAATTTTCTAAGAAGGAATTGCAATCCTAAACGCATAGGCACCAAACTATGATTTGTTAGCACTGACACGGCGGCCCTGCTCAGAGGAGACAGAGTTATTATTGTTAAATAAATAAAGAAAGCAGGAATGCTAAACTTGTTTGTGATCCTTGCTATTGTTTCAGTTTTCTATTCTTGGAGTCAACCTGTCTTCACTCCTTGAATCAGAGAGGCACATTAAAGATGAAAGTGAATGAACTTTGTTACACAAGATAAAATAGTTCATACTAATTGTGGAAAATTTTCATATACCTTAAGCAGGTGATTTTCTACATTCATAAATCTTTTCCTTTAATTAAATCATTCATGTATTCCATTAACCACTATTTATAAAAACAGGCACAGGTCCAGCCTGCTGTATTAATGGAACCTATAGTCCAAGAGAAAATAGAAGTTGAGCAAAGGTACGTAAATACTCTCAGAAATAATTACCAGTGCTGAAACAGATATTACACAAAAGGACCAAGATCCATGGCAGGAGGACATGGCTGGTTTGGGGGGTCAAAACAATCCCTGAGGAAGGGCCATGCAAACTGAGGCCAGAGGAATGAGTACAAGTTAGCAGTGGAAATACTAACATACTAACATATAGAAAAAGACCAGAAAATCTTTAGGGCACAGGGAGGAACATGCTGGAAGGGCCAGAAGTGGAGGAGAGCAAAGAAGAGGAGTCCGTTGTGGCTGGTGCACTGCTAGCAAAGGAAAAGGACAGGAATAAGAAAGGGGCAAGACCATGTTGAATTCTGTAGATGATTCAAGATTCTCAGGTAAAATAATGTTCATTTAGATATATTGTGGAATTTTAATGAATATAAGCAACATTAAAGAAAGGAGAAATACGTAAGAATGCCTTACATATTCCTTAATTGACATATTGATGAAATGCCAATCTGTTTGCACCTGAGAACACAACATCTAGTCCATGGCAATTTCCCCAAATTGTAGATGAAGTTCTCTAAGTTAAGTGGCAAACTTCAGCCACCTACATGTTTGCCTTTAAAAGCCAAGTCAATAACATCATAGAAAATCTCTGACTCCACTCTGAAACCAAATATGACATCATTTCCAATGTCAGAAGCAGTTAAAGGATCACAATGGCCTTAGCTCTCTCTACCCTTCCTTTTTTGCACATTTTCAACTGCTATTTAATCTTTCTAGCCATGGAACAGAACAATGGCACTGAGGTGACTGAATTCATTCTCCTGGGATTTGCTGGTCAGCACAAGTCCTGGCATATCCTCTTCCCAGTATTTCTGTTGATCTATGTGACCAGCCTCGTGGGTAATATCGGGATGATCCTACTCATCAAGATCGATTCTTGCCTTCACACCCCTATGTACCTTTTCCTCCAACACTTGGCATTTGTTGATCTCTGCTACACCTCTGCTATCACTCCCAAGATGTTGCAAAACTTTGTAGGGACAGAACAATCCATCTCATTCATAGGATGTATGATGCAGTTACTACTCTACGGGGCTTTTGCCACAGCTGACTGCTACATCCTGGCTGCCATGGCGGTGGACCGTTATGTGGCCATCTGTAACCCCCTCCGCTACCCAACAGTCATGTCCCAGAGAGTCTGCATGCAACTCTTATTTGGTTCATACCTGATAAGCTGCCTGAATGCCTCTGTAATTACAGGTTTTCTTTTTTCACTGAACTTTTGCAAATCCAACAAAATTAACCACTTTTTCTGTGATGAACCCCCAATTCTTGCCCTCTCATGCTCCAATGTTTACTTCAATACCACGCTTCTCACTGCATTTGTGGGGTTTAACTTGACATTCACTGTGTTGGTTGTCATCTTTTCCTACATATATATCCTGACTGCCATCCTGAAGATATCTTCTTCTGCAACAGGGAGGAAGAAAGCCTTCTCCACATGCACCTCCCACCTGACAGCTGTCACCATTTTCTATGGGACTCTCTCCTACATGTATCTGCACCAAGGGACCATTGGGTCTCAAGAACAAGCAAAGGTGGCTTCTGTGTTTTATGGCATTGTGATCCCCATGTTGAACCCTCTCATCTACAGTCTGAGAAACCAAGATGTGAAAGAAGCCCTCAAAAGGATAGGAAAGAAGTGCTTCTAGTTTGACCTATAATGCTTCAACAAGCAAATCAACGTCTTCTTCCTCAACAACAGAAGATGCAGCAAATGTTTGTGAGATACAAAGTCATTCCTTACTTATATTGACACTACTTTTAAGATTTTGAAAATCATTTCTAATAATCAGGTATATATTCATGTTCTTTAAAGAGACTTAAAGCTTTGAAAATATTTTTTATTTTGCTTTGCTATGTTTCGAGGAGCCCTCTTTTAATATATGCAACGTTAAAAAGGAAAAACAAGTGAATTAAGGAGAAATGCCTAACTGATACTGCATGTGTACCTTTGTCAATGAGACTATAAGGAATCATCAGGATAAAATTTTTTATTCTTCACTTAAGAGGTTCATTACTCTTGTAATTGTTCTATAGCTATGCTAATTTATTACTGTAAAAAAATTATCTTAAAGCCGTTGCCTTGCAAGAAATGTGCAGAAAAGAAGAAGAAAAACACAATTGAATGAATCCCCCAACGTACTTGGGATATTCAGTACAAACATCCCTCCTCTCCTACACGTTCCCTAAACATTATGATATTGATACCGCATTTAACAAGATGTGCAGCAAACCAATTTTATCACTGGTAAATATAAATTGAACCTCCACATATATCCCCTTGCAGGTGTAGCTCTTACGAGAACAAAATACAGTGCAGTGCTGGATGCTACAGAACACACTCATTCATCCAGACTGGATGCCTTACACTCCCTAATATCCAAGAATGACCAGTGATGCACGATTCTATGCTTACTATTTCTAGGATTCAAATGAGAACTTAGACCCTAGTTTTCCAATCATTTAAATTTATAAAAAGATACAGTCAAAAAAAAAGATCTACATCTATTCCATGCACAGGCAATGTAAACTAAAATGCTGACATCACGTGTTCCATTTCTTGTCCCAATCTCATTAGTCAGGTAAGCCACAGGAAGAAGTCAGTACGAGGGTTGGCAGGATGAGAGTTAGCTACCTTTACCAACACTTCCAGAAGTTCCAAGTCCATGGGCCAAGGCAGGGACACTGGGATGGGAAACCAGTCATAACCCAAATACCAAGAGAAATCAGGTGGTACCAGCCCATGCACGAGGGTCCCTTACAGGACAGGCATCCCAAAGCTAGGAAACTCTGATCTGACATCGGTTTCCTGCTTATCTGCCCATTCTCCCCTCTGTACAAACATTTCTACTCTAGAGTGCAAGCAAATTCTCTCGAGGAAGGAAGAAAACTTCATCATTAGGAATCTCAACCATTACGGAGGACAGAGACACCTCCATGTTTTATATGGGGATATGTCTCCTTACACAAACGGCCTTAAATATAATTGGCTCTAAATGCCTTTCTTAGAGGAACTGGACTGTGCAGAAACATATATTCATGGAGAACTGTGTACCTAATGATATAATTTTAATATTCATAGAGTAAAATAAATATATATATATGGACAAAGGAAACACAGTAGTCATAATAAGTGTTAATTCACTTCTTCCAGTGCATGATAGGTCAAGTTGAAAAATTATTTCTAAAGAAAATAATATTTACAGAAAACACTGAGTACATTTCATTTAAACTCAGGAAATAGAGAAAAATGGAATCACTCAAAAGTAGTCTTAAAATAACTCTAGAGCTATGGATCAATGCACTAAAACTATAGAAATCATAAAACGACTATAAATAAAAACGAGGTCTAAAAATTATTTGAAGCTGGCATTATTGTGTACCTGGATAACAATTAACTGTTATAAACAACAGAAGCCAATAATTTAGATAGACAAAAATTAATATGTATAAATCATTAAACTAAATACACAGCTTCTTACCTCATTATGACGAAGTATAATAAAAGCTTCTTAACATTGTATTAGATTGGATTTGGAGGAATACTAGCTCTAGGTTGGCTAAAAATGATTTAAATTGTTAGAGCCTCTCACTGGAAGGCAGTTGGCCAAAATATATCCCAACTTACCACACTTATACCCTTTGACTTGGAGATTCCTTTCTCAAATATCTTTTTTCTAAGTGGAAAGTATATGCATACTTATGCATGCTGATACATTTATTATGACACTGGTTTTATTAGGGAAGATTGGGACCTGGAACTGTCTACCAGTGGTGTTGGGGCAGGGTCGGGCAATCTCTCTAAAGGAAATGAGGAACACAACTGTTCCACAAAATTTAATATACCCATTAAAGGAGAGACTTCTCTTCCCACACAGAGCACCCAGAAATAGTAAGTGAAATGCAAGCTGCTAAACAATGTGCGTAATATCTCTTCCTCTGGGTAGGGGAGGAAGAAAGCATACAAATTTTAACATGCTTACAAATTCCATGCCAACCTTCTACCCAGAAAAACACAGAAGTGTGTAACAGTGGTGATCACCAGGCATAAAGGAAGCAGGAAGGAAAGAAGCAATGTAACACAGGAGAGAAGCAAAAGAAAGCAGAGAGGAAGGGGAACACGAAGAAAGGAAGGCAGAGCAGGAGAGAAGGAGGCAGGATAAAAAGCAATTTGTCAGAAGCAAGACAACTCTCAAATCAAAAGCTAGAAGTCCCTGTTGGCAGTAACACAAAAATAAATGCATCCCCTCTGGAAATCTGAACTATTCTTCCACAGAAAATAACCAGTGATCGTTGTGTTTTCCCATTGCCCCCAGCCCCTGGAGCCTCAGATCCCAAGGAGCCAGTACTGATCCCTTAAGCCCCAGCCATAAAATCCCTGACTGCAAGGAAGCACACAGAGAGAACTTGGGCAATCAGCCCACACCAGCTGCAGTCGCAGGAAGAGAATCTGGAGGCAACTCCAACATAAGTAAAGCAAAGTCGCTCCATGTTCCAACATCAACTGTCTGTCACTGCAGCGTGTACAGCAAGTGGCAGAGCAAAAGGGTCAGAGCCAAGTTTCACCATGTTTCACCCCAAGACCAGGAGGAACCACACCGTCAATGGTGATGTAATGGAAATGGGGTGAGGGAACTCAAGCTGAGTATTGCCTGGGAAAATGTGTGAATGAATGTGAAATGAACCAATCAACTGATACATCAATCAATCAATATTCTATGCCATTTATGTACTATTTGCATGTGCTATTATGGTCATCAGATGGACACCCATTCAATAACATGCTATTCCTGGGGAGCTCACATAAATTTGCTCACTTGTGCTGGGCATCACTGCAAAGCAAGCTTTAATTTTGACATTCTTTTCTTTTTTAATTTTTGAGATATTTCCTAAATGTTTTAAAACTTATATTGAAAAATGTTTACATTTGCAGGAAGTTGCAAAGATAGTACAGAGAGGTCCCATGTATCTTCAGTCAGGTTTCCTCCAATGGTTATGTTTTATTAAGGCATCAAATTGGGATTTTTATGCTGATGTGTGTATGTATCTCTATGTTATTTTCTCCTATGAAAAGATTTATGTAACCACCACTACAGTCAAGATATAGACATTTACTATGCCAGGGCTCAGATTTCATACAGGAAGGAGATGTACCTGTGCTATCCCTTAAGGTCACACCTCTTCTCTCCCCTACCACTCAGATGCCTGCAATCACTAATCTCTTTTCCATCCTCTATACTTCTGTCATTTTTAGGTTACATAAAAAGAGTCATATACTATGCGATCTTTTGAGACTGGATCTTTTCTACTCATCATAATGCCCTTGAGGTCCTTCCAAGTTGTCATGAATATCAAGTGGATCCCCATTACTGCTGTGTAATAGTCCACAGTTACTCTGGACATGCCACAGTTTCTTTAACCTGTAACCAATTGAATGCCATTTTGTTTGTTTAGAGCCTTTGGATATTACTAATGAAGCTGTTATGGAAAATGATGCACAAGTTACTGAATGGACATAAATTTTGTGCAGACATATTGCTGAGGAGTGCATAGGCTGAGTGGTATGCTAAGTGTGTTTAGTTCTTAAAGAAACTGCCAAACTATCCCCCAGAAGAACGATACCATTTTACATTCCCGTCAGCAATGTATGAGAGAATCAGCTACTGTCCATCCTAGCCAGCATTTGATTTGTCACAGTTTTTTATTTAACCATTCTTATAGGTATGTCAAGATACCTCATTGTGTTCTTAATTTGCATTTCTCTAATGCCTAATGTGGATGGACATCTTTTCATGTGCTTATTGACCATCCATTTAGCCTCTTTGGTGATATGTCTGTTCATATCCTTCACCCATTTTCTAAATTGCTTGATAATGTTTACACTGAGAGTTCTTTATATACTCTACATGAGTCCTATGTCAGTTATGTGGCTTGAAAATATATTTTCCCAGTTTGTAGCATGCCATTTCATCTTTCTAATTAGAACTTTAACAGAACAAAAGTTTTGATGAGTTCCAGTTCTCTTCTTTTGTGAATGTTCTTTTGGTCATCATGTCTGAGAACCCTTCCCTAAGCCCTTTTTACTGACGGTTTATTCTGTATTAACCTCTAAAAGCTTTATGGTTTTACATTTTACATTTGATAAATGATTCATTCTGAGTTTTTTTAAGGTGTAAAGTACAAGTTGACATCCACCTTGTGTTTATAAATATCCAACAAGTCTGGCACCATTTTCTGGAAAGACAATCCTTCCTCCTTTGAAGCTTTTGCATAATTATTAAAAATCAGTTCACTTTATTTGTGTGGATCCATTTCTAGTTTTTCTCTTCTATTCTATCTTCGTGCCTAACCCTCTGCAAATTTTACAGTCTTGATCACAACTGTATAATAAATCTTGATATCAGGTGAAATGATTCACCCCACTTTATTCTTCTCAGAATTTGTTAGCTATTCTAACTCATCTGCCATTCCATACAAATTTTAAAATAATATTTTCCATATCAAAAAGGATCTCAAGGGAATCTCTGTAGGAATTTTATTAAACCCACAGATCGACTTTAAGAGCATTACCATCATATTATACTGGCTCCTCTTATCCATGAACATGGTATGTCTATTCATTTAGATTTTCTTTCATTAATTTCATCAGTGTTTTATAATTTTCAGCATCCAGGTGTTGTAAAGATTTTGCTAGATTTACAGTGAAGAGCTTCATTTTGGAAAACTATATATGATATTGTATTTTAATTTCAGTTCTCACACATCCATATCAGGTATAGAAATACGATTAATTCTCTTGTGTCCTAAAACTCTACTGAACTCACTTCTTACTTCTAGAAGATTTGGTAGATGCCCTGGGATCTTCTACCTAGACTGTTATATCACCTGCAAGACATACAGAATTATTTCTTCTTCTGATCTGTATGACATATTATTCTGATCTGTATGGAACTGGTGTTACACAGAAGGACCGAGACCTATGACAGGAGGACTGGGCTAACTTCAGTGGTCAAAACAATTGCTGAGGAGGGCCATTCAAACTGAGGCCAGAGGAATGAGTACAAGTTAGCAGTGGAAACACTAATACATATAGAAAGGAACCAGAGAGTTACAGGGCAGAGGGAGGAACACACTGGAAGGGCCAGGAGTGGAGGAAAGCAAAGAACAAGAGAAGACCATTATAGCTAGCGCATTGTTAGCAAAGAAAGAGAACAGGAATAAGGAAGGAAAAAGAACTATTAAATTCTGTGGATGATTCAAGATTATCAGGTAAAATAATGTTTATTTAAATATACTGTGGTATTTTAATTAAAATAAGGAATAGAAAAGAAAGGAGGAATACAGAAGAATGCTTTACATATTCTTTAATTGACATATTGATGAAATGCCAATCTGTTTGCACCTGAGAACACAGCATCTGGTCCATGGCAATTTCTCCAAACTGTAGATGAAGTTCTCTAAGTTAAGTGGCAAAGTTCAGCCATCTGCATGTTTGCCTTTAAAAGCCAAGTCAATAACATCGTAGAAAATCTCTGACTCCATTCTGAAACCAAATATGACATCATTTCCAATGTCAGAAGCAGTTAAAGGATCACAATGGCCTTAGCTCTCTCTACCTTTCCTTTTTTGCATATTTTCAACTGCTATTTAATCTTTCTAGCCATGGAACAGAACAATGGCACTGAGCTGACTGAATTCATTCTCCTGGGATTTGCTGGTCAACACAAGTCCTGGCATATCCTCTTCCCAGTATTTCTGTTGATCTATGTGGCCAGCCTCATGGGTAATATCGGGATGATCCTACTCATCAAGATCGATTCTTGCCTTCACACCCCCATGTACTTTTTCCTCCAACACTTGGCATTTGTTGATCTCTGCTACACCTCTGCTATCACTCCCAAGATGTTGCAAAACTTTGTAGGGACAGAACAATCCATCTCATTCATAGGATGTATGATGCAGTTACTAGTCTACGGGGCTTTTGCCACAGTTGACTGCTACATTCTGGCTGCCATGGCAGCGGACCGTTATGTGGCCATCTGTAACCCCCTCCGCTACCCAACAGTCATGTCCCAGAGAGTCTGCATGCAACTCTTACTTGGTTCATACCTGGTAGGCTTCCTAAATGGCTCTGTTAACACAGGTTTTACTTTCTCACTGAACTTTTGCAAATCCAGTAAAATTAACCACTTTTTCTGTGATGAACCCCCAATTCTTGCCCTATCCTGCTCCAATGTTGACCTCAACATCATGCTACTAACTGTCTTTGTTGGGTTCAACTTGACCTTGACTGTGCTGGTTGTCATCTTTTCCTACATATATATCCTGGCTGCCATCCTGAAGATATCTTCTGCTGCAGGGAGGAAAAAAGCCTTCTCCACATGCACCTCCCACCTGACTGCCATCACCATTTTCTATGGGACTCTCTCCTACATGTATCTGCACCAGGGGACCATTGGGTCTCAAGAGCAAGCAAAGGTGGCTTCTGTGTTTTATGGCATTATGATCCCCATGTTGAACCCTCTCATCTACAGCCTGAGAAACCAGGATGTGAAAGAAGCCCTAAAACAGATAGCAAAGAAGTGCATCTAGTTTGAACTTCAATCATAAAGCAAAGAAGTGCATCTAGTTTGAACTTCAATCATAAAGCAAAGAAGTGCGTCTAGTTTGAACTTCAATTGTAAAGCAAAGAAGTGCATCTAACTTGAACTTCAGTTGTAACCCAACATGGTTCAACAAGCAAACCAACAGTTATCTATTCTTCCTCAAAAACAGATGCAGCAAATGTTTGTGAGATATAAAGTCATTCCTTAGTTATACCAATAAGCATCTGAAAGATATGAAAAACATTTCAAATAACTAAATATTTTTTAAAAGCCTTCTCCGTGTGCACCTCCCACCTGACTGCCATCACCATTTTCCTGGGACTCGCTCCTATGTGTATCTGCACCAGGAGAACATTGGGTTTCAAGAGCAAGAAAAGGGGCTTGTTTTTATAGCATTGAAGGCAAGACCAAGGAAGTGAATATTCATCAATAGGGAAATAAATCTGTATTGTTGTAATTCAAAATCTGTATCTGTTGCTATGTAATAAATTTCCACAAATTTAGTGGCTTAAAAAACACACAATTATTATCTTACAATTTTATTGGTCAGGAATCTGGACACAGCTTAACTGCATACTCTGAGATGCTACAAATGAAGGTGTCAACCAGGACTGGAGCTCCTTTAGAGGCCCAACTGGGAACAGATTTGCTCCTAAACTCGTGTTATTGGCAGAATTCTTCTCTTCACGGTTGTAGGACTGAGATTCCTGCTTTCTTCTTGGCTGTCAGCCACGGGCTGCTCCCAGCTCTTATACACAGTTCTTTACCACATGGCTTTCTCTGTAATACCCCTTATATCATGGCAGCTTACTTCTTCAAAGCCAGAAATCCATATATAGTTAATCAGCACATATACCATTTGAAACAACATACCTTCAAATGTCCAAATCCTACTACTACTTTATGAGTCCATTTCTCCCTGAAGTTTTCCCAGCTTAACAGTTGTCTCCTGGAAACTTTTTACTGCTGGACATAATTTCTTCCTCCACTGAATGCACATAGCACTTCATTTGCATCAATAAATATTATTTATCACTTCCTATATGAATTATTTACATATGAGACCCTCACATCATCTATAAGGTAGTTGAGATACACTTTCTATGACCTTTCAACATCTGGTATAGAGCCTTAAACACAGTATGTATTCTATAAATATTGAATGAATGAATGGTGATAATGTAATATGGACAGCTTTCTAACTAGATGTTTTGTATGTAGCCTATCCTAGTGGTCTCTCAATACCAATCTGTGGGTGGCCATTCTAAAAAAATGACCAAGGTAAGTTTTTTAAAGTGCAAATAACTATAGCCCAGCCCTAGAGGTGTTGATTCAGTAATATTAGATAGGGCCCAGTATCTGTAAGTATGTATATAGGCAGAATGTTGCTTTAATTGTATGCTCCACCATGGTTTGTACTTAAGAGTACAAGATTATGAGTATTTTAGAATGTGTTTTATGTCCCAACTCTGCCATTCTCCAGCGTGTCTCTTTGCAAGTTAACTGAGATTTCAAACCTTGTTTCTCATAGTAATACATATCTCATGAGATTTTTTAAATCTTTTTTGTTTGTTAGTAATAGATAAGATAATCAATAGAAATCATAACTCTTTGCCCTAATAAACCTTCAATAAATGTGAATAGTGAGTATTAACTGATTATTTATGATTATTTACGATTATTTATGATAACTGATTATGACACTATAAGAATACCCTCATCTCACAAACACATACAAATCAACAAGAAGTCTCCGAAGGTTTGCAACATGAAAACTCTCTCCACAGAAAACTAACTAATGAAGGTTGTTTCCTTTGCTCCTGTCTCAGCACCTAGAGTCACAGATGCTCAAGGGAACAGGAACTAATTTTCCGGGCCTCAACTATCAAGTCTCTCTGTGAAGAAACCATTTGCCAGGCAATCAGACTGCACTAGGCCTGAAAAGAAAATCTAAAGCAAATCTGTAAATAAAGCAACTCGCCTTTTTCCTGTTCCACTGTGCATTATTCTGGCGTGGGAGGACCACAGTAAAATCAATAGGATTAGAGACAGTATGCCAGTGTAAGTAATGCCAAGATCAGGTAGAGTCATCTGATCTTCAGCAAAGCAAAACTATAAATGAAGAGAGGAAATTGGTGATAGTATTGAGAAGTTATAAAATGGTCCTGGATGGGGACAGCTGACATATTAGCCATAGTGTTCCCAATGGAACATAAGTGACCTTCACAGAATATAAGCAATTGAGACAAAGCAACTCCATGACCCAGATGGAACAAGACAGAGAAAAAGCCCACCCTCTGTGACTGTGGCTGAAATGAGACAGGAACAAGGACTGTTTGCGGCAATGAGAAAATAGTTAAACGTCCCGTTTTTCAACCCAAATGAGTAAATACTCCTTCTATGAATACTTTTTTTCACCTTTTAAGCTATAAATTACCAGAATATCCAAACACAAAACTGCTGATAACACTCAGAACACACCACCACTTCCTAAATCCTTCTTAGAATCACCAGCACAAGCCTAAAACCTATAAAAGGCCGTCGCAGTTGCCTCTTACCAACATTCTGGTCCCCCTGGAGTGCCCTCTTCCTTGCTGCGGGACATGAAGTACATGTGACTTTGCTTGATTATAAATGTGCTCCTGGTGCCTTTTGGCTACTGGGCATTGACGGTGGGAATTGTGCCAGACACATCTATTATCTCTCTTAAGCTTTGCTTCTTTTTGTTAATCATTTTTCATGGCAAAATAAACTCATGTGTGTCCATTATTCTTTAAATACGGCTATTTTTAGGGTACAAAAAGAGAGTCTCTATAACCCTTTTCATTTTTCTACCCTTCACAGAGTGAACTTTCTTCCTCAATGTAGACTCTTTTTTTCTTTCAGTAAACATAAATAATATCTGCACCTAAAACTGTAGAAATCTACCATGACAGTTCTCTCAATTTTTCTCTTTTCTATTAAGTGACACAGGGATTAAAACAACTTTAAGAGTATATTGTGAAATGCATTCCTCATGCATCTCTTCCCTGCCTTGTTCCCAGGGAAAGTTTAAATCATATCATGGGCCCTCTCAACACAATTTTGAGAATTTTTATCTAAGAAATTTCCACCCACCATAGTAACACAAAGTAGTTTTTTGTCAGATGCAATCTATAAAAGTGATTTTAATGTTGGAAGATCCATTTAATAAAGGAACATAAACTTGCACTGTGAGACAAATTACTCTGCAAACCTTTATCATAGACGATCAGAAGTCAAGGTGGTGTTGTGCGTACCAGCACCATAATCCAGTGATATAACAAGAATGGAAGGCTAAGGAATGTGCCTCCTTGATCCCCATGAGTTTCCATGTTTTCTGGTAAACAGTGAACATAGAGGGAAGGAAGCAGGGGAATTGGTAGGAAAAAAATGGGATCTTTGCCCTAAGAACTGTAAAGGGGAAGCTGGGGAGAATCCAACACTGGGAACAGGTTTCCTGAAAAGTTATTTGATGGAGGAATCCTTGAATCATAAAGGCATCATCCCATAGACAAATGCCACACATGCTCTTCTTTCATGTAAGAAAGTTTATTACAAGCCTGGAGAGAAGGTCAGAATTATTATTAGCTAAAATTAATATTGACTGTCCATGACACAGCATATAGGAAATGGATTACCTCATTTGATCTTTGACAAAGACTCCCCATTTTCAGATTATGAAAAAAACTTATAATCCCTATTTTCACATTATGTAACTTAGAGCAGTTAACCTGTTCAAGCCACACAACAAAGTGGTGGAACAACGGTATTCATTTAATTCCAGAGACTACATTCTTGATCAAAAAGATTTTTTTTTTTACTCAAGGAAAAGTAACGTAACTGGAGTATTTTTTCTACTATTGAGGTATAGCTTGCAAGTAGTAAAATGGGCCATTCTTAGGTACAGTCCTTACTCATATCTCCAAGAGGCAGCAGCCTGTGAGTAGCTGCCTCAGAGGCCATGTGATTCTTGGCAGAACTATTAGAAATAGGTGCCTACCTCTTCATTGTCTTTTGGTGGGTCTGATACCTTCAATCACTTTTTCTGTGATGAACATACAGTGCCTGACTTGATTCCACGTTGCCACACATATATCAGTGTGGCAACCACTGCCTTAGAGGTTTAAATTGAGTACTGCATTGTTTGTTGTGTTTGTCCATCCTGGCTGCTGTCCAGAGGATGCCCTCAGGGAAGAGAAAACACTTCCCTGCTGTGGCCCGCACCTAATAACTGGCTCCATTTCCTTATAGGGCCCTCTCTCATGCGTACTTAAGAGCCCGATTCTAACAAATCCCTCCCTGTGAAAGTGGCCCCCATGTTTTACAGCACTGATTCCTATGTTGAACCCTTGAGCTAGAGCCAGGAAACAAGGAAGTGATAAAAGCACAAATCATGACAGCAAAGAAGTGTTTGTGAAGTGGGAATCATTTCCTACTATCAGGCATAAAAAAGCATCCAAGCAAGTTTTTTATAAGCTGCTATTTGCTCAGAGCAATTTTCCCAATAGCCTCAAAAATATGTTGCACTTCCTAAACCCTTAAATTACATGAAAGGCTATCAAATTTTCACAGAAGTAGATTTATTTGAAGAGGCAACATAGCCTTGCCTGATGAACAAGCCTCTCTTGCAACGGCTCTTTATAAAATATACAAAAAAATCAGCAATCGATATGCTACAGCAACATCATTCAAAGAGTATTTGAAAACCAGCCGGTGCAATGTTAATCTGAGAGAAGCAACATCCACTTCCAAGAAAAGTTAAAGGCAGGAAAGAGGACTTCTTGTGTACTGAGAAAACAGGCAAGAGTCCATAACATCTGAAGTAGATTGGTGAAGGAAAAAGAAAATATTAAGCAAATTCCTATGAAGATCCATCACTGAGCAGAACCTCCACGGGTAGTCAGCATAGGACACTCTCCCTAGACCCTGTAAGTATACAGCTATCATATTATTCTATTCCCCAGCAGCGCCCAGGTGCCCTCTGCCAAGGTCTGAAGCCTTTGGGGACCCCAGAGACAGAGGAGACGGCAGGCTGATCAATATGCTGGATTCGTGGCCAGCAATGAGCAGCCATGGTGACGTCCATCTGGTTCTGCCCTCTGACATCAAGTCAAAAGCATCCTGCCCAGTCAGAGGCAGGAGCTGACAAAGCAAGGGACAGCTTCTCCCTTTCCAACGTCGCAAAATCTGACAGCTATGTCAATGCCTAGAAGTGTCAACAAAAGTTGCCTTAGCTCAGTGTTTCCCAAACTAGAACCTTATTCTTGTACTCACAAAACCAGATTTCGATAGCAGATTTCTTTAGTGCTGGACCTTGCAAAACCATGTTGCATAGCACCGTATTATGAATCTCTAAGGAAGGAAAGGTGTAGGGTATTTCCCAAACTTGTTGGGCCACAGGACCCTTTTTAATCCATTGACCATTTATCTTATCATCTCAATTCTAAAATGCACATTTCTTTCACATTTTATTATTTCTTATGCTGGGATTATCTCAAAATCCAATATACATTTAACAAGGCAATGAAACTATTATAAAACTGATGGTTAATCTTTTTACCTATCTAATATAATAAGGGAAATGCTTTTTTTTTTTTACAGCTTGGAACCCATGTTCCCTATAGTACAATTTGAAAAATACCTGTTTAAAAAAAAAAATGGCTGAGAAAAACTGGTGGTTTCCAAAAGAGACAAGGATGGGAGGTTAGGAGAAATAGGTGAAGGTACAAACTTCCAGTTATAAAATAAGTAAGTCATGGAAATGAAAGGTGCAGCATATGGAATATAATGAATAATACTGTAATAACTTTGTACGGCGGCAGTAGCTACATTTATGGTGAGCATTTTATAGTGTATATAAACATCAAATCACTATGTTGTACACCTGAAACTAATACAGTATTATATCTGCTATGATGCCAAAAAGTTCAAGAGCTGGCTAAATGTTTCAATAAAAGTAACTAGAATAAGTAGACTATTAAAGAACTTACTAGAAAATACCATTTGAAGAATATCTTCAACTCTAAACAGAATACCACATTTGTATATAAATAGTCAGTATTGCATCAGTCATTAACACAAGTGCCTTAAAGATTTCTAATAGGAAGCAGGTTATTTATTCTGTTCTAGTTACTGTGAATGTTAGATGTCTTTATTTCTTTAAAAAGTACACAATCATTCAGTCTGGGCATTTCACACAATCTATCTATTTGGGTGAATTCCTAGTACCCAAAAACACTACTGTCATTAATTACTAATTTTAATATGAATCAGCTTTCTCCCTGGCCTAAAGGAAGTGAAACTTATAAACACTTTCCGGAATCCCAGGTCATGTTTACCCACCAAATGGAAGTGAATTCCAGATGTGGTCTACTTCAGTTCCCAGAACTATTGGTTACTCCCACCCATCACCTCTCCCTGACCATTCCACCCACATCAGGATACCACCTGTGGCCTTAAAATAGCTAAAATGTTACCATCTGTATTAATTTGCTAGGGCTGCTAGGGCAGACCACCACAAACGGAATGGTTTAAAAAACAGAAATGTATTGTCTCACCTATTCTGGAGGCTAGAAGTGTGAAATCAAGGTGTTGGCAGGACTGGTTCCTTCTGTGAGATGAGGATCTGTGCCAGGCCTCCCTCGTCGGTGTGCAGATAGCCATCTTCCTGTTCTCTATATATGCCTGTCTCCAAATTTCCCCTTTATATAAGGACACAAGTCATATTGGATTAGGGCCCATTCTAATGACCTCATTTTAATTTGATCAAAATCTCTCTGTAAAGACCTCATCTTCAAATAAGATCCCATTCTGAGGTCCTGGGGTTTAGGACTTCAACACGTAAAATTTGAGGGGGACACAATTCAACCCATAAAACCGTCTACAGTGAAGGCTGCCCAACTGTTCAGGGTACTAAGGCTCTAGACCTAAACATCTAGATCTAATGCAAACCCAGATGAGTTCATTATTCCCTCTTCCTTTCTTAGTAGATGAGTCTCTGTGTGGTAATCTGGACTTGTCCTGGCATTGAAGAATTATTGGAATAGCATTTCCTCCTGGCCAGGAAGCTTCCCACACCCTTCAGAGAGAAGTGTGCTCTGCTTAGCGAATCAGGACCAGAGACTCAGGAAGAACTGAGCTCCAGTAAATTCTCTGGGGTATGACATAAGAATAAGCAAGATAAGAAGGTGACAGATTGTTGCTATTAAAAAAACTCAATTTCAAGTTTAATCGTAACGTTCAAAGGCACCAAACCTGAAATTTTAAATTTCATAATAATAGTCAATAATGGCAATAATTATAGTAACCATTTATTGAATAATTACTGTATGGCTGTAATAGGCACTTTACATGCATGATTTTATTTAATGCTCACCACCGCTGTATGAGGTTGGTCCTTTCAGTTAGATCTGATATGTCAGTAAACAGTCTACCCCAGACCCTGGCACATAGGCTTGGGTTTATTAATGAAAAGCTACTATACATGCCTATTTTACAAATGATAAAACTGAGCTTTGGAGATACCTGGGATTGCACTGATAGTGAGAAATGTAGCCTGTATATGCACCTAAGTATGCTAGACTCCAAAGCTTTAGATCCTATCTACTGAATATGCTGCAGTCCATTCCGTTCCTGTGTTGCAGAAGTCCAAGATTATATAAAACCCCAACCATCCATTACATCCTCTGTTCGTTCTGAGTCACTGAAGCCTTTTATTATTGCCCCTACTTAATCTCCAGAGCTTGAAAATTACTTTTTTAAGATTAAACTACAACTTCAGAAATGGGATCTATGAATGTCCTCTTTTTCCAGGACCCCTTCCCCTACACACATACCCATTAGTTCCAGAAATTCTTTTTAGGCGCCAGGAATGATCCTGGCTGTTCCATGAACTCAGGGCCCCTTTGGCTTCCCGCTTCCCAAGAGCTAAGTGCCTGGTGAACAAAGACCATTCTCTGGCTCAGAGAAACCCAAGTCACTATTTCAACTGCATCTATTTCACGTTTTCCAGCAGCTAGCAGTCCTGGGGGCTACAGACCCCAACTCTGGGCTTCCTCCAAATGCTCATTTAGTTGAGCTCGTGAACTCAGAGTGAGCATGTTCCTGGGGTCTTCAAAGTTAGCTTGTTCGGGGTTTCTTCTGCTCCTGAGAGCTGTCTCTGCAGGGTTTCTTCAGTCAGGAAGATCAGAGTGACATCCAGCCTTGCCCTCCTGCCACCATTGTCCCCGACTACTTTTGTCATCCGTAAAGGAAACACTGTGGCCCACCCCAGCAAAACACAGGAAAGTTCTCAAAGACACATGCTCTTTAGCTTAACATCAACTGGTGAATATACCAGATAAGACCTCAAAATCTCCCCACAGACTCATCTGATTGAGGAACAGAGCTCTACTTGGTTTGTTTCCAAATCAAATGCTGTCAACTCACATTAGAATTACCATTTCCTTTCCTTAATTTGTGCACCAGAGATATGTAGAGTGTCCAAAAATTTGCAAAGTCTTTTTACATATGCCATCTTATCTGATCCTCACAGCAAATCTATGAGCCCACGCTGTGTTGTTGGCTTCTTTTACAGACAAAGAAGATGATGTTCAGAGTGGTCAAATAGCTTTCCAGACCCTTCAGCTATGGACTCACAAACCGAGGTGGGCATTTAGGTTTCCTGGGTTCTTTCTGTTCCTTTCCACTACAACCCACTGCATATCATGTCTGATTCTTCACTTCTCTTTCAACTCTAGTGCCTATGATTATATTACATAAATTTTCCTTGGTCGTCCCAGCTCGGTTTTCAATCTTACTTGACATTCTCTAATCTGTTTTCAGAAATTCATTTCTTCAACAAATACTTTTGAGATACATGGTTGGTATCAGATTCTAGGCTGAGTGAAGGCACAAAATGAGCAAGACAGACTTGGCATCGCCCTCCATGGAGCTTACAGTCCAACATTACGTGACAGCCCATTCAGGACGCAGCTTGTCTTGCCAATGGGTTTCAGCCCCGGGCAAGGTCGCTATGGATTCAGTGTGACCAAAGAAATTGACAGCGAAATGTTCTTGGGGTGAAAGGGTTATACCCAACTTTATTTCCAGGTGGCAGGTCAGTCACTAAAATCCCATTCATTCAGAGCAAGTCTGCATGCAGCAAGCCGGTGTCTGCCTCTGGGCCTCTCTGCCGGCACAGCCATCCCACACAGCCGTCCTCTGGGCCTCTGTCCTCAGCGCTGCCACCACTCCAGCCTCTGCTCTGCACTCCTACAGCCCTGCCACTGTGTTGCACCCAGAGCACTGGGCGGAGCTCTTTATAGAGAATCAACAGCCATGTATTGCCCACAGGTGTGCAGTGAGCTAGTCAACCGGGGCCAGGTGAGAATCCTGGCCACAGCAACTCTCATTTTATCCACACAGCTGAAGATGCCAAATGTATCCCATCAAAGAGGATATGGTACAACCATATTCAAAAATAGAGACTAGAGGGCCTTTCATAGGGAAAGTGAAAGGAAGTAAAAGTTCAATTCCTGGTGTCCTTTAGGAAGACTCTTGGGTGCTTAGAAAGATGATTCAAGAGACTAAAGTGAATCATCTTTAAAGAAGACACCTAGCCTTCTGTTTGCAACAGTGAAGTGATGATTAGCCTATTAGGAGAACATTTTTATCTTACGCTTTTAACATGTAAAATTCTCAGACTGAGCCAGACATAGGAACTTCTAGCGTTTACGTTTTTATAACAAGTTATTCATAACAACTGTGAGAGCCCAGTCTGACTAATGCTGTTAAACTACTTCCATACTGGGAAACAGGCCCCTGGCCACAGGTGCTTGGAGCTCTTATCAACAGTCATGTATCTCCAAGTCTCACAGGATTTTCATGTTCTTATTTGTAGCACAGGGATTATAATAACCTATGAAAAATGATTGTTATGAAGATTCTTTAAGGAAATGTAGTCAAATGCATTATGAAAACCCTTTTTATATAATCCTTCTTAAGACCCTTTGTTTTAAGATTTTCTTAAACACAAAGAGCTACCATTTTTAAAGTAATAAGGAAGTTTCTGCCATCTAGTTTGAAGAATAAAATTTGCCTTTGAAAGAGTCTATTGTTTTTGGAGGGAGCTTTTTAATTAGCACCTTTAGTTTGTGCTTTAACACAACAGATTTAGTAGAGTAATGGAAATTTAGGTATTTTACTTCTAACCAAGTGGCCACAGAACCTTACTGAAGATATCCGTGAACTTGGCTGCCTTCACATACAGGTAGTATTAGAATAATTAAGGAAAACCAGACTTAGAGAAGCCAAGCTTTCAGACTTTAATAGTCATATAATATATTGGGCAAAGAATGTATTATAGAATTTTTTATATAAGAATTTGTAATTCCTCTTTGACATAGGAGCTCTTAGTTAACTCTAAAGTCATTTCCCTGAAGTATATACAGAGACTTTAAACTGTGTGAATTATGAGAGTGTAATTCCACAATGACACGCTGACTGGTGTGACTGAGAGCACAAAGGAACAGTGGAGGAAACGTGGTGGGCGACTTCATCCCGAGTCACTTCCGTAATACTCACTGACCTTCAGCATTGACCTTTAGTGTGGCCTCCTCAAGTCATGGCCTGCTCTTTCCAAGCTGTGGGCCTCTGTTCTCTTGGAATATCTTCCCTCCTATCTCAGCTCTGTTCTCCCTACTATTCTCTCTTTTTTTCAAATTCCATTTTAAATACTGTCTCCCCGAGGAAGTTTTTCATGATCTCTCTGCTGTAAACAATATGAGCACCTCTGAACTTCCATAGCACCCTACCTCGACCTCTACTATGTCACTGATGAGAAAGTATTCTGCTGAAGGGGATCTCAGCTCAAATCCTGAACACTCACAAAAAGGCTGGGCTGCTGCATGACTGTAAGTGTCATTCTGGACCTTGTTGAGAATTGGGCCTGGTTAATTCCTGCACAAATGACAGAACACTGTGATAATGTCCAGTTTGAATAGGGACTTTTCAATCCCTTTGTCTCTGGTAAGCAGCCTCTGAGATAGTCCTCAGTGACCCTTACTTCCTGCTGTGCATACCCTATATAATCTCCCCTTGAATCATTGAATGAGTACAACCTTGTAATTCCCTTATAGTGAACAGAACCCTGAAAAAGCAATAAAATGCCACTTCCAAGATGAACAGAGTTAGGATTTCAAAAAGACTCTGACCCATTCTCAATCTCTATCTTTCTCATTTCTCTCTCTCCCACTCTCCCTCTGAAGGAAGTCAGCTGCCACATTGTGAGTTACCCTTGGAAAAGCCCATGTGGAAGAGAACTGATGTCTCTGGTCAACATCTCTGGATGTTTCTAGCCCTCAAGGAATCTTACCATCAGCCATCTGTGTGAGCTTTGAGGAGGATCTTCCCCCAGAAGAGCCTTGAGATAAAACCACACACCTGGCTAACACCTAGAGAGCATCTTATAACAGACCCTAAGTCAAAAGCACACAGCCAAACCACACCTGGATGCATGACCTGCAGAACTGTTAAGACAACACATTTTCCTTATTTTAAGCCCTAAATTGTGGGGTAATTTGTTATAGAGCAATAACAAACTCATGCAGTAACCCATCAAAAATGATTATAAGAATCCTGCATTTTTTAGGAAAACCTTTCCCTTCTTTCTCTATGTTTGTCCCTCACCATACAAGCACTTTCAGCCTTTGTTATTCTTTTTTTTTATTAAGGTATTATTGATATACACTCTTATGAAGGTTTCACATGAAAAAACAATGTGGTTACTACATTCACCCATATTATTGTGTCCTCTCCATACCCCATTGCAGTCACTGCCCATCAGTGTAATAAGATGCCACAGAGTCACTATTTGCCTTCTCTGTGCTACACTGTCTTCCCCCTGATCCCCCCCACACCATGTGTGCCAATCATAATACTCCTGAATCCCCTTCTCCCTCCCTCCCCACCTGCCCTTCCCCACCCCTCCCCTTTGGTAACCTCTAGTCCCTTCTTGGAGTCTGTGAGTCTGTTCTTTTGTTCCTTCAGTTTTGCTTCATTGATATGTTATCCTTTTTAAGTCTACTAGTTTTTAGGCAATATGTTCATCTACAGAATTAAGCTCAGAATTTGATAATTCCCATTAAATATGCTGTTTTCCAAGAAACTGTATAGGTATACAAATCTCAGAAAGGTTTTTTTCCCCATTATAGTCCCTGGGAAGTTGGAATAAAATACTTTCATTTTTTGACATATATATTTTAACATATATATTTATAACATATATATGCTCACTATATATACATATATATAGTACTCACATGATTCTATTTTAATAAGCCTGGACTATGAGAAGTTGACCAAAGTCTATCCAAATGTCCCAAAACAGTGAAAGCTTATGAACTCCACAGACTTCCAAGAGAATCCTTTGGGGTCATTAGCTGACATTTTTAACATCCTTTTCACCTATTTATCGTGTCCTTCCACAGCCCCAGCATGATCAACACTGGTAAATGGCTTCATTTGCTGAAAAGCAGGGGGCCAGCCCTACAGGAAGGGTCCCCATGGTGGCTCTCAACTCCTAAAGGTCACAGCTACTGCTGGGAGAAGAGATACCACTGCCACCGACAGGGACTCTATTAATAGTTCATCAAAGTCCTGCAAGGCTTTATTCTGTGTCTGAATTCCTCATTGGTTTGGTATTAGATATTAGGTCACTTCACTGTAGCCTTCAAACTCTTATTAAAGTTAACCAATGGACTTTTAGCCAAATCAACAATAAAAACAGTGTGTGTGCATCTGATTGCTGGATGCAATGGGAGTTTGGGGAGAAAGGGAAGACACAAAGATGACTAAAACACAGAGGCTGTTGCACAAGTTAAGAGTCCGTGCAGACCTGAGAAAAGATTCAGCGATAGTTCTACAATAACTGACCTCAAAGAGCACCAGAGTAGGAAGCTGAACACCTAGTCTTAGTCCAGCTATGCGACTGGACACTCCATGCATGGGCATGTTACTTTCCATCTCTCAGCATCAGTTTTCTCATCTATACAACAAAGGATTTGGACTATACCAAGGGATAGGAAGAATTCTAGGATGGCCTCCCAAGATTCCCATGCTCTGGTAGACATGCCCTCTGTAGTCTTCTCTGCAGGAGTGATCCATGTTTGTGTGTGCTAGGATCTCACTCCATGAGTAAGTTACGTCCTAATGAAACAGTGAAGGAGTTTTTAAAGATGTAATTAAGGTCCCAAATTAGTTGACTTTTCAGTTAATAATCAAAAGGAAGATTATCTGATTTATTCAGATGAAAGTCTTTAAAAGAGGGATCTTCTTGAAGGATACCTGGGAGAGCAGAGCTGCCGTGTAGTGAGGGAGCTAGTGACACAGCCATGTGGCGAGAACTGAAAGGAAGGCTCTAAACCTGAGAGTGATCCCCACCTAACAACCAGCAAAGAAATGATGACCTCAGTCCTACAACTGCAAATAAATGGATTTGGCCAACAACTGCATGAGCTTGAAATAAGACCTGAGCCCCAGGGAAGAACACAGCCCAGCCACCACCTTGGTTACAACTTTATGGGACTCTGAGCAGAGGGTCCAGATAAGCCACGCACAGACTCCTGACCCATGGAAACTATGAGACAATAAATATATGTTGTGATAAGACACCAAATATGAAGTAACTGGTTTCACAGTAACAGAAAACTAGTATAGATTCTAAATGACTTCTATCTTGCCTGCTAAGTCTAATGACTGATAATGTCTGCCTGGAGCACCACTGAAAAGGATTCAAAATTCCCATCTAGGTTCAGCTACCAAAAGTGTCACAATTGATTAATAGTATCTACCATGGGTATTCATCACTTAGGACTCCTTTGATTGCAAGCAACAGAAAATATCACAAACATTGGCTTAAGAAGGAAAAGGAATTGTTGGGCCTGGTATTTCTTCAGCAAATACTTATTGAACTCTGCTGTGTAATGAACATTGTTCTAAGCACTGAAGTTACAAGAGAGATGAGTCCCTGCCCTCACTGAGCTCACACTTTCATGGCTTATGGAAATGAAGTCCAGGGATAGAACTGACTTCAGATAAGGGCTGGATCCAGTTCAAGAAACAATCTCCATATTTCAACCACATTAGGCTCTAGGCTTACATCTTCTCTGCTGCACATCCAATGGGAAAAGAGCATTCTTTATCTAGGTACCAAGCAGATACCCCAGGATGTCCTTTGTTGGTCCTGATTGGATGGGCTTGGCTTACACACCCAACCCTAAGCCAATCACAATGCTCTGGAAAGAACGATGTCCTAATTGGTCAAACTTGGTGTTTATGGACTAAATGATTATGTCCCCCACAAAATTCATACTTTGAAGCCCTAATGCCCAATGTGATGGTATTTGGAGATTGGTTTTAGATGAGGTCCCAAGGGTGGGGCCCTCATGATGGGATTAGTGTCTTTATAAGGAGAGGGTGTCCCTGTGTTGTGTGAGGACACAGCAAGAAGGCAGCCATCTGCAAACCAGGAAGAGATCCCTCACCTGGAAACAAAGCTTCCAATATCTTGATTTTTCACTTCTCGGCCTCCAGAACTGTGAGAAATAAGTATCTACTGTTAAAGCCACCCAGTCTATGGCATTTTATTATAGAAGTCCAAACCAACCAAGATGCAGCCCTAAGGGGAGAGACTGAGTCACTCCACAGAATGCACTTGGACTGGGGCTGTGGGTCAGGTAATTCTTGGGCAGGAAATCAGGGTGCTGTCACCAGAAAAATAAAAAATAGTCAACATCCAACAGAGTAAAGGAGTGAGAAGGGGCTCCAAGTTTGCCACATATTTGATCTCTAGGTAAAACATCATCCCTAAAGTCCTCTAAAATTATAAACTTGGATGATATTTGCTCTATTTTATTAAATGTTACCAATTTCTAATGTTAAATAAAACACACATTCAAATGTAATAGAAAAATCAAGTGATGCAGCAAACTAAAAAGCAGAAGGCTCATTCCCCAAAAGCCTCCTAAACCACTCTCTACACTCCACTTCACATCCTAAAAACTATCCTGAAAACCTGCCCTTCTTCCCAATGCTATCACTCCACATGCCATGCTTATTTGACTTTGGTGTACACATAGATTTCTTTGTTGCCCTGGTTGGGGAATAGAGACTTGGGTTCTGTAAAAGAGACTCCAAGCCCCCAATGGCAAGCTCATGGAGCATGTCACAGATCGTGGAAGAACATTCTTAGAACCACATCAAAGCTGGGAGAGCCCCTGCCTTTCCACCAAGTACCTGTAAGTTTCCCACAAATTTCAAGAATCAGAGTGGCAAGAATGGGAGACCCAGGGTGCCCTGTCTGGTCATCATGGGGTATCACCATACTACAAGGGCATGAAAGTTAAAGTCAGTCAGACCTGGGTTCAAATCTTGACTCTGTCACTAACGAACTGTGAGATCACAAGAAATTTACCATATTCATCCAAGCCCCAGCTTCCTCATGTATAAAAACTGGAGTAATGATGCACACCTTTAAGTTATTGTGTGACTAAGCAAGTAACTGCACTCATGGTATATGTAACACCTAGTAAGGAAAAGGATGACTAGGGACTGACCCTGCACTGTGGCTAAGAAAGCACATGGACTGGGAACCAAGAGTCCACACAGTCTACAGGCTGCTGTAGAGGGCACTTAAGACCTCGGACTCTGGAGCCAGACTGCCCTGGATAGAATCCCAGCTCCATCATTTACTAACCACTCGAGGTGACTTGAATTTTCCAAGTTACATGAACTTTCAAGTTATTTGAACATTCCATGTCTTGCTTTCCCTCTCTGTAAAATAACATTGATAATAACAATTCATAATTCATGAGGCTGTTATGAGAATTAAATGAGTTCCATAGACATGAAATACTTGCACCAGTGTCAGACACATAGTCTGCACTCAATAAATGTTTATTATCATTATTGTTCATTCATTCAGCACACCTTTGTTGAGAATATATATTTTAAGAGCTATGTTAAGGGGCTAGAATTGCATAGATGTATTTTTGACAGTCTCTTTTGTGGAGGAGCTCAACACAAATGACATATTTCTCAATTGCAAAATGAAACATCATTATAATAACTGAAGAATGAAAATTCCATGGGATTCCAGAAGAGGGAGCCTAACACTGGAAGAATAAGGGAGGTCTTTTCCAGAGAACAGAACGTTTCCACTGTACTGTACCTTGATTAGGCGTGAAATGAGAAGGCCAAAGAGAATCAGGTAGGGGATAAGGCAATAGAGAAATTAAAAACAGCTACCACTTAGAAATATTATGCCAAGTGAAAAAAAAATAAGAATGAGATTTAGAACACTATACAATTTCTGTTATATAAAGACTTGCACCCAAAACAATGACCTACATTTTACACAAAACACATATAAAAATAAACCCACAGATATGCTCATGAAACATACTGAAGGAGAGTGGAGAAACAGGATTTAAAACCGTAAATAAAACTTAAAGAGAGAAGGGCTTTCTTGTCCCCTTCTGGCTCTGTCCTCTCACTCTATTTCTAAATAAAAGCCTCTCCCTGGCTCTCCTACCTTGGGTGTTCGCTAAGTTCATTCTTTGACTCCACAAACCAGAACCCCGGCATCATCTTTAGGGCTTGTCCGGGATAACTTGGGAGCCTGCTGCTTCAGGCCACCCTGGCCTCTGGGTGAGGCAGGGGGCGTCCCTAACTCTCTCCTAACTTCATCAGTCTCATGGAACTTGATGCTCACCACCACAAGAAGCCACAAAACTACAAATAGTAATAGAAATGGAACCTGGAATAGAAGTGCCTATCTTCCGAGGCCCTCCCAACTGACCACTGATAGAGACCTAACTGCACCCTTTACTGCGCCCCTTCTCAGCATGAAGCAGTCAGAGCGGTCATCGCCCCCTTTCCCTAGCAGCAGCTAGGGTCTCTCTCTGTAGAGGGGAGAACAAGACAGGGACCAGGGGCTTAGACAGAGTAGGGTGAAGGCCTCCAGAGAAAGCAAGGCAAGATATTTACAGTCAAAGCAATGTAACAATGTAAAGTCCCTATTGAAACTCTTTCAGCATTATGCAAAGTCAAGGTCACACTAATTCTCTAGGGTAAAGATACTAGACTAGGAATACAGACATCTTCAGTGAGATCAGTTAAAGGTCAAAAGGCCAGGAGCAACTTGGCCTGGAATGTTTGAGTGTTCCGCAAGGGTATCAGCATAACCCATGACTTCACTGTAAACAGCCCTAGCAAACAGACAAGAACCCAGCCCACCTTGAGGGCGGGGCAGGTGGTACAAGTCCACACCCGAAGCCCTCAGTTCCCAAAAATCTTCAACTGCCTATAAATCCCCTAGACAACGTACTACCCTGGGCTCTCTTGTCCCCTCCTGGCATAAGCCAGAAGTTCTGTCTTCTCACTGTATCTCTCAATAAAAGTCTCCCTGGCTCTTCTAAAAAAAAAAAAAAATCTAAAGAGAGAGAGAAGCAAGATCATGAACACCCAATGGTGATAATGTACCCTCAACTAAAAGCCTGAGAGGGAGGGACGGGTGGAACGAAGGAGAGGGGGAACAGAGAGGTGAAACACAAAATATGTGGGAATTTGCCAGTGATATATTGCATCTGAAATTCTGTAAGGGTCCAATCACTGCTGGCAAAATAAAGCATCAGATCATTTGATCTGAATTCTCAAATGTAATAAACAATGCATACATGAACACACACATACACACTCACAATGTAGAGAGGAGCACAGGCCCACCTGGGCCATCAAGAAAGTGGGTGATTCAGCCCTGCACTAGTGTGCCACTGCTCCTCTAATGCAATCAGAAATAGGTGCCTCTTCCCCTGGACAAATGCAGATAGTGACAGTGCACTCAGGTCAACAAGGAGAGCATGAACTGGATTTTAACATCATGCATGCCATCAGCAGGGCACCCCTGTGCAAGACGCAACTGCACAATCCTAAGAGTTGGCCTTGCTGTGGTTCTTTCCTTTCATCAAACCTCCAGAAAAATAATAAAATTGAACAGCCCTGAACTATACACGAAAGGAGGAAGCAAAGGCACAGGAGGCATAGAGGGCAAGAGCATCCCCTATTGGCAAGTCCAAGAACACTGAGCTTGAGCAGGAAATTAGAGCGAAAATTGCCAACCTCAGCATCCTTTATCAGAGCATTCCCAGGGTTTGGAAAGGGTCATCTTTTGCAACATAACATCCCATCATGTTCAAATGTAATGTCTAAAGTACTGCTCCAGAAATGCCCAGGTCAGCACATTACTCTTTAACCTCAAATTACTTTTCCTCTGGCCAAGACAATTTGACCCAAACACTGCCTTCCTCTGGCCTAAGGTCTTTATGGAGAAGTTATACCCTGGGTTCTAGACTTTGAAGAACAAGTGGATGTTAACAGGTGGCAAAGGGAGAAGAGGTTAATGGAATTAACAGGAGCAAGCAAACTGAACTCCTAAGAACAAAGCATAGTCAAAGGGGTTTATTTACTTGGAAGAAAGAATTAAGAATTTGAAAAGGAACTTTACATGTGACAGCATGGATGCGTATGTTACAGTGTACAAAGCTAGTGCTTTTACATCCATGAGCTCATGGGATCTTGACAACAATCCTGTAGAAGTGGCATTAAACTCATTAGCAGTGCTGGAAAAGGAAGGGACACCCTGAGGCAAGAGATTGGATGGTTCAAGTCTCGAGGCAGGGAGGCCATGGCCCGCCCCTTACCAGAGGAGAAAGTGCCTTTTAACTCCACAAGGACATGACTGGTAATATAACATGGGCTTTAGGATCATAGACTTTGCAGACAGATGGATCTGGGTTCTAACAGTTATAAGGGACTTGGACCATTCCCTTAACCATTCTAAGCTTATTTCCTTATTTGCAAAATGGGGATATAATAATAATACCTGCATCAGAGGGTTAAAGTGAGGAATAAATGTTTATAAAGTGGTTAACAAAATTCCTCTCATATAGTAAGTGTCCATTCAAAAGAAACTGGTATTCATTATTTGAAACGTGTTCAAATAATATTACTGAATGCTTTTTTGAGTGAATCACTGATCTAAGCCTGATGTTCAGCAAAAAAACACATGGTATTTGTCTTCACAAAGCATACAGTCTAGTGGGGTACATAGGCAATAATGAAGTAATTGCCAAAATAAATGTAAATTATGAATTATTCTAAGTGCTATCAAATTACACAGCCCCAAAAGATTATAAAGCTCAGAAAGTCTGAGATTTGTCTGGAGGGATCAGAAAACAGAGCAAAATCTGTTGAGATCTGAGAAGTGAAGACACTGACCAATGGACGTGAGAAAGCACTATAAGGAGAATGAATAGCATGTGTAAATGCCCTGTGACAGGAGAGGGCATGGTGCCATCCAGGAAATCAAGGGCGAGTGTGGCTAACGTATTGAGATAGAGAGAAAGAGTAGTTCAGGATAAAGTGGGATGAAGAGGTCTAAGTAGGCAGGGGCAGCCCCTTATGGGTGATGGTGCGAATCAACAAGGAGCCACCAAAGGATTTTCATTTCATTAGAGTTGACTTGTCAGAACATAAGAGAGAGTGGGATATCACGTTTACAGGAGGTTCTGAGAAGATGGTTTCTGCTATGTGTGTGGAGAATACATGAGAGGACCAAGATAGAATGGATACCGGGGAAATTGTGTTTACAGTGATAACAGGGGTCCAGCCTAGAGATGATGATGGCTTGGGATGGCAATAAAGGAGTTAGCCCAAAGTGAAGGAATCTGGGATCTATTCAGTAAATTGAATTAATCAGATTATAGGATGGATTGGGTATGGAAGATAAGGAAGAATCAAGAATGCCCCCCAGGTTTTTGGAGTGCCAGTTGCTGACATAGGGAACATGGAAGAATTCTCAATTTGGGAGAAAGATAATAAATGAATTCCTTTAAGGCTAAGTTGAGGTTAATAATATCTTTGGGATATCCAAGTAGAAAAATTGTAAAGATATATGTTTATAGGGTTCAGAGAGAGGTCCAGGTTATGAACATGTATTTAATAGCCATTGACATACAGATGACATTCATGAGACCATGTAGGTTGAGAAAAAATATATATATATATTTTTTTTTTTTTAATGTTAAAGGTGACTTCAGACTAAGCCCTAAGGAATTCCATGATAATGACTGGGTATGCAGGATAAACCAACAAAGGAAGGTAGAAAAAGAGTGTTCTAAGATAGGAAGAAAATGTAGAGAAACAGAAGCCAAGGAAAGACAGAGTCTGAAGGAGTCAACATTACTAAATGCTGCTGAGAATTATGTAAATTGAGTGCCACAAATCACAGGCCTATTTGTTATTCATCAGCTTAAAATGGCACATCTTTAATCAAGATAAAGATAATTTTTAAGGCACTAAAGTTTAAATCACTTGCCTAAATTGATGCAGGCAAGAAGCAGCGGGCAGAGTTTCAAATCCAAATCTTGCACAAAAACCCATTCTATGGAGATTTCTTGGGCTCTGTCTTCCTGGGGGATTAGACATAAAGGTTCCCTCCCGTGGCCCTGTGATTGCAAAACTAGAGGAATCTGACACTCAGAACTTGGAAACATTTATCTCCTCTCTTCCCAATGGCCACATATGTGATTAGAAGAATACCATTTGTTGTTTCTCTATCAGCAAGTAGTGGAGAGAATGGCAAGAGACCTGATAAAGGAGGCAGATAGGCTGTGGCATATGCCAGGAACGTAACTCAGTTGAACCTGTGGTTTCATCTTGAGTCTAGACGGGGACCAAGTGCATCTGGAAAAATGACAGAACACCTGACAACAGTCCTCTTCCAAAGGGCTGCAGAGAATCTGTAGAGAAATCTTTAAAAGCAAAAAAGGAGCCCAGCCCATAAAACTTAACTCAGAAACAAAGTCTTATTCACCAGGAAGAAGCCAAGATTCTGAGTTCAGTGTAAAGACTATTACTCAAATCCATCTCCACTCCAACCTGCTAGGTCCCAAGAAGAGAAAAGAGTAGACATCTGCTCTGAAACAACTGTTTTATCCTTTTTCCTCCTTTCAACACTCCTAGCTTCTCTCTCAGGATGGTCTTTATCTGTGTCCACGTCAGTCGCTTAATGAAGCCCAGGACTCCCAGCCCATCCTCATCCACTAATTCTAATGGCTGTGTAGCTCTCTCACATTTTCTGAACTCATCTTCCACCCTTCTTCTGAAATCACTTCACGATGACTCTGGGGTTCAAGGTCTTCAGTAAAATTCCCTGGATCCTCAAAATTCCCTAATAACATTCCCTTCACCTTCTTGCTCTAATTAAAAACTGGTTCTTCCTTGAGGATACCAAAACCCTCTTGACTATCTTCTCTTCCACTCATGGCACCACTGGAGCTGGAGTTTGGCTAAATATCTCTCCTCAGTGCTTCACTGATGCTTCAAGGTCATTCTGCCTCCTGCCTCACCACAAAGATTGAAGCTTTGAATGAAGCTCAATGACACTATCCCTACACTACCCCTGTATGTTGCAGTCAATTTCCCCACCCCTCCAAAGCCAAGTCACTACTCCTCAATTCTTAAAGATGCTAGCTCCTGGATTACATCATTCTCTCCAACACAACTCCTGTCATAGGACTTCCAGGTCAATATCCCCACAGAAAAGCCTTCCCATATCTGGCCCTCCATATTTTGACTTCATCTCCACCACCAATCTTGTCTTTGTCTGGTCCTGCTCCAGGTCTACTATGGTCACTAACTGCAACCCTTCCATGACCACAAACTCAAATGTTCCACTCTCAAACCGGCATCCAAACTTCAACAATTCTGAACCTTCAATTTATTTATCCAGCACCTTTTCACTGCCCCTCATGTCTTGTTTCCTTCCTTCCTTATCTTACCTTCCATGGTCAGTCATCACTGTAATCCCCTGGCATACACCCTCAGCTCCCCTGTCCCTTTGTCTTGCTTTGACATATGCACTTGGCTAAATCATAGCTCTGATTCAATTCAGCTCTCTGGCTTCTCTGCCATGAATACCCATTCATCCAGCAGGAAAACAGGCTACCATACTGGCTACTCTCACTTTGATCTCACATTACTGCTATCCAGCAAATACTGTATTTCCTTAGTCCACGCACTCTCTCAGACAACTATTTCATCCGTCTCTTCTCTCTCCAAACCTCTAACATTACTGCTCCATCCTAGAGAATTTGATTGTTTCACACAGAGAGTTAAAAAGAACTTCCACAACTTTATTCTACCATATCTGCCCACCTGCCTGATTCTGTGCCCATATACTCCTACCATTCTTCCCACACTCGTGATCCTGTTTTAAGGCCAACCCCTTTATTTGTATACCAAATACAACCTCTTTTGGTCTAATCAAGGACACTGCTTTTCAATTTTCTCCTCCCTTTCTTACATCCTTGGCTTCTCCCTTCTAATTGGATTGTATCCATCAGCATCTAAATATGCTTTTCTTTCTCCCAATACTGGTATGACAACCAAAAAATAATCCACACTGGTCTACTCCTGTTATTCTCTTCACAGCAAAACTCACTGGGAGAGTTTTGTCTAAATTCACTGTGTAAATTCTCTCCTACCCTTCTCCCCTAAACCCACTCCAAACAGGCTTTTTTCCTCAAGGTCATCAATAACCTTAGATGGCTGACTCCAATGGTCAATCCTCAGTCGTGATCTTCCCTTACCTTTCATTAACACTTAACACAGATGATGACCCTCTTTGCCCTCAAACACTTTCTTCACTTGGCCTCCAGGACCCTATACTAGCCTGGTTTCCTTCTGGCCTCTAGCTGCTCAACCTGCTTTTCGGGTCCTTCCATGTCCCTGACCTCCAAATGAAGGTGAGTCCCAGGGTTCAGTTCTTGAACCTCTATTTTTATCCATATATTCTGGCTTTAATACCATTTAATACCATAAATGCCCATGACTTCCAATCTTATGTATTTAGTACAGACTTCTCCCCTTTAATTAAGTTTCTTATATTCAACAGCTTACCCTATGTCTCTACTTGAAAGTGTAATACAAATCTCAGATTTATCATATCTATTACAAATCCCAACATATTTTCTCTAAAACCTGCTCCTCCCACAGGACTTCCCGTCTCCTTTAATGGTGACTCCATCTTTCTAGTTGCTCAGATCAAGCACACTCGGAGTCATCTTGAATTCCTATCTTTCCCCATATCCAATATGTCAACAAATCTTTTCAGATATAGTCTCCCATTTTGCCAATATCTTCAAGATATATTTGGAATTCTATTGCTCCTCACCGTTTCCTCTGCTGTGATCCTGATCTGAGCCAAGCTACCATCACTTCTCCCCTTGTATCATTGCAATGACCTCCTAACTGGTCCCCCTGCTTCTGTACGTGTCCTATAAGCTATTCCCCACACAAAAGCCAGAGAGTCATGTTAAAACACAAGGCAGATCTTGTCTCCTTTAAAAACCAGTGGGTCTAAAGCTAAGCTCCTTACCTCCTGCTCCAGAGTTCTACAAGGCTAACCATCACCTCTCTGACGCCAGCACCCCCCACTCTCTCTCTCCCTAATTCTCCAGCCATCGAGGCCTCCTTGCAATTTTCTAACATGCCAAACATTTCTCTGACTCTGGATCCTTGCCCTGCCAATATTCCGTCTGTTTAGAATTATTTTTACCCAGATACTGGCCATCCCCACTCACTCCCTTCCTCCACATCTCTACTCAAGCGTTGACTTCTCATTAAGGCTGGCCCTGAACACCCTATGTAAAATTCACCCTCCCACACACACACACATTTCCTATCCCCTGTCCTCACTTTCTATGTTCCTCCTTAACAGGAGGAAAATTACCATAAGTTGCTATATGTTTTAGTTTCACTAAATAATGAGTTTGATGAAGATGGGGGTTCTTGTTTGTTCCATTTATTATCATCTCTCGGGAGACTAGAACAGTTTCTAGCACGTAATCAGAGCTTGAGTGAATAAATGAACAAGGAAACTAAGTCTTTGGGAGGTTTTAATGCCTCCCAAATTAAAAATCTGGCAGCCAATTAAGTGTCAAAGCCAGAACCCAAGCCTCTTTTCAGGAACCGCATGATTTCAAGATGGTCACCTACCCAAACCAGGATAGAAAACTCTCCATCCCTGTTTGGAAGAGGTTATCCAAGATTCCCATTCTTCCCCACTTCTCGTAAAGTATTTATAACCCCATGAAATAAGCTTCCCCAGTGCCCCTGCTGGGACTTCTCACTCATTTCTAATTCAGTCGATCCAAACAAACAGGACTGACAAAGAGCACTGGCCTAAGAATAGAGAAGCAAGTAAATAGCTCCCTAAATTTCAATTTGCAATTAGCAATGTCAGAGAGCAAAGTGATTTTAAACCAAGATAGCCATTGTTGGTCCTGCTATAAGTATTAAGCCCACTAAGAAGATTATGCCCTATCTCAAGTCATAGGGCCCCTGGGAAATGAAGGCCCATTCATGAGAATGGATCTTGATATAACACTCCCCTTCTGGGCACAGTTCCCCAGGCATTCAGTGTCCTGATTGGCCCGGAAATTTTGTATCCAAACTAATACAATTTCCACATTTGCTGAGCCCTAAACTGCAGGCAAGTTACTCTCTTCTGTTGAGAGATGGCATGTAAAGCTAAAAATATGAAAAATTACCATTTATTGAAGCTAATTATGAGTTGAATTAAGAGCTTTACAATTAGCATGTCATTTAATCTTTACAGCAGCTCTGCAACATGATATAATGCCACACTGTGACTGAGAATGCTGGGTTAGCTCATCTTCCTAAGGCCCTAAAACGAATAAACATCACAGTGGAAATTCCAATCCAAGTCTCCCTGACTCTAAAGCTGACGACCTTAACCGATGTGAGAGACCTCCCTCAGTTAAGAAGATTAAGACGTTAAGGGGTTAAGAAGACTCAGACCCACCTCTAGTCTCCAGGAGCTGAGATTTTCAGCAAAAAACAAATATATATATGATTTTTTTTTAATGCCAACCACTGTAATGATAGATGCTAGCTAGGGAGAAATTTATTCTAAAAGGAGTTAGCTGAGAGTCTTCCATGTATAAGGCATTTGAATCATATTTGAACTCTAGGAAAGTTTCAAAAGGTTGATATGACACAAAGGGAATTCCAGGGGAAGAGATTTTACTTGAAAAAAGACAAAATCTTGAATCGGCTAAAGCAACAATTTTATAGAAGACTCTGGAGCTATGCTGACATCCCCACTCTCCAGAAAAGATAAATAACTGTACCCCAACAGCTGCACTCACAACCCTAAACCCCCATGCCATCTGGGAATGGCAGAGAGTGTCTGCCTCAAAGTTCTCCTCCATCTCCCTACCTTCATATCTGAACTTCTGGCCAGACAGATGACCAATGGGTTAACAACCTGCTTCTAAAAGCTAAAAACGCATAGGAAAATTACAGTCCGTAAATCACACCTCACTCTGTATTGATTTACTCGCTTGGCTTCCCCCATAACCCAGCTGAGAGCTAGCATCTGATGCACGGAGGGTATTGATGGGGAGGAAGGAGGGGGAAGGAAGAGAAAGAGGTAATTCTAGAACCTGGAGGAGACCCCCAGGGGCAGGTCTGAGTGAAGTCCTGAGGCTTTGCTGTCGTGGTAAGTGCTTAGACACAGGAAAAGATAAGGCCAACAGCAGAGGGGATCATTAAAAGGGACTGAAACCCAACTCAAAGTGGCCGAAGCAAATTAGGGAACTGATGAGATCATGTCTCAGGACTAAATTGTGCAGTGGAGAAACTTGCAGGCTCTGCTCAGATCCTGTGCTCAGGTCCTTACTGTGGCACTTGGTGCATACAACTTAACTTCTCTGGGCCTGGCATCCCTCATCTGGGTAAGGGTGTGATAATAGTACCTCCTTCACAGATTTATGGTGGGGATTGGATAAATCAATGCATGTTATGGGTTGAATTATGTCCCCCAAATGTTGACATGCTAACGCTCAATACCTCAGTATGTGACCTTATCTGGAGATGAATCTTTGCAAATGTTATTAGTTACGATGAGGTCATACTGGAGAGGAGTGAGCCCTCTAATCCACAAAGACTGCTGTCCTTACCACACGAGGAGAAGAGACACAGACACAGAGGAGAATGCCATGCCATGAGTTGGCAGGGCCTGAATGCCACAGCTACAAACCGAGGAACACCTGGGGTGACCAGAACCCCGGAGCGGCAAGGAAGGAATCTCCCTTGCAGGCTTCAGAGGTGTGGGTATTAGAGTGCTCAGGCTCGGCTGTCATAACAGAACACCACAGACTGGGCAGCTCAAACAACAGACATCTATTTTCTCACCGTTTGGGAGGCTAGAAGTTCCAGATTAAGGCCCAGCACAGCCAGAGCTCACCAGAGTTTCTGGAGAGAGCCCTCTTCCTATTCTGAAGACGGCCACCTTCCTGTGTCGGGGGAGAGAGAGAGCTTTCTAGCGTCTCTTCCTAAGGACACTAATCCTATAAAATCAGGGCACCACCATATGATCATATTTAACCTTAATTACTTCCTTGTAGGCTGTATCTCCAAATACAGCCACATGACGGCAGTGGGGGGTGGGGTGTCAGGGCTTCAACGTATAAATTTGAGGAGGGGGTGGGGGGGACACAGTTCCCTCCACAACAGGGAGCCCTGCCAACACCTTGAATCTGAACTTCAAGCCTCCAGAACTAAGACGATACATTTCTGTTGTTTTCAATTCCCAAGTTTTCTGTGCTTTGCTAGGGCAGCCCCAGGAAACTAATAAAACATATGAAGTACCTACTCCAGCACCTGGTACCTAGTATTTAATACATGTCAGCTGTTCTTATTACAACTCAGACCCAGTTCAATCCAGGTCCTCAAGCAATGTCATCAGGAATTTCCCGTCATCTCTCAGCTTTGCTTTCCTCTATATTGGCTCACCCTCCTGTACCCCCTTGGGAACCCCAGCCTTACATGCTATCAGCTTAGCAGCCCCAGCAAAAAGCACATCTCTTTCCCATAGCTCCAGCAAAAGTCTGGGCACTGAATCTCCTGGGCGCAGATGAAGTCCCGTGCCCATCCCTGACCCAGTCACTGTGGCCAGTAGGATGCTGTGCTCTGGTCAGACGCGCCCGGCCTGCAGCCAAGCCTGGAGTCAACTCCATTTGAACACAGGGACTGAGCATGGAGATGAATTGTTTGGAAAAGGAAAATCAGTCTGCTAGAACCAGAGGGGTGCCAGAATGCTGAGGAGGCATAAACAGCAGATAATCATTCCCTGGGATCTCAACTTATAAACATCTCTGAAGCACCCATTATGCTCATGATACTATACTAGTAAGAAATATTAATTGCAAACAACAGAAACCAGGATTGATTAACTTAAATAGAAAAATGAATTTTCTGAAGAGGAGAGGAAGCTGGAAGGGAGGCTGGAGAACAGGTTTGGGCAGGAAAGAACAATGCAGACTCTGGCCAAGGTCTTGCCTGTGTTTGACAAGTCAGAGGACAAGGAGCATAGATTTCTTCATGCCTCGTCTGGCTTCCATGCATGAGGTAGGACCCTTCTAGTGACCTCTTTAGCACCCCGCCCCAAACAGTTAGGGTGCTTGGATGTCAAGATGACAAAGAGAAAGATCCACTGTAGTTTTTGATTTAATGACAGTGAGGAAGTGGTCATGAATCAAATAAGACTGTAGAGTCCTTAGACCCTGTGATCAAGGTGCAGAAAGACTTCTGTATAACTAACCAATTCTCAAATCAGAGTACAACACCAAGCCCAGAGAATGAGATTTACTTGAAAGGAACCAAAGAAAGCTCCCTCTGCAAGAAAATGAGGATGACTTTGACAGGAGTCAGGGCAGAAAAGAGAATTCTAGGAGGAACGACAGCACATGTGAAGGCATGGAGAAGAATAAAATCAGGCAAATCAAACAGGAAAGACTCTTTTGAATTCAAGAAATTTTTTTCAGCATCTTACTGCCTCAAAGATTATCTTTAAAAGCAGCTGTTACCCAACAACTACTTAAGACTTGAAATAAAGGCAAACATTCCCACGCCAACGTGCACTCAAAATAGAAACTGAAGGACACAAAAATACCAAGGCCACTAAGGCAGCCTGAGTTGAAGCTTTTTATGGAACAAAAAGCTCCGTGGGCTCCTGAAGGCCTCTCTCTCCTCCTCCTCGCACTATGGCTGTTTCTCCTGAGCTCCTACTGTCAGCGTGGCGGGCAGGGAACAAGGGCAAGCAGCCATCTGGAGCCAGAGCCAGCCTCCAGTTCCTCTGCGCCCATGCAAGCATGCTCTTCCCAGGAACAACAGCAGCAATAAAACAATAAAGTTGTCTCCAGCATTTAACAGGGCTAGAACTATTCTGAGACTTCAAATCTGCAGCATGTTAAAGGTTTCCAAGGCTGAGGGTGAGGAGGGGCTTGAGTGGGGGGAGGGGGAAGAGTTGAAAGTTGTGAAATGCTTGCAATGTGCCCAGTTTTGTGCTAAGCACTCTACATAGTCCAAAGAACAAAACGAACTTAAAATCTATGGTAAAGGTACAACAGTGTGGATGTATGTAACGCCAATGAAGTGTACATTTAAAAAGGGTTAAAATGGTAGATTTTATGTTATATATATTTTAACACAGTATAAAAAAAGTCTATCAGGTAATACTACGTGGCAGGCCAATGCTCTACAAGCAATAGTCCACGCAATCCTCTCAGCAGCCCTATGAGACAAATGCCATTTATTTTCCCCAAATGACAAATGAAGGAATGGAGGCTCCCAGAGGTTAAGTGATTTTTTTTCTGGGTTAGGGTCATGCAGCTAGTACATGCTTTCAATTCTGTCATCTGAGCTGCAAGTAGCACTATGAGTAGTAATGTTATTAGCGTCATTTCATCACTATTGTATAATAATAATACATTTCATTATTATTGTTATGGTGTCATTAGTGTCATTCATCATTACATATGAATTAGTATACTAATTTGTATTTTTAATTACTGACAGATTATTATTACAAATAATATTATTACTAATAATATTCTTTGTATAATAGACCCTCCTTATGCACAGTTTCACTTTCCCTGGTTTCAGTTATCTGAAGTCAGATGATCCTCCTTCTATCATGGTCAGAAGGTCAATAGTAGCCTAACACTACTTCACAACGCCAAGGTCATTCACCTCACTTCATCTCATCACATAGGCATTTTATCCTTTTATAGCATCACAAGAAGGGTGAGTACAATACAATAAGATATTTTAGGGAGACCATACTCACATAACTTTTATTACAGTATATTGTCATAATTGTTCCATTTTATTTTTAGTTCTTGTTGTTAATCTCTTCCTGTGCCTAGTTTGAAGTTCAACTTTATCATAGGTCTGTATGTATAGCAAAACACAGTACATTTAGGGTTCAGTATTATCATTGGTTTCAGGCATCCACTGGGGGGTCTTGGAACATATCCCCTGGGGATAAAGGGAGACTACTGTATTATTACCACAAGCTTTAGAGGCAGTCAATGTGGTTTTGAATCACAATTATGCCATCTGTTAGCTGATGGTTAGTGCTAATGGGCAACTTTCCTGACTCCTCTGTGCCGGTCTGCATGTTCATTAAAGTATCATAACAGTGCCTCTTTCAAAGTGTTGGCAAGTGAATTGAAACAAGATAATCAGTTAAAAGTGCTTAGAGCAGTGTCTGGCAAATAGTAGGTGCTAAATAAAAAAATCATTGCTACTATTAAGCTTTTTCAGGAGGGAAATTAAGCTAAAAAAGATGTACAACTATCCTGAGGTCACACAACTAGTGAAATAGTAGAAAGAGTCTCATACGTTTGCTGGCCATGGTGGAGGAAGGTGGACTTCACTACAGGATAGCATGGTATTTATCGCAGCCATCACATGACATCCAGAGGGATGTCTGGAAGAGGTCTGAGGTCAATGAAGGCTCAGAAATCTGTAAAACTTTTAAGCTATAGACATTCTGTCCCCAAAAGGCACACAGGCAAAATGACAAAATCTTACATACAAGTTCCCAGGATTCTCAGATCCCTGAATCTCCCCTCTCCAACTAGGAAGTCCTCTGGCAGAAAAGGCCTTCACTGGATAACCCAGTGCAAATCCCACTTGCATTTTTACTTAGGAAGAAAACTCCCAAATAGATTAGGGCCCTTCCCACTTCTGTTTCTGATTCATTAAGTCTGCTGTGAGATGTAGAAATACAAATTTCTAACAAACTTCCCAAGAGAGTCTGATTCAGGGAGCCACCTTATTTTGAGAATCACAAAGTTATAGGACATTCCCATGGTCAGGGCCCCAGGTAAAATAAGATCAAGGCAGGACTGGCCCTAACAAATGACTCCTGAGTCCTGGCTCCATCCAGAGCTCTTCCCACCTTCCGTAGGGTCTAAAAATAGTGTCAAATGAATTAGACTTTTAAACTTTTCAAAATAACTATGTAAAGAAATTCTGCAGAGAAAGAGAAAACTAGAAGGGAAGACACCAAAATGTTAGTAGTAGAGGCTCTGTGAAAATGGAATTGTGACCGACCCTTTTTTTCCCTTTTACCTACTTTTTTATATTTTCCAACTTTCATACAATATATATGTAGTCTATATAATGAGACATCTTTGAAAGTAAGCCTTATTTTAATATGTATGTTTTTATATTTTAGTTTCCTGGACATTTAACTTAAAATATTAACCCACTTAACTTACAGTTTTCCTAGCTTCTAACTTTTAAAAAAAATAGCAAGGTAGGCAATGGGGGAAACTGGAAGGAATTCACTTCAAAGTGAACCAAAACAGAGAGGAAAGTAAAATGTGGTGTTTGATTAGCAATTCTATGAAGAATTACAGATGCAGACCTAGAATTGTTGGACTTCCCTGTCACCCTTGAAGAGAAAAAGAAATTAATACTGCAGCTTTGGATGATTTAATAAGACATATGTTTTCATTTTTTTGGTACTTTGATAAGAATGCCATTAGGAAGAAGAGGGTCGGGAAGACAGAAAAACGCCTGCATCCTGGGAGGGTGATAACAAAAGACTGATGGTCAGGCTTTGCATCTGTCTAGCACTTACCAGTTTTCAAAACCCATTTATAATAATTAGCAATTGGAAAGAACCCAAATGGCCAACAATAGAGGAATGGCTACACAAACAGGGGTCGATTAACTCAGCTGGAATACTTCAGAAAGAGAGACAATGGTGAACGGGCAGACAGCTGATTCTGGAAGTGTCTGTATGACCTCGTGTTAACTAAGGAAAATGCAGAACACAAAGCACTGTCTTGGGACTTCAACACCACGTTTTCAAAGGCCTTTCACATTAGCTTTTTAGGCAAGATGGAGAAATGAGGGCTCCACTGTTGGAGAAAAAAGCTGATGTCAAATTCTGTCTCCATCAGAAACTAGTTGAGCAGCCTTGGAGAGCCTAAAGGTGATCCCCTATTTATGCAGATAATGCATTTCTGCCTTCAAAAATTTTTTAAAGCCTGAGCCAGGAAATTAACTTACATGTCATAAAGAGGATACTTTTCTCAAAGATAAAAGAAATATGTAAAATCTCTGATACATCTTATCTTCTTGAGACAGTCTTTTCAGATTTACTTCTAGCAATTCATATAATCTCTAATTTCACTCTTTTCTTTGCAATGGAACCTGAGGCCTAAAGGCTTAAGTCCAAAGGGGGTTCACTATTTTTGACATTCACAATCAATTTCACCTAGTCTCAATTGGCATTGAGTACTAAATATTAAGTTCATTATCACTAATATTAGAACTTTCCACACAAATCTAGCAAATCGTGTGTCAGGCATGACAGTTTCAGCTTTGTTCTCTATACCGTTTGTCTCAGAGGTTCAGTGACTAATAAATTCAAATGTATGTAAAACCTCTGACTTAATGTATTCCTGACACATAATTTGTTCTTTATAGATGTTTACTAAATCTACGTTGGGTGCTAGTATGAAGATTAATAACAATAACTAATAGTGTAGACAGAATACTATTTTAAAAGTAGAACAGGGTTTAACTAGAAGAAGCCATACAAAGTATCAAGCACCAGGACTCCCAGCTTTGCTCAGCATAAGATTTTTATCCCTGCATCAAGTGGTAATAAGAAGCTGAAACCATCAAATTTGTGAATGGCAAAAAGCTAAGAAGGGGAACAAACATCATGAAACAAAAATCTAGAATAATTTTTCCAAGTCTTAAGTATGGTTTAAGCATACCAAGATGACATTAATGAAGGGAATGTGAGACCTTCCACTTATATTCACATAGACTAATTGCCCAAAAAACAGCTGGAGAAGAAATAACTTACTCTAGCATGAATGGGAAAGATTTAGGGAATTTGACTAGCAAGGAGTCCACTGGGAGTCAGTATTGTAATTTGACTCCACAAAAAGCTAATATGATCTCAGTTCATGTAACAATTATGGCATTTAAAATGAGGGCCAAGGATACATGGAGAGTTTTGAATTTAGTTCTATTCAACTTTCTTTAAGATGGAAATAAGCAGAAGAGGGTTTGTGTTTGGAAGAGAGTGCCCAGGACAACCAATGAGAAGACTCTCAACGTAATCATCTGCAGAATTTGTGAAGGATCGGTCGAAAAAAAAATGTCTCTGGGGGATATGATGGCCTACTTCAAATCTACTAGCTATGGATGAAGAATTAACATTTACTGTGTGGGCCACCAGGGTAGGATCAAAGGGTAGAAGGCTCAACATATTGGAAATTTCTGACACTCAGAACTTTTTTCCAGGAATGAATCACATTGGTAGATAACAAATTCACCTTCAATAGAGGTGTTTGAGTGTAAAATGGATAATCATATGGTGGAAAGTAGTAGAAATCCCATAAGCATGCAGTGATGAGGACACAGGATGCCCTTTAAAAGATCTCTTCTAATCTTTTTCCCTATTCTAATCTTGTGTTTATGACATTTTGAATTGAAGTATATGAAAATAAGTCTGTGCAAGACTAAAATTGAAAGCAAATATGGAAAAATGTGAACAACTGAAAGCTTAATGTGCCTTAAGTTCCTTCTTCATTTATTCATACTGCTTTCTTCATACCATATAAGGGGTGTGTATGTGTGTGTGTATAAATAATAATCTAAACAAAACATGAATTAGAAAATTCTGAGAGCACAACAGTGAAGACTATAATACTAGAATTCAGGTCACTTAAGGTTCCATGAATTTCGCACTGAGCTTCCTGGTTACCAAAGCTAAAAGAGGAAATGTAATCAGTCACATGATTCTCAGTGTTGACAAGAATATTCAATCTTCAGAGCAATTAAAACTTCTCCTGGCACTAAGCCCTGTAGGGAATTGTTCTGGTGGGGGTCACCAGTCATTCCATGGACAGTGTCCCTAACAAAATCCCTGCAGCAAATAGAATAATGTGAGCCTTAAAGCTATTTTCTGACAGTTTCTGGGAGAAAACCAAGGGCACGACCCAATGCAATAAAAGCAATTCTCTGAAGACCAGGAAAATATGGTTCAAATTATTTTATAGTCTAGGTAAATCTAAAAATTAGTATCTATACTATAGTTTTAAAATGAAGTGGATGACTTAGCTTTCAGGCCATTCTTCATAAATGTTACCTCTTGAAACCAATTAGAGAGTTTGAGTTTACACTCTGCAATAAGGGGCCAGACCTCTGTGAGTTTATAAGCATTTCCTTCTGCTTTAACTCATTTCCTTTAATGCGAACACATGAGGCAGGGCTCTCTTCTGCTGGTGATGTTTGTCTTCCCCAGACTCTCACCTACAGCCTCCATATATGGCTCACTTTTCCCTTTGTGGCACTAGTCAGCTTGTATGACATGTTATCCTCCCACTGGGAACTAAATTAAGGCATCAAAATCTTGTCACATCAGCCACTTAATAATCACTAGTTGTTTGCTAGCACTGTTCATTTGGGATGGATTTAAAATTCTGATCTTGAAAGAAAACTGCCAGTTTCCATTAACAGTAGTAGTCAATCCAAATCCCTTGAGTGGTAGTTTAAGGCAGAAAGCTGATAGGACAAAGGGTTAATGGAACTTTACCCACACTTTAAACTAGCATATAATATACAGGATTTAAGGATCAGTGGTGCTCCCCGTCCATGTCCTCCTGACCGCTGTGTGTGACTGCAGCTAACCAGGAGACCTGGGGTGAGGGAAGAGCCCCACAGTAATGACCTCGATGCTATTAGAACCTACAGGACTGGTGCCAACCATGCCTGGCCCCTTTCTCCCACTCTGTCATTGACCTTGACCTTCTTTCTAATCTTAAAATGATCTTTCCTCTTTTTGTTTACTGTCTGCCTCTTCCAACTAGGATGTAAAATCCTTAACTGCAAGGACCTTGTCTATCCTGTTATCTCCAGGGCCTAGAACAATGCCTGGCATTAGTAGACACTTGATAAATATGTGCTGGGCTGGCTGAACGAACAACTAAGTAACTTTGAAATTTCCCATCTGGCTTGGTGATGCGAGTGAAGCTTTTCCCTCTATGGGCTTTTGTTTCTTCCTCTTTAAAAGGAGGTGTTTGGGTCAATGTGGCTGAGACTGCCAGCTGTCCATCAAACTATGCCCTCCCCTCCTCCCATGGTGGGAGATCTAGCTGTACCTAAGTTTCTGCCAATGGAATGTAAGTGGAAGTGACATGTGCACCCTGTGTTGGAGACCTTAAGACAATAAATGTGCCTCCTCCACATTCTCTTCTCTCCTTTCCTGCCAACTAGAAACTGAGCATGACAGCCACCCAGCCTTCATGGATGCAATGAGGACACTCAAGAGGATGCCAGACCTGCCCAGCCAGCCTGGACACCTGCTAGCCTGCGCAGAGCCCCACCACTCACCCTAAAGAGAAAAATGAGCCATTACAATTTAGACTCTCATACACACACACACACACACACACACACACACACACACACACACACACAAAGTGAACTAATAAATAATCTATGAGGACACACTCAGCTCAACAGGACTTGATTGGGACTGACTTCATCACATATAATCACTTACTTTATTTAAGAAATTTGTATTCTCAGGCACTATCACATATAAAAAGGACACTTCAAATTTAATCTTGATTCTTCCCTATTTATATGAATGTGTGTTTCTCAGAGACAAAATTTAGTTTGTGCCTTTGAATCAACCACCTAGACCAGCCAGGTGGCACAAGGGTTGAATGCTTGGCTCGTTCATTAATCACAAAGAGTACAGTACCACTAATCATACAGATCGTACTCATTTCACATGCAATATATTACATGTTCTATCATGGTTTAGAGTGTTCTAGCATCTTAGTGCTTCCCAAATTGTGGCAAGTGTACCAGGAATGGGAGGTGAGATGTTTTAGGCAGGACACAAACTTTTTAAAAAATTTAACAGGTACATATTATTTTAAGTATAGTTAATGTACCTTCTACTTATGGCAAATGATTTCACTTCTCAATTAATGGGACAGTATGGTTTTCCTTAAAAATAAATTTAAGTAAAAAGTGAATACGTGTAGTATAGGAAATGACAAAAATCAGGATGGTGGTATGTATGCAAAGGACTGAAACAGGGAAACTCAACAATAACTGAAAGATTGTTATTTTGTTAATTGCTACTTGTTAGATGGAGAATGCATCATGATATGCACTTTGTAGAGATGAAACTAACACTCTAAGAGCTGCCTTGGTCAACCAAATCAATAGAGTAAATGATGAATTCAAGTGAGATTACTGACAACTAGCAATCATAGGCACCTTTATGGTTCACTAAATGCTACTTCATATTCATTATCTGTTTTATTTTCATCTTGAATGTGTTAGATGCAATGTTAAAGAAAGTAAAAAATAAGTTTTATTTTTTAAAAGATTATGTATTATGTTGTGTTACAGTATTGGCAAAGGAGAATTTGTGGGCTTTAATAATGTAAGACCTAAGCTCAGATTCCAGGTCAGTCATTCATAAACTGTGGGACCCAGAGTGGGTCACTCCTTCCTCAGTCCACAGACCCTTACTGAGCACCTCTAGTGTGGGATGCACAGACTTAGGTGCTTGGGAACAAAACAGCAAAAACACTTGCCCTTGGGGAGCTTAGCTTCTAATGAATGAGACATACAATAAACACAATAAAGAAATTATAGAATGCATTAGAAGGCAAGAAGCGCTTTTTAAAAAGAGGGGCAGGGAAAAGAGGACAGGAACTAGATAGAGTGATCAGGGCAGGACTCACGGGCAAGGTAACATTTGACAAAGACTTGAAAGAGGTGGGGACATGAGCTTAGTATCTGAGGAAAGGGGAGTCCAGCAGGGGTGCTTCCTTAGGGCTTTCTAAGGCCAGGCATTAAGGTGAGATGACTGTAGGGGTCACCTCATGTATGCTCCTTCCCTCAGGGATCATTGTCTTATGCTGTTTATTGTCCAATATCTGAAATCCATTCTTTCATGCATTCAGTTGGTTAAGTTGGGAGGGTACGTCCAGTCCCTGTTACTCCAAAGTTCAGTTCTGAACATGTCGAGTCTGAGATGTCCTTTGGACATGAGAGGGGAGCTGGAGAGCTTGCTCCCACCTATTTTATTAGGCCCTACTTCCAGAATTTCTGATTCAGTAGGTCTGGGGTGAGGTCCAAGGATATATACTTCTAATAAGTTCCCAGGTGATACCTTGCTGCTGGTCGGGAACCGTACTTTGAGACCCACTGGTTTACTGAAATTTTTTTTTTTGCCTAACCTCTGGCCAAGGCTCTCTTTATAAAAACGTAACTCCAGAAGTCACTTTCCTGCTAATAATCGAGGATAGCTCCAGTGACCTGTTACTTTTGGGGATCTTGCTTTCCCTCACCAATATCTCCAGATTTTCCTCCCATCCTTCCTCTGTATCCCTGTGCTGGGCCATTCCTGAGGTGCCCTGACTGTGCTGGGTCCTCTTGGCCTCACCTGATGCCTTTACTTGTGCTGAGTCCTCTTTCTGGAAGGGCCTTTTCCACCATGGATTGTAAGGATGAGTCTGGGTCCCCATTCCTGCCTCTGCTGGGAGGCATTTCCTGGCCCAGGCAGAATGGGGGCCTCTCCACTTCTGATTCCCATCGCGCTGCCGGCTCTTAGCACCGAGTTTCCCAGCAAATTGTTGAACTTGCCTATCTTCCCTGATTTTACTTGGAGCTCCTTGAGGACTTTTAATTATGTTTAAATTATTCTTAATTTAATCCCTGTAGCTTTGCTCTTAATTAACGGTAAAGACCCCTGGGAACTTTTTTTCAACTGGCAGGAGGATGGTTAGTTGTTGAAATGATTTGGGGAGACCACCAGCATTTAGGGGGCAGAGGTCACTAAAGCTTCACACAGCATGCTCACTCATGAGCATGAAGAGTTCCATGTCCATGATTTTCAAATGTCCCTCCAGATGTCATGAAGGTGAAAGCATGTTTATCATCATCTGAGCATAGAACCTGTTTTGCAATTTACATAAAATATTTTTTGCACAATGCTAGAGTTTTCCTGGAAAGACCTACCTCATAAATGTAGGAAAGATTGGAGTTCGTTTTGCTGGAAACGATACCAAGAAATTTTACCATTCAGAGAAATCATATTGTCCAAAGCCACACTCACCACACTTGAGTCTCCAATACCAGAAAATCACACCAATCTGTATTCGCAGCTGTTGTATTCATGACACCATGCAGATGCAAGCATCTAACTGTTCTGTCTACTAGAGCAGCTGTGCTTAAGCATTTAAAGTTCACTACTTCTTTTTTTAAGTCACTTACTTTTTATTTTTCCTTTCTTTTAGAGTTAGAATGTTATGTTGATTTCTGCTTTTAAAAGTATATTTGTTGATACGTTATACCATCTTATTTCACACCAATAAAGGAGTTGCACTTAATTATAAATTGTTATCAAAAGGGTCATTTGATATGAGAAAGCTGTGACCACCACCCTATAGGATCAAACCCAGATTCCTTGGCATGGCATTGGAAATTCTTCACAATTTTGCTCCACTGTATCTTCCCAATCTCTTTCCCAGTCTTCTCCCACCTTACCTTCTCCAGCCATGTGGAACTCCTGGCTTCTTCTGAGCACGCCATATTTCCGTCTTTCCACCTGCTCTAGTTTCCTCCATGTGGAGTTTTCTTGCCCCCGCCAACTGAATTGCTATTGAGCTCAGCTTAAATATTACCTCCACTCTAAAATCTTGCCCAGCTCCCTCTTCGGGGGCTTTCCCCTGGCCCATTGCTCAGAACACCATTTGTAAGCATGAATCACTCTTGCTAGTTCACATATTCTCCTCTCCCCCCATGAAAGACAACATGTTGGTTGAGGATTTTGGCTTTGGGGTAATTCAGCTAGGATCGAAACCACCTCTGACATGCCCTACCTGGGTGATCCTGACATTGGGCAAAACAATTAACTTCTCTAAAGGAAATAATACTTACCTCTCGAGGAGCTTGGAAGAAAATGAAATCCTGTATATACAGTACCTAGTATATATAAAGTACCTGTCCCTTAGTAAATGCTTGATAAATAGTGGTTATCACTGTCATTGTTATTATTATTCATTCCATACACCTATCATATAATAGAGCATATAGTAGATGCTCAATAAATGTTTACTGAATTGATTAATTCGGTTCTAATAAACCTCTAAAAATAACTTGCTTTTAAGAAGGTCTAATGGAGGAATACCTAACCTCAGGGAAAGCTATCAACAGAGATATTAGTCAGAGGGGATTTATTGATCTCTCCGGTCATATCATGAGACAATTCACCCAGCCAAGCCCTGCCTCTGCCGCCTTGACCATTTATAATTAACCTGGATGGCCCAGATCTCAGATGAAGGGAAACAGACAGAAAAATAGAGATGGTTGCTCTTTTTATTCAAGCTTCTGTGCCAGAATATAGATAATCCTTTTAAAGAGGAATTTTTAGACTATGTGGGAAGACCTGCCTCATATTCTGCTCTGATTTAAAACAAGCACTGGCACTGGAGAGGAGCCAAGGGCCCTGACATGGACGGGGGAGACGTGAGCAAGCTCTTTTCACCATAGAAATAGGCAGAGGGAGCAGTTGGGCATCCACGTGGGTAACCACCCAAATGGACGATTGGGGGTTGACAGTGCGCTCAATCACAAAACCAAAACCAGAGAGGTTCTCCCATTCCCACAGCCATTGAAAATTACAGTGATGAGATTGTTTCTGATTCTTCATCCCCTAAGGTGTACGAAGAACTGAAGTGTGTATTTGGGTGAAGAGAATTTTTTAATGCAATTACCTGGAAATGTCAAATACAAGTTGCTTTATACCTTAATAAGGCCTCCAATTTTTCAGAAACTTGGAGAGATCAAATTTTAAAAGAGGCTTAAGTGATGATCTATTTCTGGTACTGTCTTTATGTTTAAATGTCACCCAGGCAACATTTCTGCAGTTGTCACTACAAGTCTGGAAAGAATGGGTTTTCTGGGAAACCTGTTCAGAAGCTGATGAGTTTTCCAGATGTCCTTTACCAGCAGTTAGTTAATTGACAGCACATAATGCTGTTGTCAAGCTACCTTAGAAAAAAGGTGCTGACACAGGCAGTTTTTGTCTCCTATTAAAATATAATTTATTACAATTATCTTTTAGTGGTGTGTTGTATTTTCTAGGTATAAACACATTTAGGAGATGAGTTACTCTCATCAGACTCAACTGTGATTCATCATGAACTAGTTAATAATTGCTTCCTTGTTTAATAATTAATTCCTTGCTTACTCTTAGGGAAATGCTTTCTCATATTCCAGCCTTTATACATGCTGTTCTCTCTGCCTAGGACCCTCTTCTCTTTCCCTGACGCACTGCTACTTATCCCTCAAGTCTCAGTTTAAACCTCGCTCCTTCCTGAAGGCCTTCCTTGAACCCTAGACTGGGCAAGACATCCCCGCAATGTGTGCTCAGGGAACCTTACATTTCCCCACTTACGTAATTATCTGTTTCCTCCACCAAGTAGCAGGATTCACAGCAGGTACCTTGGCCACACCGCTTCTCCGTGACTGAGTATATACTCAGTAAACGTTAACGGAATGAGTAGGTTGAGTGAATCCATTGTTCCAGACACCTGCCTGTGCTAAGACAAGATTCCCTTTCATGTGTGAATTAACCAAGGTCTAGTGAGCTGAAGAGCTTTGTCCAACTAGAGTATTTTGGCATCAAAACTACTATCACATGTCCTACTGCCAGTGTGCTGCTGTTTCTGTTACTTCGAGGATTACAAACCAAACTGTCCACTAGGTAATGAGTGAAATGGGAGGCAGGTAAGACCATGTGCCGGGGAAGGGGACTGACTGATAAACTGAAGAACACACCCCCCATTTGAAGGGAGCGCCCACTATGCAGGTGCCATAGAACAGGGTCAGTGTTGCCAGACCTTACATTTTTTAGGGGTTTTGTTTGTTTGTTTTTTAACGAATGGGAAATGCAGAACTTTATGGGAAATAGGCTGATTTTTAATACTAGCCAAAAACAATGTTTTTAATATCATATATTTTGCTTTCCAAACAAAACACTCAAGGGCTAGGCACAGCCTCTAAGCCTCCATTGTGCCGTGTCTCCAGATGAAGCTGCCTCTTCCTACGCAATTCAGCGCTACCTCTGAAGGACCCTTCCCATGTTCCAACGATCAGAACTCGGCAAGTCCACAGTCGCCCACTCTAGGAAAATTGCTTGAAAAATCAAAAAATTCAATAAAACACAATTGTCCCAGTAAGAGATACTCAGTTCCGCCATCTCCAATTGCTTTCAAATTGACTGACCCCCACGACAGTAAATTCAATCCCCACACAGGCTGCAGTAACTGTTATGATCTCACATGACAGAAACCAAAAATTGCAAAAGTAGAAAAACAATCTTCTTTTCCACAAGGGAGTGCAAAGTACCACGAATATGAAGATTCAAGACTGGTTTTTATTTCTGGGACAAAATGGTACCAAAGTTTTTCTACATTCCTCCCCACTCTATTGTGCCTAACCACTGTGTAGAGAGGTAGGGAACTGCTGGCGTTAGGCTCAGAGGGGTAAGTTTTGGGGTCCAGCCCTCCCACGTGCAGCTCTATGATCTCAGCAAGTAGTAACTTCTGAAAGCATTGGTGTCCTCATAAAATAGATAAAATGGGAAGAAAAGCTACATGCACACCAGTGTTAAGAGTTGACAATGAGCATAGCTGACTGAACTTCCCTATGCCTGTGGCTCTATTCTAGGTAGAAAATGCCTGATCCCCAATCACTGCTGTACCTGAGTGTGGTACAAATGGAACCACAATGGTCCAGAAAGGAATTAAGTCACACAGACAAGAAATCCCACTGTCCTACTCATGAGCCTATTTGTCTCATTTTCATCCATTTATTTTTCTCTCCTTCTCATTGAAAATATCAAGAGAAAGTCTTCTGTACTCCCCATCACTGTTTCCTTACCAACTTCTCTGTGATTTCTCAGGAGGACTAGCTGAAGTTTCCCAGGGTCTTACACTTACCCTTCCCTGCACTTACCTCTCTTTGCTCATTTGATCCTCACATCCAAGCAACTGAGTCAAAATCCCGTAGTTTGGGAGTCGTGAGGCCAGGATTTGAGTCTCGTTCCTCTGGCTCCAGATCCTGAGCATTTAGCCACCGTGATACCTACTTCCGCTTTGACCCACTGGAATCTGGCTTGTGCCCCCACCATTCCTTCATTTATTCATTCATTCACTCATTCATTCAACAATTACAGAGGAAGTGTTGACAATGTGCCAAGTCCTCATGAAGCCTGTCATTCTAGGGGACAGGAAAAAATAAATAAGTAAAAAAATATATATAGTAGACAAGCTAGGAACAAATACTAAGGAAAAAGTAAAGCAGATAAGTTGGATGTGATGACGAGGACAAGAAGACCAGTCCAGCAGCTGGGATCCACAGGCAGCTAGTTTAGCACCAGGCAGAGAATGCGTGCAAACCAGTGGAACATGGGGGATTTGAGGAACCCAGCAGCCTTTAAGCCTCAAGTGTGTGTGCCAAACACAAGATCTACATACGACCTACCCTATCTAATTTGTCATCTGTCCATCTTCTTCATCTGAGGTATTATATCAATTCAACAAATCAGAACTTTTAATAATTTTATTTTAGATTATTAATTATTAATAATCCTCTAAGGGAGGTATTGCCGTCCTCTTTCACAGATAATGAATGAAGATCAGGGAGGTTACACAATTCGCTCAAGGTTACCCAGCTGATAAGTGGACCAAGATTCAAACACAGGAAGGACTTCAAAGCCAAATGTCTTTCTTTTAAACTAAATAACTGGCCTTACAGCAGTAAATAAACAAGGTTCCAAGTTGGAAAACACAAGGAATATGGTGGCGGGTGTATTACTTTGCTAAAAGGCAGCCATCACAAAATACCAAGCTACAGTGACTTATGCAAGAGAAATGTATTTCTCACAGTTTGGGAAGCTAAAAGTCCAAGATCAAGATACCAACATGATTGAGTTCTCCTGAGACCTCTCTCCTCGGCTTGCAGACAGCTGACCTCTCACTGTGTGCCCTCATGGCCTTTCCTCTGTGTGCACCATCCCTGCAGTGTCTCTCTCCTCTTATAAGGAGACTGGATTAGGCCTCCATCCTTACAACCTCATTTAACCTTCATCACGTCTTTTAAAGGCCCATCTCCAAATACAGTCATACCGGGATTAGGGCTTCAGCATATGAATCCCAGGGGGACACAATTCAGCCCATAACGGCAGGTGGTAGAGCTTCCGTTCCTTTGGGAAGAGGGAGAGCTGATTGAGAAAAGCAAAGCACCGTGCAAGCTCTAATATACCTAGGGTGCAGGTTCCTGCCAGAGGGAGAGTACAGAGAGGGGAGCTGGGGAATGAGATGGGAGTGAGACGAACAGCAGGCTGACCCCGAGTCACCCATTCATTGCCCTAGAGCCCCTTTGCTGTGCTTATCCCTCATTGCCTTAACCTGAGGCATTACAGCAAGAGGCTGGGTGCAGACTCTGCTGCTGCAGGACAGGAAGCCAGGAAGTCATTCCTCTGCTGTCAAGTGGCTGGGCTTGCTGGCACCTCGGCATCTCTCTGCCAGCTCACAGCTCTCTTTATTCCACTGCCTTTTCTCTTTCATTAAAAAGGTGTGTGTGTGTGTGTGTGTGTGTGTGTGTGTGTGTGTGTGTGTGTGTGTGTGTGTTATTATTATTCTAACTGGAGCCTGACATTTCTTAGATCCAAAACCAGTGAACCTATTCCCGTCATCAGTGAGCTCTATCTGGTCCATGTACACCAGCACCATCCCTTATCACTTGTATATGTGTGTGTGCGTATGTGTGTGTGTATGTGTGTGTGTTTATCTGGAAGAGATAAGAAGACAAAAAGAGAGAAAGAGAGTGAGTGAGAGAGAGAGAGACAAGGAAAGAATGGAGGGAGGGAGGGAAGGAGGGAAGAAGGAAAGACTATTTAAATGCAGAAAAGTGTGTGACACTGTGAGTCCAGAGAATGTATATGATTTGGGGCAGATCACAATTCTCTTAACAGGCCTGTTATCCCAAGCAGTTAAGTGAGAGGATAAGGTAGTGTTTCATGGGCTGAATTACATTCCCTCAAAAATTTATACACTGATGCCCTAATTCCCAGGACCACAGAATGAGACTGTATTTGGAGATGGGGCCTTTAAAGAGGTAATTAAGGAAAATGAGGTCCTACAGGTGGCCCCTAATCCAATATCACTGGTGTCCTTACTAGAAAAGGAGATTAGGACACAGACACAATGCAGAGGGGAGACCATGACCACATGGGGACACAGAGGGAAAGCTGCCATCTCCACACCAAGGAGGGAGACCTCAGAAGAAACCAAACTTGCTAACAACTTCACCGTGGACTTCTAGCCTCCAGAATCGTGAGAAAATAAATCTGTGTGGTTTAGGGCGCCCTGCCTCTGGTAGCCCTAGCAAACTCATGCAGAGATCCAGATAAACTCTCGAGAGCAAGCACTCGGTTACCTGTCCATTATCCATTCTTCCCTGCTTTCTTACTAATATAATCCACTTTTCAAAAAAATAATCTACCCTGGTGTCAGAGAGAAAGGTGATCTTACCTCCAGCCCATAGCAAATAAGCAACTGTGTTCAGTTTGTGCCTGTCGCCAGTGAGTAACTTAGGAACAGGCATATGACCAAACTCGGGCCAGAAGGCACAGAGAGAAATCTCCTGGGAGCTTTCTTTTTTTGTCACTCCTCATGGTGACACATAGTAGATAAGGTCTCTTGTTCTTCTAGAAATTTGTGTGTGTAAATAGGACTTCTGAAATACCTACAGCTATTTGGGACCTAGCCGGGAGCCAGCCTGAAGGGAAAGAGAAGAGATGGTTGATGGTACCTCTGATACGCTCTCGAGCAACCCTGCGGTACTTCCTACCTCAGGACTTCCAGATATGGCAGATAAAACATTTCCTTTTCCTTAAAGCCAGAGCTTCTGTTGTCGCAGCTGAAGACATCCAGTCAGATGCACTCTATCATCTTCTCCAGCCTGTACCTGCTGGAGGCTGTGTTCCTAAGACTACTAATAACAGATAACATGTAATGGAGAACCTTCCAAACAGCTCACCACAAACCCATCCAAACTAGCTTAAACAAAAGGAATTTACTGGATGAACATAGGAGTATCTTACAGAAGCCAAGAGCAGGAACACCAAAGATAAAAAGTCAAGTTTTCCCTCCTTCTCTCTCCCCCTTTCCTTCTTTTCTCCGTTGCTTCTATTCTCTCTCTCCTTTTCACTCTCTTTCCTTTAATGGTGATGCAATTTGTTTCTAATCCATTCTCTCTGCAAATGAACTTCCTAATTTCTTCTTGCACACACCCCATCTTGACTCAGGATGGCTCTCTCAGACCTTAGTTCTGCATTGCCCAAGGTCAGGACCCACAAAAAGCTAAGCACTTACGCCTGTAACCCAGTTCCAGGTCTTCTGGAGATGGTCTGATTGGACCAGTCCAGCTTCGGAGTTGCTTTTCCTGAGTCAGTCAGGTGTCCAGCCCTCGTCCAATCAGCTGTGATTGAAGAAGCAAGAATATGCAATAGAAACAGCACTAATAGAGCCCATTTTGCATATGTGGGTTGGGGATGGCAAGGCAGAATTGTTCTCAGATGAGATGGTGGGAGCAGGTGTGTCCTCCAAAAAATGTCTACTATACATGATTTTTAGAGTCTTCCTCCACCACACAATTCCCTACTTGGAGAGTTATGATAATGACTATTCTACCCTGCCATCCCCTTATTTCTCAAACAGAAATGCAAACAGGCAGGAGAAAGGGGACGAGAGGAGACACCTGGTCCTGGTCCTCAGTTACAGAAACCGGGGCCCCAGAATGGTGTTTCCTCCAAAGAGAAATATGGGATGCGGGGGGTGTATTGTCTTCAGCCTAAGCAAGGAAGCAGAAGCTCAGCAGTTTCCTGGACACCTGTCCTCAGCTAATAGCACTTTCACCCGTCAGCCTCAGCTCAGCCTCAGGATGAACCCTTCCCCTCTCTCCATGAGTTCTGGTGACTCTGGTTTCTCAAACCCCCTGGCAAATGCTTATCTGGAGTCGGCAATGCTCTACTCAGACCACTGACCTAAGTCCACGACCACCACTGACTGCAGAGGAGCTTTCTGAAATGGAAAATTCGTCTTGCACTCCCTGCTCCAATCCCCCCACAGAGTCCCCTCTACCAACAGAACAAAGTCCTTGGCCCAGCCCACAGGACCCTGCACAGCACAGCCCTGAGCCCCCTTCAGCCTCGTCTCACACCACTGTGACCCAGCTGACGCCTTGGCCCTCACTGACCTACTTGCTGTTCCCTAACACGCACTGTGTGCATCCTGACTTGGCACATGGGTACCCACTGTTCCTCTGCCTGAACCAAACCTCTCCCCAGGTCACCATGGCTGAGCCCTTGTCTCTGCTGTGACATATCATGTCAGAAGGAAGTTATTTATGTCCATCTCTTCCCTATGGAGCCATTAACTTCTTAGAGACAGGGACTCTGCCTTGCTCTGAGACACATCTCCAGGGCCTCAGATGGTGCCATTGCATCAAGGAATATTGAAAAGAACAGCATAAGGGAGATGCAAGTGTGGGAGGGAGAGAAGGAGAGAAACAGGGAAGGGAGAGGCCTTCCTATCCCTTCACAGTGTCCCTGACCAGCTCAGCCATGGGGCCTGGGACAAAGAAGGCTGCTGGCTATCAAGCAGAGCAAACTTCTTCCATCTGCCACAGGTTTTAAGGCTTCCAAAGCCCTCTCACAAACAAAGCATCATCTGATCCCCAGACTACCCCTATTGGGTTACCAGCAATTATCCGCATTTTACAAAGAGGGAAGATAGGGGCAGGAAGAGGAAAGCGAGTTGGAAGGCCACCAGTCAGTCTCAGCACCTAGAGGCCAGGGGGTTGATTCTACACTCCAACAGGATCCCTTCTGGGACAGCAGAGAGGCAGCCGTGCAAGGGGCTGGTGGTCTCTGAAGTGTCCCACGTGGGGCAGCCCTGGGGAGGCCGGAGGAGATCCCGCTCTGCACGGCTGCCCATATGCCAGAGTCTCCACTCACTGCCCAGCTCCCACCCTGGCACAAGCATAGCTGTATTCCCCTGGGCCCAGCAGCCTGACGCCATCTCAGCTTCCTTCTGGCCCCTGTCTCTGTCCTACATCTGGGGAGACAGTGAATAATTCTTCCTTTCTTTCGGGAGCTTGTTGCCTTCAGGGTATTTATAGCCTGCTCCTGGCCCTGCTGAGGCATCTTTTCTCTCCTGTTTAAATTTAGCTCTCTTTGTCTTCTTCCTCTGACTTATCTCCTGATCCCGCCTGGGTTTCCTCCACGGCCTTTGTTCTCCTGTGTTTGTTCCACATCTCCTTTCATCTGCTGAGCCGCAACAGTCTCGCCAAAGAGTTGCTCTGAAGCCTTTATATAACTTTCTCCTCCATGCTCAGAGCTCTCCGGCATGCCAATCTCTCTCCACTTTCCACTTTCTCTTGCTGCTGGCTTCACCTTTATCATCTCTCATTCTAGCCCACTTCCAGAAAGGGAACATGGGCATGGCTATTTGCAAACAGAGCCAGAACCAATGACTTTCCAACCTTGTCTGCCCAAAGCCACTCTTACTTTTTAAAAGCTCCTGGTTTTGATGCTTCTATCTTGAGTCTCAACCCAGAATCACTTGGTGTTATGTGTGGACAAGATATGTCAACAGTCTTGCACATTTCTGTTCTTTCAGAACCTGAAACTGACCCAAAGTCAAGCTTGTCTTAGTGCTGGAAAGAACAGCTGCCATCAAAATCCAGAGAAGGGGCATATACCGCTTTGCTTCTAATAATATTTAATAGATATAATGTAGGTTGAGGTTAGGTGTCTCAAGTCCAGATCATACAGGGGTCTCCAATTCCAGTGGCTCCAGGGATCAGACACGGAAAGAAATGAAAAATGGTCCTGGCCACAGATAGTAGGGACTTTACCCATGTACACTGTGTCTATAGGAAGTAGCACACTACATTGCTTGAATCTTCTGGTTTTTCTAGAAAAGTCAAGAATCTGGACTTCTAAATAATGGCAATTAGTTCAAAACTTTAAAAGCACTGTAGGAGAAGAATTGCTCGTAGGCTACATGTTGTGATCTCTGCACCCACCACCCACCTACCCACACCTTCATATGGCACCCATGAGCCTTGCTCCTCACCCCTCCCTACCCATGGCTTATGGACTCAACAGGCCTTCCAATTCCAGTTAGCATCTGTGTGGCTCTTAACACATATGGCTCCATTTCTACCCTGTTCTTAGGACTGGGTTCTGAATTGATAAGAGCAGAGTTTTGCCTTTAACTCAAGCCATCCACTTCCTCTCTGTTCTTGCTTTATGACTGGCAAGAGTGATGTTCAGTTTCAAAATTGTCTCCTAGAAGATCTTCTATGGTGCATCAGTCAGGATGAACTGGGTTATGCTGTAAAACAAACAGCCCTAAAATCCCCGTAGCTGACGATCACAAAGGTTCACCGCTCATAAATGCTACTAGCGCTTTGGGGGCCAGCTGGGGCCTATGCTGCAAGCCACTCTCAGACTCAGGCTGGAGGAGCGGCCACCACAGAAAACACTGATATCATCATAGCAGAGAAAGAATATGATGAACTAGCTTTTAAATCTTTTTCCCAGAAGCAACACTTATATCCTTTCTGCTCATGTTCAGTTTCCCAAAGCAGATGACGTGGCCACATTTCATTTCAAAGAAGGTGAAGGAACCCCATTTTATCATGTGCTTGGAAGGTGCAAAGATGGAAATAGTTGAGAAACAGAACGAAATGACTTGCATATATGGTATTTCCACTTTCAAGGAGGTTTTAAAGTTCTATTCAATGGTTTGAATCCATTCATTTATTCATTCAACAGTAATGACTGAGCAAAGCCCAGAGGTGGTCAACCTGAGGATGGGAATTAGGACTTGTCTCTGCCTTCAAGCAGGTATGATTTGTTAAGGAGCATCCAGGAATTCGTGCTAGTACCTTGGAAACAAGGCACAATGTAGGAAATGCGGCAGGCAAGTATAAAGAAAATACTGAGCATGGAAATGTCAGGAAACCCAGGGAAGAAAAAGTATTTGAGAAAATTCTTGGAATAGGGTAAAGATAGGTGAGCAGGAAGAACTGGCCATCCCAAACTGAATCCCTCCACCCCAGTAGCTGTGACCACGTGGCAGATCAAAATGATAAATGGGTACTGCTTCCTGGATCACTAGTCCTACATCTGCATCTGGGATGCAGGCAAGGAGAAAAGCACATCGCATCCAGAGCAATCCCTACCCCCACTGAGTGATGACCTTGGTCAAGTCATGGAACCACCTGTGCCTGTTTCCTCACCTGTACAATCAGGTATTTATAGTACCTGCCTCACAGAGTTGATGTGAGAGCTGTAATGTGTAAATCAAGCTAATAGGAGGCTGGGCACATGGTAGACATCACATCCATGATAGCCAACCTTCTTACTCTGTCCTTCCATTGCCTCAGTCTGTCTGTCCTCTTATTGTTTCTTCCTCCTTCAACATCTTGGAGGCAAGACTGCTTCTCATAAAGTGTGTGCTCTTGGCATTGACCAAGACTGCTCCTAAGTGTTCCTTGGAAGGAGATTTCATTTGTACTTTTCACAGGCAGAGGGAAGAGGGCCCCATGCTTTCCAGGTAGGATCGCCTGAGCACCCACATTCGCTGAGTGCCTAGAGTATGCTGGGGCACTGTTTTTAGGCACTAGGGAAACTGAGAGGAGATATGCACAACTCACTGAACTCTGGGGAAGGTGACTGATGTCTGTATCCCATCTCTGCCTCACCACCAGTGAGATCCTCATAAATTTTCCTTATATCCCCCTGTCCCAAGACTCTGAGAACCTCTAGCTAAAGTCCAAGGAAAAAAATTTCTGTCATATGCTATACATGGGAGACTCCACATTGCAAAAGAGCAAAGCACAAAGCAAAAAACCTGTTTCATTTTATCTAATCCAGCACTTTCTGGGTTAAATTCTGACCATAATAAGTTTGCTTTGCATGTTATACACTTTGGGAAATAGTGCACAAAAGCAAGAACTATTTCTATTCATCCCCTTCTCCACAGAAATGTGGATAATGCTGGGAGCATAATAGGCAGGAGAAAAGAGCCCATAAATTGAACTGAATTTGTTATGTAATCTCAGGGAAAGTATTTCCTCCCTGGGCTTCAGTTCTCCCATTTTTAAAAGGAGAGAACTGGACTGGAGACTTACTAAGATCTTCCCTATCCTCCATGACTAGCCAGCCCTTCATTAGTTGTTTTCCCTGGCCCTCCACCTGGTCACTATTGAACCTCGTGACTTTATTCAAGACGTGAGCAAAAGCAAAACTGTCCCCCTATGAGCAGGAAGCTAATGGAGGAAATGACTAGAGCTGACAATTACTGTGCGCCAGCCACTGTGCAAGGGGCTTACAGGGATCACGACAGCTCGTTGCAACAAGCTGAACGATATCATCATTAAAATTATCCCCATTTTACTAAGAAGACATTGAGGCACAAGGAGACTAAGCTATTGCTTAAGTAACTCTGCCTAGTTGTCAGAGATGGGATTTGAATCCAGGTCATTTGACTCCAAACCCATACTCCACACCATTAGGCTATACTGCCTCCAGGGAGCCGTGGGGAGCTGGAGCCCCACAGATTGAGCATCTAGTTCACTCTATATTCTACTAAAAAAGGATTTTTAAAACCCTAAGTATTTGCTTAATTTCTTCAGATTGACTCAGCATGGTGGCTAATGTGGTATTTGTCCATCCCTAGATTGTGTCTTTCTTTTGGTTTCAACTTTCAGGAGAGAATGCAGGAAACAGCAATATTCCCTACATTTCTTTTTACCAATTACCACTGTAATAACAATTATCTATGGCATTTCCAGGAAGCACTTTCATATCCATTATCGGGTATGATTTCTCACACCAGCATCCTGAGGTACACAGAGAAAATAACACCACGTTGATTTTACAGTTGAGGAAATTGAGACTCCAGGGGGTTAAGAGGTTTGCCTAAGATCCCATGCCAGTAAATTGTGGAGCCTAGATTTGAACCTGATTGTGAGCCTCAGTGAGAAAGTGCTAAGGGGCTCCACATGACTCAGGGCACTTGGCTCCCAAAGCCGATCCCAGGATGCAGGTGGGCAGAGATGCGGGTATAGACTCAGGGGGAGCCGAGGTGGGGAGCCTGGAGCTAGGAAAGAAACCCAGCAGGAAGCCAGAGGAAGGGAGTGTCCCACTATCTTCCTCTGTGTCAGGACGGCAGGAGCATTTTAGGGTTTAATACTTTGTGCACCTGCTCTTTTGCTGCTTCCTTCTCTCTAACCTTCAAGTCACTGCCCATCCTCCCCCTTAGCCACCCCCCAAATCATGGACATGGGACAGTTTACGTGATCACCCACATTCGCTGAGTGCCTAGAGTACGCTGGGGCACTGTTTTTAGGCACTAGGGAGACTGAGAGGAGATACGCACAACTCACTGAACTCCGGGGGAGGTGACTGACGTCAGGATCAGAAAAGACTTGCCGAGGTGGTGTATTCGATGGATGGGCATGTAGGAGCTCTCTAGAAGGATGATGTGGGCCAGAATAAAGGTTGGCAAAGGGGGAACTCTGTGCCAGGCAGAGGGAGCACGTGCAGAGATTTGGAGTGCTTTTCTGATTGAAGCACGTGATAGAGGAAAGTGTCAAGAGCGGAGGATAGAAAGGAAGGTACGGCCAGCTCTCCAGGGATTTTCAAGTCCAGCTGAAAGCACTGACCTTGATCTTCAGGCAGCTGGGGAGCTTTGACTGTTAGGGACAGCTTTTCCTATGTGCTGGGGATAATTTGGAACTGATCTTTGTTGTCCTGCTCTTCTCATTAGAAATCCTCCCAAGAACCCAGAAACTAATTCAGAAATTCTCATTGTATAAAGGAATATGAAGATCAAAGAAGAGAGAAAAAATATCGCTCCCCTTGGACAAAAATGTCACCATTTAAGGTGCGCCATGCCGTGAGGTCAGGATGCCAACAGGAGCAAAGAGAGGTCTCCTCCACCCCTTGCTGGAGCCAAGGAGGCTGGAAGAGGTGGATCCTCAAGATAGACACTCTCCGCTCCCCTCGAGGTGACTCTGCGTGAGGAAAGGAACACGAGTGCTCGTCCTGCCGTCCTTGCTAATGAAATCAGTCTCCCCACCTGAAAAAACTGACTGACAGTGGTGAGCATCACGGGGCGCTGCAGCCTGAGTGCCCTGCCCTCTCCCGCCCGGGGGCAGCAGTTATGCTGAGTGCCATGCACACACCCGGCACAGGGAGGCAGTGTGGGCCCACAGTCAGTCTCAGCCCAGACACCTTAGAATGGCCAAGCGAGGACAAACAAATGAGGGAGATGGACGGAGAAAATAAAAGTAGGAGAAAAGGAAGAGGAGCTTCTACCACAAATTTATTGAAATCTGCTTGTAATATAAATTTTCCTCTAGAAAGTAACTGTAATCTATGAATCCAGTCCTTTGAATCTTACAACAGACCCTTGGTAAGCAGAAGTTCTCAGCCATGCTTATGTGCTGGGACTTGCATTTAATACCATTGCCACCTGATCTTGACCTGCTTTTCCAGTTTTCTTATCCATGCAATCCTTCACATGCAGTATGCTCAAGCCCACTTCTCTTCCCCATCCAGGCCTGTGTCCATGCTGTTCTCTCCACCTGGAACAGCCTTCTTCAAAAGACCCATCCTACGTTTTTTTTTATTTAATTCAAATGCTATCAATACCATAAAGCCTTTCCTGACCCCCTCCAAACCAGAAATCACCTCTTATTCTCTCTCTCTCTCTCTATCCATTGCTTCTCAAAATATTCTCTGCCCCTCTCTGCCACCTGCCACCATCCACCTTACGTACCAGTCATTTGTATATATGGGCAGAAATAATACCGAAGGTTTCCATGGAGTTTCCTGGATGGGAGCCCTACCCCCAGTAGCTCCCTGATGTATGTACGAAAAAGGAGTTTTAAGTTCTGTCTGAGGAATGGCCAGCGATGTTCCTGCTTGCCAAGTGAACTGTAGATTTCTAATCTCGGGAAGTCTTAACAGAAGTCTTGAGGTAGATCAATAGGGGACTGATTAAATGATGTATGTATATCTAAACTTCAGAACACTACTCAGCTTTTAAATGAAAGGGAGAGTCTGTATGTTCAGTATAGAATGATGGCCAAGATACATACTTAAAACAAAAAGCATACTACAAAACACTACTGTGGATGACCTATATAAGGAAAAAAAGGAAAAAAAAACAAAATTTTATACACATACATATAATCATACATTCATAGAAAAAGTCTAGAAAAATATACAAAAATACTAACAGTGGTTAAATCAGAGAAGGATTAAAGTGAGAAAAGAAACATTTCTTCTTTTCTATTTAAATCCTATGATGTTTTTACATTCTGTAGTTGACTCACTCATCCAGTAATTATTAATTTAAGACACTGCTCTAGGCACTAGAGTATCTGCATATTTATGAAAGGACCTTTAATCTTTCTATAATAATTAAACTAGTTTTAAAAATGGAGTGAGGATTTCTCCCTGCTGAGAACAATGACAAAATTGGGCAAAATGTCTGAGTCAGATGTTTCAGGCATCGTACAATATGCAACACAAGGTGGTGCTCCTCAGCAGGCGAGCCCACAGTCACCCAGCTCTCAGACTCACACACTTCCCTACTTTGGTGCGGCAAAATAGAGACCAAAGGGAGCAGCCATACCAAGCTAAGAAGGCAGATATGAGTATCTAGACAGCTGAAGCATCTGGAATGTTTAGGGTCAGGGAGCTAGGCAGAGGGAGCAGCCCAGATATCTGTGTGGGGACCGATGGAAGATTCTCAGTAGAAAGCTGGACTAGGTGTACACAGGTGAGGCTTTATGAGGTCAAGCAGAGATTGTCTGATGATAGGCTAAGAACAGAATGAGAGTACCAAAGGAGGGAGGAATCTCACTGAAACCACAGACATTCATGTAAGACCTGAGAAAGGCCCAGATGTAGAAATAGGGCTCATACCTTAGAGTTTAAGTTCAAAAATGAAATAGACTCCCCCAAAAAAGAATAATATCAAGTCTGATAGGGTCAGATAGTTTCACTAGTAATTTAACTACCTTCCAGAACAAAATTCAACATCCTATATAAGAGAAAATGTCATAATATAGACTCTATATAGTGTATCATCCTAAAAAGTACATAGTAAAAAATTACTACACATGTGAAAAAGTAGGAATATATGAACTATGATTAAGAAAAAAATAGTCAATTCAAACAGACCTCAAGATGAACCAGATGTTGAAATTAGCAGGCAAGCCCTTTAAAACAGCTATCATAAATAGTACTTAAAGGAAAAGATGGTCATGAGTCAAAAGCTAAGGAATCACAGTGGAGGAATGGAGACTATTAAAAACAGAGATTCTAAGACAGAAAAGTGCAGTACAACATCTGAAATTAAAAGCTCATTGGAACAGAGAAAAACAATTACTTAAAAAAATGTTCAGAGACTCAGTGACCTGTGGGATGATATTAAGCAGACTGATATAGATATAACTGGAGTCCCAGAAGGGGAGGAGAGTAGGCAGAAATAAATATTTGAATAATAATGATCAATATTCTCCCAAATTTGATATTTTTTAAAGAAATCAATTTATAGATCCAATTAATTCAGTGATTCCCAAACAGGATCGATTTTATAAAGAGAACCATATCTAGGCATATCATAGTCAAACTTCTATAAACCAAAGATAAAAAGAAAATCTTAAATGCAATCAAAGAAAATATAAGAAACAACAATACAAATATCAATGAACTGCTCATAATAAACAATAGAAGCAAGACAAGGGAACAACAACTTTAAAATACGGAAAGAAGAAAAAGTCAGCCCAAATTATATATTCAGTGAAAATATCCTTCAAAAGTCAGAGTGAAATAAAGTATTTTTAGGTGAACGTAATGTGATCAAATTCATTGACAGCAGATTTGCTCTACAAGAAATGCTAAGAGAAATTCTCAGGCTGAAGGAAAATGACACCAGATGGAAATTTGGGCCTTCAGGGAAAAAAATAGTAATATTTTACTGTGTCATAAATTATATGTGTGTATTTAATATTTATGTCAATAACAGCACAGAAGATATGTTGGGGTAAGCAGTATTTCACTGTTGTAAGGTTCTTACATTTTACACAAACTGATGTAATATAAATTCAAGGTAGACTTGAGTAAATTAATGATACTTGTATTGCCTAGGACAATGCTAAAATAACATACAGAGAGTTACAGTTAAAAAAACAACAGGGATATTAAAATGAACTGCTAAATAATATTTGATTAATCCAAAGAAGGCAGGAAAGAAGGAAGGAAAGGAAAATACACAGATGGGATAAGTGGAAAACAAATACCAACATTGTAGATTTAAAACTAACCATATCATTAATTATTCTAAATATAAATGGACTAAACCTTCCAATCAAACAGAAGGTGGGTCTTCTGGTATGGCAGAATGAAGAGGTCAGCAAATCCTCTCCCCAAAAAAGCAACTATAACACTAAAAACAAAACCATTAAAAACAACTACTTCAGGGCACTGGAAATCAACTAAAGCCATACAACAAATTCACGAAAACTACTACATTTTGAGTAAGAACTGTGGGAGTTTCTGGTGTTCCTGCTTGGGACTGTTTACATCCTCCCCCAAAACCCAGCTAAGTCAGCCAGGTAGTTGTACCAAAGAGTGAGGCCAGCTGTGAGAACCAGCAGCTTTGCTGACAGAGGAGGCACACCTGGAGTGGAACGGAAGGCATAAAACCCACACCCACCAGCACTGTCAGTAAAACTGCAAGCTCTTTTTGATGAGGAATGATCAATGTTTGAGGAAGCCCAGTGGTTCTGCTAACCAGAGATTATAGTCCTGGTTGATGTAAGCCACAGAGCAGAGGACTAACCAGAAATTTAACAAGGTGATCTAGTAAATAAGGTAGCCCCAAAAGGGCTTAATCACCCCTCCACAAATCCTTGGTTGACCAGGAGACTGAGCAAATATGCAGCGAAGACATGGGATGGCCTGAGAATAAGAGCCATGGTAGACTTGAAAACTGCCTAAATTTTGGTAAATTCCACAACCCACAAACATAAGAGATGTGTGTGGAAGCCTTACAGTCTTGAGGGGTTCAGTAGGCCAAAGAATGCCCGCCAATCCCACAAAGATGTCCATGTCCTAATCCTGGAACCTGTGGATGTTACTTTATATGGCAAAAGGGTCTTTGCCAGTGTGATTAAGGTTAAGGACCTTGAGATGGAGAGGTCATCCTGGATTTTGGGGGTAGGTTCAATCTTGTTACATGACTCCTTAAAAGCAGAGATTTTCCAGCTGGGTCAGAGAGATGTGATGTGAGAAGGATCCGACCCTCTATGGTGGCTTTTAAGGTGGAAGAAGTAGGCCATGAGCCAAGGAATGTATTGCCCTCCAGAAACTGGAAAAGACAAGGAAATGGATTCTTCCTCCCTAGAACCTCCAGAAAGGAATGCGGTCTTGCCGACACCATGATTTTAGCCCAGTGAGACTTGTAGACAACTTCTGATCTACCACTGGGTAACAGATTTGTGTTGTTTTGACCACTAAGTTTGCAGTCATTTGCTGTGACACCAATAGAAAACCAAATGAGCAAAATCTGTGACCAAACATTGGCTGACCAAATTATGAAGAAACAGAAGCAACTTCTGAGGAAGCAGGCTTAAAATAAAAACAAGATTTTGAGAAACTGAAGAGAGATATCAGTAACCACGTCTCACATGGGAGACAGAATCTACAGATTTAGTCCAGGTATGTTACTAAACAAACAAGCAGTAACAACCACAACTTCAAGGGAGATCAGAATTCACAGCTGCTAGTACATTACCTATATTATCCAATTTTAAGCAACAAAAAATTATGAGACATGTGACAAAATAGGAAAGCATGACACATACTCAAGAAAAAATTCAGTAAATAAGAAATAATAGTGTCTGAGAGGGCCCAGATGTTGGATTTAGCAGACAAAATTGTTCGAACAAATAAGTATACATGAAGAATTTAAGGAATTTAAACAGTGTCTAAAGAATTAAGAAAATATGATGACAACGATTCAGCAAGCAGAGGATATTAATAAATAAATGGAAATCACTAAAGAGAAACATAGAATTCTAAAGTTGAAAAGTGCAATAACTGCAATGAGAATTTCACTAGAGACTTAACAGATTTTAGATGTAGAAAGAATCAGTGAATTTGGAGTGAAGAGAAATTATCCAATATGAAGAAAAGAAGAAAAAATTCTTTCCAATTAATGAACAAATCCCAGAGACCTTTTTGACATTGCATTAGTTTGCTAGGGCTGCTGTAACAAAGTATCACAAACTGAGTGCAAGAAAACAAGAGGAATTTATTATCTTACCGTTCTGGAGATTAAAAACCCAAAACCAAGGTGCCACAAGGCCATGCTCTCTCTGAAGTCTCCAGGGGAGAATCCCTCCTGCCTCTCCCAAGCTTCTGGTGGCAATCCTTTTGCACTCACATCACTCCAGTCACATGGTGTTCTCCCTGTCTGTTCCACATCACCTTCTCTCTGTGCACACCTGTGTCCAAATTTCCATCCTTTTATAAGGACACTAGTCATTGGATTAAGATCCACCTACTCCAGCATGACCTCATCTTAACCTGATTACATATGCAAAGGCCCTATTTCCAAATAAGCTTGCATTCTCAGTTTCCAGGTGGACATGAACTTTTGGGGGGCACTATTCATCCCAATCCAGATATCATCAAGCATCCCAACACAATGTCAGGCAGTCCCAAAGGAGCAGCACAGTGGCTAATGGGGCTCCAGGAATCTCCCAGCAGCTTACCACAGTGTCAGAGATTATACTAGCAAAGAGACAGCAGACCCAAGTATATTCAGACAGTTCATTACTTATACAGAAGCAAGGTCAGCCTAGTGTCAGCTCCCTTTGTCCCTAGTTCACAGGACAATACCAAATCACAGGGGCTGATGACAGGCTGCTTAGGAAGCGGTAGCTCTACTACTGAGGAGCTTTCTCTAAACTACAGCCAGAAATTTTACAGATGCAGAGAAGTCTGAAGCTCTATCCCAAGAAGGGTTAAATAGAATGTCCCCTGCTCAAACGAAATCAGAGGGTAGATAGGAAACAGCCTTGTAGAGTTCTCCTGCAGGTTAGGGAGATGCATGATAAACTCTGTGGCAGATTCCTGCAAGGCTGCTTACCTCCCTTCATTCCGCTAGCATTAGCAGGGTACTTTACCAAAACTTGAAGACTTAAGTCAGATTACAGTTGAACATTGCTTACATGGCCAGTGTGAACATGTGGTGGATATCAGAGCAGCACAACAGAGCAGTTCCTCTGCCCATAGATATAATAGGAATCCCAGAGGAAAGAAAAGAGAAAGGGGAAGAAAAAACATTTGAGGATATACTGGGCAAAATTCCCCAATGAATACCAAGGGAGATAAACACAGAGATTCACACCTAGACCCACAGTAGTCAAATGATTGGATGCCAAAGATAGAGAAAATGTTGAAAGCGCCAAGAGAAGAAGCAGTATGGAAATCAACTCATCACATACAGAGGAACAATCAGTGGTGGGTTTCCCATCAGATACAACAGAGGCCAAAAGATAGTGGGAAGACATATTCAAGGTACTGAAAAAAAACACTGTCAACCAAGAATTCTATAATCAAGAAAACAGCCTTTCAGTATTGAAGGTGAAATAAAGACATTCTCAGGTTAATACAGACAGAGAGAAGTCACTGCTAGCAGATCTGTCTTATAAGAAATGTTAAGGCAGTCCTTCAGGCTGAAAGGAAAAGATAGCAGATGCTAATAAGAATCTACCAAAAACTAAATAAAATAAAAAGAATGAAAAAGAGCATGAAAAACTATAAGTATGTGGGCAAATATGAGTATACATATATTTTTCTTCTCTTCTTTAAAAGACACAAGATTACATAAGCAATAATTATAACACTGAATTGTTTTATGACAAATGGAGATGACGTGTACGTGACAATAATAACACAAAGGAAGGGAAGTATATGGAGTTATATTGGAAAAAATTTCTGCATTTTACCAAAATTCAGCTAGTATTAGTGTTAAATTAATTTATCATGTTATTATTGCCACAAATCAAGATGTGTGCTGTCATCCCTAGAGAAACCACTACGAAAATAACTCAGAAACAAAGTTTAAAAGTCAACAAAAAACTCTTGTCAGTTAAGAAGCAGAGATTGACAGATTGATAAAAATAGCAAGATCTTACTAGATACTGACTACAAATGTACTTCAAATACAAAGATGCCTATTGTTTAAAAGGAAAAGGATGAAGAAGATACACGATACAAAACTAAATGTAACAAAAGCTACTGTGACTATATTAACATCCAATGAAATAACCAGAGTTTTACCAGTGCTCTCACATAGTAAGAGGAGCCCAGGTGTTAAAGGAAATGAGACATGCATTCAAGCCCTGCTCAGCCTCAGACACTGGGCAAAATGATAATAAAGCTAAGGTATACCAAACACTCTACATGGTTTATCTCTAATCCTTGCAAAATCCTGTAAGATCAGTATTATCATCCCCATTTTTCCTGCTATATAACAGCCTAGTATATACTAGATGCATAATTAATTATGGTAATAGTAGTAATTATTATTCCTATTATGGAATAAAAAATGCTTATTATGTGCAAAGCACAACCCTAGGCACTAAGAATACAGTGGTATTCCTACTAAGACAAAGTCCCCAATATCACAGAGTTTATTTCTAATGTCATGGAAAAAAACAAAATAAGAAAAAAATCAGATAGTGGTTAAGTACAATACAGAGGTTTGAAGTAGAGCAAAATGATAGAATGATTGAGTGGGAAACTCAGACTGAGAAAGTGATATTGTAGCTAAAATCTAAATTTCAAGAAGAGACAACACATGAAGATCAGGAAGAATAGTAGTGTGGGTAGGGGTAACAGTGCAAAGGCCCTGGGGCAGGAACAACCTTGGTATATTACAGAAAAGGTCACTGTGGCTGGAGATGCAGTGTGGACACCAGAGAGAGTAGCATATAGATTAGAGAGACAAGCGTGCAAGGAATATGTCTACATGTTATTCTGTGTGATAGGAGATAATTGAAGGATTTCTATCAGTTGATGATGTAATGAAATGTACATTTTTAGAGAACATTCTCATTTCAGAGAGGGGAATCGAGTACAGGGCAGCCAAAACAGATGCAGGAGATCACTTGGGAGTCACTGTGGCAGCCCAGTAAGGAGGGGTGGTAGTGCTTGAAATGGCAAGTTAGGTGAAAAGAAGTGGACAAATTCAGGATGGATTTTGGAGGCAGAGCTAATTTGGGATGGATTGGACTCAAAATGCGGGAATAGAAAGAGAGGAATCAAGGATGAGGCTCCTTGGTTTGGAGCTTGAGCAACTGGGTGGATGGTGGTGCTATCATAAAAGGAACAAGACTGAGGCTGGGGGGCAAGGGTAGAGGGCTGGTGGGATAGAATTGCTCAAGGCAGTGAGAGAGAGGAGTGGGGAGTGGGATCAGGAGCTTGTTTTAGCTCTGTTAGAGTTGAGAGACACAGCAGACTTCTTAAACCATTTACAAACTGTAGTCAACAACATAAAGATGACCAAGACAGAGTCCCCATTTTCCAGGAATTCACAAGTCTAGTAGGGGAGAATGGATACATAAGAAGTCAAGAAAAATATTAGGTAGCATTTTTTTAAAAATAATATGAAAGCATGAGAAAGAGAAAGATAGAATCCAACAGGTTGGAAGGACAGACATATGGGAGGGTTCCATAGGGAAGGAAAGTTCTAAGTTCAAACTATAAGCAAGGATCAACTTGAACAAGCATCTTTGGAATATGGATAGCTTCTAGGTAGAGGGCAAAAATTTAAGCCTTAATCATCTCTAGAAGTGAGCCAAGCTCCAGGGATGTTGAGCAGACAAGTGCTATTAAGGTTTAATGTGTGTGAGGGGAGAATGATTGAAGAATCCAGAAAAGTAGGTGAGAATCAAATTATGAAAGACTTTGGAGGCAGGTTGGGGCCAGGCGTCTTATCCTGCCCTGTGCCCTGGAGTGGATGGGGAGATATGGAGGACTCTTAAGAAGAGTGACTGGCTTGGAGATATACATGAAAATCACACTGGCAGCAGTGTTTGAAAAGTGGTGGTGATGGATGGCAGATGGGGACAGGGAAGAAGAGACAAAGCAGGAAGCCAGTTCAGAGATTAACCTACAGCCTGGTAAGGAACCCCTGAAGGAAAGCATGAGGAATGAAAATGAGGGGAAGATGAGACACGATGGAGGCTTAGAGATAGCATTTGGTGATGGATTCGTTGTGGGAAAACAAGTCCAAGATAACTCAGATTGAGCATGGGAGAATCACGGTGCCACAAACCAAGATAAGGGACCCGTGAGGAGAAACAGGATGGTGGGGAAACAGAGGGAGGGGGATGATGAGTTTGACTTTGATCGCATTTAGCTGGATTTACCAATCAGTTTCCAGGTAGAAATGATCAGTCAGTAGGTGGACATTTTAGTACATGCTCAAGAGATGGGTCTAACCTCAAAGCAAAGATCTGGGAGTCCTTGAACCAATTGTAATAGCTTATTGTGCATGAGGAGCTGAGTTGAATCTATCACATGATTATTCCATTTCCTCACTCACAACAGCCCCATAAGGTGGGTACTATTATTGTAATACCCTTTACAAAGGAGGAAATTAAAAGTTCAGGGAAGTTAAGCTCCTTGCTCAAAGTTGCATACAAATTAAATGGTGAGGTCAAGATTTGAACCCATGCACCCGGGTGCTGCCCTATATGGTAAAACTAGAAGTGAAAAGGAGCCTGGGGGCTCACAGGTCCCCCTTGTTGACTCTGCTCAAGTTTCCAAGGAGCTGTAGGACCAAGCGGACCAAGTGGACCAAGTGGGCCAAGTCCCATTCTCTCAGCTCACAAATAATGATGACTGAGCCCAGAGAGGGGAACCGAGTCAATCAAGGCCCCAGTGAAGTTCCAGCGTGCTTCCGCCTTGCTCTTGTGTAAGGTGTGATCTCCAAGTCTCTGCATTCCTCTCCAACTTCATTATATCAATAAGCCAGGCTCACTTCCACCTCAGGACCTTTGCATTTGCTGTTCCCTGTGCCTGGAGCCCTCCCCTCACATATTCTCATGGCTCCTTCCTTCTTGTCATTAGGTCCCAGCTCCAGTGCCACTTGCTTACAAGCACCTGCTCTGACCAGCCAACCCACACAAGCCCCACCCATGCACTCCCCAGCCCTCATACAGGATTCTGTGCTCTTCATGGCAGTTAGGGCTACTCAAAGCACCTCATTTATCTATTTGATTGCCAGTATTTGGTCTCCACCTGCCAGAAAGTGCAGCAATCTTTGCTGCACGCCCAGAACATGGACCAGCATTTAGCAGTGCAAGGCCTAAATGGATGAAATGAGAAGGAAGGAAGGGCCAAGGGCAGAGCTGAGGCCTCTCAACAGAGAGGGCAGAGGGAGTTTGTCCAGTGCTTTTATTAATGAAGGACCAGACCGGCCTCCTCGGAGCCCCCACCTCCTCTACCTGGTATTTGTATCCCGTGGACTAAGGAGAGAGTCTTACACTGGGAAAATCTGTGAACTCACTCACAGAATGAAGAGAAAGAATGTGCCAGATGCAGGCCTGGCCATCTGGGACCAGAGCCCACTGCTGCATGTCTCTCTCTGTCTCCCTGCACCCCACTTTCCCCTCTTATCTCCTTCTCCCTCTGATGCCCACACTTCTGCTCCCCAGACCACCTTCACCCTGCCCCTTATCTGCCTTTTCTCCTCCATCACCCAGCTGCCAGGGAGCAAATCCCTTTCATCTTCCCCATCCCCTTATCTGACCCTCTCCCCCAACCCAGCTCACCCATATCTCTTCCTTAGGTTCCCTGGCCCCTTATCAGATGTCTTTCTCCATCACTGTCCCCTTATCTGCTCAGCCCCTTGCCCACACACACAGTTGTTGGTGTTTTGGTGGGGGGGGTGGTTCTTGATAGAGGCCTGAGGTGAACAGCAGAAGCTCAGAGACTTATCAGGCTCTGGTAGATGGACAGACTGAGGGAGGAAGTGGCAGACCCTCAGAGATGGGGGCAGACCTCAGAGACGGGGGTGAGGGCATTCCTGGGGGCACAACCCCTGACTTCACACACAAACTTGGACACAGGCTTTGGAATCTATCGCGGTTAGAATCCTGCCTCCAGCTTGAACAATCTTTCCGCCACACACCTACTGAGAGGCGTTGGGCAAATGGTTTCACCCTCCCTGAGCGTCATCTGTAAACAAGGCTTATGAATCCATCCCTCCGAGGATCACTAGGGGCTAAGGATAGTGTGTGATGAAAGCTGGACGCGTTTTAGAGGATCTGTGCTCATTCTTCATCAGTACCGGCACGGGGGACCCGCACTGGCTCCTTTAACAGGGTAACTCCTGCCAACAGTCCTGTAAGGGAGAGACTGTTACTATCAGAAGTTTACACACTCTGAAACGGAGACCCAGAGAGGTCGGCTGCGTTGCTGTAGGTCATCAAGTCTGCCCGACAGCCATCAGGGGACCCTCATCCTTCCCACATGGGGAAGCAGCTCTCAGTAATAAGAAAGAAACCTCTCAGTACCCCCACCCCGCAATTGTCTGCCCTGATTCTAAATTCCAAACCAAAGGAAGCCAGCGTTGGCCTTCCCCTCACCTGGAACATCGGCCTGGTTCTCAGGACAAAAGGTGAAGCGAAAGCTCTGTTCCCTCTAAAGAAATGGGAGGGACCAGCGTCTTCCATTAGGACCTCAGGAAGTGACTGCAGAGGCCCCACTTGGTCGGTTTTCTGGTGTTAATCACCTTCTCACACCCTAGAACACCTCGTCCCCACCTCCTGAGCCCTGCTCTTCCTGACTATAATTAGGGATGTCACCCGGGTGTTGCTGTGGAAAGTGACACCAAGAGCCCTTCACACACCTGCTCCGGGAGAGTGGCAGGCCAGGCAGGGCCCCAGCTGCTGCCAGCTTGCCTAGCGCGGACAGCAGGCTCGCAGAAGGTGTGGGTGTCATTGCACTGCATAACGAAGCAGCAACAGGCACTGGAGCTGCGGGTCACACTTCCGGGGCCCATCTGCGCCACTAGAAAGGAAGGGTCCTGAGGGACTGCCTCCTGCAAACAGCCACTTTACTTTCTAGACTAGGAAACTGAGGCCCAGAGAGGGGAGATGGCCTGCCCAGAATCACACAGCACTGACTCACTGGCGTGAGAACCCAGGTGTTCTACCTCCCCAGCCATGTTCTCCACTCCCCGTCGCCTCCTATATGTAGCTCTTAACTGGAATGATTTTGCCTCCCTGGGAACATTTGGCAATATCTGGAGGCATTTTCAGTTGTTTCAACTCCAGAGGAGAGGAGGTTGGCATCCTAGGATACAGTTAAGCCTCTGACAATACACAGGATCGCCCTCTACTACAGAACTTCTCTGATCCCCAAAGTCCACAATACTAAGACCGAGAACCCCCACTTAGAAACACTGCCACTGGGGCCTGTGACGTCCAGTCACATCAAATGCCATTTTAATGTGTCCACTGTGCCCTCTCTGGCAAGTGTAGGATTTGGATTGCAGAACTGGGACCGAGTATTAGCAACACCGTCTCCCCTGTGGTCCAGTGACTCCTAAGGAAGATTATTCCTGGCATTTCCCTACTTCTGTGCCTTTGCTGAAGTTGTCTTCTCTGCCTGGGAGGCTGTCCCCTGGCCCTGCTCCATGTACCAAATCCCACTGCTTGCAGGCCAGGCCACCACCTCCTGGAAGACATCCCCGGTTTTTCCTGCTGGGAGTCCTCTCTCCACTCTCTGAGCTCCGGGCTCTGAACTCCAGCAGCACTTAGTAGTTCCTCTTCTGACACTGAGAAGAGCCCACCTTGTATTCGAGTTAGGAGGCAGTCTACTTCAACATCAAGTTGGTAGGCTCTGAAGTCTAAAGCCCCGAATTCAAATTCTGGCTATGTGACCTCTTAGATGGGGGCCTTTGGAGGACAATTTATGTAACTATTCTAAGCCTCAGTTTGCTTATCTGTAAAGTGGGAATGAGGTGGTAATAGTGGCTGCCTCACAGGATTGCTGTGAACATAGCACTTGACACCAGCCCTAACACATGGTTAGTGGGCAATAATAGTTAGTGATCACTATTATTATGTAAGAATTACTCCTGCCCCTAACTAGACTATGGTCTCTGTCAAGAAAAAACTCTATAGCCCTACCCCATTGCCACTTTACCTAACACAAGACCCTTCAATGATAGGATTTTTTTTTTTTAAAGAATGAAGGCAGATAAGAAATGGCAAGAGCCAGGGTATTTAAGCATCCTAAATCATGGTCATACCCAGGACGCGTGGTCTCCCTCATGTCCCGCCTCACTCAGTGCCTGTAAGAAGCTGCCTTAACCTGCACAGACCCAAATAGAAGACACACCCTGGTACATCTCCCACCTTGTCTGATCACCGGGACACAAATACTCACAAGTATTCTTAGGTAAGGAACACCAAACAGCCTCAAAATGCTCAGCCTCACCACAGTAACATTTGGAACTAGGTAATTCTGTGTTGTGCGGGGTGCTGTCCTGTGCCTTGTAAAATATTTAACTGCATGCCTGTCCTGTACCTAGTAAATGCCATTAGCGACAGCCACCACCCACCATTGCAACAGTGAAAAATGTCTCCAAATTTTGTCAGATGTCCCCCGAGGGGCAAAAATCTCCCCCATTTGAAAACCACTGATCTAGGCTATACATTCTCAGTGGGGGCAATATCATCCCTAAGGGAGGGGAATTATTCCTTGGGCAACAAAAAAATCCTTACTCTTTTTATGTACAAAGCATAAATATACATGTAGAATGCAGATATGTGATGTATTTGTGATAATACACACAAGGAAGAGGTAGTTTGGGAGGTAAAAAATGCCTAAAAGTGTTCCTGGAGGAACAATGAAAAAAGATTGAGAAATTCTGTCATTCATCCTTTGCAGAAAATCTTCAAACCGAATCAAACCCTATGCGGTTAAATGCCTGATAATAATATCTGCCCGGCTCTGTGCTAAGCCCTGTGCATTCATTATCCCATGAAGCCACAAGCCTGAGCCACCAATTCAGTGCTTCTCCACTGTAGTTTCCAGGCAAAAGCTCTGAGGCCTGGAAATGTCTTTTGCCAGGACCTGGGTCACACAGCTAGGAATAGACAGCCAGGACTCAAAGGCAGGTCTGTCTGACCCACTGCCATCTGTCATACCCGGCCATGAGCCTTGCCCAGACGGCCCCAGGCCCCTTGCCCACTTATGCCCAGGCCTTGTCCTGGGACCATACTAGTTTTCAGGGCTTTGAGCAGATAATAATGGCTGATGAGGATGGGCTGGTTTCTCTGAGCTAGGGACCTGTATTAGCTCGGCACTCCTCCTAGCAGCCTCGTCAGGTAGATTCTGTTATCGTTGGCCTTCTACAGATGAAGAAACTGAGACCTGGAGACGCTGGGTTACTTGGTCACACCCCCAACAGGCAGAGCTGGGTCCTGAATCCTGGGCTCCACACCACCACCACCACACCTTGGCCCTCCCTGCCATCCCCACACCTTCCACCCAGATGCCCAAGAACCCAGACCACTTTGGAATTCCTTGAAATACTGTCAACCTCTTGTATTTCCAGTCTGCCAGCAGGTGGTGAGGGGCCTGGCCCTGTCTGTCCAGCCACGCCCTGGTCAGGAAGGTCAGGAGGGCAAGAAGGGGGGAAGGAAGGTAGAGAGGGAGGCAGGGCAGACAGGAGGAAGAAGGAAGAACAAATGGGGGAAAGGGCAGGGGGAGGGAGGCAGCGAAGGCAGGCCTGGAGGGAGGGAAAGAAGGGAAGGGAGGGAGGCTGGGAGATGAAATAGGAGCTGGGTGCTGGGGAACAGAGGGGGAGGGAGCGGCACTGCTGAGCTATTTTTATGAACCCCGACTGCTGCTGATTTGCATGTTTAGCATCTCTTCACACACTGAGGTCAGGAGGTCCCAACTCCTCATGTGAGAAGGAATGGGAATTCATTAGTGCAGCCTTCTGGAAGGCTCTTCAAGCACAGGGCACCCAGCTCTTCCCTAGTGGAGGAAAAGGAAGGGGAGCGGGGAGAGCCAACCATCAGCCCACAGGGGGCTGTGTGTGCTAGAGGTGGGGCACTGGAGCCTGAGTTGGTGACAGCAAGACACGCACAATGACCCTAGTCACAGCACCAACCAAGGCAGGCGGCTCAGCCTCTGGGGCCTTAGTTTCCCCATCCGTCCCCATCCGTCCCCATCCTCAAAGGAAGGGAAGTAGGCTAGGGGCTCTGGAAGGAGCCTAGTCAAGGTAGGCAAATCACCCCATGAATTAATTCATAGAAAGCAGTCATACCTCATAAGAGGATGGAGTCAAAGGGAATTGTGGGAAAGTGATTGGCCAGGCCTCTCAGATCCCTTAACCTTTGTTCTGAATCTTTGGATGCCAAAAAGAAAGGAAGGGAGGGAGAGGAGGGGGCAGCTTTCCAAACTATAACTTAGGCACTTGTAACTTGCATTATCCTCAAGCTGCCCTGTGAAGTAAAAGCTCAAGGAATCCCCATTTGTAGATGAGAAAACTGAGATTTGACTTAGCTCAGTTACTTGCCCGGAGTCACAGTATCAGGGGAAGAGCTGTGATTTGAACCCAGAGCTCTCAGTCCCTAGCTGAACTCTCAACTCTTACATTACCCTGACCCCACAGGCAATAAAGGAGAATTGGGGCACCTGAGATGGGAACAGGAATGAGAGAAATCTCACAGGACCTGCTTGTCTCTCCTTCCCTTCTCCCCCTTCTCTCTGCACATCTGCTCCATTAGCTTAGAGCAAACCAGTTTGAGGGAGTTACTTACTGCTCCTCTGTGCCCCCAAAGCTTTGGCTTGGATGCAGTTTTGACTTTCATGGCAAGAACCCTGATCCCATTGTACGTGACCATTGTTTCAAGTCCCACCATCAACTGGTTTTGTTTCCATGCCACTCAGATGATTCTCCATTTCTCCAAACAAGAAACCATGTACCAGCCTGTGGACTGGCTCCCCTGCGGAGGTCCCCCAGATGCTACTCCTGGCCCACCCAGATGTGGCAGGAGAAATGAGGACAGGGAGAACAAACAGGAAAATTAGATGCCACAGGAATACCAGGAAGGGTAGAGGAGACTGCAGTGGCGAGCAGTGGTTGGCCTCTCCAGAAGTTCACTCGTAAAGACAGTGGCCCCTGCCCAGGGCAGCCTTTGAAAGAAGGGAGATTACAGTGTCTGACTCAAACTCAGATGGAGGGAAAATAAGCAGAGACAGAAGGTTGGCAGAAAAATAGGTGACTGCCCCCGCCCCACCCCTGCCTCAGGAAGACAGGAAGCGCACCCCAGAGCCCTTTCTGGAAGATATCTCCTCTGCCTGCTGCCTGAAGATCTACCATGAAAGATTCCTGTGGAAACCTGAACAAGTCACTTAACCTCCCTGCACATAGAAAGCATCAAGGACAGCCCGAGACACTTTGCTCTGATGAGAGGCTGAGAAAGGGTTGTGACATGGTTGTGGGCATGCACACGAACGTTGGTGCACAAACTGCTGCTTCTCTCTCCAGGATCCATTCTCCCCTTCTTTGATAAAGATGTCTTATCTGGGCACATGGCCACCCACCTAAAAACCATCTTTCCCAATCTTGGATTGAGACCAGTGCAATGTGAGCAGAAGCCATGGTCAGGCCCTTAAGGGGAAGAAGCATGCTCTGCCTTCCCTCCATTCCTGCTTCTTGGAAAAATCCCGGTGGCAGCGGGAGCAGGAGCTGAAGTGGCCACCCCAGCCTCAGGTGGAATGTGCACTTCGAGGTAGGCAGAGCAGGAAGGCAGTAAGTACCTTACTGCTGGGTACTGAGGGCCGTAGGGCTGTTGGATCAGCCCTGGGCTGCTGGCATTCGCATTGTTACGTGGATATGACATGGATTCCTTCCTGGCAGCCAGCATTCTTTGGCTCTTAGCATGTCGGTCAGTTTCTTTCCTGCCTCAGTTAAGGTGCCCCTTGTGCGCATTCCCATGCCATGGTAACACCACTCGGTGCCCTTCACAGAGCTGGCCAGAAAGGACCTCGGCAGACAGCCCGAGCCCCACTCTGACCCCAGCTCGGAGCCCCATCCCCGAAGCCCTCTGCTCTCCCTGCTGGGACACTTTATCTTCCAATCCCCAAATCAGGACCCATCATCTCACAGAGGATTTGGAGGCCTCTTTGGGGAACGAGAAGCATTCTAGGAGATATAGTCTGGATGATAAAATGTTGGTATTTAGGAGATATTTCAAAGAAGTACTAGAATACTAGGAATCTAAGAGACTAAGTTACTCTCAAAAACCCAGGATGTACAATGTTTTGTTTAGGAGAGACCTGTACTCACTGACCCAATCCTTCCCTTTCATCTTTCACCCACCACCTCACATATTTAAGGTAGTTACTGGACCACGAAGGTATTCAATTTACAACCTCTAGTTTAAATGGATCAGAGTAGAAAGTGGCCTCCAGGGTGCAAGAACCCCAGCTCCAACGTACCATGAGTTCTCCAGTTCAGTCTTCAATCGCAGGTTCTCCATCCATCTCCATGCCCCCAGCCAAAGACTAAATATTTAAAGTCCCAGGAAAGGAGTATTTGTATGTCTGGGATCAGATGTATGCCCACACTTGGCTTTTTCTAAGGGTGGGGAAAGAACAACTGGCTTCCTTAGGAGGAGAAGGTGAGCACTGGGAATCCTTTTTCCATCAAAACCCACACATCTACTGGTAGATGTGGGAAATGATCTCGAGAAAAACAGTGGATACCAGGTAGCCAAGGAATGGAAAAACACCCACTAGATCCATCTCAGCCTCTAAAGGAATAAAAGTGAAATCAAATAAAACAAGAGCAGAAGAAAGAAACCCCAGAGAGAGGCCGTAGAGCCAAAGGAATTGCCCTTCCCACAGAGATCTGGTCACCAGTGGCCTAATTTGATTTTCTGGTAGAGCAATGCCTGTGATTCAGGAGCCAAGAAGGAGTTGACGTTGTTGGTACAAGTCACAGGAGAACATCATCAGGGTGTGACCTCGTCGCCATCCTCTGAGGCGAGCCTTGAAAGAGGGGGCTGCTGGTAAACTCCCAGGTGTCAGAGTCAAGGCAGGGAGAGGGCCACGTAGGGAGTGGGGCTGGGTAGAGTGGTCTGTGTTGCCGTTTTCCCAGACTTTACACTCTCTGGCAAGATTCCATGGTGCCCTCTCTCCCACCTGGACCTAGTAGGATTTCTCCAGAAATGTAGTTTATCTCACTACTCACCTGAATGCCACTCAGTCACTCTTGCAGACAGAAGGGACCATGTTTCCTGCCATTACCATCTGGCCACCTGCTGTGCTTCTCAGTAATGCCTTCTAAAATATCCCTTTCCAATATCCCCTGTGAATTTAGCAGAACTAAAAAAGAAAAATCAAAGTTAATCTGCTAAGATTGGCTTCCCATCAGGGAATACTTGTGTAATGTGTGATGGAGTGAGAAAGCAGAAGCTTTAGAAGCAGGTTTGGATTAGAATACTGATGATAAGGATCTTTATTATCATAGCTAAGGTGTACAAGTATCATGTGCCGGCCACTCTTCTGTTCACTATAGAGGGACTACCTCATTTAATCTTCTCAACAACCCTCCGAGTTCGGTAATATTGTTACCCTCATTCTACAGAAAAGAGAAGTGACACAGATACAACTTTACCAATGTCACTCAGCAAGAAAATGGCAGTGTCAGTCTAACGTCAGCATCAAGCTGGAAACCCTTCTGCAAAACTTGCCTCCAAATGGATGTTGGTGCCGTTCCCCCTCTCAGATCCTTCAGACAGACTCAGGCATGAAGCAGCAAGGCAGGTGGGGAAGGGAAGGAAGACAACCTGAGAGGGATGGGAAACTGACAGCCTGGCTCTCTTGAGGACCATCAGATGATCCACAGCACGTGAAAACAGGGGCAGTTCTGGTCAGCCACTGGTATCCATGGACAGCAGACACTTCTCCAAAATACACAGCTCCCAGCACCATGGTTCTGAGCATTGATGAGGGCCTGGCAGGAGGCAAGTTGTCAGGGACTCAGGAAGGGCTCCAATCCCAGCATAAATAGGTGATGATGGATATAGATGATAGGTAGATAGATAGATAGGTAGGTAGATAGATAGATAGATAGATAGATAGATAGATAGATAGATAGATAGATAGATAGACAGACACAGACAGACAGACAGACAGAGGTAGGTAGACACAGATAGACAGACAGACAGATATTGGACCAGAATGCTGCATCAGATGTTTAGCCACAGAGACAGAGTTATCCATGAGGAGGTGCATGTGTAGATGGCATGGGCAGTACAGTATTACCAGGTCCCAGATCCCTGGCAGAAGGTGGGCTGAGGCTGCTGATAAGCCTGCCCTAGTCAGGATGACCTCTGAAACTTGGACTGGGCTGAACCTCCTGGCAGGGGCATGGCTGACTCCAGCCAAGAGCGGCTTAAGCCAGTGTGAGATTCCATCTTTCCGTCCCTTCCCCCTTCCATGCTCAGTGTGGGGCTCCAATCACCTCTCTGGTCTTACAGATCATCCTTGCTGTCATCATTCACATTTACTGAGCATTCACTTTGTGCATGGTTCAAAATGCCTCCTACCTGCTTTTCTATTAAACTATCACAACAGGCATGCACAGTAGGGTGGCACTTAGGTTCTGAGGTTGCAACAAAGCCATCGCCCTGCTCCACTCTTTCTGCTCATCATGGAGTCCTTGGAGGGCACATGTTTCCGAAAATGAAAATAAAAAATGGCCCAACTTCCTTTGGCCTTTAAAAGGTGAGAAACAAACTTTTGTTGTTAAGCCACTGAGGACTCAAGACGACTTTGTTTTTGCAGCTTTGCCTAATACACTACTCATAATCTCGTAGGTTTGCTAGGGGAACAGAGCTTATGCATGTAAACAATTTACAATCTTGCCTGATGTTTAATAAGCTCTCCATAAATGCCAGCTATGGTTAATATCATTCTTTGATGATACAATGCTGATATTAATCCCCAGGGGACTTCAGGGCTTACTGATGTTGGCATTTATTGCCCCAGCATGAACATCCACTCAGTTCCTGTTCATAACAGCAGATGTTTGCACATGTTTGCAACGGGTTTTATTGGTTTTTCTTAAGAATTATACAAGAGCCTCAGACTCTCAGAGTTGGAAAGCATCTTAAAGGTCATCTTGCCTATCCCTCACCTGGAGCTTAACTCCCCTCTCCAACTTGCCTACTGAGGTTCCTTTAGCCTCATCTGCACACCCAGAGGACCTACCCAAGAGCTCCTGCCACTAGAAAGTCTCCCTTATGCTTGCCTGACTCTACTTCCAGCAGCCCCCACCCTGGACAGTACACCTGTCCTTCCAGTGGCCCAAGGACCACTTCTCCAGTTCATTCAGCAGTTACTAAGTTCCAGCCTTGTGCCTGGCCTCTCTGCTTACTGTGAACTCAAGCCAGTTATTCACCCTTTCTGAGGTTCCAACGCCTCCTCTCTAAAATCAGAGTAATAATAGCACCGAGTTGTTGTGAGGATTAAATAAGGCAGCATATATAAGCTTATATTCCAGAGGCTAACACATCATGAGTGCTCAGTAAATATCAGTTTTCATTGTCACTGTTGTAGTTCCAACATTAAGAAAAATAGAAGTTAAGTCAGTATTTACAAGTCTGATAAGGACTGCAAAAAAGGATGGGGTTCTGCTCGCCACAGAACACTGAATGCATTTGAATGGGGTTTCGTTATTCCTGTGAAGAGACATGCAGTTGCCTATCAGAGGAGCCTGAGAAGGCCTGAGGAAACGGGCCAAGAAAGCCATGGTAGAGGGCTTAGTGGGTCTTCCCCGAAAGGCCCCAAACACATAGTAGGAGAGCTGTTCATGGGACAGAAGCAGAACAGGGTTGATGGCATCAGAGCCAGGAGAAGCTCGGGATTCAGGAGCACAGAGCAGAGTTCAGGCATCAGAACCCAGGAGCAGGAAGCGATGGTGTCCGGACCTGCTTGTATGGAGCACCAAGCAGTTCCAGTAGCTTAAAGGAGCTGGACGGGATGCACAAGGGACAGAAAACAACCAAGCCTGAGTGATTTGCGTCACCTTAGAGCTCCTGACAAGGAAGCCAGCACAGCCAGGGAACCAGGACAACACGACAGATGGAAAGCAGGCCCCCTGGGTGCTGGCTGCCAGTTGAGTTCCTGCTTCTGAACCACTGCTTCCCTTATGCTAACAGAGGACGAAGCTGGGGTCGGGGCAATGGGGGAGGTCAGGGACAGACGGAGTGACTGAAACCACCCCCACACACACACCTCACCATCATGGCCTAGCCTCGCTATGACATCAGACCAGCCTAGGTGGAAGGTGCATGTTGGGAGGCGACTGGCCGGCTCCCACCCTGCCCTTCCAGAGCCTGGCTTGCTGTGGTGGTAATTGTTCTTGTTGTACAATCTCATCGCCTCCTCTTTCTGAAGATTGCCTAAGAGAGAGGCTTTCTTTCCTCTCTGTGCATGCTGCTCGCCTGCTGGTCATTGATCACCCTTCACATTTCCTGGCTGCAGCCAGGATGTGACCAACCAGGACAGGCAAACCTTCAGTGGGTGGCGGCATCTGGTCTGAGTCACAGAGGATATCCCCACCCCGCTCAGTTACCAATAAAACAGAAAGCCTGTGCTCTCCCTGGGAGAAGGTGAAGAATCCTGCTTCATCCTGTTTAAAATAGGTTTTCTTCTGTTTAGGATTTTGTTTTAGTGATCAGGAGGGAAAGATTCTTTCGCCCTTTAAGGAACTAAATTGTTCAGTGGAAGCACCCTGCCTCTACCAGAAGCAAGAGCCCTGGAGGGGCTCAGAGGGAAGTAGAAGAGGGGCCGACAGAGGAAGTCTACCCATGGGGCCCCATTGACTATAAGCTGGCACTGCTTTCCAGGTAGCAGCCTTACCCAGTATTCAGGCGAAGGGCCAGGCCCCAGTTAGCCAGTGTCAGTGACGGACACTGACAGTCTCCATCAGGTAACCAGCGTGCCTCAGGGCTTCTGCCCACTGGAGTGCAGTCACTGGAAAATCCACGACCTGAGTCTGATTCCCAACTCCACTATGTATATTCTGTGTGACCTTCAGTGAGTCACACTGCCTCTCTGAGCCTCAGCTTCCTCATCTGCAAAGCAGAGCCAATAATAATAACCTGATAGGATTCCATGGAAGATTACATAAAATGAACATATATTACAAAGCTTAATACAATGTTGAACCCATCATAAACACTCCAAACAATCAGCTATTAAAATCTCCAGTGACCATAAACATGAAGCTGGCTGCAGAAAGCATGTGCCTGCAAATGGAAGCAAGGGGCCCAGGTATATGGCACTCTCTGGAGTGTGATGACTCAGCTCCTAGAATTCTAGAGCCCACCCTGTGGGAAAAGACTTTTTGTCTCTCTCCATGTTGTTAGTCCCTTAGGTTTAAGACTCCTCCCTCATGCACATCCCTATCCCCTTTAGCACAACAGTGTCAAAGGCTGGTAAAGACCCCCAAATAGGTAGACTGCAAGGCGGCAGCCTGGCAGATGCCCTTGCTTCCCAAGGGAGCAGAGGAGCAGAGGATGTGGGGAGTAAAGCATCATGGTGTGTGCATGTGCACGTATGTGGCTGGGCTCCTGTGAATGTTCTTAAAGACCCAGTGAAGAATGCCCTCAGGGCCTCAGCTGACACTTGCAAACAGAGCTAAATTGAGAGGTGTCACCTTTTCCAGCGAGGTCGAAAGACTCACGCCTGCTAACCTGAAGAGGTGGAAGTTGCAGGCGGCAAACAAAATCACACTGCTGCTTGGAAACCTGCCAACTGCTACAATCAGGTAAAAATAATTGGGAAAGTAAGTCAGGTGTGAATCAGATGCCCTGACACCGAATGGAGGCATGGATGGCTGTTGTCAACATCCCTCTTCTTCTTGAGTCCCTTCCTGCCCTGGCTTCTAGGATATGGTTTCTGCCCAGTGCTTTTCTAGTTGTTAGCCATCCTGATCACTTCCTTGGCCTCTCATTCCTTTCCCATGCCCTAAGGCTTGGTCCCTGACTCCCACTTCTCCCCCATAATATTGTATTCCCTAGAGGGCTCATCTTTCCTCAGGACTCATCCCCCCTCACCCCAGCTCCTTTCTGCTAACCACCAAGCAAGAACCTCTAGCCCAGAGCCCTCCCTGCCCCAAATTTCCAAGGCTCACAGGCTACCTCTTCTTGAATACTCCTGAATAAGCCACTCATTCACTGGTTTATAGCATCAACAAACATTTAGTGAGTACCTGTTACATGTTAGGCACTGAACTAGGTAGTAGGGAGAGAGAAGTGAAGCTTACATCCTATTGGACAGTCTACTGCAAAGAAAGAAAATTGTAAAGAAATTTTTAAAATTAGAAATGGTGAAAAATGTTATAAAAGCATATAACATGGCCTAACATGGACAAAACTGAGGATTGAGGGAAAAATGAAAACATACTTTTTATAAAGTAAGACCATTCTGAGTCAGTAGTGTTGAAACTAATACCTGGGAGTAGGAGCAAGATGTACAAAGAGTGCAGAGAGAACATTCCAGAAAGATAGAAAAGATTGAGAAAGGCTCTCAACAATTGCTTTAAAAAAATAATTGGACTTGGGCTGGGGACATGAAATAGAAGATCTTTAATTTGTTGATTACCAAGTAGAAGGTAAAAGCAGATAGCAAACAACGTCATAATAAAAAGTATGCTTCAGCCAGACAGCCAAATAATTACCTAAATTGTTCCGACCCTGACATTTATCACCAGCCCTTCCCTTGGAGATATGTAAGTAGGAAAATAATAAGAAGAAGGTTATTTTGTAATTACCCAGCATGAATTATGACTCTGAGAGGCTATTTCCAGGGGTGCTTTAGTGCAATTTAGTACAGCATTATTGGGTTTAATTTAGTACAACATTATCAATACAGAGAAACTCTGTAACCAGACTTAAAGGACAGGATTTTCATTCCTAGCTGTCTGACTGTGGATCCTAACTCTGTTAAGCCTCAATTGTCTTCTCTGTGATATGAGAATAATAATTCCTACTTTACTTACTTCCCAGGAGAGTTGGAAGAATCCAAAAAGACTGGATATAAAATTCTTTGCGAACTGTGAAGCATTGTTGTTCATAGAAGGAATCATTCTTTATGCCTTTCATTGAGGTTGAAGGACAACCTTTTGGTTGCTACTGACAAAAAAAAAACTAGCTCAAATTGGTTTAAGGAAGAAAATATACTAGCCACAATAATGAAAAAAAAAAACAGTGGTTAACTAGCTTTAGGTACAGTTTGATCCAGGGGCTCAAATATACAATCAATTCCCAGTTCTCTCTCCATCTCTTAGCTCATCTCTTCTCCATGCTGACTTCCTTCTTAGACTCTTCATGGTGGCTGACAATTGCTCTAGACCTATGCCCTCCCAGGTTCAAATTCAGCAGGAAAGAGAAAATGTATCTATTTCAACAATTCTAGGAAAGTCTTGAACCTGACTTTCACTGACCCTGTGGGGTTATGTGACCATCCCTACACTGACCACTGTGTCCAGAAAATGAGAAGCCTTGATGAGCCATGTCTGAGTCAACACTTAAGCAGAGCATGTGGACTGAAAGTGGGGGATGGATAGATTCCTAGAGAAACCAAGGAAGGATGAAAAGGAAGTTGGGCAGCAAAAATAGCAGATGTTCACTCCACCCCTATCCCCACACCCATATTCCTAAATTCCTTCCCAGGAAACTCCCTGGTCAGCCTTCAATATCTCAGGACCAGTCAACTAAGGACTGGCATGATTACAGACTCAAGAATGGAACCCAACCCTGCTTAAAAATCAAATCCTAAAGAAACTCGTTCTGCCAAGCCTTCTCCTAAGTCCCAAAGTCCAACCTGTGCTTAAGCATCTCATATACCCATTCAGATCCAGTCTGTTTCTTGCCATCCCAGGCTAAGTCTTGGCAGGCAGCCACTGTGGCCTATGAGGAGAATTTCACCCACTGTTCCTACAAATCTTGATTCCATCCATTAATCAACAATTCCATATCTTTTCTGGCCTTGGCTTCTCTCCTGTTCCACAGCTTTATTTATTTATTTATTTATTTATTTATTTATTTATTTATTTATTTTGTATGTAGCAGGGCATATAAACAATGCAGTGGAGCACAAAGACATGATAACTACTTGGAGATTTAGGGGGGACCAGAGGGTCTGTGGTGGGGAAAGGGGAGTGATAGGGAAAGCTTCACAGAGGAGAACGGAACTGAGTCTTAAGTAATGATTGAGAATTTGCTAGAACCAGAGTGAGAGAGAAGGTCATTCCAGGCATGAATCTTTGGATCCAAAACTATTTTGATCTCTCTTTGCAAAAAAAGAAAACTCTTTTCTCAACCCAGAAGTTGTAAACCAGTAGCCCACAGACAGATCAGGCTGACAGATGTGTTATATCTGGCCCACACAGCATTTTGTAGAATTTAAATTCTTGCCAACATTTAAAAATGGTGAGATTTTACATAAGGATCTGGATTTCCAGTTGCTTTTAAAAACTCAGGCCCTCTGGCAGCCCTGGACCTGAGTCCCAACTGAGGCAACCACTGATTGAGTGGAGTAGCACCTGCCCCCTTGAGACAAGGCCGGGGCCACTCGACCTGCGGACCTCCTTGTTCTGCTATGTCATCCTCCTGGCCACTGTCACATTAAAGTTTGTGACCCTGTCTCAACCCAAACAACCATTTACTCTTCAGGCCATCTCCTATTATTATTATATAATTATCACATTGTACTATATTTCATTATATTATATCACATCACATTATATCATATCATATTAAACAATCTAATCTGTTTAGATCACTCCACTACTTAAAAATCTCCAATGATTCTCCAAATCAACAGAGCACATCTAAACACCCAGTGCAGACAATGGATTGATACAGGGTGAGTCAACGCCAGTGTAGAGGAAGGGTTGACCTTAACCACCCCCTCTGTCTTCCTCACCAACTTCCAAGTCCCAAAACACTTCATTCTGAGTGGCCGCCCTTTCCTAAAACCATCTGTTCCCATGACTACATCCTCTTAACACATACTGTCCCTCCCAGCGGCTCTCCACTGGATAGACTCCCCTGTCTTCACTGTCCAGCTGGATAGACTGTACAGACCCTGACTCTTCTAGGAAAGGCCATCCTCCCTTCCCTGGGGCTTCTGCAGGGGTACTGTGTTCCTACCTCAGTGTCAGCACCTGCCATGTTTTCTAACTATCTGTTTACATGGCTGCCTCCTCCACACCCACCAAGACAGAGATCCTTGAAAGCAGAAACCGTGGCTGATTCATCTTTGTATATTCAGTGCCTTTCTGTATACCTTGGCAGATATCAAGTACTCAGTAAGTTCTTGTTAAATAAATGCAGAAAGGAACAAACACACAGGGTAGAAATTGGCATGTGTTCATGGAATGTCACACCTCACAACTGTAATGAAAGAAATCCTTCCCATTGAAGTGTTCCTGTCTACTCTAGCCATGAGGAGGTGCGGCCTTCTCTGGATCCTTGCAGAAATAGTAGTTTAATAGATCCCGGATAAGTTATTAGAGAAAGCTAGGAAGAAGGTCATATCCCTTGGGTATTGACAGATATAGAATTAGAGAGCCAGAAAGAGGCTCAGTGCTGGTGTCTGACCTTTCCAGCCCCTGGCACATAAAATCACCAAAGACCATGAATTTGTAGCTCAGGCCCCAGTGCCAACTCTAGCCCAGGCAGAGTAATCCCACAGCTGATACCCACAGAGAAGGTCTAGGATAAGTTACCACTTTCTCATTCAGCTCCATCCACTTGGCCTACTTGCTGTGTCTTGAATATACCAAGCACCCTCCTGCCTCAGGGCCTTTGCAATTCCTATTCCCTCTGCCTGGAATTATTTTCTCCTGTGTATTTAGAATACAAACTCCCTTACTCTATTCAGATATAAGATCATAATTAACCTGATTAGGAAAGCTGTCCCTAATCTCCAAAGTAAAGCTGCAGGAGTGTCTCCCACCCCTTACTACCCTTAATGCTTTCCTCTTCTTCAAGGAAGAACTATAGGGATCAGAGAGAGCCAGGACTTGATATCACCAAGACCTTCTCCTCTCTCCTCTTCACCTGTGTTCTACTTGGCTCCATTCTTTTCTACAAAAACAGGCTTTCTCTACATGAAGGGTCAATCATGAGCCACAGCCTTCAAGCTCATAACTGAAAGAAGTAGGGGTCTTACTCATCCCAATGAGAATGATCTCAGAGAAATAATCTGACTGGCCTAGTGTGGGTCACATGCCTATCCCTAAGCCAATGCCGTAACGAGAGGATGTTCTGTTCTTACTGATCGGGGCTGGGGCTGGCTCCGGGATGGCTCTGATGGGTTTTATTGGTTTGGTTCATCCTTCAACCTATCACTGTAACCAGAGGAAAAAATGCTCACTCGTCCAGGCCTGGGTCATATGCACACTTGGAGCTGGGAGGGAAGTGAGCTCCACTGGAACCATGTGGTTAAGAAGGATAAGTAGAAAATCAAGGTACAGTTTGTTCCCAGGGACAGAGGAGACAAACAGACACTGGGAAGGCGGGTGTATCAGACATGTGGTTATGGCTTCACAGCTCCCAGAGCACTTGTTCTTTATTTACCCCACTGAATCCTCACACCAGTTCCATGCAATCACCCAGGCATTATTACCCCTGGGGTGATATTCCAAATACTGAATAACCAGCATGATGTGGGCATTGTCTATCTTAGTCATGTGGGGCTGCTATAACAAGACAGCACAGATTGGATGACTTATAAACAACAGAAATTTATTTCTCACAATTCTGGAGGCTGGAAGTCTGAGATCAAGGTGCCACAACGGTCAGTTCTGGTGAGGATCCCCTTCAGGGTCACAGACTACCAACTTCTCATCATATCTTCATGGAGTCGGAAAGAGAGCGAGCCATATAAGCCAATGCCTCTTATATGGGCATTAATTCTATGATGAGGGAAGGCTCCACCCTCATGACCTAATCACCTCCCAAAGCCCCACCTCCAGATACCATCACTCTAGGGGTTAGGATTTCAATGTATGAATTTGAGGAAGGTGTGGGGGAGGACCCAGATATGCATCCATAACAGGACTCCAGCTATGAACCCTTGGGATGGCCGCCCCAGTGAACTGCAGTGGAACAATAGCCTGATTGCCCTCATTTTACCAGTGAAAATACTAAAGTCAAGAGAGATGTGCAAGATTGTGCCCAGTCATGTGGCAGGTCAGCAGCTAGAAGTTGAGCACCCAAGTGCCAACTGTAGTCCTCTTTCCACTGTCCTAAACTGCCCCTTTGTCCTCAAGCATCAGAGAGGTGAAATGAGGATGGAAGGAACCAGAGAAGAGCTGCTACAGTAACCCCAGCCACTTGGAGGAAGGAGCCGGCATGCTGCTGCAGACAGGGAGAGCTGCTTGGTGGGTGCCAGAAAAACCTGGAAAGCAGCGCCTTCCAGCGCCAGACAGTGAGGATAGAGAGCAGCCAATGGGATGGGAGTTTGCAGCCAGGTGGCAGATGCCAGGAGGGCTGCAGCTATTCTGGGATGCAGGCAGCGGCCCATCACCCCAGCCCTGCCAGTCTCCACATCCCCAGGGTAGTGGAGAGACCCCCACCCTCTCTCCAGCTCCGTGCTGATGCAGGGCCTGACACCTGAGCCTTCAGAATGAAGCAGGCAGGCCTAAAGGGAATCAGCCCTTTCCAGAAAAGAACATGATTAAATGCCACCTCAAATCATGATAAATGCTTAGTCACTGTCCTTATTAGAACTCGAAAGCCACTCAGTCTACTCAGAGCCCATCTGGTCCAAATGCTCCCATGCTATTGGTGAAGAAACTGAGGCCCAGGGAGGGGACATAGCCCACAGAGCATTGGAAGGAAAGGGGCATTGCTAAATTTCTCAATTCAGGACAGCTTCACCTGGACCACTGAAGACTGAGAGGCCGTCCGATTCTCAGCACCTCCACCTTCACAGCCTGGCCAGTCAAGCATGTTTCAGGCAGCTCCACGCACTCTCCGTGTACAACTTCATGGTTAGGGGTATGGGCTCTGGACGTGCCAGGTCGACCAGCTCTGCCATTCACTTGGCATGTGACCGGGGCAACTTACTTCACCTGTTTTATCATCTGCAAAATGAGGGTGTAGCATTTGGCTCTGTGCCAGGGATGGTGAGAGGGTGAATGTCACTGCAGCCAGTTTTCAGCCACTACCTTCCCCGCCCCTCAGCCCATCCCAGGTCCTGCTTCTGCCAGGAGGCCTTCTCTGATTACTCTATCAGTTTCTCTTTTCAGAACCTGTATGTATCCATTCCCAGTCCAGCTGAGCGCTGAATTAAATGCCATGTGTAATTATTCTGGATTGGTGTTCCTCTTGTCTTTTTAGCGAAAACCCTAAACGCCTGTCAGTCAAGACCAATGGGTTTTCTTCTCCGCTCGCAGAGCAAAGCCCCAGATCAGACAGAGAGGAGTGTTGAAAAAGTTAGCAGCTGATTGAGTGGACAGCTGATCGGTTGCTTTCATGGGATTGGAGTAAAGTCATCTGTATCTCCGCCATCTTTTGCTCCTGTGCTCTGTAAGGCTTTACTATCCCAGGGCACCTTCATCAGATCCTAGAGCCAGACCTAGAAATCTGCCAGTGAGAGAGCCTCAGCTTGTCTCATTTATTACCCAAAGGAGGGAGAATGGAAATGACATGTATAAAGTGCTCAGTCACTTATGAAGTGCTCTTAGCAATTTACTGAATGAGGAAGCATCTTTCCCACCTCCACCAAAGGGTGCCAGTGCTCCGAAGGGTAGGGAGACTAGCCCACGCTCACCCAGCCGGGTGTGCCCAGTGCTGCTGGCCCTGGTCACGTGCTGCCCTCCCACCAGCTGCCACCGGGAAACCATCTGGCCACAGGTGGACTCTGCAGTCCCTTCCATGTAACCAAGCAGGACCTCCAGTGGCTGCTTTGTTCAGCGTGTTTCCCTGATGCCAACGCCACTGGAATATTTAAGAAAACCCAACACAGTTTGACAAGACTACCCCCATGAGAGACCTCAGGGACACTGTGCTGCCCAGCCTCTCTCTGCTCTGAATGCCCAGGCCTCTCACTGGTTCGGGGCACCAGGCCTGGAGCAGGCCCGGGAGAACGAAGGTGTGCCTGGCAAGGCGTTTCCCCTCACCACTAGTCATCAAAACCGTGAGCCTCCCCTCCACCTGACAGATTCCACAGGAACATCTGGTTTGAACCCTCGGTATTACCCAAGAGAATGATTATCCCATTTAACAGAGAAGGAAAACTGAGGCTCAGGAAGCCCATAGGCTTGGACTGTGGGAGGAATTTGGAGTCCCTCTGCCATTTCAGAGCGAATGGGCAAATTACTTAATTTCTTTGTGACTTAATTTCCTTCTGTGTAAAAGGTGGAGCTATCGCACTTACATTTCAGATAATTTCATGGATTTTAAGGCATATGTACAGCACTGAACATAATGTAAGCATGTAATAAGTGACGGTCATACATTCTTCCACCTACTGACTGCATTACCTTCAGCAAATTACCTAATTTTTCTGGGCCTCAATTTTTTTTAATCTGTAAAATTGTGATTAAAAGAAAAGGAAAGGAAATACCTCTCCAAATGGCTGCCATAGAACATATAAGACAGTCCATGTAAAGCTCTTAATGTAGTGCCTGGCACAAAGTAGGTGGTCAGTAAATGTTAGCTATGCATTGCCATCCCTGGGGCAGAGTGCCAGAAGGTAGTAGAACCACAGCTCTTACCAAGGTCTTCCAGCTCCCATCCAGCAGCCCCTGGGAGAGGGTGAAATGGGGAGGAAAAGAAGGAATCCGTAAAGGGGGCCTCACTGACACAGGCAGGAATAAGTCATCTCAGAGAGTTCTTCTGTGCCTGAAACAAGACCCAGATGGTGCACCTATATCCACGTGGGCAGGTAAGACAGAGTCAAGGACATCAATCACAAAGGCGGGCATGACCCCATTGCAGTTACAGGGTATTTTCAGACAAAACCGGGCTTGGCAAGACTTATTGACAAGCATCCTATAAATAGATCTTACCTCCCAGGGCCCGGAAGGAAGCCCACAGCTTCTTCCAATCCCGTTCTCTCACCTCTTCTTCATTAGGTCCTACTGCTCTGCTTTCCCAGAAAATCCCAGGGCAGCATCTGGACTCCCTCCCACCATCCTTTTCCCAGAATTCTGAGGATGCCCAGGAGAAGGCAACTCCCCTGATGAATGGGTCAGAGGGATATTCAGAGTTGGTTACTGGTAACAGGAGCTGCTCTGCGGTCTGGCTGTAGAGTCCAAAGTCCCCTAAGTGCATCTGGGCAGCATCAGAATCATGAATGGACAAGATCGTGGGAGGACTGAGACCCAGCAGCCACCCACAAAAAGGGGAATATGTAGGGAAGCAGACAGGAAGGGGTGATGCTCTTCCAAGTTAATGAGCTTACATTAGCCATATTTTTTTACGTTTCTCTACACAGCTAGAGAAAAAAGGGGGGCAGGATATCAAGAGTCAAAGGATATTTCTAAATAGAGCATCTTTATAGGTAATGACCAGAGTAATTCTGTTAGGTGCTATACCAAATAGGTGGAAAACAACTGGATGTTGTGTCAGTCATTATTGCAGCACTATGTTTATGAGCCCGCTGTATACATCTTATTGCCCTCTTGATTCATATTCAGAGGACACGGGAGAAATCATGTTTTCCCAATTGCGGCCTCTTGGTCCATTAAAATCTGTGTTGCATCCAATGAAGCTAGTTCTCTCACCTGAGAGATGCCAGGCTATCAAAGCATCTAAGGAGTAAAACTATACCAGAAAGTGTTAACAGAAAATAGCACGGAGAAGCACAGAAAGATTTATCAAACAAAGGTGATTTCTGCAATTCAAAAGAAAGAGAAAAATCAAGTCTGCAGGAAGGCCCAGGGCTTATGAAGAACACCGGCCAGCAACAGAGGGAAGACGAAACAAATGCCGAGGGGATCAGGGCCCCCACCCCATGTTCGCAGGGAACTCTTTTACCTCCTCAGACCATCCCGGTGCTCCCTTTGCAGCACTTGGCATCCTTACAATTCCTTAAGATCTTTTTCCCTGTGTCCCTCCTCCCCAAACCCTGCCTGTTTTCTTGACTGCTCTATTTCCAGTGCTCAGCATGCTCAGAGTAGAGGTGCAGTAAATACTGGATGGCTGACTTACGAGGTCTCTCTTTCTGAACCCCCTTAGGGAGGACTGTGCGTTGGTGAGCACCTGCTTCCACTGCCCCTTCGTCACAGGTCCTGTGGATAGAGGCCAAGTGGTCAGACTTCAAATCCGCCAAGCCGAAATTCTGCCTCTCATCAGCTATGAAATCTCAGGCAAATTACTAACCTCTACGCCTGTGCCCTGATTTGTCTGTCTTCACAGCACTTACCGTTACCTGCCCCCTATTTGTATGTGTTGATCATGTGTCTCCTCCAACCGGAAACTGAGCCCACACACAACAGGAACTCGGTTTTGCTCACAGCTGAACAGGGCAACAGTCAGAACAGGTAACCACCAGCCCTCATGCACACTGACCATACGCGGTACAGGTGCACCTTGTCTGTATACCAGACCAGCTGTACACCAGCTCCCAGGACAGAGTCTGGAATATAGTAGGTGCTCGTTGAATATGTGCTCGATAAGATAGAATTCAGTCATGCTCTCTGGAAAATAGTACATGGTAGCAAGTCAGCATATATTGGTTCCATTCTGCCCCAGGACTGGCCGACTCTGGTCAAGTAAGGAAGCATATAGCCCCTTCCCTCTGGTCCCCAGCCTCCCTCCCACCACAGCAAATACGACCTCTCTCAACAGGACCTCGAAGCAACAACGTCTGCTGTTTCCACCTCCTCCTCTGCTGGGAATTGAGTGTAAATTCTGATCTTATTTCACCCCCTCACATCCACTTCTCTCTCTTTGGTCAGCCTCCAGAAGCATCTCTTACCACCAGCAGTAGAGTGGTGTCCCTAGACAGGCACTTAACCAGCATAAGCCTGCCTCCACCAGGGAGCTTTAATGTGCTTCCAGCAAAGAAGGTACAGCCGACATAATGCTTAAGAGTGAATTCACTCATTCATGCTGCAAAGATTAGTGAAGTTCCCATGATTACTATGTACTGGACACTGGAGAAAAATATAAATAAGGCACTATGCCTGCCCACAGGTTGCTTGCACTCTAGCAATGGAGACAGATAGCTACACATGTAATGGCATTGAGAACTGCTGGGAGAGGGAAGATTAAGGGGATAAAGAGTGGTACTTCCTCACAAATTGTAGCTTCTTTTCTTATTTTAATAAAATTAACTTTTCAGAGAAATATACCTCATAGGCACTTAGTAACTCAGGTTTATATCAGTGAGAACAATTCTGAGCCTTGTAGCTGCCTGGAACTTCCAGGATGGCAGCAACGACTCTAGGAAACATTTGACCAACAGAATATTGGGTAACAAAAGGAACTACCCTCCACCTGCCCCTCATTTCCCAACTGCCCTTGCGTCCTCTGTATGTTTCCCTCCCCACAAGCAAGGGGCAAGGGACAGAGAGGAATCAATGACCAATCACATTACATGTGAGTGCATCATATCTTGAGACATGTTATTATGAGGTTTTACTATTTATGCCTCCAGAGCATCCACATCCACCCTTTCTGTCCCTTCTACCCCTCCACACACACATGCACACATTCTAAGCCACATGCACACACACCCATGTGCACATGCATACATACTGAGCCCATGCATACACACACACACATGCACACGTGCATACAGAGCCCATGCACACACACCCATGCACATGTGCATACATACTGAGCCACATGCACACACACCCCGAGGTGGTCAGGAATTATGCAGGATGTCAACATCCAACTCCAAAGGCACGGTGTGGAGGATCACCAAGGCAGGGGCAGAAAGCAAACATCAGAAGAGCTCAGGAGGGACCAGTGATCCAGAAATCAAAGAGCAGAAAGAAAGCATGAGCTGCTCACAAATAAAAAGGATGGACTGGGGTTACTGTCAATGAACAAATGCTATGAATCGGGGTATGACTCCATACTCACCTCTGTCAACTCCCTCCCAAAATAACAAGAATAATAATAGTTAAGGTTTGTTGAGAGCTGACTGCATGCCAGGGGCTCTGATTTCACATGGGTCTCTGAATCTTACAATAACCCTAAGTCAGGTATTGCTGTTAACACCCTATAGCCCTGCTGTAACCACCATGTGACACAGGCTCCCACTGTGTAATGGTGGCTCCCAGGCTGAATCAAGGGATTTTAAAGAGCCAGGAACAGAATGAAAAAGGCATCAGTCCACTTTTATATAATGACACCATGGCTATTTTATTGAGCTTTTAGAAAGGACCAGGAACTGTGCCAAGTTCTATACGTATTCCCTCTTCAAGTCTCCTGGTGGCCCTGTGCGGTGCATGCTAAAATCATGCCCATTTAAGAGATGAGGGACCTGAGCACCGTGAGGAAAGTAAGAGTCTAAGAGCACACAGCTAAGGAGTGTGGAGTAACTGTGAGTCAGCTGTTGCTCTGCTTTATCCAGTTTAACATGATTCTCCAAGATTTCCAGGAAGCAGTAATAGCCATCAGGGTGCCATAACTAATGACATTCTCCTTGGTGCTTCTTTTATATCAATGTGATGTTTGCTCAGCACCCTCTGCTGCTGGGCATTCATATTATTGCCATCTTTGTCATTATCATAGTATTTCTGCTATGAATACTTTTGTGTGAACTAACTTCTTACTAACTGCCAGGTCCAAAGGATGAGCAATTTCCTGAGCCCATTCCCCGAACCTGCAGGAAGTGTACATGTATCTGACTCAGCCATACCCAGCACACAGAATTTTACAAATGCAATGTATTGTTACTTATTTAGTGTATTATCAAAAAATTATTTTCATTTTTATGCATTTACTTGCTAGTGAAACCATGCTTTTTTCCACATGATGGTTGCACTTGTTTTCTATTGCTGCATGACAAATAACCACAAACTTAGCAGCTTAAAACAACACTCATGGGTTAGCAAATAAGTCAGAAGTCCTGCACAGCAGAGCTGGGCTCTCTACCCAAGGTATTTCACGGGCGGGAATCAAGGTGCTGGCCAGCTGTGTTGTCATCTGGAGTACCAGGTCATCTTCTAAACTCATTGGCAGCATTTGCAATTGTGGGATTGAGATACCCATTTCTTGCTGGCTGTGGGCTGGTATCAACCTCAGCAAATAGAGTTCTCAGGTCCTTTCCACGTGTCAGCAACCCCCCTCCTCCCATCCCAAAGTCAGAACTAGCAATGGAGAATACCTCTTTCAGGAAGGGTCCAGGCCCTTTTAAGGGTTCACCCAGTTGTAACACCAACCTGGATAATCTCCCTTTTGACTACAGGCAACTGACTATGGGGATAACCATGGGAGCGCACATACTCACAGATTCTGCCGAGGGGAAGGCATTATGTAAGTGTACACACCAGGGGATGGGAATCTTGAGGGCTGTATTAGCAACCCATTGCTACTATAACAAATTATTGCAAACTTGGTGGCCTGAAACAACAGACATTTATTATCTTACAGTTCTAGGGGTCACAAGCTTAAAATGAATCAACAGAGCTGCATTCCTTCTGGAAGTCAAGGAGAGAATCTATTTCCTTGCTTTTTCTAGCTTCTAGCTGCTGCCTGCATTCCTTGATCTTGGACCTTCCTTTACGTGAAAAGCCAGCAGGTAATGATCTTCGACCTCTGCTTCCATCATCACACTTTCTTCTCTGACTCTCCTACTTCTCTCTTTCCCTTTTAAGGATCCTTATGATTACCTTGACCCACCTGGGAAATCCAGGACAATCTTTTGATGGCAACATCCTTAACTTAATCACATCTGCAAAGTCCCATTTGCTCATATAAGGGAACACTCACAGGTTTCAGGGATTCAAATAAAACATCCTTGGGACCATTATTCTACTTACCACAGGAGCCATCTTAGAATCTTGCCTCACAATGTTTTGGGGTTTGGTTTTTTTTTCGTTTTTCATAGAGATATAATTAACCTATAAAATGTTTTATTTTCTGTATTTGCATCAGAGGAATTGATGTATTATATCAATTTTAAAAGTATATTTGAAGCATTTCATAATATATTTTGCACAGATTATTCAAATCACTTCTAAAATTTATTTTTCCATTGCACTTCTTTCCTTTCTGATTTTCTTTATCATTTTTTGCTCAGTGAAACCTTGTCATCTTTCAATATTGTGTATTTGACTAAAGCCATCTTGTCACTGATGACATTATCCATTTCCTAAACACACAGAAGGATAGCTTCTCTCTACAGCTAGAATATTTGTTCTCTCTGGTTTGTATTTTTTATTGTTTCTCTCTTAAAATCTTTGGACCTTTGGAATTTTTTTTAAAATGAAGCATAGTATTGATATCTCAATATCATTTCTTATTCTGAGATTACTTTCAACATTGTGGAATTTTTTTCCCATTTTTCATTCTCTCTATTCTGATAGTGAGAATCATTTTCTCAAAGCATAGTCTATCCCGTGGTCATTTTCCAAAGCACAAATATTGAGTAATGCCATTGAATGATTTTCAGTTTGTGATGTGTTTTTCAATTTTTAGTTAGGTAAGTCCACCATCATTACTCTTTAAGTATTTCCCCTCATCAATTTATTCCTTATTAACATCATCTGAGCATTCTTGCCTACTTTCCCCGCACATGGCTTTCCTTACCAGTTCACCAGATTCTACTAAATATTTCATTGAATTACTGTAATGTAGAAAGCAGAGTCATCCTTCCTATTTTTAATCTTTCCCAACAACTAGGAGGTTAACATTCCATTTCCTTCCTGTATCTTCATTCTCTTCAGGTTTCATAATTTTCCCTGAACAAATTTCTTATGTGTTGCATGAAATTACTTCTCAGGGACTTAAAGGTTTCCTGTCATTACTACAACTGATTTACCATGTATGTCAAGAAATCATTATAATGAAAATGATATTTCAGTTCATTTGTATCTACAACTTTTAGATTAACTTGTGTATTTTTCCAGTAAAGTAAACCCTTAACATTTATGATTGAACAGTCATGATTTTAATAATTTGCAAGAGACCCCAGAAGGCCATGATATGTAATAACTTATTTTGCTTGGGTTCAAAATCGAGTCACCCCCACTGTAAAGCTGCTGCATAGAAGAAAGTCACTTTGCTAAGGGGAGTAACAGGCCACCCAGCGCTAAGAGCAATGCTGGATATTGTACATCCTTCACCCTTCTCTAATCCTTTCCCTTGGTGAATCACCGTGAACATTTGCATGTTAAAGCCTCTAAGAAATCTTGAATTAAGTAAATTTGTTTCATTTTCTTTAACTCAGTGTTTCTCAGACTTATTTGAGAGCTAACATTCTTCTCATGGCACACAGTATACCTTAAAACACCAGTTTGGGAAACAATATTTTAATACTTAACTTATATGGGGATGAAAGTTCATTTAGAAGATTTCTGCCCCCATTTAACCTCACTTTTATGGAAGACATTATACGCAATGGTATGTTCTTAAGTGAGGGTTTTCTTAAAGGTTTTGAGACTCATCTTGCACAAGAATACATTCAAAGTGATCTGCAAATGTGATCGTTTTCCTTTCTTCATTGCCATTTTTGTGAAATATGTCCTGCATAACTATTCCAGCAATTTCATATGCTGCCGTTTACTTTACTTTATTTGTTCATTTAACAAACACATCTGTAATGCTTGCTATATACTATTCTAAGTGCTTTTTCAACAACAACTCACGTAACCTAAAACAGCCCCATGAATTAGGTGCCATTTTTATAATCCCAGTTTTACAAGTCAGAAAACTGCACTTTCAAATGGTGACAAGACATTCTTACCTACTTCCTATTTTTTAAGGAAACTGTCACAAGTATGTTCCTTTAGTCATATTATTAGTTGTAATTGTAAACATAAACTTCCTATTATGTAAAAGGAAGACAACCTCTCTTCTTTCTTATGTGTTTTTTAATCTGTTTTTAATATGCCTTTGGTCAACATCAAAATGGAAATGTGATTACCTTTCTCAGCCTCTACTGGGATAATTGTCTCCTACCATTTTTCAGTTAATGTTAATATGGTAATCATGCTAGCTTTGCTTTACCCAGGCCAACAACCCTTGCTTATAAATGGATTATTTGTTTCAATGTGTTGTTGTGTTTTGTGAGTTAAGATTAAGATTTTATTTCTAAGCTCCCAAACGAGAACAACCATTCCCATCTTTAGGGGTGGGGGAGATACAAATCATATTTACCTCAGCCATTTCAACATGAAAATAGTAATGAGATGGCTCCCGTGTGACTCTGTACTCAACACTGCAGAGCATGAAAGATTCCAAATGAACATAATATGAAAGAAGACAGTGGTGAGAAACAGACCTTCCTCTAATAGAGGAAGGAATCGTGTTAGAGAAGACTATGATTTTGAGAGCTTGGTAAATGCCCGGAATCTGCCCGGAGCTTAACACTTGCTTTCTGTCCCTCTATTTTGGTTTCCCCAAAAGACCTAAGATATGACTTAAATGGAACAGGCTCCAGATCAACTGAGTCAACACACAGGACTGATGTTACCTCTGTAAGGGCAAGTCTACAGTCATCTCTCCGGCAGCTATGCACACACACCCCCAGTCTAACCAGGCACCCAGTGAGGGCTCAAAAAGTGACTATTAAAGTGAAGAAATGAGCCAGCTCCTCGACCAAACCAACCAATCAAGCTGGATTTTCAGATGCAGGCAGCTGGAGCCTAAAGGTGTTGCAATGACTTCAACCTCATCTGAAGTCACTCTGGAGTGGGAGGAAGCAGGAAGTGGGGACAGATGGGAACAGGATGGCAGAGTCCCTGGGGCCTGGAGAAAGAGGACAGGACCACAAGGTTTTAGAGCATCTTCCACTCCCCTAGAGACAGATCGAGCGTGTCTTCCGCTCCAGGTACCCCGCCTGGCTCTGGCAGTCGGCCCTTTGCATCCCAAAAACCTCTCAGAGCTTGTGGGGTCAGAACGCAGGGACAATCAAGGATCCCAGAAAAAGTGTCACCTTCCACAGCTGTTCCTGGCAACCCTGAGCCAGTTCAGTCACCTGGTACCTGGTGACCAAACTACATTCAGACCCAGGGAAGCAGATGCTATATACAGATGGAAGAGACATGTCCCATCAATGGGCAAGCTGATCACACGCATTCTCTTCTTCCTTTTCCATCCTTAGTCATGTCTCCATTGCTGCTGCCATATTCTCCCCGCCTCCCCCCCCCCACCCCAAATTCCTTTCTGCATTCCCAGCCCTGCCCATTTTCCCTTCTGGGTCGGATGCCCTCCATCTCCCCCTCCTCCATCCTGATTCCAGATGGTGCCTCTGCCCCTACTCCAGCCTCTCCCCCTGGGCCCTTCTGCCCCTCTTCTGCCTGCTCCTCTTCCGCGGCCCCTGTCGGCCCCCCTTGGACCCTCTCATCCTTGTCCTATCGCTAGGATCCTGCCTGTGGCTGTACATTCTGCCCCTGCTTCCTTCGCTTCTCGTCGTGGTGGGGTCCATAGCCAGCTCTCCTGTTGCTCAGAGATGTGGAGGCAGTTGCTAAGAGACAGTGAAACGTCAGTACCTGGCCCTCGAGGAAAAAAAGGGAGCGAAAACGGGAGAGAGGAGGGGGAGAGAGGGAGGGAAGCGGGAGGGAGGGGAAGACCTGGCGGAAGCCACACACCCCGGCAGCCTCAGCACCAGCGAGTTTCAGGGAGGAAGCACTGGGATTCTGTGAACTTTCTTCTAAGCATCCTTTCTCTGATTCCTCTTGAGTAAAAGAAGGGGAGCTGCACGGGGACCACAGGACGGGAAACCGCAGAGGACGCTGACCCGAGATCCAGGAGGCTCGTCAGAGGAGCGGGGAGGCGAAGAGCCGGGAGGCGATCGGTTCTCCTGAAGCAGCGAGCGGGGATTCCAGGATGAGGGCGGGAGACCCGTGACTGCCGCAGACTGATGGCCGTGTTCCAAGGGGGACAGAGTAAGTGGGCTCACGGGGGCTGTGGGAGTGCAGGGGCGCGCTTGGGGCTCCGAGAAAGGGGTCTGGATAAAGGGCAGTGGGGTGGCTGCCCAGTGGTGGGGACTGAGGCAGGAAGAGAGGCAGTACTGGCAAGCGCTGCGGGGAGGACAAGTGAGGACAGCCAGCGGGCTCGGAGGAAGCGAGGGGCCCAGAGGACGCGGGGTGGGCGGCGGCTGAGCCCCGGGGCGCCATCACCGCCTCTGCGCGCACCCAGCAGGACGGTGTGGGAAGGATGCTGGGATGAGGGTGTGCACTGGGGGTGAGCCGCGGTGGGGGCAGACTGGAGTGGGGCCCTGCAGGAGTGCGTGTGCAGAAGGAAGCTGGAAAGAAAACTGGGAGGTGTGAGTGCAGGGCAGAGCAAATGTGAGGGAATCACAGGAGAACAATGCATGTGTGTGTGTGAGAGACAGACAGACAGTAAGAAAGAAAGAGGTGAATGCTACGAGTGTCTGAAAGAGGTGTGCAAATGGCCAGACTGTGTATGCATTTGTTCTTAGAGAGTTGTTCAAGGGTGGGGTGTTGGTGCTGAGGGGGTGGGGCTAGGAGCAGAAGAAATGCCTCTAGCCTAGGATAGACACCTGGGGGGTGTGGGGGGCTGCAGGGGGAAGGTTAGTGAGCGACAGCACTGTGAGGGTGGGTCTGAGCCCACCGTGGCCACCCCCAAGAGACAGCAACAGAGAAGGCAGTGGTGAGTGGCAAAGAAGAAGGGGGACAGGGGATCTGGGAGAGGGTACAGCAGGGAGGAGAGGATCCTGGATTTCTCTGCCTCAGGGCTTTCCTTGTTGACACAGGGAATTCTGCCTCTGCCTGCTGAACACGGAGCCCAGCTGGGGGAGGCACTGGCTTGGAGAAGGTGCCAGAGCTCTCCTACCTGACGCCCCCATCCTGCACCTCTGGGACACATGGCTCTTTCCAGCCTCAGCGGCCAGCAGTGGGTGTCACCTGGGGTCCTCCCCTCCCTGGGGAAAGAAGAGCCTCCGTGGGGGATTCAGTAGACACCAAGGCTGAGACTCAGACTTTCAGGAAGCCCATGGAGACCCACGGCCCCCTGGGCTCCCTTCCCCAAACGCCTACCCCAGGACCCCCTTGGACTCAAGCCCACTGGGTCACCAGAAGAAGTGGCCTCTGAGACCTCAAATGCTGGAGCCCCAGATGCAGCCCTGGCCTCCTAATTAGTCCGAGACTTGGGATAGGACTTAGGGTTTTCCAGACATGCCAAGACCTTTAAAAGGCACCTTTCATGTCCTTCACCCACCCTCCTCACCTCTCAAACACAGGACAGAGAGGAGGCACCCAGCAGTCATGGGTGAAAGGGTCACAGAGGACCTGTAGGGGCCCTTCCACGACCTGCTGGCAGCTGGTCCAGCCCCATCCTCGACTCCTTCCTGTCTCAAGTTTTGATCATCTTTTCAGACTCTGGGGAACCTCAGCTGGGTTTCTTCACCCCCTTGGCTCCAAAGGAGACTTCCTGTGGATCTCGCTTAGGGGGGACTCAGGTGCCCAGAGACTCCGGGGCAGGCTTGAGCACGATACCACGTGCTCAGAAGCCCCACCTTCCAGGGCTCTGGCCCCTGAAGTAGCTGCCTTTCTCAGCCACTGCCTCTTGATTCCATGGACGCAGCCCCAGCCCTGATGGGCTCCCTTCAGCACCGCTGCTGCCAGTTGCCTACGATGGGTGACACCTGGTCCCAGCTGCCCTGGCCTGGGCCTCCCTGCCCAGTGGTGCTGCTGGTCTCCATCCTTTTGGCAGCTGGGGTGATGCACTCAGATGCCGGCACCAGCTGCCCGGTCCTCTGCACATGCCATAACCAGGTGGTGGACTGCAGCAGCCAACGGCTCTTCTCGGTGCCCCCAGACCTGCCAATGGACACGCGCAACCTCAGCCTGGCCCACAACCGTATCGCAGCCCTGCCGCCCGGCTACCTCACGTGCTACGTGGAGCTCTGGGTGCTGGATTTGCGCAACAACTCCTTGCTGGGGCTGCCCCCGGGCCTCTTCCTCCACGCCAAGCGCTTGGCACACCTGGACCTGAGCTACAACAACCTCAGCCACGTGCCAGCTGACATGTTCCAGGAAGCCCATGGCCTCGTGCACATTGACCTGAGCCACAACCCGTGGCTGCGGAGAGTGCACCCCCAGGCCTTCCAGGGCCTGGTGCATCTCCGTGACCTGGACCTCAGCTACGGTGGCCTGGCCTTCCTCAGCCTCGAGGCGCTCGAGGGCCTGCCGGGACTGGTGACCCTGCAGATCGGCGGCAACCCCTGGGTGTGCGGCTGTGCCATGGAGCCCCTGCTGAAGTGGCTGCAGAACAGGATCCAGCGCTGCACGGCGGGTAAGGGAGGGGGCGGGACTGGGCAGCCACAGGGACTGGGACTGCCTGTCAGTGAGGCAACAAAGGGTCCAAAGACAGGCACTTAAAGCTCTTGAGTCCCTACTGTGTGCCCTGATCTGCGCCCACTTTAACTCCACAAGTACTGGCGGCCTCCTTGCTAGGCTGTGCTGGGTGCCTGGGCCCCGTGCGTTAGGGAAACTCTCTTTGACACGACCTCATGAGCCAAACAAAGAGTAAACAAGTAAGCGTAGCTAATAATAGGGCTAGTTAAGCTCTCACCACGACCTAAGAGCTGGCCGTGCGTGAGCTCACTGGGCCCGCACTTATATTATCCCCATTTTGCAGACAAAGAAACTGACATTTAGAACAATGAAAAGGCTTTCCCAGAGTCACTCATTTAGAAAGTACCGAAGCCATGAATATAAAACCCAAGTTTATTTGATCTCTAAGCCCCGCTCTACTCTACTGGACAGCTTTTTCAGGGTTCTAAGTGCTGGAAAACCTCAAAGAAATAGAAATAGCTGATATTCTTTAATTTGATACTTACTAGCTGCCAGGCTGTATTCAAAGCATATGATATCTTTAGCTCATCTCATCCTCACAAGAACCATGAAGAGATTTCCCCAAACCCCCTCTACAGAGGAGGAAACCAAGGCACAGAGAGGTTTAGTAACTTATCCAGTGTCACACAGCTGCTAAGTGCTAGAGTCAGGATTCCAACCCCAGCCATCTGGCTGCCCTCTGGCTGTATCCTGAAGAGTCAGCTTCTAGGCTAACTCGAAGAGTCGAAGAGTCAGGGCGTGAGTTCTGGGATAGCCAAAGAGCTTCAGCAGAGTTCTGCAAGGCATGGGCATGGGGTGGGATGGGGAGTTGAGAAGAGAAACTGGGATGCGGCAGTTTAACCAGCCAGTCACCCCTGGGGCAGACGGAGGACTGACAGAGCCTGAATCACACAGCAGTGCCTAAGCCCAGCCCGGAGGTGGGCAGTATTCAGCTGTGGCCCCCAGACACCAGCTGTCCTATGCAGAAGCACTGAGCTTGGCACAGAACCCCAGCAGCCGAATGACAGGACAGCCCAGGGCACCATCCCAGGGCTTTCCCGGAGCCTGAGCTCGGAGTGTGTTCACAAGTGGTGCCAAGCCAGGTAGGAGGGAGAGGAAAGCTGGGTGGGGAGCCTGGGACCAATATAGTTTGGGGGGGCTGTGGGTCACGATTACGGTGTCTCCACAGGGCTGTGGGAGGAAGTTCTCTGGGACCAAAATAGCTGGGGACTGAGATGCGGCAACGGCAGGGAGCATGAGGGAGAGGCTGCCTGGAACCAGCTGCAACTGTGCAGGCTGGACATCCTCCCCTCTCTCCTGGGCGCTAAGAACAGAAAGGGCTCCCAGGGTGCTAAGCGTCCACCAAAACCAGGGGCTCCTCCTTTTCCTGTGGTCTCTGAGGTCCCTGCTGCCCTTCAGAAGAAGCAGGACAAGGGTGCAAGATCTACAAGTGCAGCTTCATGTCAGGACAGAAAAGGGACCCACACTTCAGACAGGCAGACTGACTGTCCACAGGCCACAGCTAGAATCTCAGGTTCCCTGTTCCTCCACAATCATGCTCTCCTGGATATTTCCAATTGGGGGCAAAAAGCTTGCCAGTGTAGGCACGACTAGGTAATCCTCTTCTCTTTGTCTTTTTGTTCTTCTTCCTCCCCTTTTCTTCATAGAATTCCCACTATTATCCATGGTTTTTGGACAAACATCAACAAAGAGAGACATAGGGTGCCCTTGGGGTATAACATGACTTCATGACTGGTCTCTTTGTCATCCCCTGGGCTCTCATCCTGCACTCCTGCAAGGTCCCTGCCAATCACCCTGTTTCCCCACAGTCCCTGCTTCATGTTGCCCCCTTCCACCCCACTCAGGCACCCTGTAGACTTTGGAGTTCAATGTCTTCCTATTCCGAGAGGAGAGCCCCTGAAGGTCTACTCCAGACCTGATCTTGTCCCGAGCAGCGTCTGGAGACCTGTGGCTACAGCCCACAGGAACGCTTCAGCCTGGGGCTTGGGGCAGCTCACATCCTCCGCATTTCCAGGGGGAGTGATTCTCATCCATTTCTCAAAAGGGTCAATCCAAACCCATCATTTCACTCTTTGCCCTCAAAAATGACACAATGAATACATAGCTTTTATGTACCACATAATTTAGGAAACTTCTTCACATAGACTTTCTTAGATAATTTAGGTGGAATTATCCCCTTCTTATAGAGGCAGAGCACGACAGCCAGAAAATCAAAAGAGACCAGCTCCAGCTGAGCACTTGATTAATATATACCCACTCAATGAAGCAATGGCTGGCTGCTTGAAAGCCAGTGGCTGGCACTGCGTGGCAGCACGGCTACCTGCCTGCCACTCTCCCTTCCAAGGCACAGTGAGACGAAACTGTTGGCAACCATATGCATTTGTACAAATGACCCTGGGAGGGTGAGGTGGGACCAATGATGGAGAGAACAGTAATCCCACTGAAGGAGAAGCCCCCTCCCACAGAAGTCTGTGTGCAGAATACGGCCCCCGCCAACCTGTCCAGAGAGACTAACCTAAGACAATAATATAAGCATGTGCTTACATAGTGCTTATTATCTTCCTAGAATGTATCATTTGTATGTGTTAATGCACCGAGTCCTCATTACAACCCTGTGAGATAAGACATTATTATCCTCATTTTACAGATGATTAAACAAGGACGTGAAGGAGTTAAATAACTTACCCACAACTGTACTAAGGAGAGGTACAGAGGGAATTTGAACCCAAGCCAGTATCTCCAGAACTTATATTCCTAGGCCCATAGCCTGTATATCTGGAAAAGCCACATGGTATAGTAGAAAGACCTAGTGTTTTGGAATTGCACAGAGTCATTCATTCACATATTCATTTAGCAAAGATTCATTGAGCATGTATGTGTTCTGCTGTGAAGGGTACGATGGGAAGAGCTGACATTCAAAGGGCAGGGGACAGAAAATAAACACTGTGAGACTGGGATAAACATGAAAAATTAAGCAGAGTAGGTAACAGAGAAAATGCCTGCAGACAGATGAAGCCGGGGTGCCTACTCTATACAATCATAAATGACAGCTTCACTAATAAGGTGATGTCTGAGCAAAGTCCCAAAGGAAGGGAGGAACAGAGCTGTGCAGAGACCCAGGGGAGAAGCATCCTCACAAGGCGACAAGCGCAAAGGCACCGCCTCCCCACCCTGGAAGGGGACACACTTGAGTGATGGAAAGTGATCAAGAGGTGTGCCTGGGTGGAGTGGAGTAAACAAGGAGTAGAGGGAAGAGGCGGGAAGAGTCCTTGTAGCCCACGATGAGGATGGTGGCTTTCATTCTGCAGGGAGCTAAGAAGCCAGAGAGGACATGAGAGGACTTCAGGTTTGAAAGGATGGCTTAGCCAACTGTGTCGAGGTGATTTAAGGGTAGAAGCTATTGAGGAGGCTCTTGGAAGAGATGGTGATGTCCCACAAAAGATCTACCATTAGTCATGGCTATTGACTTTGGGCAAGTGACTGTACCCTCCAAGCAGGGATCTCCACTTCAATGAGAGTAGGTATAAAAACACTTGCCTTGAGGGCTGTTGAGGGGACTAAAGAAGGCACATAAAATTTGGGGCACATGTAAGAAACTCCATAAAAATCTCAACTCCTCTTGGGCGGGGTGTGGAGCTCTCCATTCCATTCTCTCTCCCCCCGCCCCTCCCCTTCCCTGGGTTCTGTGTTGCAGATTCTCAGATGGCTGAGTGCCGAGGCCCCCCTGAAGTTGAGGGTGCCCCACTCTTCTCCCTCACCGAGGAGAGCTTCAAGGCCTGCCACCTGACCCTGACCCTGGATGATTACCTCTTCATCGCTTTTGTGGGCTTCGTGGTCTCCATCGCCTCCGTGGCCACCAACTTCCTCCTAGGCATCACAGCCAACTGCTGTCACCGCTGGAGCAAGGCCAGCGAAGAGGAAGAGATATGATGTGGATGCCTGGCATCCCTCCATGCTGCCAGCCACTGCCAATTGCCAACTCCCGGACACCCTCCCTGGATGCCCACTCTGGCTCCATGGTGCCCTGGCCACCTCTGTCATGGTCCCAGCAAGGTCAGGAAACCACCTTTGTGTGAGCTCCTGCTGTGGGCCAGGCACTGTGCTAGGAACTGGGAATGTTAGCGGAATCCGACCTGGCACCTATCTGAGCACATCATTACAGAAGCCCAGAGGAGGGGTCATCAGCCATGCCTGGAAAAATCCAAGAGAATCACAAGAGTAGGGCTGATTGGTGAGCTGAGTCACCAACAAATGTCCGCTTTGTCAAGTAGACAGAGAAGGGCGGACATAAGCAAATGACAGAGCCCAGATGTGCATAGTGTATTGAGAGCGGTAACAGTCTCTTGTGACGTAAATATACAGAGTAAGAGTGGCGCAGGCCCAAACCCTTCCTTCAGACCCCCAATCTGTCCATCTGTCAGCCCTTGGCAGTGCCCACCCTTGCTTCCAGAGGGAGAGAAGGTCTCCATACCAGCCCCCTCGGCCTCCTTCTACAGCAGCTACCAGGTGAGACCACCTGCCATTGTCTCCCCCCACCATGCTGCATCACCAATTGTAGCCTGCTGGCGAGGTCCCAGGGGGTAAGCTGAGGCTGGACACCTTCAGTGCCCTTTCTCCCACCCCCACCTGCTGCCTCTCACTGCATTAGCTTCAGAAGAGGGAAGCAGGAGGCCCAGCAGAGGGGCGGCAAGAGTCCTGGCACCCTGCGACTCCTCCTCATCTCGTGACTTGGCTGCCACGGTGCTTCTGCCAAGGGATTGCAGGAGGGAAGCACACTGTGAACTACAGCCCTGTAGCATGAGAGTACCCAGGGCTGATGGAGGAGAGGGCCCCACCACTGGGACTGTAAGAGGACTTGCTCTTTCTTCTAGGCAATTCACCTGTTTGAGCATAAGGGTGTGAGAGCTGTTAACTTCCAAGCACTTGCCAGTGCTGGGCACTGTGATAAGCTCTCTCCATGGACAATTCCCTTTACTGCACACAGCAGTCTTTGAAGGTGAGCACTGTTGTTCCTATTCTACAGATGAGGAAATTAAGGCTCCAAGCAGTTGAAGCCGCAGGCTGCTTAATGAGCAAAATAAAGCCTGTGCTCTCTCTACTACCCTATCCTCATTGGGGAACATCGTCGTTCCCGCTAAAGTTATACAAGTTCACTTTCAAGGAGTGCTGACGAGGCTCCTAATAAGGGCCAGGAACTCTTCTAGGCACTTTTTAATCTATTGATTCATTTATTTCAATTCTCACAGCAACACTGCCTGGTGGTTTCTGTTATTCCCATTTTACAAATGAATGAATTGTAGAAAGCTGAGAACATTACCCAAGGTTACCTGGATAACTCTACATGGAAGATGATAGGCAGCTCCATCCGGGGACACTGCATCCACCCGGTTAGTCAAAAACCCAGTAACTTCATGTGCCACAGCCAGTTGTCATCATCACCGTCATCTTCATCGTCATCCGTTCATGAGCTTCATCTTAATCTTCCCTGTGTCTGTTCAGCACTGAACATTTTGTGAAATGCTTTTGCATCATTCCCCTTGACTTTCCACAACAACCCCATGTGGGAGGTAAAAGAACATCATGACTCCCATTTACAGATTGGAAAATAGAGACTCGGCAGCAGGTGTGACTTGCCTAACCAGCAGTGTTGGGACTTAACTCCAACTCGTTCTTTTTTCTAATGTTTTTCCAGGCACCTGGGGAAGAGAATGCCTGGGACTGGGTAGTGGGGCCCCAGGATTCAGCAGCCATGAACGCCCTAGTAGATCAGCTAAATAAAGGGCAATGAAACCCAGCTGCTGTACGGGTTTAGACATGTTCACCGTAGGCAAACTGCAACCTCTGCAACACAGAGGCAGTGCAGATAACATCTGCATAGGAGTCACCTGCCTTGCAATGTGTAACTAATGCATTAGAACTGGTGGCCATGGTGGCTGTCAGGCAAACAGTAAGTTCTTTCGGAAAGAAGAGGAAGCTGTGTTAACCTACTCAAGCCCTGCTGTGTTGTGCTATAAGCGATACAAAGGGTGCAGGAAGCTATGAGCTGAGAGCCCCTGCAGGATAGGTGAAGACTTTAAGGTACAGTCCAAGGTGTTGGCAAGGCTGGCCAGGAAGACAGTAAGGAAAGGGGCTTTCTACCTTGCCCCCAGCTCCACAAGCTTGCATCATCCCATCCTCCTAAGGAATGAAGGAGAAAAACATGTCATTTTCCAAGAAGTCTTCCTTTATTCGCGCTTCCCTGAGCTAGTCGACCAAAAGAGTGTCCAGAAACTTTGCTAGACCTGGGGTATATGAACTTTGTGTCCCCTGTCTCTCACTTATAACATCCGGGCCAGAGCCCTGCTCCTGTGACATCTGGAGCAGAGCTGTACCTGCTTTCTCCTTCCTCTGTGTCCAGGGACCGGCAGACAGGGGCTGCCCTCCACCAGCCAGCAGACAGTTTAAAGTATCTGGGGAGGAACTTTTAGAAGTAACAGTCCTGATAAAAATAGTTAAGTCTCCCATAGAGGGACACCATATACATCTATGATAATCTCCTAGAGACTCTTTGCTGAACTATAGTTAATATATTTTAGTATAACATATGTACTTTTTTTTTACATAGAATTAGAAACCAACAAGATACCAAATACCCCTTGAGATCAAATATCCTTTCTAATGAGAATATTTAGTCCCCACTAGTGGCAACCCTGTCTGAGTATGACATATAGCTTTTAAAGAAAAGGTTCTTGTCCAGCTGCTAGAAGGCCCCCAGCTAACTAAAGCACAATGAGGAAACCTTCCTACAGCCGAGAAATTCCTTTTCTCCCTGCCTTCCACCACCAGCGTCTTGTGCAGGCTCTCAGAAGCAAGCTTCTACCGGCACGCTGCTAGAGGTCATCTAGCAGTCCTGGTTGGAACTGTTCCCACAATTCTGCTGATCAAGAACTCATGGTGGTGTTCCTATAAGGGCTTCATTAAGTTCTTTCCAGGCTGGTTAACATGTAAGTCTTGGGGTGTCTCTGAGTCCATGTGTCTGTTCATGAGGTTCCATGTATGTCAGGTGTCTACTGATACAGGACTTGAGTTCAGTTCTCTGATACAGTCTACTCAGCCATCTGTTTATTGCATCACTTGACAGCTAAGATGGAATACGATTAGGGCTGGGCAGGCATAGCTGCTCAGAAAATACAAGGAGAAAAATACATGGCTGAGGCAGCCTAATGACAACCTGACTGCTTCCTTCCATTCTCCAACCGTCAGGTATTTGCCCAAATCATAGAAGCTTCCTTCACACTGGGCCTGAGCATATCAATGTTTAGCTAAGCAACAGGGCCCTGAGAGTCAAGGTCTGGGCCAAGAACATGTGTAACTCCATGTCTGCATCACACCACACTAGACCGATTGCTTCTGGTCCCCCTCAGACAAACCTGACCCTGTTTCTCCATTCCTGTAGAAAATTTCATGGAACCCTGCAGAAATAGGTCCCTAGAGTCGCTATAGAGTTTGCTGGCTCCTTTCAAGGAGGTTGGTATATGGAATTCGAACAGACCAAGACAGGTATTTCTTTTCAGCCACCAGGAAAGACCTACAGCCCCCATTTTCCCTGTAGATGTTTTTGTTGATATCACTCTGACATCCTTTCCAGCTTTAGAAGAGTTACGGAGACACCGTTGTCCATTCCTCAGAAGAACATCTTCCCAAAGCTTGTCTCTCTCTCCCCACCAGAAGGAGGCAAAAGGCAAGTGAGGGAGGCGTGTTGCAAGGGCCTGTGTAAATCACCACCATGTCTGCCACAGCACTAGGGGGAGAGCTGTGGGTGCTCAGAGCGCTGTTTTTCTAATGCTGTCCCATGGAATGCTGATGTCTGGGGGTGGGAGGGTGAGGGAGGGTGGGGATAGAGAAGATGCCAACCTTTGTATGGAGATGATTTTATAACCATGCACTTTTGTAACTGTGAAGAATTTTTCATAAAGGTACATTAATAATAAAGACTGTATAGTTTAACACATTTTCTAAAGAGTTGTGAAAAGGAGGGAGAGGGAGGGAGGCAGAAAAAGAGAGAGAGAAAAGAACAAGAGGGAATCAAGAGAATGTGTGCCAAAATATACACACAAAAGGTCTATAGGGAGGGAGTAGATGGGAATAATTAGGAGATGTGCCAGCCATGGAGGGGCATGTGTGGGAGGAGAAGGAACATCACAGAAGCATATTTCTACCAGGCAAAAAAGAATACGCATGTGTCTGTATGCACACACCCCTATGTGTAGGCATATTTTGGTGCCTGAAATTACACAAAGAAAAGAGCATATGTCTTACACATGTTGGTGTTTGCAGTATGGGTCATCTATAAAACATGCCAAGGCAAGTGGGTGTGCCCAGCTAGTTGGCATCAGTGAGGGGTGTAGGTCAGGCAGATGGCCCATGCCAACTGCATGGGCATAAGGATCCGGCTCAGGCATCCAGGTAAACCAGCCACCTAAATGCATGGTGTAGGGGCTGGATGAGCCCATCACTAGTATAGGCTCTGTCTCTGTTCTAATAGGTTAATAAAGAAGGGAAGGGATTCGCAACCTCCTGGATCTTGCAAGTGTTATTAACCCGCCCACCCCATCCCCAGCGGAAGTGAGATGGTTGGGCAGTGTAGCTTCACAACAAGGAGAAAAGAGGAACAAAGAGTACTTCTAGAATTACAGCGGCAGCCTTTTCTCCCTCGGTCCCCTGAAGAGGAAGTGGTTCTAAGCAGGTAGCAGTTCCTTACACCAATAGGCATTTTGACCTTCCTGTATTCCTCCCATTCCAATTGCCACATGGAAGAGACAAAGAGTGCATGCACAGAGTAAAGCCACCAGAGGGGACATAGATACTGACACACAACACTCATGGAAAGACAAAGACCATGCCCAACCCTAGCCAGTGGTCCCTGGAGTAAACTGGAAAGAGACAAAACCTTTCTCTAAAATGTAAGTACTTATAGAGACTATACTGAATGCATAATCAAACATAAGGACCATCAAATAAGCTGATCTCTCACAGAAGTCAGACCTTGTATGACTCATTCAGTGCTGTCCCTAGTGCCAACTTAATACCCAGCAACTTATGATGATGACATAATATTTATTAAGCATGTACTATGTGTCAGATGCTGTGCAGGTCACGTGATACATCGATTAATCCACTTGATTCTCACAACTCAAGATAAGTACTATTATTATCCCCATTTACAGAGGAGGGAATTTACACATGAGGCTCAGACATGTTATACATGCCTAAGGTCACACAGCTAGTTACTTAGGATTAGGCAGCCAAAAATACCTGGGGACTAACTGACTTCAGGGGTATAACAGTAACATGAGACATTAAAAAATCCAGTTTCAATCAGAAGTAAGTTTTTAGCCACAGAGATCCTTTATAATTACTCAGTGAAACAGAATTGGAGGGCAATCGGTAAAACCAAAATATACTCTGTATGTTTCACTGAGTATAGATTTGATTAGTGTATGGGTCAAGGTAGGCTAATTGCGGTAACAGGCGATCCCAAAACTCAACAGAATAAAGGCTTGTTTACTGGGTTATTTAACATATTAAAGGCTTACTTCCTGTTTGTGTCACATTCCGATGCCTGTCAATAGCTTGACCCCACATGGTTATTCAGGGATCCAGGATCCTTCTATCTAAAGGCTCTGACCCCCCTGTGCCCTCCACTGGATGCTCGGAAGTGTGGAGGATTTCAAGAGAGATTTTGGAGGGTCTAAGCTGGAAGTATTGTATATCAGTCCCAGGGTCTCATTTAACTTTGAGGGATTAGACTAGCATGTACCTAGAAGGCAAAGGGAACATGGTTTAGTAAACCCCACCAGAGTCTAACACCATCTGCTCTGCTGATCACCAAATCCCTGCTTCAGTCTTCCTTCCGCACTTACCTTACCCTGTCACTGAATGAGCTCCAAGCTCAAGATCTCCAATGATGCTTCCCACTTGGTCTCCTGTGGACCAGTGTCCTATGAACTAGAAAGGAAAGTTACCACCCCACTAATGCATACCCAATATACAATGGCAGCACAAGGACAGAGTAACAGCAGATGAAAACCCTTGTTTGGAAAGGGGGAAACAAAAACAGCCAGCAGCCATGGTCCTTGGCAATTCTGAAATTCTGGTCAGAAGGCCTGAGATCAAGTTTCTTTCCTAGACCCTGGTTCTGCCCTCTGTTAAGAACTTTGTCGGCTGTTCTCTGTAGCCTATGACCCTTTCCCCGTGAAGGGTCTCCCTTTCCCATTATCCACTATGGCTATAGCTAACGTGGGTATTGGGGAACATACATTCTTTGGAGGTTGCCCACATTCTTCAGCCTGCTGATGCCAGTACACCTGTCTGAAATTCGGGACTCAATGGTCAAGAGCTTTTTGAATCCAGGCTTATGGTTTCTTAGCAATTCACCTCCCATAAAAACCTTGTAAATTTGTATTCTATTTGCTTCTACCAAGTTTCATGTTTCAGTGCACACACAAAGTTCTTTCCTAAAAAGTGTTTTCAAGCCTACCTCTGCTAATTGCTTTCTCTTCCCCATGCCTCCTCTCTTAATGGCAACGCTGCAATTACCTGAAACAATAGATAAGAAGGCCACATTGTGATTCTTATTTGTTTCCACTTGGTGAAGTTACTTTAACTGAAAATTTTCAGTGGGCTTTGTTGCTCAAAGCCTTCTTTCAATTTTATCTCTTGTCACATGGGTCTGGAAACAGTCAGCATTTCCCAAGTTACCTCTTATCATTTAGGTCTAGAAATAGGTTTTCCAGTTTTTTAATGCTCCAGATTTTTTACTTTCTCTCTCTTCCTTTTCATTTCTGCTTTCACACTGCTTTAAAACTAATGAAAACATTAAAACCTGGTTTGGATCAATTTGGGCTGGGACCAAAAAATGTTTGAAGTGCACAGATAATAATCCAACATGAACTTTGTGAACATGGCCATTGCAATAAGAATAAGGAAGCTGAAAGAATATGCCCAAGCTCAAGAGTTCACCAATAGCATTCAGAATTCAGAATGCCTGTCGGAAATCATGACTGCAGGATAGGTCTGCCGTTGGAGGGTGAGAGGGATGGATGGGAAGGAGTCACTGCCCACAGATGGGAGTGAAGAGGCTAAGGCTATCCAGGGGGAAAATGTTAGCTATATTGTTATTACTGGTCATCATCCTCAGCTGCTCTCCGTGGAGGGCAGAGATTGTAGAAAATTTTTTTTCAGCCACTATGAGAAAAAATGAGAAAAAGAATATTATCAAATGTGCTCCCTCCAGCTTTACACTTAGCTCATGGAATCATTCTGGAGTACACAGCATAGAGTTCTAGCAAATACATAATAATATGACTGATTTTTACAAAACTGAAGACTCACAGTTAATTTAAACATGCTTAGCACATGATGCTTCCAGCCTTGGGAACATGGCAGTGAACAAGATAAAGCCCCCTACATAGTCACCCTTTCTATATAGTGGTGGGAGTTTGGGTGGGGGAAATGTATCAGTGAGACAATAAAGAACAATAAATAATTCCAGAGAGTGATAAGCACTGCAAAGAAAATACACAGGAAGAGGGTTGGGGGACGAGGTTAAAGAAAATAAGCCCAGATCAAGCAGGTCCTTGTTGGGCCCTGGTCAGACTCACATTTAATGCAAATGCTGTGGAAACCATTGGAGAGTTTTAAGCAAGAGAATGACAACATCTGACTATATTTTCAAATACCATTCTGGATGCTGTATGGCAAATGTTCAAAAGGTGGGCAAGAATGGAAGCTGGAACAGAAGGGAGGTACCTTGTGCGTGAGTCCACGTGACAGGTGGTGGTGGTAGATAAGGAGACAGACCAGGGATGTACTTCAGAGGCAGAGCCAATGGGACTTGCTGATGCATATGTGGCGAGAGAACAAAAGAATCAAGGATAAATCTTTTTTTTTTTAACCTTGGCTATACCTACACTCAGCAAGAAACAAGGAGCAGAGAGGCTATCTTAATTCTATGGGGAAAAAAAGCCCTGCTGAGTAATGTGGAAAGGAGAAAGAGGAAGCAGATACACAAACTCATTCACAATGTCAGGAGACAGCCCAGCCTAAGAGCCCAGGGACAGGGATAGAAAAATCCGAACATACAGAGTTGGTTTAAATACTTTGCATCACGCTGAGGACCCAGTGGATCTGAAACAGAGCAGTGGCGCTTCTGGAACTGGAGTTCAAGTTCAAACAATCAGCATCATTTTCAGAGGGCAGATAGGTTTGTTAAGCAGAACATCAATTAAAGCAATATCCTGGAAGGAAAGTACAAGACTCCCTCAGCTGTGGGCAAAGAAGCAAATCCAGGAAACAAATTATAGTTGAGATGGGCCCAAATATGTGTGAAATGGTACTATTACATAGACTCATATAAAGAAAAATGGGAACGAACAGCTTGTACTCATTTTAGCCAAGGAATGAAAGACTACAGTGATGATCTGGGCCTCTCAGGATGACATTAATTTTGTGAACATTCATAGCCCCTGCTGACTTGGGAGCACTTACATTGTACCACACACCGTACCAAAAGCACTTGACCTGAAAAATCTCACTGATGTTTCCCTGGGAAGTGGTTACTTTTGAGAAATGCACAGCATTTTAAGAGCACAGAGTAAGGAACCACACTGCCTGGTCCCAAATCCCAGGGCTGCTGCTCACCAGCCATGTGACCTCAGGCAGATGACATCACATATTTATATCTGAATTTCCTTGACTGTGGACTTAAAAGGACAAGGTAGTTGCTTCATAGGGTCTCTGAGAGGCTTAAATGAGTTCATGTATGTAAAGTACTTAGAAGGGTGCCTGGCCCCGAGTAATAGTCAATTAGTGTCAGCAACTACTCCCTCTTTTCCAGAGAAAGAACCAGAAGCTGAGAGATGTGTAGGTCACTCATCTAACATCACATCCTCCTGCCCCGATCTGATAAACCACCATCATCTCCCAGACAGGCCATTCTGGCCAGCTATGGCGGCAGGCTCCACACATGGGGCTGCGTGAACCATGCCTCCAATATTCACACCCTGAGCAGTCCACTCCACACTGAATCTGGCTGATCCTGTGACTTGATTTAACCAAAGGAAGGTAGCAGAAGTGGTACTCTGCCAATTCCAGACCTGACCCTTCAGAGAGCCTGGCAGCTTCGGCTTTTGTGCTCCCACAGATGAAGTCTGACCCATGGAAACAGATGGAGAGTCCACCTGGAGAGCAAAGAGACTCAACCACTCCGTGTGTCAGCTGAGCCCAGCTTTCCAGTCACCATCCCCTCCAGGCACCAGGCAAATTAGTGGATCCGTCTGAACATTCCAGTCCCAGCCACCCTCCAACCACAGCCCAAGCAGGACCTGCAAAAGTACTGGCCAGCTTGCTGACCTAAACCTATAAATGCCTCAAGATTAAGAAATCCAAACCTGACAGCAAGCCACAAGCAATCAACTAGGCTTTTCTCAAATAAGACAACTGCTTAAATTATACCCAAATTATTGCCTTGCTTTGCTTCTGCACCCTCTCTAGAAAAGTCTTGTCCCTCACTCCTGTCCACAGAGGGCTCCTAACCACATCTAGATGGATGCTGCCAAGTTTCTCCTTTAGCACAACTAACTTACTGTTTCAAGCCTCTATGTCTGCAGTTGTTTGTTATGTAACAATACACAACTGAAACACTAGCCTATGAGGAAAAGGCTTATTGGAGACAAAAATGAGTCGGCAATGTGAGCCTGAAATCCATAGTGGCTATTCCATCCCAGAAGCAAGCTGTGTAGTGGGTCTATACCATCCAAGTTAAGTCCTGCCATTGCTATTTACAGACTGGATAAGTATCAACATTTCCCTGACTCATTCCCTTCTTTACATAATGGGGTACTACCTACCTCATAGCACTGTAATAATGATTCAATGATCTAGTCTCTGTTAATGAGCTGAGAATAGTGCCCAGCACATAGTAAAAAATCAACAGGAAATTAGCTACTGCTATTTTTATTATTAAGAATAATATACCTATTCTAGATGTGATTAAATTGGCCAATGTGTGAAACAGGTGAAATCACCAGTTCTAGTTTCTAAGTTTTCCAAGAATTATGCCACTGGAAACTGTATCCCTTTCCTTTGCTTTAGGAAATGCCAGTGCACAGTGCTGTCAAGATGTAACCACTGACAAGGGCAACAAAAATTAATAAAGAGGAGAAGATTGCAAGCCATCTCATACTGGCCTGGAAGAGATGACGTCCCAAATTGCTACTGCAAAATGTCATCGTCACAGAGAAATGTATCATGGAGGCATGTTTTTCCCCAAAGGATAAATCATTTACAACTTGGATGCAAAGCAGTGCATGACTCATTCCATGCAAAGAGTTCAAAACCCCATCCGACTCCACGATAGTGGAAGAATATCGAGCTCCCAGAAATAATGCAGCAGCCAAAGGAAGCACAGACAGAGACGCTGGGTCTGTGAATTACAGAGGGAGGAGCAGCTGCACAGCCTAGTCACTGTTTTGATGAATAGATAAAGGAGAAGCAATGTCTTCCTTAGAAATAAAGACTGTTTCTAACAATTAAGTAAATCTCAAACCAACAATAAAGCCCCTAAAGGAAGAATGAGACACTCTACAAGAAATCAGATCTGAAGGCACAAGAACAAGATAGAACCCAGAGGACATCCAGGCTGCCCAGAAGCATCAACTCTCACCAGACCTTAGGTGAAGTGGAGCTGATCTTTGAACCTGTTATGTATCCTGTGTTGCTTCGTCAAAGATGTTTCAACAGGAAATCATTCCCTGTTTCGGTACAGACCCTCCCTTTCTTTTATCTGTGATATATGGATTTCTGGATTACATGAACCCTCTCTCCTTTTTGGAGTCTTGGGACTCCAATAAAGTTGGTGAAATGAAGAATACAGCCCAGTCTCTGAATTACTCCTTAAAGAACTTACTTATTTCTGTCTCACACTGCTATGAGTTACTCAGGGAAGCTGGTAATCACAGAAGGCAGCTGTAGTGAAGAGGAAGAAACTGGGCTGGAATTCAACAAACACTTGCTGAGGCCCTGGGGTAGGCAAAGCAACATTAGTGATGAAAAGAATTCTGGAGACGGAAGAGGCTGGTATCCCTACTTCAGATTTCATCTGCAGTGCTAAGCAGAAGACAGGATATACCGCAGCTTCTCAACAGATGTTTGTTAAACCAAATGAATCTTGCCACTAACGCACCAGTCAATTTCCCTCTCCAGGCATCAGATGCCACATCTTCTTTTTAAAAACAAACAAAATAAGTGGGTTAGAGCTGCACTTTTCAAGATCAATGTGCATAACAATTTCCTGGAGATCTTGTTCAGGTGCAGTGTCCATAGCCTTCGGCTTGGAAGGGCCTGGGAATTGCGTTTATAACAAGCCTCCAGCATCATTGGTCCATGGCCCATGCTTGAGATGATCTCTCAGGGAGATTCTGGATGCAACAGAGGGGTGCTCCAACTCTACATTTTTAAAGCATGGAAAATACTAGAGCTTCTAACTCAGAGGAGGAAGGAAGAGAGGTGAAGGCGGCTGGGTGTGGTACCCGGGGTGTGTCCTGGAGGCTAGCAGCGGCTTCTCCTGGGGCCAGCAGGAAAAGCCCGCTATTTTGCCACAACGTACAAAGCTTTTGGTGTCTGCAAAAAGAATCAGTGATAACTTTGCTGGCTCAGAAGGCTCAGTCTCTTAATGATTCTTCCTGTTTTTCTCAGCCCGATCCAAAAGAATAAGAAAAACAGCACTAATGAGGGTCAGCCGAGGTCAGAGAGTTCCCTGGAGAAGGTGGCTTTCAGCTCACGTCTGGGGAGAGAAGGCAAACCGCAGCCCACCCCTGAGCCCTGCCTGGTTCTAGCCCTTCTACCTGACTACTCCAGTCCGACCCCAGAGTATCGGGGGGATGGGGACCCAGGATGGGAAGCTCTGCATCAAGGCAACTCCACCCAAGTCCACATTCATTACAACTGCTGTGTGTGTCCACGTGCTAGACGCCCCTGGTGATGCCGGATGAGACAGGGTCAGGGCCCGCCGGGAGCCCATGGTCTCACAGAGGAGGAGTGGCGCGGCCACAGGAAGACAGATCACAACACAGAATGCAAACAGCAGCACAGGAAAGAGACTCTCGGTAACACAGAAATTTAGAGAAGCGAAAGATCAAATTTCCTTCAAGGCATCAAGGAAAACTTGGTGGAGAAAGGGACATCTGCAACTCGAAGATGGGTATGGGTTCCTCAAGTAAAGAAGAAACTAGGGTATTCTGGTCGGGGGAAATAGGAGAAAAGGCAGAGAGGGGAAGGGAAGTCCATGTTTGGCGTGGATGGAGTCTGGGGAGGATGGCCTGCAGAGAGGAAGGCTGGGATGCCCAGGGAGGACTCGCATCTTTAGGGTCTCTCTTGTCCATCATAGGGTCTGAGAGAAGCCTCACATACACGCACACCTACAAAAATGGTATCGAATTCACCTTTTAACTGAACCCCTAATATGTATGAAGCACCATCCAAGGCACTGGAAATACAACTGGGGGACAAGCGCCCAAGAGCCAGACAAACACTAAGTCAACGAGGTAGTAGACAGAACACAGGACCCGGAAGCAGAGAAGTCCTGGAAGCAAATCCTAGCCGTGTGCTGTGAGTGAAAGATCTGACATCTCTGGGCCTCAGTTTCCACCTCCCTGGTGGAGATAATTATACCTTCCAGTACAAGGTTGTTGTGGAAATCAACCTATGGGGAGAGAACTTCATACTGTACCAGCCACACGGAAGGCATGCATTACCCACTTGTCCTGTATTCACCCCTGAAGAAAGGAGACTGAAACCACTAATACCCAGGGTCCTTTTCAGCTCTGATACTCCGCCTGGGCAGTGCTAAGCCTCCGTGGCACCTGTAACTGTGCCCACTGACCAGAGGCCTGGCACATCCCAGCAAGCGAGGCTTTCCCCTCCCTGGGTGAGCAGCTTCCCCCAGGGTGGCCTGAGATGCGGCCAGAGGCTCAGGCTGCCATCAATCAGGCCGCCGCCCTCGCTGGCCCTGGCCCTGGCGCCAGCAGCCCCGACTTGCTTCCTCGCCACTCTGCCGACCCGTTACCATGGCAGTGAACCCCAAAAGACAACTAGGAGTGGCCAGAGCTGAAGAGGAAGGTTCTGTTCTTCAGAATCAGCCTGACTCAATCTTGATTAGTTTCAGGGTCCTGGAGTGAAAAATAGCAGATCACATGTACTGAGCGCTTTCTCAGTGCTAAACAATAAATGCTTATCATCCGTTATTTCCCACAAAGGCACTGTGAAATAAATATCCTCATCCCCACTTAGCAAAATAGGAAACTGAGGTTCCTAGAGACGAGGACCAATGTCACTCAGGTAGTCAGCAAAACTGAGACACAACTGTGCAATCCTGCTCCCACCCCAGGGCTGTATGATCGTAAGATGGCGCGATTTACCACACGCCAGCAGTCTTCCCAGCCACCTGAGCCTCCGCAAAAGTTGATGCCATTGTCCTTCTTGCCTGAACATCTCTGAGGGCTCAAAGGGGGCAGCTGCAGAGAACCGAGTCCCTCTAGGGCTGCAAAGATTCCTCAGGGACAAAGGAACCACACTGACACGCTGACAATGAGCAATGACAGCTGCCGAAAGCTAGGTTCTGCAATGTCCTAATGCAATCCCAATTTCAAAAAAAATCCAGTATTTTGGTGTCCACACTAATATATCTCCTAATGATCTCTTACACCTAGAAGCAGCACAATATTTGGTAACATCTCCCAGATCCTGTCACAACATTGGATCTGAAGAGCGAAGTCCCTGTCTTTAGGCACAAGGTGGCAACTGGCAAATTCTGGCTTTAGCTGCAGGGCTCGGCCCAACTGGAGGGGGCACGTCCAGGGCACCCAAGGAAATCAGCCCTCTCCCTACATTCAGATGCTGGGGAACTCACTGAGGGAGCAGCTTGGCCTTCCCTCCCTGCCACCCGCCCCCCTCCAGCAGGGCTGCTGATCTGTTGAGTCCCAGCCCTGGGAACCCGTAACATGGGAAAATCCAGCTGGCTTCAGCGGCCCCAGACATCTGGATTCCTTACCCTTAGGCAGCCAGCTGAGCGAGGAGCCAGCGGGCGCAAGGAGGCTTGGGAGGGTAGTCGGGAGGACTTCTGCCAAGTTATCTCCCTCCTGAACAAACACAGGTCCCACTATCTAAGGGCTCAACAGAGCCATGTTTATATATGCCTAGACCCTTCAACTGATTAATTAATTAACTCCCTGGGTGGCCTTTGGCTCCTGAAGACTTCACCCCTGGGAGCCTCAGCTTCCTTATCTATAAAATGTCAGAGCTACAGTGGTTGATTCCTGAAGTTTCTTCCTGCTCTGACTCTTCCTGACTCTAAGGTTCTGCTGTAGAAGAACAGGATGAGCACCGGGTTTCGCTCGGGCGCTGGCTCTGCTCCGCCAGCCTGGGAAAGTCCGTCCACCGCCCCCGCTGCCTCATGCCAGCCCGGCCTCCCGCCTGGACCACTGCATCAGCCTCCTGACTGGTCCAGCAATACCCGCAGCCTCCTCCCCACCCATTCTCCTCAAGGCACCCAGGGTGACGTTTCTCTCCAAACACACATCTGATCCTATTAGCCCCCTGCTGATAAGGGTAAAGAGCAAAAGCCTCAGTGCAGCAGGACAGCAGGGACAACCCCAGCCACGCTTCAGCATCAGGTCGCATGGCTCCCCTTTCCCTCTGCACACCAGCCGCCTGGCCTTCCTTTACCTGCCTAGTGAGCAGGGCCCCTGGCCCCAGAGCCTTTGCTCTGCTACCCCTCGGTCTACGGTGCCAATCCGCTCCCTCTCTATCTCACCCACTCTTCGCCTGGCGAATCTCTTCTCCTGCCTTAGATCCCACCTCCAGCACCTCCACTCAGGAGTCCTCCAGGACTAGTCCGGGGGCCCTGCTTAGCCTCTCCCGTAAGTCCACCTCCTTCCCTACACAGCCTTCCTACCACTTTCCAAGCGCGTGTTCATTGTCGAGATTGTTTCCTCTCACTCCTAGTCCCCCCACAGTCTACACTCAGCAGTATTCCCCCAGTGGGCAGATGGGGCTGGCTGCTGGGGAGCCCTGGGGTGGGGGGGCCTCTCCAGCAAGCCCAAGCCAAGGCTTTCTTGGCTCCGATCTAAGTCTCTGAGGTTCCCAAGGAGACATCCTGCTGACTGCTGGAAAACTCTGCCCAATGCAAGCTTGTGACTTCAGGTCAGCTGTGGGCTGTGCTCAGGGTTCACTCCAGCAGAGGGGCATCAGAAGGCCACCGGGGGACTCGCAGCCAACCGCACACGGAGGAACCGCTCCAGAGCCTCAGTCAGACGCGGGGGAGGAGGGAGTGGGGGAGCTGGGGTTTATGCTGCAATGGGCAAGATGACTAGGTAGATGCCTTGTTCTTTGGAAGTATCTAAAATACTTTTCCCCCCACATCCATCAACTGACTCACCCTGCTCATTCAAATGTGAATGTAGCCTCCTCCTACAGAAAGCCTTCGTGTAACGCCCCCCCAACTGAACTTAGGGCCTATGCCTGTGCCTCTCCACCCCCGGGCACCCCCTTAGCACTGTACTCGGTGCACTGCAGTAGTACATCTCCCTGCCAGAACGAAAGCTGCCTGAGGGACGTGACCTTGCCTTTTGTCATCTTTCATCATCAGCGCCCACTGCCCAGAACACAGCTATCCCTGGGAAAAACTCTGTCCTTGTACAGATAAGGAAACTAAGTCCCTGAGAGGAAGAGCTGTATGTCCCCAAGGACACATGACTTGTCACTCACTGGCAGAACCGGGAATACCACCAGGCCTCTCATGTCAAGTTGCCGTCTTTCCCCACTGCCTCCCTGCCCTACTAGTGAACCCAGGGACCAGGGCCTCCACAGACTCAGGGGCCATCCTGAAAACAGGATCCCTGGGCCCTCCCACGGGGAGAGGGGCTGTTGTCTGTCCTGTCCCCTGCCCGCTGGCTGGAGGGACGGACGCTACTCAGGACTGAGACTAAGGGGGAAGCTAACCTCCCCCTCTCCAGCAGGCTGAGAGCACACAGTGGTAATCCCTCCCTTCTCCGCACATGTAAAATCCGTTTTCCAGGACACAGAGCCTTATGCCCTCCCTCTATCCCCCAGCCCCGGTCACATGTTTCCTAAGAATCAGCCGGCATTTACTAAGCATGCTCTCTCACGTGGTCATGCACCCCCAGACCATAACTTCTTGAGGGCAGGGAAGCTTCAGTTTGGATCTTAGAACACATTCTCCGAAAGACCTTTTGGATTCACCCGGTTCCATCTTTTTTCTTTGTATTGGGAAATGGGGTCCAGAGGAGGAGAGTGACTTGCCCAGGCCACTGTGTGCGGGACTCACAGGGGGGCTGATCCCTGCCCCCGAGTCCCCACAGATTTCTCTCCTCCGCTTTGCTGGACTCTGGCTCTCGTAGGCAGCCTCCCGAGATCTCCAGCCGCAGACCCTTGGTAATCGGAGCTCGGCTCCTCTCCCACTCTCAGGGCTGCTCCCACCTCTGCACTGGCCAACTCCTGCTCATCCTTCATCTGCACGCCCTTCTTCCTCCACCACGACACCTTCCCTGGTACTCTCCCACCCATCCCCAACTCCCAAGCACCCGACTTTTGAAATTCCATTCGTCACTGTATCTGCTCATCACCTCTCTACCTGACCCAACTGTAAACTCCCCAGTGGCTGAGATGGTATCTCTCACCATCCTCATTTCCAGAGACAAGCCCTGTCCTCAGCACCCAGAAAGCCTTCATCAAATATTGATGTTTTGACTGGCAGGTGGGGACCACTCCCCTTCACCCATCCTGCTCCTTTGCTCAGTGAAACCACGGGAAGCCACTGAGCGTGGACCCAGAGGGCAGCTCCAGCTAAGCAGGGACAGCAGCGGGGCAGGAGCAGCTCACAGAGAAAGCTAATGATCCACCCAAAAGCGGTGTCTGTCCAAGACAGCTGGTATCAGTCCAGGATGCATGTGAAGGAGGAAGTCTTCACCTCCTTCTGATCCCGGCTGCTACTTCCTGAGCCTCGGCAGGGCTGAGGGACCGGCGGGCAGGCGGGCGGGCAGTGGGGCTGCCACACGTCCCCGCCCCCAGCACATATCCTGTCGCTGCCTCTTCTGGCAGGATGTTATTGCAGAGTCCGTGGCTGTTATTGTCGGGAGATGGGCTTTCCTGAGCTCATTAAAGGGCCTCTGTCCTTTCTCCAGGACCAACCTTCCTTCCCCTCTGTGCCCAGTCAACGCTGAGAGAAAGAGACCCTGGGGCAACACCAGGTGGAGCAAGACAGCACCCCTCCCCCCTCTGCCTCTCTTCTCGGCTGGCTGACGGCTACTATCATAAACGGTGATGCCTCCCATTGGGATGCCTTCGTGCGTCAGGCCGTGCTAGGCATTGACAGCCATAGCCTAGTTCCACCCTCACAATAATCATGTAAGATAGATGTTATTATTATTCGCTGTTTTACAGCTGGGCCTCAGACAGCTTTAATGATGTGTCCAACCTCACAAGCAAGAAGGAAATAGAACAGGGATTCAAATCTAGGTCCGCCTGAGTCCAACAGTCATTCTCGTGCAGCAGCCCCCTGCTGCCTGCCTACCATGAGCTAGTGGAGTGAAGAACTGCAGTAAAACAGGGGCAAAGGCTGTCCCAGGAGCCAGCATTTCCCTACAGAGAATCTAGAGGTCGCAGGATTCTACCTCAAGCAGAGAGACAGGGACGCAATAGTGAGATGACTCCCATTTTGCATGTCCTCGGGCCTTAACCAAACTCAGTACTTTGGGTATTGACTTTGAGAAGTTTTGTGACTTGTCCAAGGCCACATGGCATGATTTAAACCTCAAAACAACTCCAGATCTCACTTTCTTTAACATTTAACCTTTGAAGGAAAAAGGCTCCTCATTATTCATAAGCTAGCAGAAGAAGGATGAGGCTAATCAACACTAGAAATGAGAACAGGGGTCATTTCTCTTGCATGGTGCCGGGTTGGGAAGAGCAGATATGTGGCAGACAAAAGACCATGGCTTCATCTATGTTTTACTACTACTAACCAGGAAATCCTGGTTTATCACACCTTCCGGGGGCCTCACTTTCCCAGTATGGAATTTGGGGTGACCACCCCCACCACCCAGGGTACATCACAAGAATTCCATGTGCGTGAAAGTACCTTATGACATGAAACACAAATTCTCTTTCCATCATGTGGATTTTTTTTCTTTCTTTCTCTGGGTGGATGGGTGACAAGCTAGGGCAACAGCATTTGGGGCCCAAACCTAGGTTTAAATCTCAGGTCTGCAAGTTAGCAGTTACAAATGAGTGTTTTAATGACTCTAATCCTGTTTCTTGGTATGAAAAAAGAACACTATCCCTGCCCCATAGGTTTGTGGAAAGGATGAAACACACTGACATATAAAGCACTTAACACCATGCATGGAGTTGAAGTTCTCAGTAAATGGCAGCTGCGACCTTATTCCAAATTATTGTTATTATTTCTAGTACTGTTTCGGCTATTCTGCTGAAGGGGTATTTGCAGTCGTGCAGCACAGAGGACCTGGGGCAAGGAGGTAGCCTGAGCCCACCTGGTCAGCAGCAAGGAGTCCTCCTGACCTCACACCCAGCAGCTGGAGCCATACTGCATAAAGGGACAGAACCAACAGCTCCCTGCCCTAGAGTAAAGCAGAAAGACAGACAGACAGACACAGACAGGGACACAGATACAGACACAGACAGGGGGATGGTAGGAGAAGCACCTAAAAGCAAATTGTCTTGGAATGAAGGTGTGATGACAAGAACAGACCTGCCTGGAATGGCATGTGCTTCACGCCCAGAGCTGAGTCCGCGGGACACCAGCTGATGACTGCAGCACCGCGCCGACTCCCGTACGCACATTACCTCATTTAGTCACTCGCACATCCCTCCGAGGTAGGTACTGTACAAGCCCCAGTTTACAAAGAAAGAAATTGACTTTGAGAAGTTTCAGGACTTGTCCAAGGTCACACATAGAGTGGAATGATTTAAACCCCAAAACAACTCCAGAGACCACTTTCTTTAATACTCAGAATGAGTCTAAAGGCCAGTGCCACCACCTGCTGGCTGTGTGACTTCAGGAAAGGACTTCATCTTTCCTGGATTTCCATTTTCCTTACCTATGACATAAGTATGTATAAAGCCCAACTGTCTGGACTGTTGTGGCCTTGGGGCCCTATGGCACGATGCCTGGCCTTCCAGGTGCGGTGAGTGACATTCTTCCTGTCCCTAATCTACATCAATTTTTCCCAAACCTGCTTAACCCTAAGAATTATTTGATACGCTTAATAACAACACAGACTCCAGAGACCTGCCCCTGACCTGCTGAATCAGAATACTTAGGGAAGTTTCCTTGTGATTTTTTTTTTAAGCTCCACATGATCCTTTTAATGAGATAAGTTTGAGACTCAGGGGACCGGTGCTGACCACACATTAGAATCACCTGGGGAACTTCTGGAAAATCCCAGTGCCAGACCACTTCCCAGATCTACTGACTCTGATTTGGAAGTGAGCCCCAACCAGGCATAAGACTTCCCTTAAGCTCCCAGGCAGCTCCAACGGGCAGCCAGAGTGGGACCACTGCTCTCAGCCAGTGATGTCCAAGGAGTTTTTTGCAATGATGGAAATGTCCTATATCTGCACCATGCAACCTGATAGGTACTAGCCTAGCTACCTATTAACAACTTGAAACACACCTAGTGCAGCTGAAAAACTGGAATATTAATTTCATTTAATTTTCCATATAAATTAAATTTGGATAGCCACCTGTGCCTAGTGGCTACCTTATTGCCCCACACAGCTCTGGACCTGAGAGTGCAACTGCCCCTGAGGGTAACAGGCAGGGGCTGAGGACTGAGCATAAGGAGGGTCCTTCCTACTTCATAAAAGGGATGGGGGGGCCTCTCTGAGACATTTATTTGGAAATCAAAATGTTTTCACAGGGCCCAAGATAATAACTGGTCCCAGTGGTCTGTTCCACTTGGTAAGCTTCTCACCTGGCCCCTTTCTTGGCCACACTAGAGAAAGAAAACAGCCATCTCCAGGCTTCCAACGAGAGCCTTGAAGTCACAGGAAAAGCCAGGGGGTGGGCTGAGGAGACTAGCTTCTATTTTAAAGACGTTTTCCTCTTTGGAATAAGCTCCATCCTCCAGTGGTGCCGACAGGGCAAAGGTTGTGACTGACATTGTGTTACTGGACATTAAACAGCCTCTGAGGTCAGCCGGCAGCTGGTGGGCACGTCCTGACAGAAGGTCCTTAATCAGTCTTAGCCCTGCCCCTGGGAACCTTGAGGCCCAACAGGGAGGGGACTAAGGGAGGCCAGCTGTTGGCGGCCACCAGTTGGTTTTTTCATCGCCCTCAATTCTCCCTGCCCCTCCATGTCACCCCTCCCTGGGCCCTGTGGTGATGGATGTTTGTGAGTTAAGTGGGTATACACACAGCAGGAGATGCAGAAACCAGACCACCCCGGCAACAACACAGGAAGCCTATTGGGTTTCTTCTCCCTGGTGTGAGCTCACTCCTGGATGACAAGCTGTGATTTCCAACCAAATGTTTTCTTGCATTCACCACGCCTATTGGTTTTCTGACCCCTGGGAACACTCAGCGGGTCTTTCAAGGGGTCATCTTACTCTAGTTCCATTAGGGCAATGGGACCTCAAGACCTGAGTCTGGGGTCAGGGGGGAACAGGCATACCTCGGAGATATTGTGAGTTCAGTTCCAGATGACAATCTGCAATATCAAAATAGGACAATATCGGATATCACAATAAAGTGAGCCACATGAATGTTTTTGGATTCCCAGTGCACATAAAAGTTATTCTTACACTATGTTATAGTCTATTAAGTGTGTGATAACATTATGTCTTTTAAAAAAAAATGTACCTACCTTAATCTGAAAATATTTTAGTGCTAAAAAATGCTGACCATCATCTGAGCTTTAGCTGGTTGTAATCACTGATGGTGGATCATTATAGCAAAATATAATGATGAAAAAGTTTGAAATATCATGAGAATCACCAAAATGTGACACAGAAACATGAAGAAAACAAATGCTGTTGGAAAATGATGCTGATAGATTTGCAGGACTCAGGGTTGCCCCTAACCTTCAGTTTGTAACAAAGTGTAATATCTGCGAGGCTCAACAAAAAGCAGCAGCATAAAATGAGGTATGCCTATGATATGGATCGGTGCAGGAAGAGCCGGGCGTGGGCAGGTCTCTTTACCCTAGAACGGGGACAGTAACATCCACTTCACAAGGTGGTTGGAAAACAAAGCCGGACGATAATTCATAAATGCAATTGGCCAGCAAGCAGCAGGTGCTCAGGTATTTTTAAAGTCTGAGCTTCCCCAACGCCCATTCCTAAGAATTTCTTAATCTTCACCTTGCCCTTTCCCTAAATTTCCTCGTAATAACTGCAGTGCCTTAGGCTGTGACCTCTGACCCCTGCAGATTTTACCCTAAGAAAATCCCCCAAATACCCTAACTCTTCCCAAGCCTCCCCACCTGGACTCAGCCAGGCCTCCCAGCACCAGTTTCTCTACAAATCTTTAGTTCAACTCAACCAACATTTGCTGTGTGCATCCCCAGTATGGCGGGTAAGCACTTTTGTGTGGAGTGGGACAGAGAGGCGGCCATAAAACCAGTGAAGCATGTTCCTTGCACTCTGAGAACTCTAATCAATGACGACAGCACACACCTTCCAGGTTTCAAAGTACTGCCTTGACTAATAGCTCTTACAATCTCCAAAACTACCCTATGAAGAGAACATGGAAATTATTATAATTCCTACTTTCTGGATGAGGAAACTGAGGTTCAGAGAGTTGAAATGTCTTGTCAGGTTTACAAATAGTAGATTCAGAGCCAAGCCTCACACTCAGTTGGTTTTTACTTCAAATGATACATTGCTTGCAAAGCACTCGGGTTGGACCTGAATTATTGATTAGTATTATTGTTATCCAAATTCCATGCGCTTTCCAACAGGAGGGAAAGTGCCTGTATTTTAAGCACAAAAGACTGATTAAGCACAGACACAGGTGATCAGAGAAACCAGATATGCATATACACTTGCAAGCTAAGGAGCTGTATGCATGGTCTGAAGCCCTTGGTAACAAATGTGGGCTGCAAAAACTTCATAGAGAAGGTGGAACTGGAGATGAGCATGGAAAAGGGGTAGGTCTTGCATGCAGAGAAGGAAGAATCAGGATTTTCCAGGCAGGGAGCTCTGTCAGAGCACAGACTCTGGGTTCTGGAGTAAGCACGTGCGTTTTGTCAATTCATACCGCTCACCTATGAGCCAAGCTGGGGATGCAAGAATAAGTAAGAGAAGCTCGCTAGCCTGGAGGAACTTACAGTAGCAAGGTCATTGCTGTTCTGTGGGGCTGTCAAGGAGGAAATCAAGGAAAATGGACAGTGCTGGTGGCATCAGATACTGAAAGCCCTGAATGGTGATCCAGGGAATTTAGGGTTTATCTCCCAGACCATGGGGTCAGAAGAGGGCTCTTCCTCCAGACTCTTTGTCCCAGTCTTTGAATCATACTCCAGCCCTAGGACACAGCTCCCTGCCTTTCAGCTTTCTCCCCCAAGCCTGAGGCTCCAGTACCCTGTAATCAGTGTGGAAAGACAAGGACACTAAACTGTCCTCAGCGACACACTGCTACCCCGCCCCCAGCCCCTTGTCTGCCCAGGCAGCCTCCCTTCCCAGGGAGCAGCCAAGCCCTCCCATTCCCCCTCCCCCTTCCGATGGGCTTCATGGCTTCCATGGAAACCAGAGAGCCTTAGCCACCAGGGGTCTCTCACAAATACATTGTTTGTGCCACCATTTGGGACGGAAGAGACAGTGTGAAAGTGAGAAAATAGCTTATAAATGCCTTCCCAGCCATACAGCCATGCAATCACTCTGGTTCAGGAGGAGGGAGGGACCAAGTTTTCTGACTTCCACTTGAAAGGGATTAAGTCCAAACCCGGCCCGGTAGTCCTAAAGGAACACACACACACACACACACACACTCATGCACACCCACACATACACAATTACATGCACTCACACTCACACAAACAAAATACATATGCTCACACACTCATATACACACTTATATACACACAAACATACACATATACTCACACAAACACACACCTATACAAACACTCAAATACACACACACATCCGCGAACCCCACCTTCGCCAGTGCAGCTGGGCTCAGTCCACTACGAACACAAACCTCCTGTAAGACGCCCTTGCGCTTACAACAGCGGTCCATTCCCAGGATGTAAAACTCCTTCTGGTGACCGCCCAGCGCTGCCATGCTTCAGGGATTCCCAGCCCCCACCACCTAGTCCCTCAAGCCCCCTGGACTTATGACGCAGCTTGAATACTTGCTTCTCAGCCTTTTTAAAGCTCTGGTGGCAAGAGAGTTGGAGATGCACATCAGAAGCCCAGCACCTCTGCAGAGGCTGCACATGCAACCCCAGCAGAAGCCATCAATCCTGCCCCAAAGGACAAAGGACAGTGGGCCAGTGATAAATGAGAACAGGAGGGAAACACTACATTTCCCACTCTGATGGGTCCCAGGTTGGACACCCAGATCAGTGGTTGTGTGCTCTTTCTGGAGAAGGCCCCCAGGTGCCAGCACTATTTCAAAGAGCAGCACCAGGGAATGAAGGCACGCAGCCTCTGCCTCTGGAAGAGGTAACAGGAGCCCAGATTGTTCTCATCAGCCAAAACGAGGCAGTCCTGAATTCTGGAGGACAGTTAGCTTATTTCAGCTTAAGTTTTTGGTAAAGGAGGTCATCTAGGAATTAATTCTCATTCAGTACAGTCTGCTCAGGGCATCCAAATATTTCTGAGCACAGGGCGTCCTTGGTGGATGAACACCAGGCTCCACTGGCCCAAGCCCCTTGATTCCTGCCTTACGTTGGGACCCCCCCAAAGTCATTGCTGAGTTCGCACCTTACCTGCAGCTTGCATTGTTCCCCGATCTCCATAGGACAAACAAATATGAGACATCTCCTTCTCCTCTGCCAGCTCTCACCCCAGCTTGTGGAGTGGAATGTACATCTGGTCCTCTCTCCATTTAAATTGTTTTTCCAACACCTGGAGGATAACTTGGCATAGCAGACTTACGGTTCTGACCCTTCTAGGTCCCTAACCTGACTCTTCCATTTGCAGTGTTGCCCTGGGAAAGCAAGTCAACACTAAATTGAATCTGTAAAGGGAGTATAATAATACAGCACCCTCCCCCAAGACATGATCATGAGATAACAGATGCTAAAAGCCTGGCATAAGTGTGTTCAGTACACATTACTTCTCTTCAGTGTGCTGGAGAAATGTGAAATGATATTAACTATCATCTCTCTTGCCATATTACTTATCTCAAGGAGGTGAGAGATCTTAGATATGCACATGAATAGACTCTGGATACTAACTCCCTCTTCCCCATAAAAATTCACTTTGACACTAATCAATTTGAAGGGCCTAATGTGTAATCTCTGAACCAAGACCCCAGCAGAAATGCAAAATGAGAAAAAAGATTTTTATCACTTACATAAAAATAATTTGCTGAGCAACTTGTCCTCTACATATCAAGCCTTGCAGAAGACAAGGGGATGAGGAAAACAGTGATAGCTGCCAGCCATCAGTGGGGAAACTCTCAGCCCTCGACCCGTCCACCCAGCTTTAAACCCAACCTCCCTTGCTGGCTATTATTCCCTGTTGGCAGCCCAGGGAACACCAAGCTGAGCAAGTGCTCAGTTCACTTTAGTTGCTGCTGTTATTATTATTATTCTTATTATCAATCCATTAATTAGGTCACAAATAGCTCAGTTGGCCCTGGGAACTCAGTTCCCTTTTCTTGGTCTTTGCTACTATGGATAAAGTGAAGGTTCCTATGGCCAGGATTCCCACCTGGCCCTGGTCAGCTAGCCCACTACACACATGTGGGCAATGCGTTGTTATTGACTCTATATAGAGAGCTCCTCCCAGTGCTCTGGCAGACACGGTGGCAGGGCTGCAAGGCTGCAGGAGAGCAGAGATAAAAATGGAGTGGTGGCAACACCGAGGACAGAGACTGAATGGCTGCGAGGCAGAGGCCCAGAGGCAGAGACCGGCTTGCTGCATGCAGACTCACTCTGAGTGGACAGGAGTCTAGTGACTGACCTGCCACCATGGGAATAAATTTGGGTATAAATCCTTTCACCCCAAGAACATTCTACTGTCATTTCTTTGGTCACATTGAATCCATAGTGAACTTGTCCAGGGCTGAAACCCATTGGCAGGACAGCTACATAAAGCAGAATGGCGATCCAATGACCCTTTATCACTCTGGGACTTCAAGGCATGCCAAGAACTACCGGCCAGACAAGGGAAACAAACAAGAAGCAGAAAGCCCCATGGAGCCCCTGCGGGCTAACAGTTCAGTAGGGGATCTGCCAATCATCATGGTACCCTGACAGCCAATTTTTTTCCAGAAAGCTCCTTTTTTTCCAATTGCTCTTCCCCATGCCTTCCCATCCTCCCTGCCACCTTCCTCTTCCCGGGGAAGCAGGAGTTCCTGAGGGCCGGAGAGCAGGTCAGAGGTCTCCACCGGCCTGGCCAGGAGCCACCAGGGCTGCTTCCTGCCAGGAGCCTTCCGTGAGCCGCTGCCCACTCCAGGGAAACCCAAATAAAGTCACCTCCCCACCCGAGAGCATTTTGCCCTTTAAGGAAAAGTTGTATTTTGAGCCCAGAATATATTTATGGCTTGATGAAGATTTCATCCAACCTTTTACGGACACAGCCAGATGAAAAGGGGCCCAGCCAAGCCCATGAGCTGCTGTTTTCACAGGCAGGCCTGGCCAGGAACCTGGACAAATAACAAAGTCCCTGAACTTTGCCCCTGATAAACCCTTTTCTCATTCTTCCCTTCTTCTACCTCCTTATCCCATCCATGTCTTCCCTGCAATGGCCAAGTAGCCTTAGGATCAAATTCCATTGTATATTTTCAAAGACAAGACTGAGACTAATTATTCAAAATAACCATCTAATGTGGCTTCATACATTTCTAAGATTAAAGAAGAGACCTGATTGGCACTTGTGTGCCCAGAATTGTACAGGCATCTTGTTTTATCTCACAACAGTCTGGATGCAGGTACGATAACCATCCTCACTTGACCATCCACTGGACAACTGAGGGTCAGAGATGATACTTTTATTCAAGTCTCCAGGACCTGTATCCAGTTCACCACAACAGACTGAAAGATAAAGGGGTTCCCAGCCTGGCTGAGAGATTGATGGGATCTACAGGGAGAGAACAGAATCCCAAGAATCTCACACACCCTAGAAGTTGCTCCCAAACCTTCTTCTTGAGGGACTAGTTCTTTAGTCTGTCCCCGACTGAGGTGGCAAGCAGGACACCTGTACTCTGCAACACCTTTAATGACAACAATTTACCATATTTTGGTTTCCCCATCCAGAAAGACGAATGCACCTTAATTCCCAGAGATTTGGGGAACAGGAGGCAAGAGATTTTGAGATGCTAGGTAGATTCTGCCATTCTATTAGATAAAGGGGAGAGAGAGATGGTAGAGTATGGATATGAATATAGAGGTATATGTAGGTATAGAAATGGAGTTTTCCTGTCATGTTAGAAATAACCAACAATGGAACTCAGGAGGTGGCGCCATGAAGCAAGCACAGATTTTGCAATTAGACAAACCCAGCTTTGAATCCTGGCATAGCCATATACTGGTTACACGCCCTTGAGCAAACTGCCTAGCATTTCGGAGCTTCAGTGTCCTCTTCTGCAAAATGGAGATCATAACATCTGCCTTTACAAAGTTATTAAAAGGATCTGGGATTATTTATGTAAAATACCTAACATTGCATGAAAGCGGTAGATGTTCGACGAAGAGCTTTATTACGGTTCTTATTTGAAATGGTAATGGCGTTAGGAAGCTTTCCAAGACATCCAACCATAGGCTGACCAGGGGCCAAGAAAAGCCTACCCCTTCCATCTTTATCTCTCAAAGCAGAGATATGGAAAACTCCAAAGTCCAGGGCAGTTCTAAGTAAAGAGAGAGATTTTCACCAGCCAAAGAGCAGCTGCTCTGGCCTTTCAGGCGCCCAACTTGACTCACACAGCTCTTAATGCGCCTCCAGCCAGTCCCCTTCCCAAGGGGACTCACCTACAGGATGTTCCGTCCACCAGCCCCAGGCACAGAGGTCCAGTAGTCCACAGCTTTGATCATGCTGTCTCAGCTGCCTCAAGGCGTGCTCCTCGCCCTCCGCCTGATGAAGCCCATGCATCCTTAGGAGCCCAGCCCTAATCCATCAAGCCGACTTAACCACGACCTTCCCTACAATCCCAGCAGGCTTTATATCGAAGAGAGGAAAGAAGGGAAGGTGGGGTGTTGGAGGGAACCACGCTTGCTGAGAGCCTATTATGTGCCCGCTGCTGGCTCCTCCACGTACTTTATACCACTGACTTCTTCAGTCACATGAGCTAAGTTTTATTACCTCCACTTTGCAGATGGGAAAACTAGTTCAACAAAGTCGAGGACATGGTCCCAGCATTGAAAGGACCCATGGCCCTTTGCTCCTTCTCCCTGTACCCACTGACAGACACACAGTAACGTGTAGGCCTGTCCATAGCTTACTCACGTCTAAGCCTCCTACGCCCCTGAGCCCAGGCTCAAGCCCCAGTACCTGACACCCAGCAAGCCCTCAGTAAATGCCTGTCAGCTGACTCCTCTGCATGCACAGGAAGGGGCTGGGTCACCTTGCTGTTTATTAGAGACACTAGAGAGAAGGGATTCTGGATCATTGGGGAATAGCATTTCCAGGGAGGCTGTCTCAGCTTTCTCCATGGACACAGGTTCACTGGCAGGATGATTGGACCTGGAAAACCACCCATTTTCAGGGGCTGGGAGCTTCCCATTTCTCTTTGAACTATGTTAATTTCAAAGGAGCTCTAAGTTTTTAGTACAAACGTCTAGCTATGCTGTGATGTCAAGCTGTGGAACACACTCTGTGAAGGACAACAGCCCAGTTCCACTGTGCACCTAGGGGCAGCTTTCCCAGTTCTAGGCATAAAGGCCTAAGGGAGCCTACAGCCTAGTAGGCAACCTTTACCATGTCTGCAGCTCTCACTGTTTCCTTGCACAGACTGCCTGTGTGGGACCTCCCCACAGTCTGAGCACCACCTCGGGCACATGCAAGAAGTCAGTTTGAAGGACAGCAGGCTGAGGCCCTGGGAGTGACATGGAATCTGTTTTCTGGCTGAGGTGGGGGAGTGGCAGAGAATCATCCAGGTCTCAGAGTCAGCTGTGGTGAGATGCTGTGTCTGATCCCAGGAAGGACTTCCAGAAGCATAGGCAGCCTCCTTCCTGAAGTCTAATTCTCCAGAGAGTCTGTGAACTACCTAATATAGTCTCTATCCGATTCATTTTCTGCATAAATAACTGGGGCAGATTCTGTTGTTTGCATTTAAGATGCCAGAGGATGCAACCTCATGCCTGCCAGCCTTGCAAAGCAAAACCTGTTTGGACTGAACACAGCTCACAGCAGTAGCTGCCCCCCAACACGTAGGTGGGGATCTCCTGGGCCTGGAACATGCTGAGTGCAAAATCAGTATGTGTTGAAATAAAAAGAAGAGAGGCTACATTTCCTGGCGGCCTCTTGGGCTCTCAGACCCAACACCAGAGGAGAAAAATCCCACACCATGTATTAAATAAGGCTCTGTAGGACAGTGGGCTGCCTTTGTGACTCAGAAGCTGCCTCTGAAGATCATTTCCCTGAAGGAGTTTCCAGAAATGGCTGGAACAATGGCAGCATCCCTAGAAAGAAGTCTGCCACCTCCCACAGAAGCAACTTTGAGAGACAACATGTTTTTGAATTTGCAGTTTGGAGTGTTTGCTGCAGCATCACTTCCATTCTGAGGTGTGGCTTAAAGCACCGAGAGTCAACAGACAGAGTTTTGGTCCAGTTCTGTCACCAAGCTCCTTTGTGTTTGCATTATTTCCCGTCTCTGGGCTTCCGTTTCCCTGTCTGTAAAATGAGAGGGTTGATCTTTGTTCCCCATAGCCTCTGTCGGGACATTTCTCCTGCAAAAAGCTGATTCCCTCGATGCCTATGCCATGCAACCAGGGCATGCCTGGACAGACTGTACAAATAGGTTGTGTCCTGCCCAAGGATGCCTACCCGAGGGGTAAGTCAAACCCAGCCCACACTCCCCACCCTGCACATCCTGAGGCAGGGTCGCTTCCCCTGGAGGAGGGATAATTTGCAGAAAAACCACCTCTGGGCTCACCATGGCCCTACTCTCATTCTATACCTGTGCCCACCTCCCCACTGGCATCCTTCTACCCTCCTCTCGGTCATTACCCCTCCTTTACTGCAAACTTCCTGCTTATAATCTGTTCACTGCTCTCTTCCTACAATAATTTGGAAAAGTGCAGTATCTACATAGCAACTCTCCCAGCAGCTTGGCCTCTCGGTTCCTTGCTGCCCTGCACCTCCTAGTTCTCCAACGCTCCTGCAGACATCCACTCAGCAGTCACACCACAGCGCATGTCATTACCAGAAATCTCTTATTTTGAAATCCTGCTTTTTGTCCTCCGTTTCCCAGGCTTCCAGCTCACTTCCGCCACTACCCCCACTCCCACATTTTTTGTCCCTTATCCTGACCACTAACCCACTGATCCCACCACAGTCCACCAGCCAGCAGCCACCTCCTGTCTTTGCTTCCTTCCTTCCATAAATTGAACTCCATTGTCCTTCTTCATGACTGCACTCTTGCAAACAATGCAGACACCCTCGCATCTCTCTCCTCTGTCACCTCGCAAACCTCCAACGCATGCTGAGCACCTTCTCAGGGCCTCTAACTGCAGCAGCTAAATGCTGCCAAAGAAAAATCGCATGAGCTGGCTAAGGGATTTCACTTTAAAGTCATGGGCACAAATCTCAAAGTGGAGAATCAGCAGTGTAAGCTTCCCAGGAATTTTGCTTTTCTGTTTCCCAGGTTATACTTGGTGCCTTCAAACCTTTATATACCCCTGTCCCTACCTCACGCACAGTTCATGACTTCATCTTATGATTCACTTAGAAGTTAGAAGTCACAAAACCAGGACCCCCTCACCTTCCCACCCAAAATCCAACAACTACCTGTTTCTTAACTCATCCTCTCCTTCTTGCTTCCGAACAGGCAGAAGGAATATTCCCTCTTCTCAGGAATGACCCAGCTCGCATCCTCTCTGACCTACTCGAAGGCTTTTCTCTTCTAACCATCCCCTTGTTGAAGCATCATCCTCTTTACGGGTTGCTCTTGTCTCAAGTCTTGGCTTTCTCAGATCGTTACTGGCATACATAAAACATGCTCCTGAATCGCTGCTTGTTCCGAGGCTTTCCCCCATCCCATATCCTTCTTGAGCTATTGCCCATTTCTCTGCTTACCTTTCCAACAAAACTTCTGGAAAGAGTTGCTTCTGCAAGTATTCCCTCCCTCTCTTCACACTCTTCAACTCTCTGTGCTCTACCGACACAATCCATCATGACAGGTCTGTATCAACAAACCCTGCGGTTTCTGGCCTCCTCTGACCTGATCTCTCAGTAGCATTCTTCACAGCTCCATCTCTACCATGCTCAGATTGTCATCACCAGACCAGACCTCTCTTCAGAGCTCCAGACAGGCATATCAAAGTGCCTCCTCGGCATCTTCACTTGGGTAGCTCATTAACATCACAGGTGTGACATGGTGAGAGCAGAATGCTGGACTCTCTCTCTCTCTCTCTCTCTCTCTCACATACACACACACACACACACAACTAAACCACACTCCTCCAACCTTCCCCATCTCAGTGACTGTTACCACCCTCTTCCAAGTGACCCAAGTCAGAACTTTGGATAATTCTCTCTCTATCGCTCCACCATATCCACTCACCCACATCCAGGCCATCAGAAATCTTATTCATTCTGCATCCAAAATGTGGCTCAAATCTATCTCCCTTCTCAGTCCTTATGGGCCCCACCCTTACGGGACCCACCATGATCTCTTATCTTGGCCTCAGTCCCCTAACTGGTGTCTCTGCTTTACCTCTTGTTTGCTTTCAATTCGTTCTGTACAGAGGCCTGAAGGATGCTTTTATGTAAATTGGATGGTGTCATTTTCTGATGGCTTCTCTTTGCACTTAGAATAAAGTCACACCCCTTACCATGGCCTTCAAAGTCCTACAGGAGCTGGCCCCCACCTGTCTCTCTAACTTTGTCTCATGCCACCCTCTCCCTGGCTTCTTGTCCATTAGCCTTTCAGTTGCCCTGACAATAGCTCTGTGAACCCACTGAGATCTTTCTGGCTCCAAAATCTGCATTTGCTGCTCCCTGAACCAGAACTATCTCAGCCAGCCCTTCACATGGCAGGCTCACTGTCATCCTTCAGGTGTCAACTGAAAGGTCATCTTCCAAGGAAGCCCTTTCTGAGCACCTTGTCTGAAATGGTGCTCAACATTATTTTCTGTCTGAAGTGATATTTTCTGTCATCTGCCATTTAGTATGTTGGCTTATGTATGTTATCTGTTTATTGTCTATCTACCCCCACAAAAGTGATAACTTACACAGAAGAAGCACCATGTCTCTCTCAACCTCCACTATAACCCCAGTGCCTAACAAAGTGACTAGCATACAGTAAATGTCCAATAAATGTTTGTTGAATGAAGGAATGAATGAATCATCAAGGCTTGCCCTTAGTCTAACCTCCCCTCTTTTACCTCACATTCCCATATATGAATGCCCCACAAGCTTGCCAGGTCTGTTCCTGAGACCTCACGCCCTTCCCTGCCCTCTTGCCTTCACTCACACTGTCCCCTCCGTCTAGATATCTTTCTACCAACCCTATACCACATTCAAGTTGCCAAAACCCTAGTCATCCATCAAGACCCATCTTTCATGCTTGAAATCCCACCATTAGCAATTCTTAGAATCCTGGAATGTCGGTTCTTAAAGATGCTCTTTCAAAACTGCTTTGCTGCTTCAACTCCCCGAGTGCTGTGTTGAGGAGGATTCGGAGGTCTAGGGCCATCCATCATCAAGCAGGAAAGGCCATATGACAATGGGAAGGGTTTGGCTGCCCTGATCTTGTTCAATCTCCTTATGTTACAGATGAGGAAACTGGTGTTCAGACCGGTGGAGAGACTTCCCAGGGGACACACTTAGTCGGAAGCAGCAATGAGAGCAAAACTTGCAGCTCTGAACCCCTAGTATGGAACTATATCTTCCTTTTTCTATACTCCCAGCCAGAGAAGGTGAGGCCCACACTGACTCATAAGACTATTGAGACTGAATTTTAAGTTGAAAATATATAGATGTAGTGTATGATTCCTAATCTTTCTCTTCCAACAAACTTTTGACCAGATTAATATTATATGCAGACTTCTGGCAGAAGTCTCTACTTTGACTTTGTTGTTTGAGCCAAGATAAAAATATTTCCAATAAAAGAAGAATTACCAACAGCTGCAGTCCTGGTGTTGAGCACTCCTTTCTCCCTTACGCTTTTAAAATGCAAAGATCCTCCAAGCCCTCTGTAGTGGAAAGCCCATCAAGTCACTTTTCATAGTAATAGGAGAGGCAAAAAGAGAGAATGGAAGGAAACTAAAACCTATTTGCCATAAACTGAATTAATATGTTGAAATCTAATCCGTATGTGATGGTGTTTGGAGGTGGAGCCTTTGGGAGGTGACTAGGTCATGAAGATGGGGCCCTCACAAATGAGATTAGTGCCCTTATAAAAGAGACCCCAGAGAGCTTTCCTGCCCCTACTACCATGCAAGGACACAGCAAGAAGAGGACCGTCAATGAGGAAGTGGATCCTCAACAGACACCGAATCTGCCAGGACCATTATTTCGGACTTGCCAGCCTCAAGAATTATGAGAAATGTATGTTTGTTGTTTGTAAGCCATCCAGCTTGTGATATTCTTGTTGTAGAAGCCCTAATGAACTAAACACTATTGATTACCTCTGATGTGCCAGAGACTATTCAAAGGCCCTTGCAAACATTACCTTATGGAACCTTCAAAACAGTCCTATGGGGCAACTACTTTTACTATTCCATTTTACAGATGAGAAAACAGTCCATGATGAGCATTCTACCCCAGGTCTTTGCTGCTCTGAATGTGTTCCTTGCACCAGGAGCATCCATCATTGCCAGAGGTCTTTTAGAAACAAGGTCCTTGGGACATGCCCTAAACCAGCTGAATCAGAATCAGTATTTTAACAACATCCCCAGTGGTTCTTCTGCATACTAAAGTTTAAGAAGCACTGGGTCTTGATGACACAAACAAGAGAAGAATTAGGATACAGACTAGAGCTAACCGCTCTTAACAGGTTGGACAGCAGAAACGCAAGCAGCATGGTGTGAAGAAAACAAGTTGACTCATCACCAACACAAGTTGGACATGTCACTGCTACATTTGATTGCCTGTCTACTCTGACAAGTATCACTCCAGAGCCATCTGCAATATAGAGAGACGATGACTTGGTGACACGTAGAGGAAGCAGGCCTGGGAGTCAAAAGGACAGGGCCAAACAGCTCAAGCCACTCCGTAGCAATGATGTTAAGAAAGTTGCTGACCCTCCCAAAGCCTCACTTTCTTCACTAGTAAAGTGGGGAGGCTGGAACACTCCTTTTCAGCTTGATCGTGCTGTACTTTCCATTGCCAGCATGTTGGGCTGCCTGGGCTCCTGACACAGAGTGGAAACCACTTGCTTCTCCAGATTACAACATCTATCTTAAGTCAACTCCTTTGGTAATTGCTATGTCACTTTCCCCAAACATAAAAATAGCTTCCATTTAGCATAGCAAATAGCCACCACCTTCCAGGGGCACTGACAGTCTAACAGCACCCCCAAATCAGAGCTTGCAGCCAGCTGGATCCCACAGATGCTCAGGGTCTCCTCCCAGAAATCAACTAACCACCACTGTGATGCTCCCTTTTTCCTAAGGGCAGAGGTTGCATTCGTGCTCTCTCCTATCTTGGCACTTTGGGATGGGAGTCCCTAAATACCGGGTCACTGTTGTCCCTGCCACCAAAGTCTTTTCTCTGCCAAAGAAACCAGAGCCAGCCCCCCTAGAGTGGAGCCAGGGTTTCTCTCTTGTCATCAGAGGCCACTTCATCCCCATCATACAGGAAGACTTCTTGAACTCATGGCCATATTCCAGACCCAAAAGAAAGACTGCCAAATCTTCTTGGATGCCCTTCAACCTGGCCCAGATTTTCTCAGGGGCCGGAAGAGAAGTTTTCCCTGAGTATTTTTATAGGGGGGGGAAGTCCAAAATTTTGTTTCCCATTCAGTCGGTACATCCCCACCATCATGAGCCCTTCCTCCATGAACAGTAGATGTCAAGACATAGATTCCCAGAAACCGGGTGACTCAGTGCCGGCTCCCGTTGGCTCACCAATAACTTCCCCAGGAAGCCCACTAGCCTTGCACACCATCATCCTGCCCGAGAGATTCGAAGACATAGTTTCCAGCATCCACACTGAACTGGTCACTGCAAAGCTATAACCTGAGGAATTCTACTTACAAAAATATCAGTAGTGGCCCCTGAACATGGTCCAACTAGCCCTGTGTTCTGGCTCTGTGGTTCCCAAGCAACAGCCGTGAGACCAGGCTATTTGGCTTAATGGAGTCAGTGGTTGGTAATCTTAGTACTCATCTGGCACCTGTCTCTACTTCATCTTTCTGGGCTCTTTTAAAAGCAATCAACCTGTTTGCTTCAAGCAAAAATCCGTTTTTCTCACCTTTCTCTTACACTTTCTTTCTCCAGTTGTTCAATCCTTTAAGCAAACCCTCTTTGAACGCTTGCCACATTCCAGGCACTGTGAATACAAAGATGTGTAAACATAGCCCCTGCATTAGAGCAGCTGCCCAGAGAGCAGAGGGGACAAATGTGCACAGAACTGTGACAGGGCACTCAAATCCCAGTGCTCAGGGGACATGAAGTGGAGGAGGAGGGTGCTGGCCAAACAGGGTAGTTCAAGCAGGTTTGAAGAATCCATTTCTGATTATCCTTGATCCATGTAAGAAGCAGCCTCAAGTAGGCAAAAACTGACCAAATAATAAGGTACAGAACAATATGGGTAAGATATCCCTTGAACACAAATATTCTTTTGTCTCATGTCCCCAGGTTTCCAGTTCTTCAGACAAGAAAATGAGCCCTAAGGTGGCTTTGGAGGCAGAAGAGAATGCCAGATATTTAAACCCTGGTAGAACTGAAGGCGGACCTGTGATTTCAGGGAATGTGCTAGCCCTGTGATCACTCTGTGGTGCACAGCCTTCAGGGCATCCTGTGCTTCCCCTGCGATCATGCTTACTATACTGTATTATTCCTTAAACTCCATGAAAGCAGGAATCACTTGTGTTCTATGTATTGCTCTACCCTTATCACCTAGCATGTGCCTGGCAGATGGAAACAAAAACAGACTTGTTTAAAAAGTACATGAAACAGAATACCAGACCAGTACTCCTCAAGACAGTCAGGGTCATCAAAAACAAGGTCTGAGAAGCTGTCGTGGCCAAGAGGTGCCTAAGGAGACCTAACAACCACAGGTAACGAGGTATCCTGGATGGGATCCTAGAGCAGAAAAAAGACATTCAGCAAAAAGTAAGGAATCCTGAATAAAGTATGGACTTGGTTAATAGGAATGTATCAATATTTGTTCATTAACTGTGGGAAGTGTGTCATGCTAATGTAAGGGAAGGTATGGGAACTCTCCGTACTAGATTGGCAATTTTTCCTTAGATTTGAAACTCTTCTAAAATAAAAGGCATATTAACAAAAATATGGGCAATCATCTTCAAGCACCTTGGTGCCCTCCCCCTTCCCAGCTAGCCATCCATCGTAGCTCTGAGCTTCTGCACTTGCTCTTCATATTCTCAATAAAAGACCTTCTCTCCTTTCTAAGCCTGGAGCTGTAGTATGTGCTCTGACCTGGCAGTGGGAGGCCTGAGTCCTAGTACCACCTCTGCCGGCATCCCACCGTCCGACCTTGAATAAATGAATAAATCGTTCCCCCTCTGTGGGCCTCGGTAATCATCTGTTCAGCTGGAAGGTAAGACTAGAAGGCTTTAGGTTGCCGCATGAAGGCAAGGACAGTATCTGGCTCACCTCAGTACCCCCAGCTTCTGAGGTAGCCCCAGGTACAGAGCAGGTACTGAATATGTTTGTTGAATGAAAAAAATCAATGAACATTGCTTAGTACTCTGACTCTAACTATAGTCAAATTGAAACCTCTAAGTCAGCCCAACATTTCTGAAATCTCCTTTCTTGTGAATTTGTTTTTAAGCTCCCTTTGTGGGAAGCTTAAAAGAACATTGCTCATAGTGGTTTTGTAAGTATTTGGCCAATAACTGAGAAGAGATATACCCCCTGGATCAGGCCCTGCCAGCTTGGAACTCTCCCGAGTTTGGACAGAGTGGAACCTGTTGAGATGGCAGGGATGTCACCTCTAGACTCTGTCATGCTGAGTGTCATCCTGGCTTCCAGAGGGGTTCTTCCCGAGGGACCCATCAGCCCCTTCTTAGCATCCTTTTCTAACGAGCCCAGTGTGAGAGAAGCCTAGAGCTCCCAGGCCCTGTTTAGGAGACCCTGGCAGATATCTCAGGTGAAGACAGTTCAAGCCCAAGGAATGAATAACTGGAGGTCACAACAAAAAAATCTCTGGTTCCCCAAGTTGCCTAGAGGCCTGGTTTTAGTTCCAGGCCCCTCATCTGCTCATCACCCACAATCACACTGGGCAAGCTTTTCTCATGCCTCTGCCTGGCCCTCCTCCCAGAGCTGGGGTGGGGGTGAGCAAAGACAAACACAAGCGTTCTTTCCAGCTCCTCAGAGGGCCTGCACTCCCGTATCTCTGGGTATCCCCTCTGCACAGAGCAGGTTCCCTGCTAGCCGCTCACCCTCCACCCTTCAGACCGCAGGCTCCTGGCACACGCTGTCTCTCAAGTCTCCCCTGACGCCTTGCCTAGACTCATTCCATTGTCTCTATGAGGCCCGGAAGACACTTTGTGCTTTCCCTGTCCCAGAACTTACACACTTGACTACAGTCGCTCATTTATCCGTCTCCACCAGCAGACCAGGAGGAGCCCATGGGTCCTGGTCACCACTGGGTTCAGAGCCCAGAGTTGCTGCCTGGCACACAGGCCATATATCGGGTCTTGTTGACTAAACAGATGGTGGTGATTGAGTGAACACATGCAGAAATGTGTGGACAAATTTTTCAGATAACCTACCCCAAGTTTCCCTGGAGGGCTAGTGAGGGTTTTTTTTACAGCATCTGTAAAAAAAATAGCTCAAATAGCTTGTTGTCACAGTTGTAAATTCCTGCAGGGTTTTCCCTGGTGTGCTTCAGAAGAGGGAAAACCACCCCCCAGCTGCCCTCTAGCTCCCTTCCTGCCTCCCAGTTTCCCCTTCCCGACTACCTCCTCACTCCCTCTGTGTCTCTGTCCTCATCTCTGTCTCTGGTTCTCTTTTGCTGTCTCTGTCTCTATTCCTTTCTCTTCTCACTGTGTCTCTCTGCCTCTGTCTCTCTCCTGCATTTCCCATCCATCCCATTCGCTCCACACATTGAATTGGTTTCCAGGTGCCTTACAGATGAGACGTCACTTTCCTTCCCAGCCACCTGGCACTGCCTCATTTGTACTCTGGGAGAAGCAGTGGTCAAAGAGTGTGAGCTTGGGGGTCACGCGGATCTCACTGGCTCCAGGCCCAGCTCTTCCATGCGCTAGCTGCGTGACCTGGGTCAAGATATCTGACTCACCTCTCTGAGCCTCAGCTTCCTTATCAGCAAAATGAGGTGAGTGCCCCTCTCAGTGGACTGCAAGGATTAAATTAGATGATGGGGAAGATGCTCAACAGAGCGGTAAGGTGCAGGAGACAGGAGCTCTCTCACTACTATCCATCCTTCTATGGCAGGTACTTTTGTTATCCACAAACATGAGCACCAGAAGTCTTCGTGGAAGATGGTGAATGTGTCTGAACTGAGTATTTCCCCCCAAGGATCATTTCAGCTCCTTCCTCCCCCAAACCAATGATCTTTCAGAGCCCAGTTTCCTCTGGCTCTGACTCTCTGGCTTGTGTGCCTACTTTAATCTGGGCACAATCTATCTCGTGGAGACATCACCAAACCTGGCCTCCCCAGAAATCATCTGAGGAGCTTTTAGTTCATTGCAAACATCCAGGGTGAGTCCAGGAGCATCTGATTCCACAGGCCTGGGGTGACACTCAGGAATGGATATCCTCAAAACCACCCAGAGTGACTCTGATTAGATAGCAGGCATTTGAATTTCTGGTCTAAACAGAATGGACACTCATGTGACAATGAGTGAATGAATGGGTGAATGAATGAATGAACGGTAGGTCTGCTTCCGTGGGAAGAAACGTTAGTGTTTTCCCCCAGACCTGTGCTCTGGACTCCCCTATGTAGGTTCATTTGTCCCACAGCTTTTCAAAGCACAAAACCTGAGCTGTCGTCCCTCCCCTGCCCCTTTAGTTCCTGTAGTTTCTCCTGTCCTCCCTGTCCTGAGGAGCCCTGGGGCCTGTTTCCTCCAGCCTCTCCCTGCCTCCCTCCCTTCCTTTCTGATTTCCCACCTCACTGCTCTTCCTCCTGACCCCGCAGCCTGCTCACTGCACCTCCCACTGTAACACTGGCAACCTGGGAATCCTTTCCCCATCTCAAGACACCGTGTGAGAAGAGGCTTTGGATATAGTTACACAAAACAGATTTATTTGATCTGTTAAAATTTTATTTATTTTATTGCAGTGACTAACAGGGTCAGAAAATAGCACAGTTTCCAAAGAAGGGGTAGGTGGGGGATGAGGGAGCCTCACCACTGGCAGCCTCTCCGACTCTCTGTCCAGGACCACCAAGGCAGGAAGTCTCTGCAGGTGCCCCAGAAGGCCTTGGAGCATTAGACAAGAAGCACCCTCTTCCCTTCTAGAATTTTCCTCCAGCCTTGACTGGGTGCTTTCAGAACAGCCCTAGGCCAAGAAAGTGAATCTGGAAGATTCTGAGTGATGGGAAGACTAAGCTGAGCAGAGACCCGTCCCCTTCTCCCTCTGCCCCCAGAGCTGGTGCCATCCCACAGGTGGTCAAGACGGCCATTTACATGAGGCTGGGCTCTTCCTGCCTCCATGGCTCATGGCTTGTCCTTAGGCGCAGAGTCCTCCAAGAACAAAACCCGGAATACACACACCCTGCCCCCAGCTCACCAAGGCCCCACCATCAATGTCATCCTCAAGGCCTATCTGGCGGCATGATGCCGGCAGCCCTGACACGGCGGCTCGGGTCACTGTTCCCAGCCCCCCAACCCGGCAGGAGGAGCCCAGGGGTCTGATTCTGATGGTGAAGGAGGAAAAACACCACCCAGCACTTTCTACCCCATGGCCAGCAGGTGGCCTTCTTAGAAAGAGGGCCACACACCCTGGGAAAGGGGAGAGTGACCAGGGCAGAGGGGAGGGGGAGAGGGCCAAGGGAAGCTCTTAGCCAGCCCCGTTTCCCTCAAGGACCTAGCGAAGGACAGGGACCAGCGCACGGGATTTCTCCAGGCCTTGGGCACGATGGCTTTGAGGAGACATCTCCCTCCAGGACACCAGCGCCAGCCCAGACTTCTCTCTTAAAGCACGGACCAGCCGTCAGAGCCCCCAGTCCAGTGGGGGTGGTCTCCTTCTACTCTAAATTGCCTCACTATGTCCTTTCTTCCCTCAAGGACACTGTATGAAGAGCAGAGGGATGGTACAGAGTAAGGGGTGAGGGGATGTCCATCCGAGTGACAAATGACACAGGCACAATGCTCTTCCTGTTATGCTCATCTGTGCTGATACATATACACACACACAATTATATATACACACACACACGTACACAAAGCAAGCATCCCACCCCAAAGTGACTTGGCACCAGGAAGCACCAGAGCACAAGAAGTGTCCTGGGATGATGGGATGGGTGAGGAGACAGGAGGAACCCCTGGGGCTCACAGTCCAGGAGGAGGCTAGAGGGATGTGGATTTGGGGAGGGAAGCCAAGCAGCATTAGACTAAATGCTGACTCCCACCTTCTCCAACTTCCCTTCCCAACTCCCCGCTCATATAAAGAAACCCGGGAGCCCATTGTTTCATCAACCCCATTGCCTTCCAAACTCAGGGAGACGTGAGGTTGGATGAAAGGGTCTGAAGAAATCTGTAGAAACCTTACGTAGTTGGCATCATGGAGGGGCTGCAGAAAGGGGGGACACCACCCTTTCTGGATTGCTCTACCCACAGTGCCTGAAATTACAGCCAACCCATACAATTTGGGGGAAGTTTCGGAGCTCCCAGCTGCAGAGGCTGGAGCACACTCCACTGAGACCCAGCCCACCCCACCCTGTCCAGTCCCTTCCGGCTCTGGGGAACAGCATAGAACAGGGGCAGTGTTTGCAAGCCTCAGGATTCTTAACCCTTAGGAGCCCTTCAGAGAAAGGAGGTAAAATAAGAGGGAGGAGGATGCGCTATGGAGACGGGGTTGGAACCAGAAGTTAAGAATTGCAGAGAGAGGGGACTCTCTTGTCCCTTCCTGGCTTGAGCCAGGAGCTCTGTCTTTGTGCTTTCTCTCCAAATAAAAGCCTCTGCCTTGCTCTCCTGAAAAAAAAAAAAGAAAGAAAAGAAAAGAATTGCAGAGAGAGGGAAAAACCAAGGGGAGAGGGGAGAGAAAACTAGAAGGAAAGGAAAGGAGAGAGAAAAAAAGAGGTGGAGGTCCAGGGAAAGGGGCAAGAGAGGAACTTTTACTGAGCCAGGACATACACATCATTTTAGTGTCAGTACGACTTCCCCATTTTTATACAAATGGAGAAACTGAGGCTCAGAGAGATTAAGAGACTCATGCAAGGTCAGTCTCACGGATACTGAGTGGCTGAGCACAGGACTGCAGGTGCCATGTCCTTCCATGAAACCACAAACTCTGAACAAGACTGCAGGAGAAGACAAGCCAGAGGCAGGAGGCAGGGAGCGGCAAAAGGGCCACGTGCAAGGGATGGGTGCCCGGGTGCTCCCTGACTTCCAGACAGCAAGGGCAAAGGCTGGGGAGGGCCAGAGAACGGACGCCAGGCTTCTCTCTGAGCTCGGCTCTAGTCAACCACAAGGGTCTCTTGACTATAGGGGATGGATTTCTCCTGCGTCTGCTCCCCGCCCTTCCCCGAGTTGGCGCCGGGCCCCTGGCTGTGCCCCGAGGAGTAGCTGGCCGACTTCTCACCGCTGCTGCTGTGGGAGGCAGCCCCGCACCGGCTCTGGCGCCAGCAGAGCACAGAGGTGCAGGCCTGGCGAAAGCGGGGGTCGAAGAAGGCGTAGAGGAAGGGGTTGAGGCAGCTGTTGACGTAGCTGATGCAGGTGCAGTAGGGGAAGACGTTCATGAGGAAGAGGTCGAAATCGCAGGGCCAGTGCAGCAGGCTGCCCAGCATGTAGAGCGTCTTCACCAGGTGGTAGGGCATCCAGCACAGGGCAAAGGTCACCACCAGCACCACGATGATGCTGAGCAGCCGGCGCCGCTTGCGCAGGCCCTCGATGCGCTCCTTGCGGAAGTGGCCGGCGATGGTTTGCGCGATGAAGAAGTAACAGGTCAGCATGACGGTGAAGGGCAGCACGAAGCCCACGGCCGTGGACGAGACGCCCAGGCCCACTTCCCAGGCCCACTCCGAGCTGGAGCTCGCCACCATGGAGTAGTCCATGTAGCACTGCACCTTGGTGGTGTTCTCCAGGTCCGCGGTGGAGCGGAACACCATGACCGGCACGGCCAGGAGGGCGGCCAGCACCCACAGGACCGCCGTGGCCACGGCGCCGCTGACCCGCAGCCTCAGCCGAGCATTGGCCACCGGCCTCACGATGGCCAGGTAGCGGTCGAAGCTGAGGCCGGTGAGGCAGAAGACGCTGGCGTACATGTTGACGAAGATGAGATAGCTGCTGAGCTTGCAGGCAAAGGTGCCGAAGGGCCAGTCGTAGTCCCGGTACGTGTAGGTGGCCCACAGCGGCAGGGTCACCACGAAAGTCAGATCGGCCACTGCCAAGCTGGCGATGAAGATGTCAGCTGAGCGTCTCTTCTCACGGCTGCTCCGAAACACGGTCCAGAGCACCAGGCCGTTGCCCGTGGTGCCCAAGAGGAACACCAGCATGTAGATGGCAGGGATGAGGGCCCCCGAGGACTTCCAGTCCGTGTACTCACACTCAGACTGGTTGTCTGCCCCGTAGTAGTTGTCGAAATCGCCGCCTTCCTCCATGCTGGGGAGCGTGGAGGAGATGGGCAGGGGGCTCCCTGGGGCACCAGCTCCGTGGCCGTGTCACCAGCTCAGCAAGCACCCTGAGCTTCTGGCCTGAGCCTCAGAGGCGGCGAGAGGGGCTGAAGGTGTCCAGAGCCCTTCCCAGGATGCAGGAGGAGCTGCCCCCTGATCCTCCGGACTCCGGAGGGTGCCTCACTTCTGCAGACTTCTCCCCACCCTCTCCCTCTGGCCCCAGCCTCAGCCAAGACACTTCCTCGCGCCCTCCTGGGTCTGTCTCTCCTCCTTGGTGTGTCACTCCCCACTCCACCTCCAGACCAGCCCCTCACTTGTGAGTCTTAGGATCCTTAAGTTACAGCCCACTTTTTTTTCTTGTCCCTGGGCAAGTGAACCAAATTGACCCCTGCAGTGCTGGGCAGAATGTTATCTGCAGTTTGCAGCCTGCTGTCCTGGCCCCACCTCCCTCTCTCTGGTTTTCCTCTGGCCTTTGGAGCACCCCCTCCTCAGTCCTCTCTACCCGCAGGTTCTCACCCCCTCCCATCCCCTCTAAATGGGGTAAATTATGCAGATTGGGATCCAGCCTGAGCTGGAGCCGGGCTGTAGGGGGCAAGGAGGGTGTGAGATTTCTCTGGATGGTCTGAGCATCTGGCAAACCCTCCTGGCAGGCCGGTCGGGCCCCCACCCTCCTCTCCTGCCCTCCCAGCCCCCACCCAGACCAGACTTCACTCCTCTTCACCCCCATCATCCTCCTTCACACCTCAGCTTGGACCCCCTCTCTGGGAACTTTGTGGTTTACAGACACACTTACGTGGAGATTTCTCTAGAATTCCTAAGCTGTTAGACTTCAATTTGCAGATGGCATAGAAAGTTTTAGAAGGTCAAAGACATAGTCACAGAAGAAAAAAACCCCAGACAAAAGGATCTCTAATCAAATCATTAAACCTATGGGGAAACTGAGGTAAATGTCTTGGCTATGGTCCCAGGATAAATTTTGTTATGGTTTTGTTGTTTGCTTTCCTTCTTTTCCTAACACCTAACAGTGCCTTGCCAGTAGTAGTAGGTAATCACTAGATGGTTGCTGAGTGAATAAACAAAAGGACAGATGAACTGAGGAGTGAAAAGAGAAGCCCATATGTAGAAGAATGAGTATATGAATTACTGTGAGATGCAAACATGGGTACATTTCAGTCCTCAGGTTCTTATTGTCCTTCATGAACCAGAAGGTGTTTGTAAAACCTTGTGGGGGTCAGGAAGTTGCAGCTAGAGGAGGGGACAGAGAAAGGGGCAGCCACTGAGGGGATGCTGTGGACACAATCCCATAAACACTCACTTTGCTCTGTCCGTTCACCTTTCCAGGAACTCTGGGCAGGAAGGAGGGAAGAATGCACAAGATAAGATTTTTTAAAAAAAGACATGTAGCCCCAAGAATGGAGGAGGCTGTCTAAAGCTGGGCAGGGATGAGATGTAGCAAAATCAGGAAAGAAGTCTTGGCCACATTCAAAGCAAAGAGCTTACAAAACTAGAATCCATGTCTCAAGGGAAGGCTGGACAGAAAATCTGCAGGCATCTTAAGGCAGGGGCCCCAAACTGAAATACCCACAAGGACCAAGTTAAGAGTGTATATGGGTAAAACAGCCAGTCTGAGACAACAGGGAGTGGTGGAGACTGTGGCAAACCAGAGCAAGCACACCCCATGAAAAGGAAGCCTCCTGTTCCAGTCTCTGGTTGCCATGCAGAAATGTAGAGCCCAACATTACCATATCTTCTGCTATTTCAACGTAATTTCAAACTCTGGATTTTATGAGCAATTTCCAGGTTTGCAAATTTGGAAAATTAATCCCATTTAAAAGACACAGGGCAGGACATGTAAAACATGTCCTCAGGCCCCCAGTTGGTGCTCTTTGAACAGGAGCTTGCCAAGTATAGAAAGTGGGAGAACAACAGAGTGGAGAGGCCAGGAGGAAGATACACAGAGTACATACAGAGAAATGGAAACAAACATGGCCAAAGTCTTAGGGGCCAATGGAGAGATACAGGAGAGAAGGCTAGAAAGAAAGGTAAGAAAGATAAGGGTCTTGGATGACCTTTACCTGAGGCAATGTGTGAAGGAAACATTGGTATTTCTCCTGAGGATTACATAGTGAGAACTCGCTACATGCCAGGCATTCTTTTAAATATTCTGCACATTTATACATGTTTACCAACTCTTTTAATAGGCACAGTGACTTTAGGAAGTAGGTGCTCTCATCAATCTCAATTTACAGATTGAGGAGACTGAGGCACAGGAAGTGAGGTAACTTGGCCGAGGTCACCCACCTAGTGATTCTCAGAGCCAGAATTTGAACTAAGGCTATCTCGAGCCCAAGGGCTAACCACTAACTTCACAAAGGAAAGAACTCTAGCTTTTCTTAAATTTGGTTTGTCTTCTGTTGAGCATTGCAGAAATGTAGGATGGTGCCAGGATACATGTAACGTATTTTACAATAAGCTTTCTTGGGTGCAATTAAAAACAGATTGACTAAAATATTTTAGAGATATGCCCTACTCTTGATGGAACAGGGAATAAGAACCCTGCCAGGCAATAGGCCATGGTCTGCCCAGAGGGTTAGGGCCATAGCTTAATCCAGAACTTCCCTGTGACCAGCCATTCCCAGAGAGGACTCCTGGTTGCCTGATGCCATCTGGAAAGTTAACAGGACCCAGCCTCTGGAATCTTGGCAGTCTGCAAAATGGTGATCGGGACACCTGGTAGGACCCAGAGCTGAGAATTCCTGTTTCTATGGCACCCAGGGTAGGGGCTTCTTGGGGCCTGCTTGCTTTTGCATGTTTGTCTAATGGAAGTCTACACAGGACACAGAGCAGCATTCATTATAACCTGAAAGCAAGCCTGGGTGGAAATGGTTAATCTTCGACCACATCAGACTTGCTCAACCTTGACCTATCAAAAGGGACCCTTGAGAGTTGTGCAGGAACAAATTTGGCTCAGGGCAGGGTACAATCAATGGCCCCATTATGAATAAAAACAACGACTGCTCCGGACATCCCAGGATAAAGGTCAAGTTCTACGACACCGGTGAATCCAGATCTTGTCTGGCTCCCCCAGAAAGAGGCAGGTGCCCGTGCCCTTTGCAGCTCAGAACATGGAAGGAGGAAAGCAAGTGAACTCAGGGTGTCCCCAAAGGCAGGTCTCTCTCCTGAGCTGTTTCCACGTGGATCAGAAGCCAGATGGAGACCCCAGGGAAAGGACAGGGACCCATCTCTTTAATCCTCTGGCCTCCAGGCTCTCTGCCTCAGGGGGTTAAGGAGCCATTAATATCACCAGACAGGCCAAACTGGTTAAAATGGGAGGGAATTAGGGGCCAAGGTTGGAAGGGGACCCCTGACTGGAGCAGGTGGGGTGGAGTGTGGATGAGATCAGGCCTCTGGCCAAAAGTCACCTGAAAGCAGATGGCCTGAGTGCCCCCAGCAATGGCAGCCAGGGACAAGCAGAATCAGCCAGCCTCGCTCCGCACCCAGCCTGACGCCCAGGGCCCCTGTCTGTCCAACGCAGATGAAAGTTGAGTGAGTAGGACCAGTACTGCAGGCTGACCTTATGTGTCCCCACGGTCTGAAGTAAGCCCTCATCAGACAGAGGGCACCTCACCTGGGCAAACACCTGCTCCCCATTCTGGTACCCCCGCCTTGGCACCTGGTAAATGCCTGTTGAATTAAAGCCAAAGGAATGCACTCAGCAAAAGGATGGGAAAGGCTCGGACCAGGGCCCCCATTTGCTGAACTGACCCAGAAGAAGCCACCCTGAGCCATCTGGCAAGCCAGCAGCTAAGGCCGGACTGTGGGCCAGTGTCCCGGGGCTGGCGGGCCCTGGAGGGGCCAAGCGGGTTTCCTGGGAGACCTCTTTCTCTCCCGGGTGATTTCTCTGAGGTATTGTGATGAGCCAGAGATGGACAGCTCCTGGCAGAGCAGCGCCCCAGACCTGCCACAGCGCCTTTTCAGGAGGGCCCAGACTGCTGGCGACCCCTGGAGTCAGGGATTCAATAGCCCTCACCCACCCCTCCCCCGGGCTGTTCCTGGCCCAGAAAGCAGAGCCTGATTTGGGCCATTGCCAGTGATCCTGTGGCTGCCTGCCCTTGCGAGCAGGGCTTGTGTGTGCCATGGGCCAGGTGCACACTGGGTGCCTGCTTTCATGCACCTAGTGTGTGCTGGGATCTAGGATCCAGATAAACATCCTTCCCGAAGGGCAGGAAGGGGTGGTTCATTGAATCTCTCTTGGCTGGGATGAAGGGAAAAGCCAAACTGGCTGCGGGACCTCGCCCAGAACTTGCCCCACGCACTGGGTGGGGGACATCAAAGTGGAGCTGCCTCTCTCGACCCCTGCTGACTTCTCGCCTCCTCCCTGCAGCCCTGCAGCAGCCCCTTTACTTCACAGGCTGCTTTGAACTCCACAGCCTAGATCGCACCCAGGGTGGCAGGGCCCTTTTCTCCCCTTCCTAAGAGAAGGGCGCAGCTGTGTCCCTCCCAGCTGGTGGCGTTACCTGAGGGAAGGGGGGGGGACGACAGGGAGCAGGCAGGGTGAAATCCACTGTCCAGTCCACTCTGCAACCCCTCTTGCCTCCTCCTTCCCCATCCCAACTCTACACACACACACACACACACACACACACAAGCTCTGTTTTAGCAGCAATCAGACCAAAAAAACAAATGGCCAGCTGCTTTCTTACAATCAAAGCAGATCCTCCCTCTGGCCATTTGGTGCTACTTTAAACTCCCAAGCCGTATTCCAAACTCCCAGAACTTCCCCAGGCTCTGGGGACAACAAATGTGGGAAAATCTGGCAAGCCAGGAAATATGAGTTCCAGGCCCATCTTGGCTACTAATTCATTCAGTCAGTAAATGTTTATTGAGCAGCTACTATGGGCCAGGCTCTATTCGAGACCCTGGGCACACACTGACTGTGTGAACAAGTCAGACCGTGTCCCTAGTCACCTGCAAGTACAGTCTACAGGTGGGAAGAGACCAGATGGATGAACAATAGGTAAATGCACTGAGCTCAGATAATGGTGAGTGCTACAAAGTTAAACTGGAAGGTGACACAAAGAATAAATCGAAAGTGGGTGGTGGTAGACAGGGCAGACCACCGGCAGGAGGGTCCTCTTAGAGGTGCTGACATGCTACCTGAAACCTAAATGACTAGCTTGCTGCATGACCCTGGATGAAGCCTCCTATGTTCTCTGAGCCTCAGTTTCCCCATCTGTACATGGCACATTGAACCAGCCGGGTTCAGCTTTCTGTGACCCTGGGAACTGCGGCAGTGGCTCCCAGAGGTGGTTGGAGAAGCGGATTTCTTGCTAAAGAGGGAGACAAAATAACAGTGTAGCAGGTCAGTGGTGGGCAGAATCGGAACAGAATCCATTCTCCCCACCACGGCACCAAGCCCCACCTAATGGGCTGTTTGCTAAGCCATGAGCGATGGGGGTCTGGAAGCCTTTTCTCCTTGCCCCCCACCCTTACCCAGCATTCCCACCACCACCACCACATTATTTACCACAGCACCCTGTACATATGGGCCTCTAATAAACACATGGGACCATTTGGCTGCAGTAGGACCAGCATCTCTATAAACTCAGTAGTAATCAGGGCTCTCTTTAGGACAACCTGGATGGGGGCGAGGTTCCCGTGGCTTAGAATAGGAAGGCTTCCCAAGATTCATTTAGTTCATTGGTCGCAAGCTGAGCTCAGAGGCCCTGGGATATAGTGACAGGGGAGAGGAGGTAGCACAGAGCCAGCCTTCCCCAAAACCTTTTGGAGATGGCACATAGCCCCCTAACCCTTATGAGGTAACCCTCTCTAAATGTCAAGTGATTCGCACTACTCAGATGGTGGCTCTGGTTACTCCATGCTGTGCAGTATGGCTTTGATGAATAAAACACAAGAGAATAAACTAATTATGATTTAATAAACAGAATGGGTTAGACAAACAGAATCCTCCCCAAATGACAACTCACTGTGGGGGTAAGAACAGAAATCAAGCCAAGTGGCCTTTGCCAGTGAAAAGGTTGCAGCCGCTACTCTATTCCACATCCTCAACTTTGCTGACAAGGAAGGCGAGACCCAAGGGGGAAACAGGGCATCATCCAGGTGTCCCCACCCAGTCAGCACACCACCTTCTGTGCCACTCTTTGTCTCCCACCCCTAAAGATCATGCCCGGAGGAAGCCTTTCTCCTTGGAGCTCTCTGGCCTTTGTTAGGTGCAGGGGAGGGCCTTGGGCAGCAGGCAGCCAGGACAGGAAACAGAGCAGAGGCCGGAAGGAGGTCAGGAAGAGGCGGACAGGACCCCGGCCCCGCTCGCGCCCAGCCCTACCAATCTTCAGGAGAGCAACACAGTATTTCCAAAAATATTTACAGTGAGTCTAAATTAATGAAGTACTGTATCAGTGCTGACAATAGGAGGATGTGGGGCTGGGCCCTCCAGGGGAGAAGATCAACGCAATCAACCCAGAGTCTGCACAGGGCGACTAGGGCTTGGGGAAGGCCAGCCTTTCACAGCTGCAGGAGGCAAGCAAGCCTCCACCCTGAGACCAGAGCACGTACTGAAGACAGTGGCGCCCCATCCACCCTGCCTGGAGACACCCTCCCCAGGGTTGGGAAGACATCCTAGACCCTCACAACTGCACAGAGCACCATCAACCTACCTCCCTGCCCCAATCCAGTGCAGAAATCTCTATTGCACCCTGGCCTGACCAGCCAGGGGCCTCTTGAATACCTCTGTGGACCAGACACCCACTCCTGCCCCTGCCAGCCTATGCACATCCCAACTGGGGGCACGGCCACTCATTAACCAGTATTGCCTTCAATAGAGCTGCGTGGTTCAGAGCACACTGCTGCAAGGGGCCCGATCATGCCAGGCCTCAGTTTTCTCATAGGCAAAATGGGAGTCATAGTACCTACCTGATGGGGTTGGTATAAGGTATCAATCAGAGGGTGGAGGTAAACTACCCAACATGGAAGGATGCCATGCACGCAGAAAACCATACAGAGATGCAAAAGAAAAAGCTTAAAATGTACTGAGGCTAAAGTTAGATAAGGCTGGAAAAGCCAACCACCATTTGATTGCCATTAAAGTGTCACTGAAAAGCTTGACCCACATACCACATGTGGCCATCAAGCATCTGAAACTTGGCCAGGATGAAAAGAGAGCTAGAAAATTAACATTACATACGTAGTTCTGCTTAGCTGAAAGATCCGATCTAAGCTTTAAGACGTTCCCTCTGGAGGCATCTCTGAGGGTTGGCTGGAATGGACAAGCTCACTGGGAAACAGATGCCACTGTCTGGAGCAAAAGCCTGTATAAAGGGGAACACTCAGATTATTTTTTTTTTTGTTACAGGGTAGAATCTGGGAGGGATGTGATTCCTCTTCTCCCTAAGCTAGAACACCACATAAACAGAAGCACAAGTAATCAGTAAAGCTTTCCCATCCCCACAGGTAAAGTTCGTGAGGCAGTGCATAAGCACATGTAAATGCTTTCCCCAACATAATTTTCATAAAAATAAAAAAGAGTTTTTCCAAAAAATTTCATAAGATAACTTAGTGTATGATTCCCATTTTATAGGTTACTAAACCAAGGTTCTGAGAGTGACATCACCGGCTCAGGAGCACATGGCTGACAAGTAACAGAGGGAGGATTTGAACTCTTGACTTTGATCCCAGAAGAGCTCTACAGCCAGGATATTCTCTCCCCGTGCAGGGCCAAGCCTCTGCACCCAAATAGGACCTGTTGGTGCTTCACTGAAGGGAACATCAGGAAATCTACACAGAGCCTGCACTACCCTATGGCATTAGCCCAGTTGTAAACCCCAGTGTGAGGTTGAGTGAAGGAAATTCACTGAGGGCTCTCATCCAGCACTCAGGAATTCACAGGGCTGTGATAGCAGATGCATAATTTGCAAGACCAACATGCTTTGCAATCATTAAAAGAGTAAACTCTACGAGCAAAATGCCTGGTTTCAAAATCCTGGCTCTGTTACTACACCTCTCCAAGCATTGGCTTCATTAACTATAAACTAGGGGTAATAACATACAGCCATTGTCAAAATTATGAGATACTAGACGCAGACTTGGGTCTGTGCCTGGCAGTGAGCAATGCTCAGTAAACACAGCCTCTGCCAATTTTCCCATTTAATCAGTGACATTAGACATTAAGAAATTTGTCTAAATCCCTCAATTCCTAAGTATTAAAAGCAGGATGTGAATCTAGGATGTCTGGTTTCGGGGTCTGTGGTATTAACCACCATGGTATACGGCTCATGATGTCAAACAACTTGTAAAGTCATGTTTTCTTCTTGTCTTTCATTTTTAATGACACCTTCTACCTTAGTCTCTTGAAGTACGGCAGGTGCCTGCGCTACCTGCCCAGTGCTTGGATAGCAGTCAGGGGATTAGTCAACAGCTTGTGTGAGCGCATAAAGGTAGCTGCCTCGGGACGCCACAGGGCTTGCCCCAGGGCTTCACAGATACCACAGGAATCCGGCTGCCATCCACCTTTGCCTAGAAGGCACGGGGCAGGAACTACAGCATCTTGTCTCAGGCCTAGAGGTGGTTGGGAGATGGAAATGAACACTGGACATGGACGTCACTGCCAGACAGGAGCACAGAGCTGCCTCCCGAGGTACAGTGAGAGCCTGGTGGGCCTCCACTGGGCAATGCTGACCTCTGGTGGACATGACCTGGTACTCAGCCTTGTCCTTCCCCAAAGCCCGATTCCCAGCACTGGCTTCCAGACCTCACCTTGGGGCAGAGACCCCGCAGGCTGTTTCCACGCAGCTCAGGTAGGTAGACCTCCTCCCTCTCGGCTCCTGTGGCATCTGGAATGGTCAGTCCCAGAGTCTTCCAGCTGTAGGGCTGCGCTAAGAATCCTTAGCAAAAGGGACTACCCACAGGGTCAGAGCAGCTGATGATTCTTTGAACCCAGCTCGGGCTCCCCACCTCCTGGAGAATCAGGCTCTAGGCCCCTTCACCCAGCTCAGGGTGTTGAGCTATATATTCTTTCCTGAAATGTGGTTGCATTTCACTGTAATTACCCAGTATCATATTATGACGCTGATATGGGAAATGTTCTTGTCATTTTTTCTTTGGGTAGTGCAGGAATAAAACCCATCATCCTCAATATTATTCATGTCTCTCCTTCAAGCATGTCATTTTCTTAAGATACACATGAAAGGGGAAAATGTAACTATTTTATTAAAGAAAATGATGGACTAGAAAGAGACTAAGGGATCTTTTTAAATAAACTACAGATAAGGAGGAAGTCCCCTCTCTGGAGGCAGGAATCTCATCGCTGAGCACGCAGCGCCACCTCGTGGCTGCTCGCATGACCGCAATCCCGGCCTCCACCACTCACTTCCCACCTAGCCAATTCGAACACTGAGTATTTATCTGAACCTTTTATCTCAACCAACTTTGCACTGAAATCTCTCCCACTACACCCACTAATTCTAGCACTGGAGAAAAGGGACTCACAGTTGAGTGGGCCCAAGCAAGAGGTGTGAATATACAAATATTCTTCGTATTTCAACCTCCAAACCATTCCTACTTTGAAGCCCTGGGGCCCCAAAGGCCACACAGATTTGACTAATCATAAACTTTTTAAAGTGTGTATGCTTTTCCTTTTTCTCTCTCTGGAAATACATTTTCCTATTTCTCAGGCGCAGAGAGGTGGGAGACAGAGCTAATCAGAGGCAGAGCCGTGACAAGCCTGGAGCGCCAGACTCCTGTGATTCACTCACTCAGGAATGCTTACTGCTTCTCTCCTCTGGGGGAGACCCTGTGCTAAGCTCGACAGTGAGTCAGATCACTGCCTAGGCCTCTTCGAGAGAGACAGAGCCTTGAGCAGAGAACCAGCACCCACTAAGGGCACAAAAACTGCAACTGTGGGAAGTATTACAAGGAGGGTATATGCACAATCAGAGTTTCGAGTCTCTAAGAGGCTGTAAGTACTGAAACGATTAGGACCATCCCCTCCATAATCAATTTAAAATAAAAACAGAATAAAAAAGTGCAATGAGATCCACAAAAAGTCCTGCTATTCCATATGACATCTTCTTTGAAGTTTCTTTTTTTAAGTTAAATAGCATTTTATGAAACATCAGGAGCGATCCTGTTTTACTAATGCCTGAAACACAAAATACATACCCAGACTGCTTATGGGGGAATCCAGGACCGGATACATTTACAACAGAGGTCTGACCTACTCGGGAAAAGGTCTTCCCTGGGAAATGGTAACTGCTCTGAGAGCTCCAAGAGGAGAAGGCAGGCGGGTCACAAGGGTGACAGAGCATGACAGCAGGCACCAGGCAGACCACCGTGAGGGTCCTGCGGCTGCCTGGGGCTCAGCAAAGCCGAGGCCGAAGGGAGGCAAGGGAGGCTGGAACAGAAGACAATGGGGACTGTGTTACAAGAGGAGGCCAGGGAGGAGGCCTCCGGGCTCAGTGGGCCACCTTGAGGATTTTTGTCTTCATCCTCCAAGCAATGGAAAACCACCTACAGGTTTTAATTAACAGGGCACAGTGACAAGATCCAGTTGGTTACAGAACAGCCACTCCTGCTATGTGTGGAGAATGGATCCAAAGGAGGACAAGAGTTCAATTAGAAGACATTTATCCCCAAGAGAGGTGACAGGAGCTTCGATGAAGTGTGCAGTGGTCAAAATGGAGAGTGAATAGATTTCAGAGATATTGTGGACTGGATGGAGGTATAAGGACAAGGGAGATGGGAGGGCATCTGTTAGGCTTCTCACAGGCTGGAACTAAATGAATAGGGATGTCATAGGTGGAAACAGGGTGCGGCAGGAAGTGGCAAGTGAGCCTCAGGATCTATTTTTCCCTCTCCCTCTAGTGATTGCACCGAGGTCCTCTTGTGGGTCACTTCAGATTCCTCAGGCTCCCCTGCCTTTGCTCTGTGAGGGCTCTGATGGACCGGAAGCAGGCACAGTCTGACCTATGACCTGTGGTCACACCTACTTGCCTTCTGCTCTGGGGCTTCCATATTGAGGTCACTGGTGCCCATATCCTTGCATGCAAACCCAGAAAAGCAAAAGAATTACTATCCCAGAGGACATACTTTTGATCAACAGGAGACAGAAGCCAGTGGAGACCTTCCCTCCCAAAAGGCTGGTTCTTGGGGGCAGTTTATACAACTTGGAGTCACAGCCTAACAGATTGGCCAGTTCATATGGGCAAGTTCATTTTCTCTCTCCCTCCTTCCTGCCTCACTCCCCGTGTTTCTTATCCCTGTTCCCTGGGAGTTTATTCCCTATTAAATTAAAGTACATAAGCTCCCTGCCTTAGACACTGCTCTGAAGGAAACCCAGTCTAGGCAGTAAAATAAGCCCCCCACCATGATTTAATGGCCCAGAAACAGGAGGTCCCAGCTTCCTCACCGCAGGTGACCCTCTAACTGCAGCCTCTGACTAGTCCCCAGGATATGAGTAGAAGTGATATGTGCCTTTTCTGGGTCACATCCTTTAAAAAGGAAGTTGCTTAGTCTTCACTCCCTTTCTCTCCCCTTCCTGGAACACGGACCTGGGGCCAGCGAGCCAGCCTCAACCGGGCAGATGAAGACCGCAGCTAAAAGAATGGCAGCGCATCTGGACACCATGTGGAAGACAGCTGGACCGTGCATCTGTCTGTCTGTCTCCCGTCTTAGCCTGTACCATAACCAACATACAGGAAATAGAGGAACAGGATCCTGTTTGGGGAAAAACCCATGAGTTCAGTTTTTATATTTGAGCAGTATTGGAGAAATCCAAGTAAAAGGGCAACTGATCAGTTGCCTGTGAACCTGGAAGTCAGTGGAGAGGCCTGGACTGAAAATATCAGTTTGTGAATCATCTCCCTCTCATGTGTGGCTGGTAACTAAAGTTGAAATGTGTCTGAGGTGGTCTACGAAGAACGCAGAGAGTGAGGAGAGAAGGGAGCCTGCAGCACGGGGCTTCTAAGGTGGTCCCAGTGCTCTCCACGTCTTGTTTTTATGCCCTTGAATGTGGCCTGGACCTAGTGACTCACTTCTAAAAAGTAGAGTATAGTAAAAGTGCTAAGATGTCACTTTCAAGACTATGTTGTAAAAACTAGCTTCCAAGGGTGCCCGCCTTCTCAATCACTTCCTCTGGGGACTGTCAACTGCCATGGGTTTAAGCTGCCCTATGGTAGACCACACAGCAAGGACTTGAAGGAGGCCTCTGGCCAACAGCCAGTGAAAAAGTCCCCTTAGTTCAACATCCTGTGAAGAGGTTAATCCAGTCAATAACCACATAAGGGAGATAGGAAGCAGATTCTGCAGTCCCAGTCGAATTTCCAGATAACTATTCGGCCCTGGCCAACACCCTTAATAGCAGGCTTCTGGGACTCCAATCCAGAGGCACATATTTCTGGCCCAGAGAAACTGTGAGATGATAAATGCTTGTTGTTCCAAGCTGCTAAGTTTGGGGGCAATTTGTTTCTCGGCCTTCGATCACTAAGACAGAGCGCGCATGCCAGAAATATGAGGATCTCTATCCTTTTAATGGCTGGCAGAGGAGAACAAGCCTGCAAAGGAGGCAAAAAAAAACCAGCCATGGGGCATAGGAGGCCATCCGGGTGGATGCCAAGTCACAGAATACAAGAGAAGAGGACATTTCAATAAAGAGGGATGAGTTAGCAGTGCTGGGATGCTACTGACAGATCAAGGAAGATGAGAGAAGAATACTTGGTGGACTTTGAGGTGCAGAAGTCACTGGTGACCTTAGGCTATAAGCTGATCTTTCAAAGTGAATAGGTCTGGAAAATCTATTTAGAATGATTCAGGGGAAAGTTAGAAAGGAGGAAACAGAAATTTTACTAGAACTTTAACAGGAAAAGCTAAAAGAAATAGAGCAGTAGTTGGGAGCAGGATAGAATTATTTATAATGGCAAACAATAGAGCTTATTTAAAAGCCAAGGGGGACTTCTGGGATGGCAGGATGAGAATTTAGTGCAGACCCACTCCCCAGGAAACAACCAAAACTAATGGAAATAATTATTAAGCCCAACCACTTAAAGTCTCTGGTAATTATCCTAAGGGAGTACAGTAAATGAAGAAACATTTATTCCAAAACTAATCTCAGTAAGAACAACAACAGTCTGTGAAAACTGAGCCATGACATGCTGCCTTCCTCCCACCTCTTCATCTTAACAAGACAATGGAAGCTCCAATCTGAGCAGATATGGTTTTAAAAATGGACCTCCCTCTTAAGTTCCCAGTCAAAGAATAAAGTATCTCACTGGGCAAGGCAGACTACTAGCCTTTCTCATTTCCCCAAACCCCAAGCTGCAGAGGCTAACCCCCTGGTAAAGGTGGCCAAAACATCAGGGGCTCACTTAGTCCACTCACCTCTCACTCACAGACCAGAGGCTCACCACCAGGCACAGAAGGCTAAGAATATAGGAGATGACTGCCCTCAGGCCAGTTCAGTTGTAGGGTGAAGGTTCTATACCGTATAACCTAAAAAGACTAGAATGTCCATCTTTCAATGCCCTGCTCATAAATCAGGGTTGTCACTCTGAAGGAAGTGGGCCCCCAGCTCTGGAGAAAAGGTTCAGAGATTTTGCCCAGGAGGAGAGGAAGTTAATTAGACTGGAGAACTCCAAAGCTCTCCCCAGAGGAGCTGAATTTATTTGGAACAGAGTGTGGGGAATTTCCAGTCTAAGAGTGCCCCCAAAAACAATGAAGATTTTGATGGTAGCAACAGAGAGGCAGCTAATAAATAGATCCATTCCGTGCAACAAGTTAAACCACAGGCCAGCCGGTTTATCAAAGAGAATCAGGGTAAGAGACAGCTAAGAAGAGTCTTCCTGGGGTCAGAACAAACCTCAAAGACTCGCCAAATTTAATTGGATTAGGTTGCAGAGCAGTGGATGCCCCAGGGCACTGTCTACAATACTAGAACAATCAGAAAAATAGAAAATTAGGGGAGGCTAAAAGCCAGATGTAATAATAACAGAGGCAGACAGCTTAACAGAGATATCAGAGAGAGAGATATCAAAGAGGGTCCTGCTGAAACCAGTCATCCCAGGATGGCTGTGTGAACGCCCAAAGTTACACTCCATAAAGAGTAACATTACAGGCTTCATATTAAGGGGGAAATATAATTTGCTAAAGTAGTTCAGCAAAGGAAAGAAACATACACACAAAAACAAACCATGCAGGGAAAAAGTGTCAGTCTCCAGGGTTCCTATACTGAAAATGTCCACGTTTCAACAAAAAAATCTCAAGACATGCAAAGAAACAGGAAAATGTGGCCCATACAAAGTGTGGAGAAGCAGGCATCAGAAATCGCCTGTGAGACAGCCCAGATGTCATGTCTGTCATACAAAGACTTCAGAGTAGCCATTATAAACATGTTCAAGGAAGCAAAGGGAATTGTGCTTAAAGAAGTAACAGAGATGTGATGACAAAGTTTGATCAAAAAGCAAGTATCAATAAAATGGGAGAGCTTATATTTTCTTTTTTCGTATCATTAATATACACTTACATGAACAACATTGTGGTTACTAGATTCCCCCCATTATCAAGTCCCCACCACATACCCCATTACAGTCACTGTCCATCAGCGTAGTAAGATGCTTGTCTTCTCTGTGCTATACAGCCTTCCCCGTGCCCCACACACACATTATGTGTGCTAATCATAATGCCCCTTTTCCCCCTTATCCCTCCCTTCCCACCCATCCTCCCCAGTCCCTTTCCCTTTGCTAACTGTTAGTCCATTCTTGAGTTGTGTTAGAACTTATATTTTTTTAAAAGAGCCAAATAGCAAATCTGAAGTTAAAAAGTACACTACCTAATACGAAAAATTCACTGGAGGGACTCAACAACAGATTTGAACTGATAGGAGAATGAATCCGTGAACTTGAAGATAGATTGATAGAAACTATGTAATCCAAAGAACAGAGTGAAAAAAATAATGAATTAAATGAACAGAACCTTAGAGAAGTGTGGGACACCATTAAGCACATAAAATATACATAATGGGATTGCTAGAAGGAGAGGAGAGAAAGGAATAGAAAAATATTCAAAGAAATAATGACTTAAAACTTTCCAAATTTGATGAGAAACAGTTAACACATCTATGAAGCTCAACAAACTCCAAGTAAAATAAATATAAAGAGCTCCACACCCAGGCATATTCTAATAAAAATGCTGAAATCCAGGGATAAAAAGAAAAATTTTAAAGCAGAGGAAAAATGCATTTAAAGAAGAACTAATACTAATTCTTCAAAAATATGTCCAAAAACAATTTAAGAGGAAGGAATATTCCAATTCATTCTCTGAGGCCATAATTACTCTGATACCAAAACCATATAAAACATCACATGGTAAGAAAACCATAGGCCAAAATCTCTTATGAATATATAGACACAAAAATCCTGAAAAAATACCAGCAAACAAAATACACCAACATACATACATATATACACCATGACAAAATGGGGTTTATTCCAGTAATGCAAGGTCAGTTTAACATCAATTAATGTAATGCACCATATCAAGAGAATAAAAAACAAAAATTGCATAATCATGTAAATATATGTAGAAAAACCATTTGACAAAAATGAATACCTCAACATCATCAAAACACTTGATAAACTAGGAATGAAAAGGAACTTCCTCAACCTGAAAGAATGTCTACATAAAATCCACAGCTAAATCGTTATAGTGCAAGACTGATGCCCCCTAAGATCAGGAACATGACAAAGATTTCGGCTCTTGCCTCTTCTATTCAACATCGTGCTGTAGTCCTACACAGAATAATTAGTTAAGAAAGTGAAATTAAAAGCACCCACATTGAAAAGATGTGTTTTTAAATGACGTTTAATTGCCTTAACATCTTTAAATGCCTATTTAAAGATGGCTTAAACCTTTATAGAAAATCCTAAGTAATCCATTTAAAAACTATTCGATCTAATAAAACAATATTAATATACAGAAATCAATTGTATTTCTATATACTAGCAAACAATCTGAAAATAAAATTAAGAGAACTTTCATTTATAAACAGCACCAAAAAGAAAAAAAACACAGAAACAAAGCTAACAAAGACAAACAAACTTATACTCTGAAAAATGTAAAACAGTGTTGAAAGAAATTAAAGAATACCTAAATAAGGGCAAGGCATCCCATGCTCATTCATGGATTGGAAGTCTTAATACAAATACTGCTCCCCAAATTAATCTACAGATTCAATACAATCTTCATCAAATTTATAGCTGGCCTCTTTTCACTGATTGACAGGATTACCCTAAATTCTTATGGAAATTCAAGAGACCCAGAACTGCCAAAACAATCTTGAAAAAGAACAAAGTTGAAGGACTCAAACTCCTTGATTTCAAAAACTACTACAAGACTATAGTAATAAGGACTGTGGGATACCAGCATAAAGATGGGCAGTATAGACACACGTATCAATGGACATGAATAGAGACTACAAAAATAAACCCTCAGTTATGGTCAGTCGATTTTTGGCAAAAGTGCCAAAACAATTCGATGGGGGACAGAAAAATCTCAACAAACACTGCCAGGACAACTGGATATACACATGCAAAAGAATGATGTTGAATCCCTATCTCACAACACATAGAAAAATTAACTCACAATGGACCAAAACCTAAATATAAAAGCTAAAACTACAACACTTTTCAAAGAAAACATAGGCCTGCTTTTGTCATGACCTTGGATTTGGCAATAGTTTCTTAAGTCTGACACCAAAAGCACAAGCAGGAACAACAAAAAATAGATAAATTGGACTTCACCAAAATTAAAACTTCTGTGCTGCAAAGAACCCCGTCAAGAAAGTAAAAAGACAGTCCATAGAACAGGAGAAAATATTTTCAATAATGTATCTGATAAGGGACTTGTAGCTTGAGTATATAAAGGACTATTACAATTTAATAATAAAGACAACCCGATAAAAAATTGGCAGAAGGTCTTAGTGGACATTTTTCCAAAGACATACAAATGGCCAATAAGCATGTGAAGAGATGTTATCAACATCATTAGCCGTAGAGAATTAAAAGCAAAACTACAGTGAGACACCATTTCATGCCATAGCAATGAGATACCACAAGGAGAGCTATAGACAGATGATAACAAGTGCTGGCAAGAATGTAGAGAAATTGGAAGCCTCATACTCTACTAGTGGGAATGCAAAATGGTGTAGCCACTTTGGAAAACAATCTGGCAGCTCCTTGAAAGGTTAAACATAGTTATCTGGTAACCCAGCAATTCCATTCCTAAGAGTACGCCCAAGAAAAGTGAAAACACATGCCCACCCAAAAACATGTACATGAATGTTCATATAAGCATTATTCATAACAGCCAATAAGTGGAAACAACCCAAATGCCCAGCGAGTAAAATGTAGTATAGTCATACAAGGAATATTCTTTGGCAATAAAAAAGAATGAAGTACTGATATATACTACAACATGGAAGATTCTTGAAAGCATTATGCCAAGTGAAAGAAGTCAGTAATGAAGAATCCCATATTTTATGATGTCATTTATTTTAAATGTCTAAAATAGGCAAATCTATAGGGACAGAAAGTACATTAAGGTTGCCTAGAGCTGGAGGGGAGGAGAGGTGGGAAGGGTGATGATTGCTAATGAGTATGGGGGTTTTTGCAGGATTATGAACATGTTTTAAAATTGATTGCAGTGATGGTTGCATACTGACTACATTATGAACCATTAAAAGTTACACTTAAACAGGTAAATTGTACGGTATGTGAATTATATCTAAATAAAGCTGTTATTTAAAAAGTAAATGTCAATGGAAAGGATCCAGTTGAAAGGAGTAAAATAGAAGAAAGCAAAAAGGGATAAACTATAGTTTAAGCAAGGGAGGGACCCAAAGCACAGGGGGGAGGCCTAGCTTTAAGCAGGACAGAGAAACTCTGCTTCCCCAGGGACTTAGGATGAGTGCAGATGTCAGGAGGTCTGAAGGCTTGGATTTGAGAATATGGTTGTTCTCAGATGACAGATGAACAGGGAGACAGAGGGTAGCAGGTCAGAGGACTGAAGAGAATGGAGACAGTACGAAGCAGTTGTTGTGGACAGTGAAATGAGGGTCCCAACCCTGATGTTGTCCTCGAGCACTTCCCTTCCTGCTTTTCCCTTTGGGCCTCCCCGCAGTTCATGAAGGACGTCCCAGACATAGGCATCTATGGGTTGGAGGGAAATGGTTGTCAGGCCAATGAAAAATGGACAACTTAATTCAGACCTGGAAAACAGAAGGGAGAGGAATGCAAAAGATAGGAGGCCGACCAAGTGGAAGGCAGAGGAGAGGAAAGATAACCAGCATGGACTAGATGGGACCTGAGGTTCCCTATAAACAGGGCAGCTTCCTGGGTGTGCAACGTGTACAGCCAGCCACCCAGTGCTCTGTGCTGAAATTGACTCCGTGCTTGGTTTACTGCTTTGCTGTCACTGTCTTGAAATTCTTAATAATTTTTTAACAACGGGCCCCACATTTTCATTTTCCCACCTTATAAAGAACTATCCAGAACATGGCCAAGAATGGCTACATAAGCAAAAATGGTTTCTTTATTGCTGGGAAAAATGTTATAAAGCTTAGTCTTAGATCAACCCAAGAATGAATCCCCATGTCACCTATCTCCCTAGCTTATTTCTCATACTTTAGACAAAATTTCAGTGAGGATCTGTGGTGGCTTTCTTGTTCAACAGTATTTATTGCCACTCCCTAGGAAGTGGGGATTATACCTCCCCACACCACCGGCATCTGGCTTGGCCATATGATTTGCTTTAGCCAGAAAATGTGTCACTTCTAAGCAAAAGCTATGAAACCCAACACGTGGCTTACCATGTTTTATTTTTCCTCTGTTACAAGAGCAGTGATGTCCCAGATACAGGCTGCCCCATCAGCAGAATCCTAGAGAGAAGATACATGGGGTAATGTGGCTTTAAGTCATTGGAATTCTAGGGTTCTTTGCAACTGCAACATAATCTAACTTACCCTGATACAGAACGGCCTCTGTTTTCCAGGATTGCCTCAACTGAAAATCAGCAATGATATCCTCTAAGGATTTTCTCTGACTTCTGGAACCCAATTTGATGCATAATGTGTATTTTTGGAGCTCATAAGAGAGAACTCCTGTTTCCTCTGAGTAATAGCCAAGCTCCTTTGTGTGTATCCAGAACTCTCCTTGGTCAATCTGCAGTTTTCCCTCCCACTAACATCCAAGCAGCTGATTTGCTCACTTACCTCCACACACATTTCATTTGTTCATTCATTCATTCTTTTATCCAGTACATACTGGTACCTACTCTGCCATGGTGATTGTGTTAGATGCAGAAATGTTTACCAGGCACGGTCTCCATGTCCTGGTGCTCTGAGTTCCCAGACCTCGGTTGTGATGTTTCTCTCTGCCAAGAGAATTGTTCTGACCCCTCTCTGCCTACTGAATCTGCTACCCTCCTTCCAGACACAACATAAACCCCACCTCCTGCTGACCCGTCCCTCACCCCACTTCCTCTGGAGCACCCTCTCCTTCTACACCAATCATTTTCTTATAAATCACTCGGCAATTAGTAATATCCTGCCTGATGGCCTCACTCCTGTTATGCTTTGAAGAGCTCTTTAAATCTTATTAAAACATTTATACCTTTTTTTTCTCGTGTCCTTAAATAGACACATATAGGCAACACATTGCCTAATGCAGACAATTAATTAAAGTCAAGTGAAGTGACCTTATTTATTTTATAAGTCTTGCTTATACTCAATCAACTTTTGACCTAGAAAAATAGCAATATCCCATGGTTCAGCCTAAGAGTTGGCTTTGGAGGCCACCCTCTCGCTTGGGTTTCTGTGAGAGAACATGCACATCGGGCTCTTGCAAGGGTCCCGCTTACTGCCTCTCAGCTCCCACCCTAAACGCAAAGGCCCAGGCACCCACTAAACTCTACGTCACTCAAAGAGTGGGTAGGGGAGGGAATTGTCTCTGGAACATCACTTCCTTCCAACCTCCTGACCAAGTCCTTCCCTCTCCTCCCACACTAGGAGTGTTTCCAGCAGAAAGACAAGAAAAAAACGAATGGGGAGAGTAATGTTTGCTGAGCATCTGCTCTGTGCCGGGCACCTGGGCCAAGCGTTCCATGTGCACATGCTCACCTAATCCTCCAGGACAATCTTAAAGGTGAATGTTCTCCATTTTCCAGGGAGGGCCACAGGCTTTAGGGACGTGAAGTGCCATGCTCAGGGTCACTCAGGAGCAAGCCCAGCATTCATGACATCCAAGACATGACATGCAGCCTGACTGACCGTGGTTCTTGGAGTATTTTATGATTTGCAAAGCCTCTTCCTGACTCCTCACAATCACAACTGTCCTGCTCCATGGGGATGGTCTTCTCCATCTCACAGATGCAGAGCAGGGCCCCTGAAGATGCTGAGTCTTGCCTCTCCCATCCCATGGAGAAGGGCAGGCAGGGGGCTGCCACAGGGCCCACTGGAGTCACCCCGCTCAGCAGCCTGGCTCACTTGGCATGGCTGAACTGGCAACAGGGCGTACATGCCGGGTGGCTGAATCACCACAAGCAGCACCGCCTGAGCTTTAACCACTATCATTTTAAAGATTATCATTCACAGTTGTTTCAGCTAATTAAGCCTTGAGCACCGGCCAGCTCGGCTTCCAGCTCAGAGAGGGAATGCAGGCTCGACCGCCCATCTCTCTCTCTTCTGGGATTTAGAGCTCAGAGCCTGCTTGGAAGAGTGAGGAGGTAAGGGGAGTAAGGAGGGGTCCTCAACCTCCCCTGTGCCACCACCCATCAGGGAAACAGGAGGTCTGGTCACTGCCGCGCGGGAAGGATCCTGACCTTCGTCACCTCTCAGGAATGAGCAGCCTGTTCTCTGCAGGCCCAGTGGGGAAGAGCCAGGACTGGCTCGGAGCCTGGGGCTAAAGCCAGGAGAGGTGAGTTGGAGTCCCCACAATCTGGCTTAGTAGCTGTGAAGGTTTGGCCGCTCCCTGTTTTACTCACTGCGTGCTGTCTGAAATGTGGTTCTGGCACATACATCAAGAGGCAGAATGTCTAGTGCTATGCCCGCCACAGTGGCTATGAGCCATGTGTAGCTACTTAAATTTTATTGAATTAAAATTAAATTCAATTAAAAGTCACGCTCTTCCTTTGCGCTAGCCACGGTTAAGTGTTCAGTAGGGTAGCTGCATTGGACAGGGCAGCCAGAGACCATCTCCATCATCACATAAAGTCCTACTGGACAGCACCGCCCTGTGACTAGGGGACAAGCACCCATGTTCCATGCACAGAAGCGAACCCCAGCCCCGCAGTCTCCTGGTAATCTTGGGCAAGTGACTTAATCCCCTTATTTTCTCATTTATAAAATGGGGCACGATAGGGCCCAGCTCACAGACTAAATGAGAACTGTATGTAAGACAGAAGAATGCCCCGTAAAGGCAAGCGTGCACATGTCAGCTCTTATGATATCTACGGGGGTGTACATTCCCAGTGATACAGGGCTTTAGTTTTACAAAGCGATTTCACAACTGCTATCTTGCCTGCATGTCACCATAACTGTGAGGCAGGCAGGGACATGAAGAGCCAGCTGAGTGTTTTACAGACAAGCAGATACATGACTTGTCGAATGAGTGGCAGAACCAGGACTTGAATGAAGAATTCAACAACTAACATTTGTGGACCCATTCATGTCCACCGTCCTGAAACATCTGGGAGTGTCCTATTTCAGCCTTAGCCTGAACTCCTGAGGCCAGGAACTTTCCTCCCTTCTAAGAGGGAAGTGATCCTTACGCTCACTAGCACTTGCACAGCCTTTACTCTGCCAGGCACCGTTCCAAACACTCCTTTAATCTCCACAGCAACCCCATGGAGTAGGTATGCCTAGCAGTCCCAGTTTAGTCATGGGAAATATGAAGCACAGAGAGGTTGAGTCACTTTCCCAAAGTCACACAGCCAGGAAGTAGCGGAGTCAGGACATGAGAACCCAGGAGTCTGACTCCACTCTGGTCCGAGAGATCTCCTGCTCCACACACCCACAACCCCAGACAGGAAGGCAGCAGGTGAAGGACAAAGCCACCTTGTTCTCAGGACTCCTCTCTGCCTGGCCATTCTCTTCCTCTATCTCCCAAGTCGGAGGAGAGTAGAGCACAGTCTCCTCCCCCAGCCTCAGGGGCTGCAGGCGGGAGGTGGGGGTCAAGTATCCAGGAATCCCTGCCAGGCAGGTGGCCCAGATGCCCTGCTATGCCTGTCACATCACCTCATTCATTTGCTCAGGCTTCCATATAAATACCACAGACACGGTGGCTTATGCAGTGGACATTTATTTTCAGTTTGGAGACCAGCCTGAGAGCAGGTGTCGGCAGGGTTCGCTCCTTCTGAGGGCTGGGAGAGAAGGCTCTATTTCAGGCCTCTCTCCTCAGCTTGGGGGTGGCCTCTTCTCCCTGTCTCCCCCTCTGTGCATGTCTGTCTGCACAGTTCTTCTTCTTATAAAGACAGTCACATTGATTAGGGTCCACCCTAGTGACCTCATTTTCATTGAATTACCTCTTTAAAGACCCTGTCTCCAAATACAGTTACCTTCTGAGATTGAGAGGGCTAGGAATTTGGGAGTGAGGGGACACAATTCATCCCAGAAGACACCCTGTCTCGAGATCTCCATGCTGCCTGACCCATTTCTCAGCCACCTGGAGGAGCCAATGGGGGCATTCCCAGGGCAGAGCTGTGGCGAGCAGGTGAAAGGGAAGAAGGGTTCACAAAATGAAAACAAAAACTCCAGGAACAAAAATGACCGCCTAAAGCACTATCCACCAGGGATGGCAGGAAGGAGAAGGTGATTAACCACTGCTCTTGACTGACAACTCTCTCTGCCAGGGCCGTTCACACATCATCTCATTTAATCCCCTGGACAAGCCTGCAGAGTAGACATTGTTATCCTGTTGATAGATCAGGAGAATGATTCCCAGGGTGAGGAAGCCTGCCTAATGTCACAGTTAAACAGCCAAATAATTTTTTCTATTTGGTCGTTCTGCTCCTTCCAACTACAGGACCCTTGCAGATGCTGTTCCCTTCTGCCAGGATGCTTCCCCATGTCCACACTCCATTTGTTCTACTTAATTCCTGCTTCTCCTTCCACTATCAGCCCAAGCATTTCCTCTTCTGGGAAGCCTTCTGACTGGATCCCAAAGCCGAGTTCCTTGGCTATTTGTCCTCACAGCACTGTGATCGTGCCCTGTGCCCACAGCTAATCCTGAGAAGTCTGGTGCCCCCACTCCCATTAGACTATCAGCTCCTTGAGGTCAGGGACCATGTCTGTGTGTAATCACCACTACACCCCTAGTGCCTGGCATATAACAGATGCTTAATAAATACCTATTAGAATAAATGAATATTCCCTCCTCTCAACCGCCTTAATTAACACTCCTTGCCCTCTGAGATTCAGGCTTCCTTCCTCCTTTTAGTTACCAAGGCAGTTACTTTTCATTTTATCTCAGCTCATCTCACACTGAACTGTTCTAGTGATGTTTATCACCCTTTCTACACTATGATTATTTGAAGATAAGGCCCAGTTCCAATCCATTTTTCCATTGCAGGAGCCTAGCTCATAAGCTGGTGTAAATAATCCACTCTGAACTGACAGCAAGGGTAGAGACTGGAAATGCATCCTGGTAGTGAGAGTCCCCCATCAGATAGTGTTCAGAGAGCCAAAGATGCTTCTTGGAGAACCAGTTGCAGAATCAGGATAGAATCTACATAACTGGAAAGTTTTTCAGCCTTCAGGTATGGTTGGATCTAGGAGCTCACACACAATGGCATCAGGAAGAGGCCTCTGTTCTCTCAACAACACATTCTGCTGTGTTAGCCTTAGACAGATCTCCTCCCTGGACTTACTAAGTTTCCAAAAACTCCAGGCCCATGTCTTCCCAGCTGTTAGTCCAATGAAAAAGAGACTCTATTCTCCAATAGTACAAACAAAAGTGCACAAATGGAATCCCATCATGCTGGATTGGTCACATACCTCCCCCTGAACCAAGCCCATCAGCCTAGAAGAATTGCTATTGTGATTGGTCAGACCTTGGTCACTTGCGCAGCCCTGGAGCTGGAAGCGGAGCCAACACAACTGAACTCATGTACCCAGGAGAAAGGGCAGAGAAGACCCACCACACTCACTCTGACCAGTCTTTACGAAGCTGTCAGAAACGTTGCTGTAGACTCAGGGAGGCACTTCCCACTCTCTGCGGCTCTGAGATTTAACTGCAGTGAAGCACCACCTGGCTGCTCCTCACCCTGCTCGCTCTCCTCGCACCCCCCCCACCCACCAGACCTGGTGGAAGCCAGGGAGTCCCGGACTGCCGGACTGCGATGCCCAGGGATGGAGGTTCCCGCCCCACCCCCACCAAGCTCCTCATGCAGGGGAGGACCCACCACGAGGGCAGAGGGGAGGCCCGCAGCCCTGACGCTGGTTTCCTGTCACTGCCCTTCCCACCAAGAGGCCACCTGCCTTGCTCCCTTCCACACTCCCCTGTTTCTTCCAGCTCCTGTTAAGGAGGCAGCAGGACTGTAAAAGGGTTTCTCCAGTTGCCCCAGTGCGTCAGGCTCCACCTCCCTGTGGAGTAAAGACTCCCTCACAGATTCATAGAATTAATTTTTAATGTTTTAGTTTGGCGGGTGGATGGATAATAGGATGATGGAAGGCAGAGTGGATGGATGGACGGATGGATGGATGGATGGATGGATGGATGGATGGATGGATGGATGGATGGAATGCAGACTGTGTGAATCAGTTCTAGGTACCCTTAGAATACCCTGTCTCCTTGTCTTCTCCTTTTTACCATCTCAGGCTCCAGATTACTGTAAGAACAGAAGGCACTTTTCTTTGTCAGGCAATCAGTTTCCCAGAACTCTTGGGAAACAACCAGCTGATATCTATCTAACTTGGTACGTTTATATCAGGCATTCACCCTAGTTAGGTCCTGAGATAACCACTCTCTCAGTCTTCACAATAACTCCATGGTCTTGTCTGGGTGCTGTCATTGTCTGCAATGTACAGTTAAAGAAACCAAGGCTCAGTAGTAATTTGTCCAAGGCATCTAGCCAACCAATGGCTGAGCCAGATCGCAAAGCATGTGAGCTTACCCACTATTAGCGGGCCCCGTGAGCGAGGAACCTCAGGTGCATCCACACCAGTGTTCTCATTCTCCCTTTAACATGACCTATCTTCACTCATGCTCTCTGCCTGGAATAGGGGCTTCTCCCCTCCCCTCTCTGTAGACTGATAGCAGGAAATACATTAGTCGGGGCAATGCTAGGCTACATTGCTAAACGAATTAACCCCCACAATCTCAGTGGCGTATCACAACACAGATTTATTTCTTGTCCATGTCACAGGCCGATGTGGCTCAAGTGACCTTCCTCTGTTTTACAGATGGCCACCCACAGGGGAAAGCAGAGATGGAAGGGAAACCTTGGCTTTAACCTGCCACAGCCTAGAAAATACACATGTCGTTTCTGCTTACATTTCATTGGCCCCAACCAATGAGTGTGTGGGCATTTGGTGAACACCTCCTGTCTCTGCTGCAAAGAACCACACAGCTCCCACTGAAGCACAAGCAAAAGGTAAAGATTCAGCCAGCCCGGAAGGTGAAGCTGCAGAGGACCAAGATTCAGGCTGGCGGCTGGGAAGTCGGGAGGGAGGGACAGGATTCGAGATTGACCCAGTACCACAAGCTCCAAAATCCAATGCTGGGGGCGGTGCTTCATGTCTATTGTCTTGAATATTGTTCAGAAGAAGTGAGCCAACCCTGAACTTCTTGGCTAAGCCTCAAAACTCTTGTTATCTAGGTTTGGGGCGGCTGATTACAGGATTTGACCTGTATTAACGGAACAATGTAATAAGAATAACAATCCTGCCTTTCCAAACTTTAGTTCACATGTTTTTCCCACAGCCAAAATCTCATTTGACCTTCACAATACCCCTATGACGTAGGTACGTTATCTCTATTGTATGGTAAGGAAGTTTAGAGAAAGATGATGTAATGGACCGAAGTCACAGAAAACCTGTGCGTGCTAGCACACGTGTCCTTGCCAGTTTTCTGAACCCAGGCTCAGGGATTCTTTCTTCTACAGCTCGGCTGCTGCCCATGCAAATTTCTGTGGAACTGATGACATGAACATGAACATCAACAGACTTTGGATAGAAGAGCTTAGGTGTTGTGGGTATGGAGAAGGAGACAATTTCAAAGTGCAGGTTCTCAAGGCAGCCAGGCTTTGAATCCCAGCTCTGCCACCTGCTAGCTGGGTGATAGTTAGCAAGTTAATCTATCTGGGCTCACTTTCCCCATTTAGAAAACAAGGATGAACTGGACTTAACCCATAAGGTTGTAGTGGAGATTTAATGAAATAAAGACTATAAAAGAGTAGAATGCCTGGCTCAACATTAGAGCTTAATACACATTGACTGATGCTGCTGAAACCCTTCTTAGAGGTAAAAAGATGCCACTGTCCCTTCCTTCCTCCCCAGAGCATGATCGTGTCTCACTACGTTACACACTTGGCTTCAGCCAGATGATGATCTGACCCCCTAACCCAGCTTCACACACAGCTGCCTCCAAGAAGAGAATGTTCTTTCCTTTTCTTTAATTTTGTGGGCTTTTTAAACCACTTTACTTAGATATGATTGACATACAAAATCCTGAACATATTTATTGTATACAACTTGGTGAGTCTGGAAATAAATATACCCATAAAACCATCACCACAATCTATGTATGCATAAACACACCTATCACCTCCAAAACTTTCCCTCCTGCTCTCATTCTTTTTTGCGTGTGATAAGAACACTTAACATAAGATCTACTGTCTTACCGAATTTCCAATCTACAACACAGTATTATTAACCATAGGCACTATGCCGTACAGTAGATCTCTAGTGCTTACTAATCTTGTATGACCTTAGCTTAGTACCCCTTGATTAACACCCCCCATTTCCCTCTCTGCCCATCCCCTGGCAACCACCATTCTATTCTCTGCTTCTCTGAGTCTGACTATTCTAAATTCCTCATATTAGTGAGATCATGCAGTATTGTCCTTCTGTGACTGACTTATGTCACTTAGCATGATGTCCTTCAGGTTCATCCACATTGTTGCAAATGGTAGGACTTCCTTCTTTCTCAAGGTTGAATAATATTCCACTATATGTTTAGGGCACATTTTCTCTATCCATTCTTCCGTTGATGAATATTTAAGTGGCTTCCCAGTCTCGGCTATTGCCAAGGCTGCAGTGAACGCGGGAGTGCAAATATCTCTTCTAGATCCTGATTCCGAATCTTTTGGCTATATACCCAGAAGTGGGATTGCTGAGTCATACAACAGCTCTACTTTCGATTTTTTGAGGAGCCTCCGTCCTGTTTTCTCTGTCTGGGGATCAGCATGGGCCGTTGCCGGCTATCTGTGGGTCATCATCTCAGTGTTGCTGCCACCCAGGGGCCATTTCATGCCATGCAAGGGTTACTTTTTGGGCAGTAGTTCACAAAGTGGGAAGGGGCTTGGTGGGGGGAACATGTCCCACTCCCTGGGGTCAGTGAGGCTCTGACGGTTGCAGGAGCCCCATGGGGGGACCTGATATGCTCCTGCTCTCTACGCCACTTGAGACCCACCAACTGAGGCAAAGCTCAAGAAAAGAAAAACGAGGGGAAAGGGGAAGTAGATGGAGCCTGTCTATTTCACCAGCACCAGGAATGCATGTGAGCTGTGGCCTCCAAGGGCCACAAGCTCTGCCCCGTGAATGAGCCAATATTTTGTTTCTGACGCAGTTCTCCAGCCCATAAACATGGCAACAGGGAAGTTATGAAACAGCCGTTCCTAAAGATTCTGAAAAATAAACTGGCAGGAGGGTCTTGTATCCAAAATATAAAGAACTCTGACCACTCAGTAACAAAAAGACAAATCAGAAAAGGCTCTGATCAGACACTTCACCAGAGAAGGCATATAAAAGACCAATATGCAAACGAAAAGATAGCAACATCAGCCATCAGGGAAATGCACACCAAAACCACAAACCACCCCACACCCGCTAGGATGGGTAGAATCAAAAAGGCAGGCTGGCCAGGATGTGGAGAAATCAAAACCTTCACACACGGCTGGCAGGCATGTAAAATCGTGCAACTGCCTGGAAAACAGTCTGGCAGCTCCCCCAAAAGGCTAACCATCGAGTTAATTTATGACCGTATGACCCAGCAATTCCACTTCTAGGCATATACCCAAGAGAAATGAAAACATATGTCTACACAAAAGCATGTACACAAATGTTCATAAAAAGCATTTTATTCATAACAACCAGAAAGTAAAAACAACCCAAGACTTGTCAAATAAAATGTAGTCTAGCCGTGCATGGAATATTATTTGGCAGTAAAAAGGAGTGAAATACTGGCCATGCTGCAACACGGATGGACCTTGCAAACATTACGCTAAGTAAAGGAAGCCATTCACAAAGGGTGACGTAGTACAAATCTGTATATATGAAATGTCTAGAATAAGCATATCTATAGAAACAGAAAGTAGGTCAATGGTTGCCTAGGGCTGGAGGTGGGGGAAGGATAGAAGATTATGGCTAAGCCGTGCAAGGTGTCTGTATAGGGTGACAAAAATGTTTTACATTGATTGTGGTGATGTTTGCACAGCTCTGTGGTTATACCAAATACCACTGTATGGGTGATTTGTATGGTAGGTGAATTGTATCTCAATTAAGCTGGTAAAAAGAATAAAATAAATCACATTCTCCCTTTGACACCTGCTTGAGGCAAGGGCAGCTTCTAAGCCCCTGCATCCAGTATAGATCACAGGTTAAAAAACAAAAAAAGAACAGGGCCTTCTGGCATTGTACTACAGCCCCCATGCCCAGAGGGCTCTTCAGTGGCTAAGCCCAGCATGGCCAGGGTCCCTGAAGCCAGAGGTCATGCCACAGTGGGCTACCACCTAGCCCCGAGGAGAGTAATGCACCTCCACCAGCCTTAGACATGGCTGCAAGGTCATGCACGGGCTCCAGACCCACAAGAACCTTCACTAAAGACAGAGAAACAGAGTGGAAGGCACATGAGCTTTGGCAACAGATCCAAACTAGCACCATGTCTCTTCTGCCTATTAGCTCATGACCTCAGGCCTTTTCTTCATCTGTGAAAAAAAATTCAATAATAACGACACTCATGTAAGCTCCCTTCCTCCCTGTTTTGTCTTATTCTGTTTGGCCAACATTTATTAAAGTTTTACTCTATACTAAGCAAATGCTGCCCATACATTATTATCTCTTTTAGCCTTCTCGGCAGCCCTGGGCAAAGCCAGGACTATTCATTATTATGCTGTTTATGACAGTGGGCACTGAGGCTCAGAGAGGTCAGACAATAATTAGCTTATTGTCACACAGCTAATAAGAGGCAAAGCCACAATGTCCAGTCAATCATTTTAAGTGCCATGCTGTCTATGCTCCATCCATACAACAAGGGTGATATTTCATAGTGTAGGAAAGGAGCTTGGCCCAGAGCTGCACCGTCAGAAAGGAACTCCAAGAACCAGGGTGCCAAAGTCCTGCTCCCTGATGGTGTCCCCATCCAGAGGCCACAGAGAGGACACCTGGCAGTGACAGGGGAATGATAATGCTTCTGATACACACCTCTCTTGAGTACTATGTATCGGGGGCTATATTATGCGATTTCCTTGCACATACCAGAGACTGGCTATGCTCCCTAAATACTGACCAGAGGATAAGGCCCAGGCAGGGCCGTGAAGCAGCCAGTAGGTTCAGGAAAACAGGTTTTCTTGCCATTTCCCACCCAATGAGAAGGCTAAATTCAGTCTTCCTGAGTCCAGCCACTTCTCACCCCATGTTCCAGGTATTATTGGGGTAACAAATTACCCCAAAACTTAGCAGCTTACAACAACCATTTTATTATGCACCTGTATTCTGTGGGAATTTGGACAGGCATGGGGTAAACAGGATGACCAGGGGGGTGACATCGCTGTTCCATGATGTCTAGGGCTTCCACTGGGAAGACTCAAAGTTAGGGAATGATTTGACGGCTGGGGGCCCAATCCTCTGGGGCCCGTTCACTCACTTGCAGGATGCCTGGGCTGGGCAGACTTAAAGATGGACTAATGACAGAGCACCTAGGTGTGGCCTCCTGGAGCAACTCGGCTTCACGGCAGCCTCGAGGTAGAGAGACTCCTTCCATGGTTGTCCAGCATTCTAAGTGAAAGCATTCCATAAATACAGCCAAATCACCTTATATGCCTCAGACGAAGTCAAAGCATCATTCATTCCCCACGCACCACAAGCCACCCAGATTCCAGGGCAGAGACATCCTGATGGAGGAATGCTGAGGAATTTGGGGACCATGTTTCAGGGAGGAGGTGAGCTCCAGGGTGCACACGGAAGAGACCATCTAATGAGGAGCTTGCTTCCCTGTTTCCTGCAGAATCCAGGGGGAGCAACTCCCGGGCGGAACAGTGAGCTAACGAAGCCAGACACAGAAGGCTGCGTGTGTACTGTGTGATTCCACTCACACGACATTCAGGCACAGACAAAACCAACCTGGCATCGGAATAGGAGACACCTGTGGGGGGGGGGGGGGCAAGGGGTAAAAGGGAGGGAGCCTTCTGGGCTCTGATATGTGCTAGATCTTCATCTCCGTGGTGGTTACACAAATGTATTCTTATGTAAAAATCCATCAAGCTCTACCCTTAAGATTCACGTGCTGGACACACTGGTCAGTGAAGGATTTTCAAGAGTTAGCAGGCAGGAGCAGCCCCACTCACCATCCCTGCCCCAGCCAAGCTTTACATGCCCTAGAAAAAGAAGATCCCCAATCCTCCTTTCCAGCTGGTGGGTGGGGTGAGGAGGCTCTCCCCAGGGGCAGGCGGCGGTTCTACCCCTTCCTTTGGCCCTTCCGCCCCAACTTCCTTCCTTCGCAGTTTCAAATCCTAAAACTTCCCAGAGTCAGTGCCAGAAGGGCCAGTCTCCTAGCGATTATATCCCGACTCCTGATTTTATGGAGGAGAAAAGCAGGAAGCAGAGGGGTGGAACGTGTTGAGTGTGTACCCAGAGAGGCGTCCCCAGCTCCCAGCCTGGGACACCGGCCCCACTAGAGGGACCAGGCAATCTGACACCCGAGGGTTGTGAGGGCCCTGAAGGCCGACCTCGGCTCCTTTTCCTCTCTGGGGGCACTGAGCAGTCCACGGCCCATCAGACTCTGCTTAGTGAGCTCTTGGCACAACCATGCCCACCCAGATGGGAGTCTCTGGAAATCAGGAAGGTTTCCCACTTTATAAGTTTCTGGGACCCACCCAGCTGGGCGGGGCTTTCACAGAGCCAGGCAGAAAGCCAATGCTGGCCCCTCCTTGGGGCGTGGCCCAGTGACCAGCCCCGAGGAATGCAGGCCTGAGAGATCTCACCACTCCCAGAATTTCCCAGCACTGGGGCCTGGAAAATGACAGCTTTCTCTTCCCAACTGTACTTCCCAGGCCAGATCAGATGCAAGCACCTTTAAGTCCTAAAACGTGAAGCCTTTTCTACTCTGGCTCTGTTCATTCCCATCCAGGCCCTTGTGTCCCCTCTTCCACAGTCAACTCCTGTTATGATGGGCTGATCAGTGGCCCCCCACAACATTCATATGTTGAACTCCTGACCCAGGTACCTAAATTGTGACTGTATTTGGAGACAAGGGTAGTTACGTGAGGTCCTATAGATGGGCCCTAATCCAGTATGACTGGCGTCCTTATGAAGGAGATTAGGATACAGTCATCCACAAGGAAGACCATGTGAAAACACAGCCATCCACAGGCCAAGGAAAGTCTTCCAAGGCAACCAGCCCTGCCAGCTCCTTCATCCTGGACTTCAGGCCTCCAGACAGTGAGAAAATACGTGTCTATGTTTAAGTCCCCCAACCTGCGGTGCTTTGTTAAGGCAGCCTGAGCAGACCCAGACAGCTCCCATCCTCAGTGTCCCACGTTGTCACACCCAGCCTTGGCCCAAGCTGATACTCCAGCCCCGCCCCACCGGAGGTGCCCTTCCTTCTCTTTTCCTCCCACCCTTGACTAACTCCACCCTCCAGTGGTAGTTACGTGCGTATCTTGGGGTTGAAAAGACCCCAAATTTACCTGTGTGGTGAAGCAGGGATAGAGGTTTCTGATACCCTAGAGAGAGCACAGGCCTTGGAGTTCAGACAGACTGGGGTTCGAAGTCTAACTTCTTTGCTGCCAGCCAATCAAATGAGCTAAACATTTAGGTGAGGGGGCCCAGCATAGCTCTGGGCCTTTGGCGGGTGCCCTTCATCCATGGGGTGCTACCCTTCTGATGTCTAACTTGCCCTAGTATTGAGCATGGACCACAGAAGGCATTCTGTTTGGGGCCAGCCTGGCAGGGGTTAACAAGAGAAAGGCAGGTTGTTTCTCAAAAACAAAAGGCTGAGCAAATAGATCTGCAGCAGCAGCCATTGATCTCTGAGGGCAAAGGCTTTGTGGGAAGCTGCCAGCTGGTTTCTCTGCAACATCTAGAACAGAGCGATCCGGGAAAGCCAGGCGGAGGCTCCAAAGGCCCAGCGGCATGTCTGTCCTGGGGTTAACATCCTTGGTGCACAGGGCTCCCTCTCCCCACTCCCCAGAACCCCTGGGGACCAGATGGAATCACATGGGTTTGAGAACCAGAAGGGGGGTCTGGGCATCCTCTAATTCCATTCTTCGTCTGGGGGTCCATGTTAGGATTTCAGCCATCTGTGAACTTAGATTGAAGAAAGAAATATTCAAAAACCACAATGAGATACCACCTCACACCAGTCAGGATGGCCACCATACAAAACACAGACAACAACAAATGTTGGCGAGGATGTGGAGAAAGGGGAACCCTCCTACACTGCTGGTGGGAATGTAAGCTAGTTCAACCATTATGGAAAGCAATATGGGGGTTCCTCACAAAACTAAAAATAGAAATACCATTTGACCCAGGAATTCCACTCCTAAGAATGCAGGAGCCAAGTTTGAAAAAGACATATGCACCCCTATGTTTATCGCTGCACTATTTACAATAGCCAAGAAATGGAAGCAACCTAAGTGTCCATCAGTAGATGAATGGATAAAGAAGATGTGGTACATATACACAATGGAACATTATTCAGCCGTAAGAAGAAAACAAATCCTACCATTTGCAACAACATGGATGGTGCTAGAGGGTGTTATGCTCAGTGAAATAAGCCAGGCAGAAAAAGACAAGTACCAAATGATTTCACTCATATGTGGAGTATAAGAACAAAGGAAAACTGAAGGAACAAAACAGCAGCAGACTCACAGAACCCAAGAATGGACCAACAGTTACCAAAGGGAAAGGGACTGGGGAGAATGGGTAGGAAGGGAGGGATAGGGGGAAAAAGGGATATTACAATTAGCACACATAATGTAGTGGGGCGGGGAGGGGGGGACATGTGGGAAAGGCAGTATAACACAGAGAAGACAAGTAGTGATTCTACAGCATCTTACTACGCTGATGGACAGCGACTGTAATGGGGTATGTGGTGGGGACTTGATACTGGGGGGAGTCTAGTAACCACAATGTTGCTCATGTAATTGTACATTAATGATACCAAAATAGACTTTTTTAAATCCCCATGAAAAAAAATTAAAAAGAAATACTCATAAACTTGTAACTGAAATTGAGCATTTCTTCCTATCATGAACACAGGCATCAAACCACAGTAGGATTAGGAACACTAAAGATAACAACAGATCTTTCCATAGCTCATTTGTCACAGCAGAATTCTCAAAACATTATTATTATTACTACCTGAAAGTTATAATAACAATTGGACCTACCACTAGCTCATGTTTAATATGTTAATAAACACATATATTGCTAATCACAAATTTGTATTTTAATATTTTGATAGCTGTATTTTGGTATAATTAGTTTCCCTTGTGATCCTATGTATTTTATTTTAGCAGCCTGCCAAAAGGATCCATGGCTCAAAAAGGGTTAAGAACTCCTGCTGTGGTTCACACTCACTGTAGGTAGGGAGACCAAGGCCTGGAGCAGGCAGTGCTTTCAATGGATGGGTGGGTGGGTGGGTGGATCAATGGGTGGACAGATGGGTGAATGGATGGGTAGGTGGGTGGGTGGGTCATGAGTGGATAGATGGATGGATGGATGGATGGGTAGGTGGGTGGGTGGGTGGATGGATGGATGGATGGATGGATGGATGGATGGATGGATGGACAAACAGGTGGGTGGATGGATGGGTGGACGTGTGGGTAGGTGAGTGGGTGGATGGATGGAGGGATGGATGGATGGATAGATAGATGGGTGGATAGGTAGATGGATGGGTGGGTGGGTGGATGGATGGATGGTGGATAGATGGATGGTGGGTGGTTGTGCAAATGAAAAGACAGCACAGTAATTATAACAATAACTCTTATTGACTGCCTACCTTGAGCCAAGCATTGTTTTAAATAATTTAACACTCACAAAAGCCCTAGGAAGAAGATAATGTTTTTACCACTGAACTGGTAAGAAAACTGAGGCATAAAGACATGAAGTGACTGGACACTTGGCACCCAGGAGGTTCCCACCTCTAGGGCCTGGCGCTGTCCCTGGGGTGGGTGGTGTGCGGCTGAAACCTGCCAACACTCTTCCTGTCTGTGTTCAGCACTTGCTGGCAGGGGAGGGGCTGGAGACAAGGCGACCGCTGCAGCTGCCAAAGGGCTTGTCCCAGGTGAGCTTAGGCTTCTAGCTTGGAGAGAGGCCCTGGAAGCAAATCAACCCAAGAAAATCCCATCCACGAGCGGCAGCCTGCTCTGGGCCCCCAATCTAGGGCTTACGCCTCCATCAGAACTACCTGTCTCTGACCCTCTCAGGATGGGCTGTGACCACGGGCAGGTGCCTGACCCCATCTGGGGGTAGGATGGTGGAGGAAGGCAGTGCCAACAATGGGCAGCAACCCTTCAGACTTCCCACAACACTACCACGCAAATACCGAGGGCACCGTGGGCAAGAGCTAGCTTCTGAAAGGCTCAACACGGTCCCAAATGCCAATTCCAGCTCCTAGGTTGTAGGGAATGGGGGACTTGCTCTCTGGGCCCCGCTTCTGTTTAGTTCCCAACGGCTTCTTCTGTTGCCTGGCATCCAGTTCCTACATGACGGGCTCTTGGTGAAGGCCTCAGAAGCAAGGGATGTGGGGGGGAAGGGGGAGCCGGGGCTGAGACCCTGGGATGGGGACCGAATTCTGAGAAAGGACAGCTCAGCATTCTAACATGTAGAAAAAAGGTTTCATTTCTTGATAAACACACTGAGTTGCGACCTTCAAAGTGGTCCCAGAAAGGCTGTACACTTACTCTAGCGACTCTTCCAGAACTCATTCCACAGTTCACACTGCCTTTGGAGCTACCTTTGACCAAAATTGATCAGCCTGCTTGATTGTCTAACATTCCCCCAGTACAGGCATCCAAGTGATTTTCAGCTGTTCCAAAATCCAAATCCAGGTTCAAGAGACCACAGCCTGCCCCCTGGGAGGCCACTCCTAAGAACCCCCAGCACAGTCAGATACCTGCCTTTATGGTCAAAGCTTGTACATGTTGGTCCCCCCACCCCTAACTCCCAACAAAGGCCATGAACCATTCTCCCGACAGAGGGAGGGTGTGGAATCACCCCCAGCCACATACCAGATCTGGCTCTGCCTTCCCAGGAAGCAGGGCCCCTGTCTCTGCTCCCTCCCAGCAGAGCCCAGGCACCAGGACCAGTCCAGACTCCATTTGTCCCACTAATGAGTCTTAAGTATTTGGCTTGGGATCCTGCCAGTCTGCTCCTTTGGGGACAGGAGGGTGGAAGAGAACAGGACAAAACTCATGCCAGTTGGGCTCTGCTGGTTCCTGGGAGGCTGGCATGGAGACTGCCTGGCACAGACCTACCCAGGGCACAGCCAGGCACCCCCATAAGGCCCCCTGCCTTTCTTTCTCCTCCACTTCAGGGGTATCCCCAAAATTCAGATAGCCAGGCATACCTACTAGATGGAAACCTGGGGTTGGCCCCAGGAATGTGCATTTTAAGAAGCACCGCAGGAGATCGTGTTGTACAGTGAAGATTAAGAACCACTGCTCTAAGAAGTCGATGATGGGAGTTCCCAGCTGGTTTGTGAAATTGTGCATGCATGCTTTTACAGATCACAGCAGTAGTCAAATTTTCAAATTATATCAGTAGCTCCCATACTTACTAAAAAAAAAAAAAAGAAGGTGGTGGGGCTAAGATGCTCTGGTGAATGGGACGACTTTAGAATTCACCTATAGCTCTGACCTGCAGCTCAGTGACTGTTCAGAGCTCATCAAGGCGGGACCACGGGGGCCTCTCCTTTCCCCAAGCCCCAGGGAAAGACTATGCTGGCCCTAAAAGAGGCTGGCAAGTCTGGGGAGCCCAGGATGACAGAGGAGGCAGCTGAGGGACAGTAGGATGCCAATGGGCAGGGGCTTGGGTGGGAAGGGCCAGAGCCTCGGGGACATTCCAGAATGCATGGTTTGAAAGGACTCTTAGAGACCACAATCCCCTGGAGGGGAGGATTTATTTTTCTTCCAATATCCGGTCCTCTATCTCTCTGTGGCCACACAGCTCAGCTGCATTCCCTAGTCTCCCTTGCAGATAACAGGGTTCATGAGTTGAATTCTAGCCAAAGAAACGTAGGTCTCCAACAGCATGTTCCCCTCTCTCCCCTGGTTGCCACGGAGGACTCCACGGCCCCTGCAGGTGACTGAGCCACCACAGGGAAGGAGCCTGGCTTCCAAAAAGACAGCAGGGTGCAGAGTGGCCCCATCACTGGCCCACCTTGTGCCATGAACAGAAAATAATTTTATGTGTTATGCTACTGACATTTGGGGTTGTCTGAATCTGCAATCAGCCTATTATAACCAATACACCCTCCTTGGGGACACTGAGCCCAGGAGAGCAAAGGAAGTGACATACTCAACATCAGAGTGAGCTCCTGGTGGGCCAGTGCCAGGACCACACACCACACTACAACCTGGGCAGCACCAATTCCCAAAAAACTTTATTGTTTCAAGTGGCAAAATGTTTGGTCTCGGTGGGGCACCTGGCACGGTGGAGGGAGACCTGGGGTGGGGCTGGGGCAGGGCTTGGCCCATTACAAAAATCAAAGGCTTTTATAAAAAATGCTATAAATTGGTATCAAAAGAAAACCCAAGGGAGGCTGGAAGAGGGAGCAGAGAGGGAGGTGGAAGGAGAGCAGGGGAAAACCGTCGACCACCAATGCCTGAATCCAGGTTGGGAGGGGGGTGGGGGGAGAGCTGGGGCGGTGATACAAAGTGCATAAATGTGCCGCCCCCAACGCCCCTCAGAGGTGGAGGGGGGCAGAGGCCGCAGCCTGAGGCATGGTGGGGCTCCAGCCGTCTCCTCGCTGGGGACCCCACAGGACTGGGCACTGCCTGAGGCTGCCAGATGGGGGGACCTGCAACACAGAGGGCAGAGAAGTCAGGCGGGAGAGCTGGGCTCCCTCGCCCTGCGCCCAGCCCAGCTCCCCCAGCTGAGCCCTGCTGTGAGGACGCTCCCTGCTGGGGACCTTGAGCCAACTGGGTGAGCCACTGTCCCCAGGGGTCCCAGACCGGAAGGGCTGGCTGACCACACGCAGGCCAGCCGCAGGGCACGGAGGCTGAGCCCAGGGAGGATTACAGGGATGGAAGCGCCCCCTCCTCACCCTGCTCTATGGGCACAATCTAGGGAAAGCCAAGGGACCCACCAAATCCTGGAGCCTGGCCTCCCCTGCCTGCTTCCAGCCTCACAGAGAAAAGGGGATGGGGAGCGAAGGTCTACAGGAGAGACTGGGCCTCCTGAGTCCTCCAGGGCAGGCCCCCCTCACCCGTGAACCCCACTCCCCACCCCAGGCTGGCCCCAAGCCCAGGAACGTGCTCTCACCTCAGGGACTTCTCACACCTTCTTTTTCTTCAGCTTCAGGGCTTGTAGCCAGTTGGGTGATGATCCTTCTGACCTGAAAGGCAGAAGGCAAACCTTAGGAAAGCTGGACAAAATGAAGGGAATAGCAGGGACAGGAAACCCCCATCCCCTTCAACCAGAAGAGGCAGCCTGTGGTTTGGCTGTGAATTTCAGATCTCTGACCCCAACTTAATACAGTTAATTTGAGGCACATTGACCTCCTCCCCAAATCTCAGTTTCCCCTTCTGTAAAGTGGGGTTCCCTTTTCAGGCCAACCCAATGAGGTCAGTCAATGCTGAGGCCAGTCAGAGCTGAGGCCACCTACCCTGAGGATTTCTCTGGCTTGGGAGGTAACACAAGAGGCTTCCCCAGCCCCGGGACTTTGCAGGACTTGGAGCGCTGGACCGCCGAATCCTTCTGGCTCGACTTGCTCTCTGCCAGCTCCCCCTCTTCAGCTGAGCGGTTCCGGGAGCGCAGTTTGGCCTAAGAGACAAGTCCAGGTGCAGGCAGGTGTTGGACAGGCAGAAGGATTTCCTTCTGAGGGCTGGGTCTTCCCAGCAGTATGCAGTCCCCAGAATCAGGCACAGACCCCTCTGAGGTTCTTTTACCCGAATTGATGGGAAGTCCCTTAAAGACAAGCCTCCCCTAAGAGCCGAGCCATGCTTTGCACCTTGCAGGCCCTCAGAAAGATCCTGCGGAATTGAATTCTAACTAACTGAGCTGGCCAAAGCCAGTGGTGACTTCCCGTCCTGTGCCTCCGCGTGCACTGTTCCCTCTGCCCGGAATGCCCCACCACTCTGCCCTCCACAGCCAACTCCTGTGCATGCCTCAGCGAAGGTCAAATGCTTCCATGAGGCCTTCCCCAGCATGCTCTCCCATCCCGCAGCACCTCAACGTTAAGAAATACCTCCTCTCTCTCTGGACAGGCCCAACCCTTATTTGTACCTCCCCAGTGACTCCTAGCCCTCCTCCTTACCAGAGCTAATTATAGACATGGCTGTGTCCCCCACGACCCCGTGAGGTTCTGGGACACAAACGCCGCTCTCAGCATCCCCCTTAGCACACAGCGCAGGAGCCACCAGGGCCCTCGCCGTTGAGTGGAATGAGAGGAGGAACAGGATGGGGTGGGGCACGAAGAGGCAGAGAGGAGAAAGGCTGGACGCGAGGTGGCCCGCTGGCCAGGCGGCTGGGTGCATCTGCCGAGTGATCAGATGGTACCTTCAGGGCTGATGGGCTCAGGCCAGGAAAAAGGTTGACTTTCAGCCCCTTGGTGCCCAAGGACATCCGTGTCCGGCGGTTCTGAGGCTCCTCCACCACCTCCTCATCTGAAGATGGCACCCGAGAAGCTCGTGGCTCTGCAAGGGCCCAGACAGGGGGCTCAACACAGACAGCACGCCCTCCCTGCCCCTGCACGGCCCCCAGAGGCAGAGCTGTCACCCAACAATCCCCCAGCCCTACCCGTAGAGTCCTGGAACAGGCGTGCATCTGAGTCTGCTGCCTCCGACAGGCCCAGGGTGCCTCCAGGCCGGATGGCCGGGGCCCGGTGCCCACGCTTGCGCCCCAGGTTGGCACGGCTCCGGTACATGGCACTGTCAAGGATCTCAGTGTCCTGCTCAGGACAATGGCAACACCATGTCATTGCTGTCCCATCCCAGAGGAGCCTCCACAGCAGCTGGCCACGAGCTGATCCCTCCAGCAGCTTGCAGTGCCCCAATCATGTGACTGTCCACTACCCACCTCCCACCCTGAGACTGCTCAGGGCACCACGCGGCTCAGGGCAGCCCAAGGAACGTGGCTCTGGCTGTGCCACCCATGTATCAGCCCCCAACCTCAAGCCCACCCACTGCCCTGGGCCCACCTTCCACTGACCTCGATGAAGGAGAAGTCCTGGCTGGGGGAGCTGGTGGGGAGAGGACCCTGGGCTGGCTGCTGCCTTGTCAGGCCCTGCTCGCCCTGCCCAGACCCTGAAGGACCGCAGGTGCCGTCCACCTCTTCTGCCTGGCTGGCTTCACCATCAGGCTGCGGCCTCCAGGCGGGCAGAGGGTCCCTGCCAGGTTCCAGGGGCTCCCCTCGGTCAGCACCTGCTGTGGCTCCTTCCTCCTCCAACAGGCCGCTGTGGTTTGAGGCTGCTGACTCCCTGCGGGCCACTGTCTTGGAGCTGCTGGCAGCCAGCATGTCCTCCACGAGGCCCAGGGAGCCAGAGGGTGGGGAGCGGGCCGGGCACACGCCAGGGCTGCAAAGGAAACGGACCAGTTCACTACAAGGCCACATCTCCCCCCGCCAGCAAAGCCACTTCACCAGGTCTGCTTCCCCCTCCCTCAGGCCTCCCTCACTCGTTCAGGAGGACATGGCCACAGCCTTGCACAGCAAAGAGGACATGAGCTGGGCCAGCCTGGCAGTTTTAAATCCCAGATCTTACTGAGACTTTGGATAAGCCCCTTCACCTATAAAAGCCTCAGGATCCTCAAACTTTATAGAGCCCTTTGGGAGATGTAAGGATTCTAAAGCACAATGCCTGACACTCAACGTGCGCCCTATAAATAACTCCTATTGTTATTGCTGCCATTGGGGTTGTTGATACTGTCCATGTGTCCCTCCCAGGGGCACCTGCGTGTGTGGTCCCTCTCCTTGGGAAAAACCAGGTGTTGGCCCATTGGGCTGTGTAATCTCTTCAGCCCCCACCCCATGCCCCAGTCTCACAGGACAGCCAGGGACTCTCAGAACATGCCAGGCCCTCGCAGATGGCTGCATGTCTGGACAAGCTGTTCTCCCACCCCCAAAAGCGTCACCAGCAATCCCTCACTCTCCCTGCAGCTCAGCTCCTCTTCCGACGCTGACCTGCTCTCCTCCCTGAGGACAGCCCCTCCTCAGCCCTGCAAGCTCTGGGCTTCCACCTGTGCCAGGCCTGCCCAGAGTCTGCACTTTTTTGTTCCCACAGCTAGTCTGTAAGCAACTCAAGGGCAAAGTCGGGGCCCCGTTTGCCTTTGTGCCCCCAGCACCTGGCTCGGAGTCTGGCCAGGAGGATCAGGACTAAGCAAATGTTTGCCAAGCAATTGAGAGGCTGGGTCACCTTGCAGCTCAATGCAGCTCATGCATCTTCTGCCTTCCGCTCCCTCAAACATGACACAGATGCGCCATACAGAGCACACCACACACCCACTCACACACCCCACACGAGGAACCTGTGTGCCACCCCCGAAATACAGACACACTCACGGCACGCCCATGAGGGAGGTGTGCCCTGGTCATCAGTCACTCCCAGACACACCTAGTACCCATCCCCCCTGAAGCACAGCTGAGCCACACCCGGTCACCCACACCCACACCCACACCCAAGGGCGTGGGAAAGGCCGGCAGGGCCGTGCCCGGAAGCCAGGCCTTGGAGTTCCCGGGATTGGAGGGGGAGGACAGCGAGGCAGGTGAGTCAGTACCAGGCAGGAAGCGGGGAGGGCGGGAGGGAACGTGTGTCAGTCTGTCCTTCCACAAGCTGCTGACAGATGGAAATGTAAACGGTCTGGGGAGAGAGGGCGGAGGCGGAGGCAGAAGTGCAACAAGCGGGAGCAGCCCTGGATGGGAGGTAAACCCCTCACCCTGCAGCTCCAAACCAGAGGCTGGGAGGGAGGGGCAGTGGCCGCGCCCCCACCCCCAGGAGGCCCTGCCCGAAGCCCCTCCCTGGGGTGGAGCCGAGGAAAGGCTTAGGGCAGGCCCCCTGGGGCTCTGGGGAAGGCCATGAGGGGACATGGGGAGGGCGGAAAAATCACAGTGCACATCGTCCTGGCCAGCCTAACCTCACTCACCCTTCTCCCCCTCTCCGGAGAAGCTGTCCTGCCTCTGAGCACCCAGAGCACCGATGACCTGAGCTCCTCCCCAGCGGACGACAGGTCAGGGGCCCGTGCTGAGTGCTGCCACTCCAGCACAGGTAAGGGCTCCATCCCTCCTAGGCCTGTGGCCTTGGCAAAGTTACCCACCCACTCTGAGCCTCAGTTGCTTCATCTGTAAGGGAGATAATAAAAGTAACACTTTGCTGGGCTTGTTGGCAGAAATATGAACCCAGCACATAGTTGGCACATGATGTTTAGGCTAATCATCTTCCTCCTCAACACAGGTTCCTGGCCTAAGGACTTCTCTCATTCCACGGATAACCCTCCCCCACCCAGACTTTGAGTATCTGGAGGGCTGGGACTGCATCTAACCCCACCCACACCCACACCCACACCCCCTCTGGGCACAAACCAAGGGAATGGCATGTAATAGATCTGTAAAAAATCCCCAGTGTTCAAGGCTCCAAGATCCAAAATGAGGGCAATTCAGGGCTGGAGCTGGAATGATGTGCCTGAAGGGGCAGCAGCTGGCCTTGACCCCAGAAAGGCAGAAAGAGTGCCCAGAGGCCAAGCACAAGGCTGGGGCTCAAGGGAACATCACAAGCTGGGGGCCTTGAGTCACAGTGCCTCTCTGGGCCTCAGTTTCTCCCCCCATGAAATGAGGGAGCTGGCCTCAAAGATCCCTGAGGGTCCTCTGAGAGTCTATGTCCGGGAAACCAGAGACAAGGGGGCAGTGCACCAGCTCTCGGGGACCGAGGAGCAACACTCCCCCCAGGACAAGGTGGCCCCAGACACAGCACAGGGGCCTGAGCTCTCCCCACATCCCGCCCACCCCTATGCTGGTCTGGTGGCAGCAGAGCTGGACAGCACCCCAGCCAAGGCCCGCCCACCATCAGGGGGACCTCTGTCCCACACCGGGATGATGTCATCAATGTCCCCAAGGGCTCTCACACCCACCCAAATGTGAAAAACAGATACAACTACAGGTATTTTCCAGTGATCACCATATGCGGGTTCTAACTCAAGCCTCACAAGAGCCCTGGGAGCAATTACTCCCAATCACAGGCAAGAAATAGGAGGCCCTGCAACAGAAGGCATTTGCCCAAGGTCACAGGGGGGGTGGCAGAACCAGGGCCCAAACCGGGCAGACAGGCCCAAAGCCAGAGTACACTGAGCGATTCTCAAGGACCTCTCATTACCAGAGGAACCCCGAAAACGTCCTTTAAAGAGCAACTTCCCAGGGTGTAGAATTTCCCTAAGTCAGATGCTCGGAACACTAGCCCCTTGGATATTAGTCAGATCCGGGAAGCACTGCGTTAGGGGAAGGTAAACAGGTGTCCTTACTCCTGGCTTTCAAAGCGCTAATACACACTAATGCACATGATGCTCTGCATCTCCTGTCCGGCCAGAGTGCAGGCATTTCCCAACTTACACCACAGCCAGAAAACCTGAGGGTCTTTAAAGGCATGGTGGAGACCAAAGCTCAGACAGCTGAGGGCTGAGGACTCCCGGCTTCTCTGTGAATCCCCCCACCCCCCACCCACACCACCGCACCCCCAGCATCCAGGCAGACCTCCCTCCATCCTTAACAAAGGACAAGATATCCCCACTCTCCCCTTCTCAAGAGCCACCCAACCGGAGGGGAAAGGTGCAGGGCTGTGGGCCCCACTCCTCGGGAGTCTGAGGGTCCGGATCGCAGCGGCCACACCTGACAGCAGTTAAAAAGTCAAAAAAAGGCCCAGCTGCTCTGTGACCTTAAGTGGGTCACACCACTTCTCAGCCTGCAAACTGAAGATGATAAAAATCCCTTCTGCTTCACAGGGCAACTGTGAAGATCAATGAGGTCAGAGGTGCAGCTGAGTGCCAGGCTCTGCGGGCTCCGGGAGTCCCAGGAAGAGAAATGGGGAGCAAACACAGGGCCCCTCTAGTGCCTGCAGCAGCGATGTCAAAGCTCCGAGTCTTATGTTAGAAAATGAGGCTCAGAGTAGCCCAGCAACCTGGCCAGGATGCCTGAAGCCTCTGAACACCAGTCCTACATACAGCCATCCCTGCAGTCTTAATACCACCTCTGCACCCCTCTACCTCTCCCTTAAGCAGCTGAGTCCAAGAACGTCCCCTCCTCAGCAACCCCAGCACCCTGCCCCAGGCTCTGCCCACCTTCCTCTCCCTCCTTCTCCTCCATCCACCCCAAATGACAGCCCAGTCTAGGATTCTCTCCAGCCCCCTTCAGGTACCTCCTGCGCCTGCTCCCACTTACAGCACAGCCCTCACCCAACGCCTCCCTTCTCTTCCCCAGCCAGAAGCCCACCCAGAAGCTCTGGCTCTGAGGTTAGAAGAGATGTAACTTTCCACTCCGCCAAGAGGATAAAACCAAATCTCAATGGATGGAAATGTTAACAAAATAGACACCATGTCTTTTTAGCACCCTTTCCAGGTGCAAAATCACCTCAGTTTGTTTTAGAGCATAAAAATCCCTGAGAAAGACTGTGGTTGGCTTGTAAAAGTACCAGTTTGTTCCTTTGGAAAGCTCTCTTTCACCAACTCTGTGCATGGAGGCCAAGGTCACAGGGTCAGGAGCCAGGCACCAACACCCTCGAAGTTTTGGACTGTTGCTCCTACAGCCTTAGCACAGGGCAGGCAAGAAACACCACGTTCCTAACCTCCGTAAGAAATATATAATGAGCCACTGTCCACTCTACTCCTGCCCTGCAGTGGCCCAGGCAAGAGGTCACGGGGTCCTCCCTCCTACAACTGGGAAAGCATCCGTGTTCCCTGGCTTGGGAGCAGAGGCCAGCGGAACAGCCTTTGTGCACAAGAGTGGAACCCACCAGAAACCATCGGATGGGACACACACCAGTTCCTCCAGGACAACCACAGGAGAAACCACCAAGAAAGCCTACAGCATGGACTGCAGAAGAGCACACCACAAACGTCCCAATCTTCATCACAAACAGAACTCACCTACACGTGTTATATTTCATTTAACAAAAAAAAAAAAAGAACATGACTTTTCCCATGTCGACTTTACAAACACTGAATGTCCCCGGGGAAAGCTGTTTTTCTCCTCCTCGGAAAGGCTGCAACCTTTCAGCCGGCCATCAGTCACACCTTCCCTCCCACCCAGGCACGGGGCTCCCTTACCTGGCTCC